>NC_069373.1:78100000-78741060 GCF_021730395.1 Mercenaria mercenaria | reverse complement strand
GAATCACTGCGGAACATTTAAAATTTGGGGAGGATGCAGTAATTCAGACTCTACAACAAATAATAAACAAAATCATTGAAACTAAACAGATCCCAAGTATTCTTAAAGTAGGTGTCCCTACTCCAGTTTTCAAGAAAGGAAAACTTGATGACCCTGCAAACTACAGAGCAATTTCTATCACGCCGGTAGCTTTGAAAGTCCTTGAACAAATACTAGCGGACAGGCATGACCAAATCTTAAGTAAAACTAAAAAAAAAACAAAGAGAAATATCAAACAGGGAATGCCACGCACCAAAAGCGCAGCCTCCTCAAAACGAACCCCTCAGCACGCAAACGCGTGCACTACACACACACACACTCAAAGCTTACACATCAGGACAAAACGAACAACACACACACACACACACACTCAAAGCCAACACATAAGGACAAGACGAACAATAAGCATACACACACGCGCGCACACAAAGTCAACACACAAGGACAAAACGAACAAACAAAGGAACACAGTGGGGCACCGCCTTGGAACGGTCAGTGGCAAAAACACCACTGGGGAGCTTAAACCGGTTTATGGTGCGCACCCAACCTCACTCTTACCCCCACCATGTTCAAAAGACATGGGACAGTGTAAATAAAAGTAATCCCCTCCAGGTGAATCTGTAACACACGTAATGGAAACAAAAAGGCATGGCATGTAAAACACAAAAATGCTCGTGTATAAATATATAAAAAGCAAACCTTAAGAACCAAAAACGTATGTACTCAATGCCTTTTCAGAAGACAGAGCAACAAGAGAAACACCCTTAAGGGCCCGACGAAACAGGTCAGAAGAAAAATATCAAAACAGTTCAGTCCTGGTAGGATTTAAAAACTGCTCATCATAGAGTCCTCCCCCTCTTCCGTCAGACGCAATCAAAGAGGGAAGCGTAGTGTCCAACTGTAAACGGGTTGAACACTAAAGATGCGGTATGTCTCAAAACAGTTGGGTCGTAACCTCTTTTAATAAAACGTTTGATAATCTTTCCAAATACATTTGGAAAATTACCATGACCCAAGATCTTACGAAGTTTGTAAACCACATCCCCATAAAAAACGGGTTTAGAAATACCTTCTCGCAGAAGTGTCTTTAAATTACTATTGAATTTTAAAACTATATTCAAATGGATTATATTATTCGTGGTGTCTATGTCTATGTTATACTGCTTAACAATCGTTATCGATTATAACTAGCAGGCGCTTTGTCAGGGATAGCTGTTAAAAATAGTAAGAATATAGCGATTATGTGCATCTCGAAGATAAAGTAAAAGAACTATTTTACAGGTCAGGTTAAAAAGTAAAAGCAGGAAGTTGCATAAGAACTGATAGAAGGGTGGTGGCTGCCCAACAAATACTTCTAAGTTGGGACTAGCTTGCAAAGACACGGGGAGATAGTTCCACAGACGTATGCTTCTGGGAAAAAGGAGTTTGCATGATAATGTGTCTTTGAATACGGTCTCAAGTAGTTCAAGTTTCTGGAAGGTCTAAGGTGACTGTAGTCAACAAAAACAAGGTGTTGTTGGACCTTTGTATAACATAGTAACTGAGCTGATCTTACGGTGTTGTTCTAGGGTTTGCCAGTTTAGTTCATTTATCATTTTGGAGACACTACTGGTGTAATTGTAGTCGTTATAGACATATCTTGCTGCAGATCTTTGAACTTGCTCAATTCTATGGGTTAAATATTTTTGCCATGGATGCCATATGGTGGAACAGTACTCTAACTGGGGTCTAACATAGGTTTTATATGCAACCTCTTTGACTTTTTTATTTGGGGTTTTGACATTACGTTTGAGGAATCTTAGGGAATTTTTTGCTTTTGATGTTACATTATTGATATGATTGGTCCATGATAGGTCTTTACTAATGGTTACGCCTAAAAATTTGGCAGAATCAGCCGATTTTAACTCGATGTCATGCAGCTTATAAGGGAATATTTCAGGGTTTCTTTTGCGACTGATTCTTAGGACTTCATACTTATCTGGATTGAATTCCATGGACCAATCAGACTCCCAGGTTTCGAGACTGAAAAGGTCTTGCTGTAGGGCTTGGGCATCACTGTTTGATTTAACCGTAACATAGACTATTGTATCATCTGCGAACAGCCTCACCTTGCCTTTAACACTTTCAGGCAGATCATTTATGTATGAGAGGAAGAGGCAAGGTCCGAGGACCGAGCCTTGTGGGACACCAGAGAGGACGGGGAGATTGTCTGAATTGTGACCTTCGACGACAACCTGCTGAGTACGACTCTGAAGGAAGGACTTGACCCAAAAAGTGACCTGTGGATTGACGCCTAGTCTTTGTAACTTGGTGGATCACCAATAGTGATATCATCATCTCTACCAACGTAGTTTGGGCGCATCTTTAAAGTCAACGGTGGACATCTCAGAACAGAACAGAACAGTGCCAGAATTAAACAGATGTATAATTTATTACAACCATTCAGAGCTTCCGGGTTCCGGATATCGGAAAAAGTAGGACACGTGCGGCATTGACAACAACAACATTGACATTGAAAAAAATATGTGTATGATTTCAACTTTATTTCTACAATATTTCTATTCATTGGATTAAAATCCACGTGAATGAAATAATTGTTTGCTTTTTTTTTATTCAGTAAACCTGCGTATCTACATTATCAGTACGGTTGTTCATCTTTGTAAAAGAAGTGTAATCGGACAACATTAAATTTGGATAGTCTTGTACTTTAGAAAATGCGAAAAGTGTAGAAATAGAAAGCCACTAAGAAAGGCAACAATTCCAGAAATATATTATAGATGATTAAAGCGAGTTCTTCCTATTTGAAATTTTTGCACAATTTGTTCTCCACATCCGCTCTTGCACAGACACTTGGAGGTCTAGAGGTCTAATTTGAATCGATCCTAGGAAATATTGAGAAAAATTTTTCATATGGGAAATATCTCCACTCACGTCAAACACTCGAAAGACCAAAATAGTGGAGGAAATTTCCAATAAAATTTTCATTGCTTCATATCATCCTCAATAAATGCTGATCATGTCACAAATTGGCCATAAATTCAAATAAAACTATCTTCTATCTTTCATAACCGTTGAACCCCTTGCGGGGACGTAGACGTTTTGCGCATCAAAATCATAAAGAGAAAGAATATCATGGGCGTAGGAGCGAGTTTAACTTTGGGGGGGCCAAACCTTTTCTACCGGCGGTTTGTGGGGGGAGGGGGGCGTGGTTAGCGACAAGGTATCCTCAGTGCATTATTCGTGACAAAGCCTCAAAGCCTTGTACAGGGATTAATTGGTTAATTGGGCCATAGGCCCCGCAAACCTTTATGTTTTAGCAATCATTGAGTTATTCTGATGATACACATACGACTAGGCACTGAACTGTCTTAATCAGTCATATTATGTATTGTTCTAATTAAGTGTGCCATTTTTTTTACATTCTTCTGTTGAAGCCCTGGACATACAATCAATTAGCACTGCATTTGTCTAATTGTGGTATAAAGTTGTGGAAATATTATTTCCCTTGAATGGACAATGAAAAACAAAAAAATACATAACGTTTACATGCGTAAACAGGCTTAATAGTTAGGCCTTCATTGATTTTGCAGACGCTCAAACCGGAACTGTAGTGATTGCGCTCAATGATATATTATTTTTATAAAATGTAAACGATTCTTGGCGTGGCGCGTACAGATTTCAGTACTCACACTACGGAAAGAGACATTTTTAGTCAGAATACAAGGGAAGGCCAAATGCAAATCAGAAATCAGGTTGAAAAGAATTATATGATGCTAAGTAAATGTTATATTAGACTGCAATTTATATCTCTTTTCCAAAATATTCGGGGGGCCAAACTATATTTTGGCCCCCCCTCTCCTAGCTTTGGGGGGGGGGGGGGCCTGCCCCCGCTGGCCCCCCTGCTCCTACGCCAATGAATATAGAGATAAAAATTTAGAGTGGAAGAAACTAAAAAAAAAAAACTTAGGTGAAATAAAAGGTTAAAACTTGAGTTGGCGGGATAACTAGCGTGAGACATGTTCAAGGCTGCAAACTGCGGCACTGAACTGCTCTAGGGTAGGGAGGTGGGCGACACTGGGGGGAAGTTGGTTCCAATGGTACACCGTTCTCGGAAAATAAGAAAATTTGTAATAGTCGGTGGTTGCAGTAATTAACCTGTAACTTAGGGAATGGCCATGGCGGGCACATCGGGTCATTGGGGTAAGGTAATCTACGATTGGGATAGCAACAAGATCATGATGAATCTTATAGAAGAGTGATAACCTAGAATCTCTACGCCTTAAATCCAGTTGACGAAGGTTTAGGGAGTGTAGCATATCTGTTACACTAGAAGTACGGCCGTAGTCAGTCTTGATCTAATGGGCGGCTCTCCTTTGGACGCTTTCAATTTGGTCTAACTGGGTTAGGGTGTGGGGCGACCATACCTCAGAGGCATATTCAAGCTGGGGTCGGACTAGAGTCTGGTAAGCAATGGTCTTAATGGGTTGGGATTTGACCTTAATGTTTCTTCGTAAGAACCCTAGGGTTTGGTTAGCTTTTTTGGTTGACCTATTTATGTGATTGTCCCATGATAGGTCATTTGAGATATCCTTGCCTAGGTATTTAGCGGAGCTGACCGATTCAAGTTGGACTCCATGTAGGTAATACTGGGTAGGGATAGGATGTTTCCTTCTAGTGGCGTGGATCACTTGACACTTGGAGGGGTTGAACTCCATATCCCACTCCAACTCCCACTTTTCTAGAAGTTTTAGGTCATTTTGGAGAGTGACAGATTGGTCTGCAGACGACAGTGTTAGATATATTGCCATGTCATCTGCAAACAGACGGACTTTGGAGCTGATGTTTTGTGGGAGGTCATTTATGTAAGCTAGGAAGAGCAGGGGACCAAGTACAGACCCCTGCGGGACACCTGATGATACTGGGAAGGCATCAGAGGTAGTGCCATTTAGGACTACTGATTGGATCCTATTATCTAAGAAGCCTTTGACCCATCTTAGTGTGTTACCTCTGACTCCATATTCATGCATTTTTAGTAGGACTTTTTCATGGCTAACCTTGTCGAAAGCCTTATTAAAATCTAGAAGTATAAGATCTACTTGTTTCTTATTGTAGACTGAGGTGACCAGATCATTTACAAACATAACTAACTGAGTAACGCATGACCTTTTTCCCCTAAATCCATGCTGTAGGTCATACAGAATACCATGGTTGGTGAAGTGCTTAACAATTGATGAGGAAACAATGTGTTCAAGAACTTTGCATAGGACACATGTTAATGACATTGGCCTATAATTTACTGGATTTGACCTATCACCTTTTTTAAAAATGGGGGCAACATTTGCGGATTTCCACTGGGATGGAAGTGAACCTTCCTCCAGGGATTTCTGGAATATGACCTCAAGGATGGGAGATAGTTCTACAGAGAGTGTTTTAAGTATTATAGGCTTGATATTGTCAGGACCACTGGCCTTATGGGGGTTCAGGTTGCTGAGAAGTTTCTCAATACCATTTGTACCTATCCTAATATCTGGCATAGTAGGGACTGAATTTCCATCTGGGGTTAGTTTCATTTTACTGAGCGAGGCGAGGTTTAGTGGTGATTTGGGGCTAAAAACAGACTGAAACTGTTTGTTCAGTACTGTTGCCTTAGCTTGATCATCTAGATGGAGTTTATTTTCATACTTAAGGGGAGGATAGAGGAAGATTCCTGTCTCGAGTGTTTAATAAACGAGTACAGTTTCTTAGTATTTGGTTTATTTGGGAGTGAGGCATTAGTGTTATTCAGGTTTAGGATGTGCTCAAGATACTGGCTATAAACCTCTTTGACCTTTTTCCGCACTAGATGCTTTAAGTCTAGAAATTTCTTTTGATCAGAAGATGAGCTTCTGAAACTTACATGTATCAAAAGGGGATTAAATTCCTCATTGATTTATATAAAAATTATCAAATAATTTCCAAAGTTACGAATTTTACCGCGTCTACACAGCCTATGTACTAGCGATAAAACCAATAACTTTACATGACTGCATGTGTACTGTGATTTATTCTCCATTATTTTGGTCCTTCAAAGTTTTAACATTTAGATTGCCCCGTAACAAATGTAAAACAATCTAAATGTTGAATTATTTTGACTACTTGGAGGTCAAACCCTACTCCCTTCTCCGCCACAGTATTTTTTAGTCTTTTTAAAACACACTGAGCATAATTATGTATCAAACATTGAATATGTTTTGTTACAAATTCAACATGTTTTAAGCAGTAAAAGATAAACGACACATTTCACTTGCTCTAAGCGTTTCAACACAATTGCTTGTTCAAGGAATACGAGAATTGATCCAAGCTTGGTTATATTGGGCAGTCAAATTTACCAACAGAACCGAGACACAAGACAATATCATCAGTGGTTATAATAAAAATGCTTGCCTTTGAAGTCATCTGACGTGATGGCTGAGAGTTCTAAGATGCTGGAAAAAAACATTGCACATTTGTCAGGGCCGTAGGTTCGCTCCCTGCTGTGGGCAACCTTTTTTTTTCTTGAATACATTATTTTTATTCCCCCGCCACAAGTGGTGGGGGGTTACAGGAATATTCCTTCCGTCTTCCGTCCTTCCGTAACATTTTGTGTCCGCTCTGTATCTCCTAAACCCCTTGAAGGATTTTCATGAAACTTGGGTCAAATGATCGTCTCATCAAGATGATGTGCAGAACCCATGAGTCAGCCATGTCGGTTCAATGTCAAGGTCACAACTTGAGGTCAAAGGTTTGAGCTTTCCATTTTGTGTCCGCTCTGTATCTCCTAAACCCCTTGAAGGATAATCATGAAACTTTAATCAAATGATCACCTCATCAAGACGATATGCAGAACCCATGAGTCAGCCATGTCGGCTCAAGGTCAAGGTCACAACTCAAGGTCAAAGGTTTGAGCCTTCCATTTTGTGTTCATTCTGTATCTCCTAAACCCCTTGAAGGATTTACATTAAACCACCTCATCAAGAACTCATGAGTCAGCCATGTCAACTCAAGGTCAAGGTCACAACTCAAGGTCAAAGGTTTCAGCTCTGTTTCTCCTAAACCCCTTTTAGGATTTTCATGAAACTTGGGTCAAATGATCACCTCATCTAGATGATGTGCAGAATTCATAGGTCAGCCTTGTCAGTTCAAGGTCAAGGTCACAGCTCAAGGTCAAAGGTTTACCCATTCACTATCCATACCAGTGGCGGGGGATTCAGCTGTCTTTCAGACTGCTTTGTTATCATTAAAAAGAAAACAAAAAAATACAAATTTCATTTGAAAAAAAAAATCTCCCTTAATTTTGAGCAAACCCACGGCCCTGACAAAAAATGTGCGATGTTATTATCCAGCACCTTAGACCTCTAGGCCATCGCGGTAGATGACATCGAAGGTGAGTATTTTTATTATAGTAAATCATTGATGATATCGTCTGTGTCTCGGCTCTGTTGGTGAATTGCAGCACCAACCAAGCTCGGATCAATTCTCGTATTTCTGGACAAGCAATTTGTGTTGAAATGCTCAAAGTAAGTTATCTTTACTTTTAAGCTTGACTTTTCGAAAAATAAATATAAGTAGAGCTATCCTACTCACCACGGTGTTGGCGTCGGTGTCACACCTTGGCTGAGGTTTTCATACCAGTCCACATTTTCGCAAAACCTTTTGACATGTGGCTTTGAAACTTTGAACACATGTTTATTTTAACAGTCTGTATCTGTATGCAAGAGTACATAACTCTGTCAAGTATTTTGGCTGAATTATTGCCCTTTTTGGACTTGGAAATTGGTTCACTTTTCCATACAAGTCCACGTTTGTGACATGTGGCTTTGAAACTTTGAACATTTGTTCATTGTCATGATCTCCATCTGTAGTCAAGGGTATGTAACTATGTCAAAAATATTTGGCTGAATTATGGCCTTTTTAGCTCATCTGATTTTTTGAAAAAAAATGATGAGTTATTGTCATCACCTGAGCGGGCGTCGGCGTCTGCGTCGGCGTTGCCTGGTTAAGTTTTATGTTTAGGTCAGCTTTTCTCCTAAACTAGCAAAGCTATTGCTTTGAAACTTGGAATACTTGTTCACCATCATAAGCTGACCCTGTATAGCAAGAAACATAACTCCATCTTGCTTTTTGCAAGATTTATGGCCCCTTTTGTACTTAGAAAATATCAGATTTCTTGGTTAAGTTTTATGTTTAGGTCAATTTTTCTCCTAAACTATCAAAGCTATTGCTTTGAAACTTGGAATACTTGTTCACCATCATAAGCAGACCCTGTACATCAAGAAACATAACTCCATCTTGCTTTTTGCAAGAATTATTGCCCCTTTTGGACTTAGAAAATCAGTTTTCTTGGTTAAGTTTTATGTTTAGGTCAGCTTTTATCCTAAACTATCATAGCTATTGCTTTGAAACTTGCAACACTTGTTCACCATCATAAGCTGACCCTGTACAGCAAGAAACATAACTCCATCCTGCTTTTTGCAAGATTTGTGGTCCCTTTTGGACTTAGTAAATATCAGATTTCTTGGTTAAGTTTTATTAGCTCATCTGATTTTTTGAAAAAAAATGATGAGTTATTGTCATCACTTGAGCGGTTGTCGGCGTCGGCGTTGCCTGGTTAAGTTTTATGTTTAGGTCAGCTTTTCTCCTAAACTATCAAAGCTATTGCTTTGAAACTTGGAATACTTGTTCACCATCATAAGCTGACCCTGTATAGCAAGAAACATAACTCCATCATGCTTTTTGCAAGATTTATGGCCCCTTTTGGACTTAGAAAATATCAGATTTCTTGGTTAAGTTTTATGTTTAGGTCAACTTTTCTCCTAAACTATCAAAGCTATTGCTTTGAAACTTGGAATGCTTGTTCACCATCATAAGCAGACCCTGTACATCAAGAAACATAACTCCATCCTGTTTTTTGCAAGAATTATTGCCCCTTTTTGTACTTAGAAAATCAGTTTTCTTGGTTAAGTTTTATGTTTAGGTCAGCTTTTCTCCTAAACTATCAAAGCTATTGCTTTAAAACTTGCAACAGTTTTTCACCATCATAAGCTGACCCTGTACAGCAAGAAACATAACTCCATCCTGCTTTTTGCAAGATTTATGGCCCCTTTTGGACTTAGAAAATACCAGATTTCTTGGTTAATTTTTATGTTTAGGTCAATTTTTTCTCTTAAACTATCAAAGCTATTGCTTTGAAACTTGGAACACTTGTTCACCATCATAAGCTGACCCTGTACAGCAAGCAACATAACTCCATCCTGCTTTTTGCAATAATTATTGCCCCTTTTGGACTTAGAAAATCATTTTCTTGGTTGAGTATTATGTTTAAGTCAACTTCTCATAAACTATCAAAGCTATTGCTTTAAAACTTGCAACAGTTTTTCACCATCATAAGCTGACACTATACATCAAGAAACATAACTCCATCCTGCTTTTTGCAAGAATGATGGCCCTTTTTAGACTTAGAAAATCATGGGTAGGACAATATTTCTATTATACAAAAAAAATCAGATGAGCGTCAGCACCCGCAAGGCGGTGCTCTTGTGTTTAGGTCAACTTTTTCTCTTAAACTATCAAAGCTATTGCTTTGAAACTTGCAACACTTGTTCAACATCATAAGCTGACCCTGTACAGCAAGCAACATAACTCCATCCTGCTTTTTGCAATAATTATTGCCCCTTTGGACTTAGAAAATATCAGATTTCTTGGTTAAATTTTATGTTTAGGTCAACTTTTTCTCTTAAATTATCAAAGCTATTGCTTTGAAACTTGCAACACTTGTTCACCATCATAAGCTGACCCTGTACAGCAAGATACATAACTCCATCCTGCTTTTTGCAAGATTTATGGCCCCTTTTAGACTTAGAAAATATCAGATTTCTTGATTAAGTTTTATGTTTAGGTCATCTTTTTCTCTTAAACTATCAAAGCTTTTACTTTGAAACTTGCAACACTTGTTCACCATCATAAGCTGACCCTGTACAGCAAGCAACATAACTCCATCCTGCTTTTTGCAATAATTATTGCCCCTTTTGGACTTAGAAAATCATTTTCTTGGTTGAGTATTATGTTTAAGTCAACTTTTCTCATAAACTATCAAAGCTATCGCTTTAAAACTTGCAACAGTTTTTCACCATCATAAGTGGACACTGTACATCAAGAAACATAACTCTATCCTGCTTTTTGCAAGAATGATGGCCCTTTTTAGACTTAGAAAATCATGGGTAGGACAATATTTCTATTATACAAAAAAAAGTCAGATGAGCGTCAGCACCCGCAAGGCGGTGCTCTTGTTTGGACTAGGGTACTGGTTCAGTTTTTGCACAAGTCTATATTTTATCTAAACTGTTTGACATACATTTGTATGGCTTTGAAACTTTGACCATTTTTTTTACCATCATAGTCTCCATATGTAGGCAAGACTACATAACTACATGTAGGACAAGGAATTTGGCTCAGTTATGGCGCTTTTTTGACATAGAAATTAGTTTAATAATAAGTTACACATTGCCATATAGTGCAAGACTTGTCCAGTTCCACAAATACAGGTACATCGTTTGTCTTATCTTTTTTCCTTCTTTTCTTTGAAAATCTCTGATTATATTTAGACCCCATACTTACTTCAATTCTTTGAATAGTCGAGCGTGCTGTCAACAGACAGCTCATGTTTTTGCATTGATAGTAAATGGTAATTTTTTAAAACATGTTGATTTTGTAACAAAATATATTCAATGTTTGAGACATGTGCTCAGTATTTTTTAAAAGACTAAAAATATTGGCCAATATTTGGCAGGGGCAGAGAGAGGGGAGGGGGGTAAGACCTCTAAGTGTCAGTGCTTTTACATTTAATGTCTCATTATTCACATACCACCTTACTTTTCTGGTAGTTTAACAGAGTTATGAATATAAATAAATTTGAGTACTTTATTATCATTTCTTAGGTGGTAGTATTACATACTCATGAAGGATATAACCTATACTGTGTTGGTGCGCCGTAAAACCCAAATAAATAAATAAATAAATACCTTCATGAATATGTCAAAAATTAGCAGAATCTTTTGATATAAAGTAAACCTACAGGAGAAAATACAAAGATCATAACCTTATCATGATGATCATCTATTGTCAGGGGTTCATCAGGTCAAAGCATGCTAAAAGTTACAAGCCCAGTTTCTTACAATATAGGCTTTCATGTGGAGATGGGGGAGGGGTGGCATATCCTTTTTACAAGTTCTTGTTCAGTGTGAAATTATATTTTGTAGTATTGTAATCAGAAACAATGATTTTTCAGACCTGAGTAATGTGTGTTTTATTTAATTTTTCAGAATTATAAGGACTTGAAATATGTCATCATCCAAGTATGCCCAGCGTATGGCAAGGCTCTCTGCCAGAATATTTGGAGAGGTTGCTAGACCGACAGATACGAAATCTATGAGAGTGGTAAAAATATTTTCTGGAAAGCCGGCACATTTAGATCCAAATATTGTGGATTATTATCCTCGTCACAGAGAATTAAAACAACTTATGGACGGCCTTAGAGCTCATGGTTTATTCAGGTGGGTTTAGAGAAGATATTTTAAGGAAAATGTTTGTATTTTTTAGCATATTGAATGACTTTATAACGGCTTTGCCTTTTTTGTACATGTACCATATTCACCTTTTTCTACCTGCTTGTCAATCTGTAATGACAAGACAAATTGTATGGGACATAAGTGTTACTGAAGCTCTGATGGTAGCTTGCATAAGTGCTTATTTCTATTAGAAATAAGATAACTATTTGTTCTGTTTAAAATTTTAACAGGACTTGTTTTGATAGCCAGTTTAACAAAGATGGTCCA
The DNA here is from genome assembly GCF_021730395.1 of Mercenaria mercenaria. Classification (NCBI taxonomy): domain Eukaryota; kingdom Metazoa; phylum Mollusca; class Bivalvia; order Venerida; family Veneridae; genus Mercenaria; species Mercenaria mercenaria. The sequence continues at coordinate 78,729,172 of NC_069373.1, read as the reverse complement.
TTTCTGTATGTTTTGCAACAAACAACGGTTGAGACGCAGACTGGTATCAGAGCTATAATACGTGAATCATGATGTCAGATTTCTGCATGACATCCAGTTAATCAGTACTTTGATGAATGAAACGCAGCATAATTTTTAGCTCGACTGTTCAAAGAAAAGTTACTGCTATAATGGACTTATCCATTCGTCGGCGTCGGTGTCTACACCAGTGTCCCGATTTGGTTAAGTTTTTGTATTGAAGCTGGTATCTAACTTCACACACTTATTCACTGTGAAGAACTGACTTATATGCACAGGTTTCATAACTCTGTTTTGCTTTTTTACAAAATTATGCCCCTTTTTGACTTGGCAATATTTGGTTCAGTATTTGTATGTAAGCTGGTATCTCAGTTCCCACTTATGGGAATGGATTGAAACTTCACATACTTGTTCACTGTCATGTTCTGACATGTAATGTACAGGGTCCATAACTCTACTTCGCATTTTTACAAAATTTTGCCCCTTTTTCGACTTAGAAATTTTTGGTTAAGGTTTTGTGTGTAAGCTGGTATCTCAGTACAGACTAATGGGAATGGATTGGAACTTCACACACTTGTCCACTGTCATAAGCTGATATGCACTGTGCAGGTTCCATAACTCTGTTGTGCATTTTTAGCTCACCTGTCACAAAGTGACAAGGTGAGCTTTTGTGATCGCGCAGCGTCCGTCGTCCGTCAGTCCGTCTGTCGTAAACTTGTGCTTGTGACCACTCTAGAGGTCACATTTTTCATGGGGTCTTTATGAAAATTGGTCAGAATGTTCACCTTGATGATATCTAGGTCAAGTTCGAAACTGGATCACGTGCGGTCAAAAACTAGGTCAGTAGGTCTAAAGATAGAAAAACCTTGTGACCTCTCTAGAGGCCACATTTTTCACAAGATCTTCATGAAAATTGGTCAGAATGTTCAACTTGATGATATCTAGATCATGTTTGAAACCGGGTCACGTGCTATCAAAAACTAGATCAGTAGGTCAGATAATAGAAAAACATTGTGACCTCTCTAGAGGCCATATTTTTCAAGATATCTTTATGAAAGTTGGTCTGGATGTTCACCTTGATGATATCTAGGTCAAATTTGAAACTGGGTCACATTTGGTCAAAAACTAGGTCAGTAGGTCTAAAAATAGAAAAACCTTGTGACCTCTCTAGAGGCCATACTTTTGAATGGATCTTCATGAAAATTGGTCAGAATGTTCACCTTGATGATATCTAGGTCAGCTTTGAAACTGGGACACATGCGGTCAATAACTAGGTCAATAGGTCAAGTAATAAAAAAAACCATGTGACCTCTCTAGAGGCTGTATTTTTCATGGGATCTGTAGGAAAGTTGGTCTGAATGTTCATCTTGATGATATCTAGGTCAGGTTCGAAACTGGGTCAACTGTGGTCAAAATCTAGGTCAGTAGGTCTAAAAATAGAAAAACCTTGTGACCTCTCTAGAGGCCATACTTTCAAATGGATCTTCATGAAAATTGTTCAGAATGTTCACCTTGATGATATCTAGGTCAAGTTCGAAACTGGGTCACATGCAGTCAATAACTAGGTCAGTAGGTCAAATAATAAAAAAAACCTTGTGACCTCTCTAGAGGCCATATTTTTCATGGGATCTGTATGAAAGTTGGTCTGATAGTTTATCTTGATGATATCTAGTTCAAGTTTGAAACTGGGTCAACTGCGGTCAAAAACTAGGTCAGTAGGTCTAAAAATAGAAAATCCTTGTGACCTCTCTAGAGGCCATACTTTCAAATGGATCTTCATGAAAATTGGTCAGAATGTTCACCTTGATGATATCTAGGTCAAGTTCGAAACTGGGTCACGTGCGGTCAATAACTAGGTCAGTAGGTCAAATGATAAAAAAACCTTGTGACCTCTCTAGAGGCCATATTTTTCAATGGATCTTCATGAAAATTGGTCAGAATTTTTATCTTGATGATATCTAGGTCAGGTTCAAAACTGGGTCACTGGAGCTCAAAAACTAGGTCACTATGTCAAATAATAGAAAAAACAACGTCATACTCAGTTCAAAACTGGGTCATGTGGGAACAGGTGAGCGATTCAGGACCATCATGGTCCTCTTGTTACAAGATTATATCACGTTTTCGACTTTTGTCTTCATTCAGTTGACAAGGCTGTTGAATAGTCGAGCGTTGCTGTCCTCCAACAGCTCTTGTTTGTACATGTACCAAATTCACCTTTTTCTACCTGCTTGAAGTTGTCAATCTGTCATGACAAGACAAATTGTATGGGACATAACTGTTACTGGTGCTCTGATAGTAGCTTGCATAAGTGCTTATATCTGCATTATTGTACCCCCCGACAACAAAGTTGTAAGGGGGGGTATACTGGTTTCAGGTTGTCTGTCTGTCCGTCTGTCTGTCTGTCTGTCCGTCTGGTCGTCTGTCCGTAGATGCAATCTTGTGTGCGCCATCTCTCCTTATCCCCTTGACAGAATTTTATGAAACTTCACACAAGTGATCAGTACCAACAGTAGTTGTGCATGGGGCATGTTAGGTTCTTTTAGAAAAAAAAATTTGCAGAGTTATGGGACTTTGTTTTTTTTTTACTATACTATATACATAGACACAATCTTGTGCGCACCATCTCTCCTCATCCCCTTGACACAATTTAATGAAACTTCACACAAGTGATCAGTACCAACAGTAGTTGTGCATGGGGCATGTTAGGTTCTTTTAGAAAAAAAAATTGCAGAGTTATGGGACTTTGTTTTTTTGTTACTATACTATATACATATACACAATCTTGTGCACACCATCTCTCCTCATCCCCTTGACACAATTTAATGAAACTTCACACAAGTGATCAGTAACAACAGTAGTTGTGCATGGGCATGTAAGGTTCTTTCAGAAAAAAAAATTTGCAGAGTTATGGGACTTTGTTTTTTTGTGACTATACTATATACATAGACACAATCTTGTGCACACCATCTCTCCTCATCCCCTTGATACAATTTAATGAAACTTCACACAACTAATCAGTAACAACAATAGTTGTGCATGGGGCATGTTAGGTTCTTTCAGCGACAAAAATTGCAGAGTTATGGGACTTTGTTTCTTGTTAACATACTATGTACATACAGTCTGCATGTGCAATCTTGTGCGTGCCTAATCTACCAAACCCTTGCACACAATTTAATGAAACTTCACACAAGTGATCAGTACCAACCCTAGTTGTGCATGGTGCATGTTACATTCTTTTAGATAAATATTCTGCATAGTTATGGGACTTTGTTTTTTGTTACTATACTGTATACATACAGGCTATATACATACAGTCCACATAATTATGCAGTCTTGTGTGTGTCAAATTGCAGTGTACTGTGTCAGTGCATGCATGGGGGTACATTCATCACCTTTAGTGATAGCTCTAGTTAGAAATAAAATAATGTTTAAAACTAAAGTATATGACTGAATGTCCCATAAGAATAATTAATTGGTACATTTTCTTTTCAGGGATGAACATGAAGATTTTAAAGATGAAATGAGAAAAAGACGAGAGGCTAGAGGGAAAAATGAATATGTGCCCTATCATCTCCGGGGGAAAAAGGAGGGCGAAGGAAAATAAAAAATAACAGGTGCTGCTTTTGTGATAAACATATTCTTGTCTTAGAGTGATCATCTACTGAACTGTCATAAAGTGGTTGAGGCTGGAACCTTTCCCTAGATTATTAGGATAAACCTGAAGTTGAATAAGGACATCATATATTGCTGAGAAAGTTGTTGAAGGTACATTTCTTCTGTCTTGAAACCGTCAAGTTTAAACATTGGAAAGTATCATGGGAAAGTTTTGATGGGAAAGATGTGATTGTATGATTGTTTAGTTAGTGACTGTATTTACTTGTGCTTTATACAGTTCCTTTTTTTAAAAATGTAAATAAAGATATAAACGGGTTATATGTATTTGTAAGACTCGTTGATTAAATGAGAATTGAAGAATGTTTTTCCATTTTCTTTCTGTTTGTGATTTCAGCATAATTTAACCCACTAGTGCCTTAGTTAGGTATTTATGTCTTCCCCCCGCTGGGGGAGACATATTGTTTTTGCCCTGTCTGTCCGTCACACTTCATTTCAGATCAATAACTGGAGAACCATTTGACCTAGAACCTTCAAACTTCATAGGATGGCAGGGCTTATGGAGTAGACAACCTGTATTGTTTTTGGGGTCACTCCATCAAAGGTCAAGGTCACAGGGACCTGAACATGGAAAACCATTTCTGATCAATAACTTGAGAACCGCTTCACCCAGAATGTTGAAACTTCAAAGGATGATTTGACATGCAAAGTAGATGACCCCTATTGATTTTGGGGTCATTCTATTAAAGGTCAAAGTCACAGGGGCCTGAACATGGAAAACCATTTCCAGTCAATAACTTGAGAATCGCTTGACCCAGAATGTTGAAACTTCATAGGATGATTGGTCATGCAGAGTAGAAGACCCCTATTGATTTTGGGGTCATTCTGTTAAAGGTCAAGGTCATAGGGGCCTGAACATGGAAAACCATTTTCGGTCAGGAACTCGAGAACCACTTGACCCAGAATGTTGAAACTTCATAGGATGATTGGACATGCAGAGTAGATGACCCCTATTGATTTTGGGATCACTCTATTAAAGGTCAAGGTCACAGGGGCCAGAACATGGAAAACCATTTCCCATTAGTAACTGGAGAACCACTTGACCCAGGATGTTGAAACTTCATAGGATGATTGGACATGCAGAATAGATGACCCCTATTGATTTTGGGGTCACTCTATTAAAGGTCAAGGTCACAGGGGCCTGAACATGGAAAACCATTTCCGGTCAGTAACTTGAGAACCACTTGACCCAGAATGTTTAAACTTCATAGGATGATTGGACATGCAGAGTGGATGACCCCTATTGATTTTTGGGTCACTATTAAAGGTCAAGGTTGTAGCAGATAGAGAATGATATCCATTTCCGTTCAATAACTTGAGAACCATTTGACCTAGAACCTTCAAACTTCATAGGGTGTTAGGACTTACAAAGTAGATGATCCGTATTGTTTTTGGGGTCACTCAATCAAAGGTCACAGGAGGCTGAACATAGAAAACACTTTCCAATCAATAACTTGAGAACCACTTGACCAAGAGTGTTGAAACTTAATAGGGTGATTGGACATGCAGAGTAGATGACCCCTAATACTTTTAGGGTCATTTGATCATAGGTCAAGGTCACAGGGACCTGAACATGGAAAACCGTTTCCAATTCATAACTTGAGAACTGCTAGGCCCAGAATGTTGAAACTTAGTGGGATGATTTGACAAGCCAAGTAGATGATCCCTGTTGCAGCCAACCATCAGCGTCTCTTTGACTTTCGCTCCTAGTGTCCCCTATTGACTTCTTGCCTAAACGACTATGCATTGAGGGAGACATGCGCTTTTCTACAAAATCAACTTCTAGTTTATAATTGCATTCCAGGTACATGTAATGACGATTCAAGACTTGTTGTCATTTGAATGTATTTTCACAACTTCAGTGTTTTGTTTTCAATACAACTCTGCTGTATAAGACTTTTTTGCAGCTGTGTGTTGAAAAAACCAACTCACTCGCTGAAGTGTTGTTTCAAACAACAACTGTTACTTGATAAATTATATCCCTGTCTAGGTTTCAGAAAGACCTGAATAGCAATATCTGAAATAAATTGTATTTTCATATTTTGTTTACTTTTTGAGAACTTGCTTGATTAAATTACCATCTTGTAATGCATCTCCAACCACAGTTTTAATCCTCCGCCACGAGTGGTTGGGAGTGTGGGGGTATAGGAATGATCTCAGTCTGTCCTTCCATCTGTAACACTTTCGTGTCCGCTCCATATTTCCTAAACTCCTTGAAGGATTTTCATGAAACTTGGGTCAAATGATCACCTCATCAAGACGATGTGCAGAACTCATGTGTCAGCCATGTCGGCTCAAGGTCAAGGTCACAACTCAAGGTTAAAGGTTTTAGCCTTCAATTTTGTCTCTGCTCTGTATCTCCTAAACCTCTTGAAGGATTCATATGAAACCTGCGTCAAATGATCACCTCATTAAGACAATGTACAGAACTCTTGAGTCGCCATGCCGGCTCAAGGTCAAGGTCACAGCTTAGGATCAAAGGTTTGAGCCTTCCATTTTATGTCCACTCTGAAGGATTTTCATCAAACTTGGGTCAAATGATCACCGCATCAAGAACTTGTGATTCAGCCATGGCAACTCAAGGTCAAGGTCACAACTCAAGGTCAAAGGTTTGTATCTCCTTAACCCCTTGAATGATTTTCATCAAACTTGGGTCAAATGATCACCTAATCAGGATGATGTGCAGAATTCATGAGTCAGCCATGTCAGTTCAAGGTCAAGGTCACATGTCAAGGTCAAAGGTTTACCCTTTCACTATCCATAACAGTGGCGGGGGATTTAGCTGTCTTTCAGACTGCCTTGTAATATACTGCTTTGGGATTACAAGAACTTTTGCCTGAAATTTGTCATCATTTTGTACATTGTAAAAACATAACTGACTCCTGCATTTACTGCTTGTACTAATTTTAGACGCAATGTTCCAGTTTCAGGTAATTTGTTTATGATAAATAATCCTGGATCAACCCAGAAACACAGCTAATGTTTAGTAAATTTTTATTTTCATAAACATTATCACAGATTGGCATAAAAATAATAACAGTTAAAAATATTTACATTAATATTCCAGACAACTGACTTACTCACTTATTCAGCAACAATACATTTACACACAATTTTATACTTTCTCATGATCAGAAACTTACACAATTTGAAAGAAAACACAAAAATATTGTAAGCATAGTCATTAACACAGTAAATAAGAGTTCCATAGAAATTGGTTATTTTCTAGCAATAACCCTTACCTTGCTAAATTTCTATAATGAACTTGTCCATCTTCCAGTTTAGACAGTACCATTAACTGTTAAAAGGGATGCTTTTAAAAAGAGACTGACTGATCATGATCTTCACTGGTCGCAAAGGTAGAATCAGTCATGTCCAGCATGGTAAGGGATATAGTATATCCAATAAGTATAAATTTTATAGCTCTTTTAGTATATTAAACATTTCTGACGTTTCTGTCTAAATCTGTATCTTGATAATGTAATCTAGTAAACTTTGTTTGGAGACCACCCAAAAAAACCCAGAGTTTTTCTGTACAGTCAGTGATGTTTATTTGACCAAAATTTTTCAAAATTTAGAAGCATTCTAAGTTTATCTACAACATAATTTTTTCCTTTTTATAGTTATTGAAACTAGAATTTTCACAAGGAATATTTTCCACAAAATAATCAGAATGACTATTAAAATTATCAAAAATTAATTGTGTGTATTTCTAATTTTACAGTACATGTACTCTATTTTGGTACATATTAAAGATATCAAAGAAAATTTAATCGTGAAAAGTTATATTCAGAATTGGAATTGCTACTGGTTTCTGTTTCTAGACAATTATTTAATTGCAAATATGTAGTTAAAAAATTAGTGTATACATCATTAATCATAAGGCTTCCATTCAGCGTTTGTTGAAACATGGATACGCAGAAGTTGTCTGTTGATTTTCATCATTCTGTTTCTTTCAAATTAGCAGATAATGTGACAGAGTGAATCAACATCGATGAGTTTTTAATTAGCGGATTGTTTGATACATATACACTCAGAGTGCTATGTAGGGACAACATTAAGGCATAGATTGACAACTCTGTTGCAGGTCAATGTATAACTGGTTTTGAACTTTAAGTGCAGCATATATGCTTATCGTTATATTAAAATAACACAGCTCTTTGTGATGATATTAAATATTTAATTTTTGTTTGCTTTTAATATTTAAAGACATTAATCAAGAATTTGCATCTTATTTACAAACTGACAGTCAAAAATAAATCTATTTCAGTTCTACGGGTCTTCCATTGGATATTGGTGGTAACACTTTATGTTTATCTGACCCAGGTCTGTTTCTTGACCCCTGTGATTGAGGTCGAGGGGCAGAAGGTGGGCGGGGTTCTTTTCCGGTATCGCTCATTAGTTCAAGCGGATTGACCATCTCTGTGGGTAGTTGTGGCCCCTTTTCTGTATTTGGGGGTGCTGTGGCTCCTTGGGCAGGGGCAGCTTCGGGTGAACCGCCCCTGTGGATATCACTAGCAGATGTTAACCCTGTGAGACTTGAACTTGCACCCGACCGGTTTTCACTTGAGTCAGAAGATCCTGGACGTTGTGGTTTGTTAACAATTGGAGCTGAAAACGAGCGATGAGGGTCTGTGGTAGTTGCCGTCTCACTCACACCAAGACCGACTTGTCCCTCCACACTCTGAGGGGCTGTCTTTGGATAACTGTAAGTATAAATGGAAATTAATGACATAATTTTTCAAAGTTATTAAGACTACCTTAATCTAAATATTAGGATTTATTCATGAAGGATAGCAATGCTCAACTATTCAAAAGCCTTGTTACTTAAAAAAGAATGAAAATATACACACAAACAAGTGAAAATGGAGCAGCACTTTTGTCACAAACTTTCCTTTCTCGTGACGCTAAATGAGGTAACAGATTACATAGTCAAAGATTACATGAAAGTAAGAGTGCAGAAAGGGGGATAACTTTGTGAAAAGCAAAACAGAGTTATAGAACCTTGCACTGCATGTCATATCATCTCAGTGAACAAGTGTGTGAAGTTCTGATCAATTCCCGCAAGTGTTACTGAGATACAAGACTACTGAAAATTACAAGTTGAAAAAGGGGCATGAATTGGTTAATAATATAAAACCTGTGTACTGCATGTCAACAAGTGTGTGAAGTTTTAATCCATTCACACTATTGGTTAATGAAATACCAGCTCGCAGACATTAGCTTAACCAAATGAGAAGCTATGCAATATCTCTACATATTATTCGGATAGTCAAGCTATTTTGCATTGTCAAAACCTGTTTTGAAGATTCACATTTCTTTGTAAATGGTTAATTTCAAGAAGATGAATTCACAAAAGGAGATACTGTGCAGTCTTTATTACTGATGGGGTCTAAATTTAAAATACAAGACTTAATATGCAACAAAGTATAGCAACTGCTTTTCCTTTTTTATTGAAACAAAGAAATTCATGCCAACGGAATTAAACAGACATAAATGCAGTTACATTTTCATGGCTTAAAATCTATGAAAAGAAGAACAAGAGCAGCGCCTTGCGGGTGCTGACGCTCATCTGATTTTTTTTGTGTAATAGAAATATTGTCCTACCCATGATTTTCTAAGTCTAAAAAGGGCCATCATTCTTGCAGAAAGCAGGATAGAGTTATGTTTCTTGATGTTCAGTGTCCACTTATGATGGTGAAAAACTATTGCAAGTTTTAAAGCAATAGCTTTGATAGTTTATGAGAAAAGTTGACTTAAACATAATACTCAACCAAGAAAATGATTTTCTAAGTCCAAAAGGGGCAATAATTATTGCAAAAAGCAGGATGGAGCTATTTTGCTTGCTGTACAGGGTCAGCTTATGATGGTCAACAAGTGTTGCAAGTTTCAAAGCAATAGCTTTGATAGTTTAAGAGAAAAAGTTGACCTAAACATAAAACTTAACCAAGAAATCTGATATTTTCTAAGTCCAAAAGGGGCCATAAATCTTGCAAAAAGCAGGATGGAGTTATGTTTCTTGCTGTACAGGGTCAGCTTATGATGGTGAATAAGTGTTGCAAGTTTTAAAGCAATAGCTTTGATAGTTTAGGATAAAAGCTGACCTAAACATAAAACTTAACCAAGAAAACTGATTTTCTAAGTCCAAAAGGGGCAATAAATCTTGCAAAAAGCAAGATGGAGTTATGTTTCTTGATGTACAGGGTCTGCTTATGATGGTGAACAAGTATTCCAAGTTTCAAAGCAATAGCTTTGATAGTTTAGGAGAGAAGTTGACCTAAACATAAAACTTAACCAAGAAATCTGATATTTTCTAAGTACAAAAGGGGCCATAAATCTTGCAAAAAGCAAGATGGAGTTATGTTTCTTGCTATACTGGGTCAGCTTATGATGGTGAACAAGTATTCCAAGTTTCAAAGCAATAGTTTTGATAGTTTAGGAGAAAAGCTGACCTAAACATAAAACTTAACCAGGCAACGCCGACGCCGACGCCGACAACCGCTCAAGTGATGACAATAACTCATCATTGTTTTCCAAAAAATCAGATGAGCTAAAAAAGTTAAAATGATAAAATTATGGTACCGGTAGCTGTAAATGATTGACATACTGTTCGAAGACCTGTGCAAATAAAGTAACTTGAACGAAAAATCTACTCTTAAACTTAAACTGATGATAAATGTACAAAGACACTGAGTTTAAAGATATTTTGGTACTTGATATATTGTATAATAAAGTACATCTACTATTACCTTGTAAGTAACTGTTCAAAAAGTGGCGGTGCTGCCCCAATCACTGCTTCTTTTGCTGCACTTTGTCTTCTTTTCAGTGATGCTTCTTCCTGGAAATAGAAGTGAATGAAACGTGTTTACATGCCTGATCCAGTTTACTTTTTAAATTTCATGAAGGAAATCTCTTCAGACTAACTGTAACTTCATAGTAAAGAAGAATTAATACATTTTGCTATTAAATGTTAAAGACAAAGCAGTTGAAAGGAACAAAAGGTTTACTATATAATTATTATATATGTAGCTCAAAATGTGACAGACGTAACAGAAATTACATCTGAAAATTATAGGTTTTTTCACAAAATTTACATTGACTCGGCATAAAGACTTTATCCCGAATGTTTTACTATGTACGCCTTTACAAAGTATTTTAATTGTTTAATATATTACCACAATGCCTCGTCCAGATATAATTGGTGACTGAGCTCCACGTGGACGGTTGTATGTCTGTGACATTGTATCTGACATACTAGGTTTAGACCATGTCCTGGTCCCTAGCTGAGTGGTCAGGTTCTGATCTGTGTCACCACGCTGAACATCTGTTGCCATGTCTCCAGTATCGGACAAGGGTGGGGACGGCACACCAATACCGAGGTAATCCATCACCAGACGTCTTAACCGCTTATAGGCTTCCTGAATATCATCTGTGAAAGAACACCAACAGAAAATAATAGATAAAAATGATGTACAGACAAACTAAGGCTAAGGACTACCTTTGAGACAAGGCCACTACTGTAAAACCTGCTTATAAAGGCCATTATTTTCTCTTCTCAGTTAAACATAGTGTATATTTACCTTTGTTGGGAGACCACCTGTAAACAAACACCATTTTTTTCATTTTCTAAGAATGGTCTTTACACACAAGGTTTGACAGTACTGTGAAATCATTACTATTTGTTAGGGATTAATATGTGGATTTTGTGGTTGTATTCATTTAGATTAAATTTCAACAAACAAATAAATTCAGAATATTTTATACCCATGAAATGAAATGACTTCACAGTACTTCCAGTTTTAAGACAGCAAAACAGAATAGTTTTAAGACAGTAAAAAAGAATAAGTATTTAATAATGAAACTGAAATAAACCAGAATTACAACTATAATATACATGGAGGTCAAGCTAGCTGAATGTGTTTCTAATAGACAACAACACTGTAGTGCCTCACTGGGTATGTTTCATATACACAAAAACACGCTTCCTAGCTGAATGTGTTTCTTACAGTGAAAACATTATAATTCCTAACTGGACGTCTTTCTACTATACTGAATGGTAACCAGGACAATGTAAACAGGGAAGAAAATTGTGCACAACACAATGCAATATTCAAATCAAATTCGATAATTTTTTCATTGCAATCAAAACGGCAGTCCAAAATTATATCCAACACAAACCACAAGAGACAGAATGACATTTCTAACATTTTGCTTGCAAAAACATGGATTCGCTATAATGAAGGGAAACATTTGGACATTGTGCATTCCACATCCCATTATGCTAAGTTGAAGCAAAAACTATTCCCAAGATTTATGTTCAGTGTAATATTGGTATACCTGTATGCAATTAATTAACACTACCCGGTATATATTTAGCAATCTATTTACATGATGTTCAGTTTTACAGGGAACAAAATGACATCAGCTACTTCACTGTTGAACAATGTCAGCATAATAGTTGTTAATGCTGTTTAAAAACTGTTACAACAAGAGGGCCAAGATGGCCCTATATCACTCACTTGAGTCAGCTTGTCGAAGCTTGACAAAAGAGAACAACAGAGATGCTGATTTAGAAACTGACCATGGTTTCAGAGAAACAGATTTTCAAAGGTTTCCGTACAGCCATATTTCTTAACAAATGAACATGGCCTGAAGGGATGTGGTAGAGGGTCACCAAAGGAATATTTCCGTAAAAATTTCAAAATCGGACTAACTGTTTCTGAGCAGATTCTAAAAGTTTTTCCTTACAGTTGCCACAGCAACCAAAATTCAGCAAGGATGACCTAAATTTGAAGGATTCTGATTGGGGACCACCAAAGGAGCATTCCTGTGAAGTTTGTTTGAACTTGGCATAGTGGTTTAGGAGGAGATGTTCTTTAAAAGAAATTGTGGATAACAGATATATGGACGAGGACGAAGCACGGACAGGGGACGAACAACGGACATTTTACAATCCTTAACACTCACTATGAGCACTTCATGCTCAGGTGAGCTAAAACTGCATATAAGTACATAAATGATACACAAAAGAAGCATTAATTTAAACTGATCAACAAGCTTCTCTTTTCCTCTCAGTCAAATTTCAGCACACTAAATTAGGTCTAAATAACATAGCTAATTTTGAACAGGTATTTGCATATGGCCAAAATCTCTAATAATATTTAAACAAGAGCTGTCACTAATGGTGACAAATGCCCCCGCAGTGCCTTGACCTTTGACCTGGTGACCTTGACCTTTGACCTGGTGACCCCAAAGTCAGTAGGGGTTGTGTATTCAATAAGTACTATCAGCATGTGAAGTTTGAAGGTCCTGGGTGCAGTGGTTCGCGAGTAAAGTGCCTTCATGCAAAAAGTTAACGTTGTGAAGAACTAACGGACGGACAGTTGAAAACTAATATGCCTCCCTTTGGGGGCATAAAAAACCAACTAAACAGTGGGGCAAAAGGGAAAAACATACAAAAATAATAAGATTTGAGATAAAAGTAGTGCAGTTGAATCTGCCTTAGCAACCACCTGTATTAAGCAGTCAATTGACTTAAGCAACTAATAGCTTAACTTTCTGTTCTAATTAGTTTTCTAATTTAGCAGCAACTTGTCTTTAGCAGCCAGATTGTGTTGCTCATATAGTAGTAGCCTGCTTAATACTGGTTTGAGTGCAATGTATTCAACCTATGGTAGAACAGTTTTTATCTACATATCTACATAGCAATATTTTTACCTACACTAAGGTGCAATATTTTTTTACCTACAGATTCCTCAGTTTGACCTTAAAGATGAAAATGTGAACATTATACTAATGTTTTATTATATCTCAGGGTTATAGTTGTAATTAATTAGTAAACTATGTAAGGTTAATAGAACAGTCTATGAATAACAAAAATAGAGTGTCACCTCAGTAGAGCAATACCATTGGAAAAAGGCTGGTTTTTTACCTGCAGTAAATTGAGGGATATCTGTGACAGTTTCACTTTCACTAAGATTTGCGAATAATACCACTTGCAAAATCAAAATATTCCTTAATATTAATCTGCAACATGCCATAAAGCACAAATACATTTCATGAATTCAGCAGCTAACCAAAAGATTGCTACAGAAAGCCTTTTAGAAAGTATTCAGCCTACAGTATTTTTGAACAAAGGTTGTTGCTGTGGAGAGGTTAACAAACAGGTATCATTCACATTGGGAACAAAACATCATGATTAGCCTTTGCAGGAAGGCAAATACTTGTCAGACAAAGGTTAAACTATACTGCCAATGAAAGAATACAAGGTCCGACATTAACATACAACAACGTTACAACATATTCAGAAGTGTGAAAAACTATGCAAAAAAATATTCAAAGTAGAACAACTAAATACATACCACCATTGATCATCATGTCAAAGAATCCTGGATGGTTTTGGTTGTAAGTCTTGTACATATCCGCTCTCATTAACGTATGTTCTATCTGCTTCTCCGTGTAGATACCTCTGTCCCTCAGACGTTTCTCATGGCATTCCTCGGTCAGGGGCATCACCAGAACATACCTTGGCTCGAAGTATGTATTCTTTAGCGTTAAAACTCCCTGCAAAAATGGTAAAAAAGTGGAGACCAGTTCATTTGGATGTTAGCCTCTTTGTTCATTTGGAAAGGGCTCACCTTTAATTTTTTTGTAGTTGTTTCTTACTGTCTAAGAATTTTGCAAACTGTCATAACTTCCTAATCAATGCTCACTTAGTTGAACTTTCAAAGGAAATGTTTAAGTTTCCAGCATTTCCATTGGTCAAGAAACATCATGTGCTTACAGAGTATGTTTTGTATCAGGATAGTAAATGTTTGATATGGATTTTATTTAAACAAAATGGCTGCCACATTGCTAGCATTACTAGCTGGATCATTACTGAAAAGCTGAAAGGAAAGGTAGCCAGCAAGATAAAATTCTTAAAAGGTTTGTCGGTGACTAAGATACAGGATGTCAAGAAAACTTATACCTTGTGACAAATCATAAAGATAAACTGATAAACGTGATAAACATACCTCCAGTTCCATGTGGACCACACAGGCCAGACCCTCCCTGGCCACAGATTCTATACTTTCCATCTGTAGTCCATACCACTGCCCATTGTACTGATAAGTCTGAATAAACTGGCCCTAAAGAATAATAAAATGTTACACTAACTATGGTATCAAAGAATTGGCCCTTAAAAATAATATAATATTTTATAAGTATGGTACTAAGAAATGGTTTACCAGCCTATTTTTGCAGACATTCACAAACAGAACTTTATACATGGACAATGATTTTTGTTTAGGACTAAACACAGCATACGAATAATGAATTATCATTTCATGTAATATCTGCAAAGGCTGTATCATAAATTTAACAAAAATGCAAAGCAGTGTATTTCTTACCATTTTAATATCCATTTCAAATTTTTCTTCTGTAACAAAGTGGTAATCTTTCCCTGCTGTTTCTTCTTTATGTGGCTTTCTTGTTGTATGTGAGATACTGTAAAACAAACATTATACTGAAATCTAATTTCAATCTGAAAGCAGCCAGAAAACATAATTTACCTAAATAAATCTTGTATACTTTTTAATGAAAAGAACAAGAGCTGTCTCCATAGGATGACACATGCCCCCGATGGCACTTTGAATGAATAGTTATGGCCGATGTTAGAGTTTAGGACCTTTGACCTACGAAGCTGGGTCTTGCGCGCGACACGTCTTACTGTGTCACACATTCATGCATAGTTATTTTGAAATCCATGCATGAATGACAAAGATATGGACCGGACACGCCCATCAATACTCTATCATGAAAAATGACCTTTAACGTCCAAGTGTGACCTTGACCTTTGAGCTACGGACATGGGTCTTGCATGCGACACGTCGTCTTACTGTGGTACACATTCATGCCAAGTTATTTGAAAATCCATCCATCGATGACAAAGATATGGACCGGACACGCCCATCAATGCACTATCCTTTAACGTCTAAGTGTGACCTTGAGCTTTGAGCTACGGACCTGGGTCTTGCGCGCGACACGTCATCTTACTGTGGTACACATTCATGCCAATTTATTTGAAAATCCATCCATCAATGACAAAGATATGGACCGGACACGCCCATCAATGCACTATCCTTTAACGTCTAAGTGTGACCTTAACCTTTGAGCTACGGACCTGGGTCTTGCGTGCGACACGTCGTCTTACTGTGGTACACATTCATGCCAAGTTATTTGAAAATCCATCCATCGATGACAAAGATATGGACCGGACACGCCCATCAATGCACTATCCTTTAACGTCTAAGTGTGACCTTGACCTTTGAGCTACGGACCTGGGTCTTGCGCGCGACAAGTCATCTTACTGTGGTACACATTCATGCCAAGTTTTTTGAAAATCCATCCACCGATGACAAAGATATGGACCGGACACGCCCATCAATGCACTATCCTTTAATGTCTAAGTGTGACCTTGACCTTTGAGCTACGGACCTGGGTCTTGTGCGCGACACGTTGTCTTACTGTGGTACACATTCATGCCAAGTTATTTGAAAATCCATCAATCGATGACAAAGATATGGACCGGACACGAAAATTGAGGACAGACCGACAGACAGACGGTTCAAAAACTATATGCCTCCCTTCGGGGGCATAAAAAGCACAAATATTACAATCGATACTGTGACTCAACAATCAACACATAAATAACTTACCCATAACCAAAATAGTCTGAGAATTCCTCAACAAGTTTTAAAGCAAGGTCCTTCTTCCCTGACCCCTGTGGTCCAACAAGAACTAACATTGGATATGGTGTTTCTATACTTGGCAGAGTACTGTAAGGTAGACATATTATATGAAAATGCAAGTCATGTTGTAAATAGCATATACCATACATGTAAGAATAAACTCATAAAAATAAGACATATTTAACTGGTATTAAAGCTACTTTTAATAACTCTTTACCAAGTGCTGGTAAACAAAACAAAAATTGATATAATTCTATCAGCTTTTAACTCTTCTACACTTCGAAAGCTTTACATCTGAATTTCAGTATAAACTAGAAAATGCTTTTGTAAAAAAAGCGCATGTCTCCCCCAATGCAAAGTCCTATAGGCAAGAAGTCAATAGAGGTCAGGAGCGAAAGTCAAAGAGACACTGATGGTTGGCTGCAATAGGGATCATCTACTTGGCATGTCCACTCATCCCGCTAAATTTCAACACTTTTGGCCTAGTGGTTCTCAAGCCACTGTTCAGGCTCCTGTGACCTTGACCTTTGATCAAGTGACCTCAAAATAAATAGGGGTCATCTACTCTGCATGTCCAATCATCCTATTAAGTTTCAACATTCTGGGTCAAGTGGTTCTCAAGTTATTGATCGGAACTGATTATCAATGTTCAGGCCCCTATGACCTTGACCTTTAATAGAGTGACCCAAAAAACAATAGGGGTCATTTACTCTGCATGATCAATCATCCTATGAAGTTTCAACATTCTGGGTCAAGTGGTTCTCAAGTTACTGACCGGAAATGGTTTTCAATGTTCGGGCCCCTGTGACCTTGACCTTTAACAGAGTGACCCCAAAATCGTTAGGGGTCATCTACTCTGTATGATCAATCATCCTATTAAGTTTCAACATTCTAGGTCAAGTGGTTCTCAAGTTACTGACCGGAAATGGTTTTCAATGTTCATGCCCCTGTGACCTTGACCTTTAACGGAGTGACCCCAAAATCGATAGAGGTCATCTACTTTGCATGTACAATCATCCTATGGAGTTTCAACATTCTGGGTCAAGTGGTTCTCTAGTTATTGATCGGAAATGGTTTTCAATGTTCAGGCCCCTGTGACCTTGACCTTTGACGGAGTAACCCCAAAAACAATAGAGGTCATCTACTTTGCATGTACAGTCATCCTATGGAGTTTCAACATTCTGGGTCAAGTGGTTCTCTAGTTATTGATCGGAAATGGTTTTCAATGTTCAGGCCCATGTGACCTTGACCTTTGATGGAGTGACCCCAAAATCAATAGGGGTCATCTACTCTTCATGACCAATCATCCTATGAAGTTTCAACATTCTGGGTCAAGTGGTTCTCTAGTTATTGATCGGAAATGGTTTTCAATGTTCAGGCCCCTGTGACCTTGACCTTTGACGGAGTGACCCCAAAAACAATAGGGGTCGTCTACTCCAGCAGCCCTACAACCCTATGAAGTTTGAAGGTTCAAGGTCAAATGGTTCTCCAGTTATTGCTCGGAAATGAAGTGTGACGTACGGACGGACAGACGGACGGACAGGGCAAAAACAATATGTCTCCCCCAGATGGGGGGAGACATAATTATTCCTACCACTGAGTTTCAAATACTTCCATTCTCTATACTCTATACAAGTATTTGTAAAATTCAATTTGTTGTTTCTAATTTTCAACAGACATATAGTATTACTATACATACTTATTTTTGTAAATTCTGGCAACTGAATTTTATCCTGAAACATGAATGTACCTTTACATTCAAACTTTCTTCTTTCTGATAATTTTTCGTGAATTTTGAAATTTCTTAAAATATGTATGAGACTGTTGTGGTATAACCATACCTGTCCCAGACTCTGCTAGGTTGTAGAAATGAGTAGACAACATGCATGATGTGATCTCTGGCTGCAATAACCTCTGGTGGTGGATTAAACATGTTTACTGAGGCCACCTGGCAAGAAACAAACATTCTCAATTCCAAACTATATTTAAAGGCAAACATTTTGCCTTTATTCATGTCATAGTCTATAATACAATTAAATTTACTTTGCACTATAGATGAAACTCAGACACCAAGAACATTGATATATACAGTTAGGGAAATTCTGTAGTGCTATCAACCAGGTTCTTTTTTCATGTACAAGCATGCCACATTTTGAAAGACATACAGAGATTAACACAATTTGAAAGTTTACCTGTCAGTTTAATACTGGCCAAACGTTAAGATTTTTAGATGTTCCATAAAAATATACAGCATTACTAATACCATCAGAAATGAAGCCCAATAATGTCTATGGTATCTGAAGATATATCTGAGGAGTTAAATTTAGAGTAAAAAAAACCCAACCTTTTCATCTACTTCCACTTTATGTCTGTCTAGCTCTGTTAGCCGCTGTATTTGGAAGAGTATGGAAAGTCGGTAGTCAGGAAGTTCTTGTATAGGATTACGTAACAAGTTCAGTTGTCTCAACATTGGCAGTTCTTTGATGTACTTTATTTCAGTGATGTCAATCACCTGTGAAAATAGGAATGTAGTGGTTGAAATATTTAATAAGATGAATTTGTAAGAAAAAAAAGAAATATATAAACTCTTCCTGGAAAAACATAAATTATGTATGTCAAAGTCAAATCATGTGTATAAAAACTAAACTTAAATATTTTAAGTTTAAATCCTAACTTACAAAGACATTTAATTAGATTGCAGCAATCATAATACCTTTTATGCATTTTGCACTTGTACCATTGTAAATGTTCAGCTCACTCTGGTATCAGTGCTAACAATAATATGCATACATGGTTCAATACATATTTCATCTTCCTCTGAATTTTCAGTGAACAAGCAATTTTTACAAAAAATCTTTTTCAGAAACACCGTTCATATGTTGATATTCATAATATACAAAACTGTGTAATCTTTGTACAGTTACCTCATTGTCCTCCAGATCTAGACATTCAAGTAGGTCATGATCTTGTAACCCTTTCAAACTACGGATCTTGTTTCCAGAAAAGTTAATTTGCTGAAAACAGAAAATAAAATTGTAGCATGCATTTCTGTGAACATTATCATTTTAAGTAAATAAGTTATAATCATTTTAGATTATTTAGATTATTTATACTACACTGGACCTATAGAGATTTAAGTATTAAAATCCAATTTATGTATAGGGTTGAGGATTATGAAAAGAAGATACCAATCGATATATATCTAAGATAATCTTCTTTACAACTCTCTTCACAGATGTGGTTCTGGGACGATCTGTGTATGAAAAGAATTGGAACCACTGCCTTACCCTTGCATGATCGTAAGAGGTGACTAGTAGGGTCTTAACACTTGGTTTTGCTTTAACTCATACCTCATGTTTTTATTTCGATGTAAATGAGATATGAAACCAAAATTTGTAGTCCTGTTTGGTGCCATATAACCTATACTGTGTTGGTGCGCCGTAAAATCCAAATAAATAAATAAACTCTTCACAGATATATAGTATAATTTGTACATTCTTCATGAAAATGTATGGAAGAAAATCTTGAGAATGTGTTGTCTGTGAGTGGATGGAAAAATAGGGTAAACACTAAATTGTACTAAAATTTGAACAAACTAAAAGATTTTTCTTAAAAAAGAAAAAATCTCTCACAGTTTTTCATCAGTGTGGCTCTGTGATTAATATTTACTTTTAATTATTGCAGGTGTAAAAGATAATATTGGAGCTAAGTTTTTTTTACCTGTATCACCTTCAAAGTTTCCAGGTTTTCTATCCTTGTTAGCTTGTTATGACACTGAAATATAAAATAATCTATTTGTATATGAATTTGCCATGTGTCTATGACAAGTAATACTGTCACATGATAATGTGTACATTGTATATTATGAGCAAGGCAGTAAATACCAAAGCTTGAATTTAAAGAAAAATATAAAAACTCAGCAGTCTACAGAATAAATTTTATTTTTCAATAATAAAATTTATTCTGACGAAATTTCCGCCACCAACCCGCAACCTTTGCTGTGTATTCAA
This sequence comes from Mercenaria mercenaria, assembly GCF_021730395.1. Lineage (NCBI taxonomy): Eukaryota > Metazoa > Mollusca > Bivalvia > Venerida > Veneridae > Mercenaria > Mercenaria mercenaria. The sequence goes on along the minus strand of NC_069373.1, from coordinate 78,708,741 downwards.
GTTAAATGATATACCATTTATTCTAACACGATCCGATTCATTTTCCTATTAAACAAAGAAGGCAGAAAACTGTGAATTATTATACAACAAATCACTGTTCTGACGTCACAATTATTACGTCATGGCGTCAAACGGCATAGTGGTGCGCTGGAAAAGAAACCGATTGAAAACGGGCAAATATTTAATGAATGTCGTAAAGGATGTACTTAAAAATCCTTGGTAACGTATTAGAATTTTTCTTTCACATTATGTCATAGTTATGCTAAAAATATATCATGTTAGTAATTTGTATAAAGACAAACAGCAATTTTTATGCAATTATAAATACTTGTATACTATTTCTGCATTTTATAGCCTGTAATGTACCGGTATCTTAGATATGAGCTCATACATTTCTGTGTGTCAAAATCGCATACAGGGAATACGTACTATTACCTGAACTAACTTACCAGGTTAAGGTAATGAATTGGCAGGGAATCTAGACCTTGAATGGTTTCAATCTTGTTGTGGGCCAGACTCAGGTGCTTCAATCTAGAACACTTCTCTAATCCTCTAATGTCCTTTATGTTGTTGTCTGATTACTTCGTCAAGGAAATTTAAAACACAATTTATTGATAATAAAGTAAGTATTCTACTTTTAATTAAACATATTAGTGAAATTATTCTCTCTGCATAAAAAGTCAAGTTTTCAAATTTAGTGTTTTTTATTGCGTATGAGAGAAGATGAATTCATAAGACAATAAATTTCATTTAGTGTATGATAAAATTCCATAAATGTTTTTATTTTTCATTTGCTGAATTCATATATATTCATCAACATTTAGGTGTGCTCCAATTCTTCTCAAGGTGGGTGTATTGATCTTTGATGAATTTCTATGATGAATATTCACAACTCATCAGTAAATGTACCGGTATATATCATTTTGTGTTATCGAAAAGGTAAAATTTCAAAGCCGCTGTTGGTTCATAAGCTCACCTGAACTTAAATAATGTTGTACTTTTAGCTATCTCATCCACAGTAAATAAATCTTATCATATCTTAATTAACATGTCATTTGCTAAATACTTAACTATGTTTAAAGCTCCTTGCTCATAGCTGGGTGAAATTTTTCAACATACTCATTTCCATCAGGTTTTACATACAATGAACTGTCAAATAATAAAATGAGTGAAAATAAGTGTTACATATTGGTAAAAAAATCAACTCTATTTAAAAAAAACAACACTATGAACAGTTTAATTTTGGTGCTTTATTAAGATATCTTGCAAAAATCATATGTTAATAAGTTTGTACCACTTGTAACTTTCACAAGTTCAAGAAAAAAATCTTCCTCTAAAGATATGAATGAGTTGCATTAACAATAAAAAGGATACTGTCTATGTTGAGTTTAGTGAGGTAATGGTGTGCTGAGAGATCTGTCATGACCTCAATTTCATTGAATGACAGGTCCACTTCTTTCAGGTTCTTCGGTGGTTTGAAGTCAAGCACTGTGGTCAGTTTGTTGTGAGAAGCATCCAGGATCAGCAGGAATGGAAGATTGCTTAGTGGTGATAAATCTGTTAATATAATACATAGAAAATATAAAAGTCGCGCCATGAGAAAACCAACATAGTGCCTTTGCAACCAGCATGGATCCAGACCAGCCTGCGCATCTGCACATTCTGGTCAGGATCCATGCTGTTCACTTTCAAAGCCTGTTGCAATTAGAGCAACCGTTAGCGAACAGCATGGATCCTGACCAGACTGCGTGGATGCGCAGGCTGGTCTGGATCCATGCTGGTCGCAAATGCACTATGTTGGTTTTCTCATGGTGCGGCTCATATACTGAACTTTAAACTATAAAATATCTGTACATTATTGCACTACAAAAGCAAACTTAATATATATAAAGGCACAACCAAAGTTGTAAACATAAGTACAATCTCATCTGGATATTTTATCCCCTTCCCTTGATTGAAATTCTCCCTTCTTATGCAACACTGATTTTTTATTAAATGCTAGTGATAAAATTACAGTAGAAGAGGGGCATAACTTGTAATCTTTTAATCAATACTGAAACAACTTTGACTGAAATCTTCTTAACCTTTTTTTGCATTTCAACCTTCAAAGGAAACTGACTCCATTCCTTCTAAAGTAAAATGAATCAATCAGGATTCTGTGTACCGCATACACTTATTTGGTGTACATAGTAATGTGTGAATATAAAGATTATAATTATGAAGGACAAAAAAATTGATTGTTTTTAAAATAACACTTATATGTGATAGATACACTCCTTTTGCTGGAACAATTTCTTTGAAAAGATGCTGAAAAATATTTCAGTTTTAGTTGATTTTTTTTTTAAATGTCTGTAAACACTGAATTATCTGAAATCGTCATCAAAATTTATCCTTCTTTACCTGTTAATTGATTATAAGGTAATTCAATTTTTTGGAGTTCTGTATAATTTGCAATTGCCTGTATATCTATCAGGTTGAAACCCTGCAAAACAGACAAATAGGGTTTACATTACAATAAAAATATTGCAAATTAAACAATATCAAAATTACATAATTATAGTGTTTAAATATATATACCAACGATCTGTATTACAAATGATTTTTACTTTACAAGCTCTTACAATCTTTACTCTAGGATTTTCCTTTTCTCAATTGATTAATATATGAGCCGCGCCATGAAAAAACCAACATAGTGGCTTTGCAACCAGCTCGGATCCAGACCAGCCTGCGCATCCACGCAGTCTGGTCAGGATCCATGCTGTTCGCTTTCAAAGCCTATAGCTTTCAGAGAAACTGCTAGGGAACAGCATGGATCCTGACCAGAATGCGCGGATGCGCAGGCTGGTCTGGATCCATGCTGGTCGCAAAGCCACTATGTTGGTTTTCTCATGGCACGGCTCATATGCTTTTCAGTAATATATATTGCTGTAGGATGGCAGTTCAAAATTCAAACCATTAGGAAAAATGCTACTTACAGGTATTGTACAGTGCAGGTAGACCTGTTTTGCCCCATCTGCTGAACGCCCAAGGTTAGATAGTCCTCGACCAACTGTTTCCTCATCTAAAATGCCACCTGGTGATAACTGAAATGAAAAACAAATATTTTCTACCTCAACACCATTTGCAGTTTTCTTTCCACAGTTCCTTCATCCAGCCATGACGTTTCACAGTAATTAATTTTCTGGACGACATGCAATAAAACAAATTACTTTCACCTACTTTCAAGAATAAAAAAAACCTGTTTTCCTGAAATTCTCATATTCTCTTTAAAACTACATTTTTGAAAGAAAATGACAAAGTTTTCCACATAAGGCTCATGTATTAACATTGTCAATTGAAAAGACATGAAAGGATCTAAGAAACTTTATTTTTTACTAGTGAACACTGGTCAATTTTGCATTATTACTCTGTGTCACCCATTGAAAGTGATTTGATCATACAATAACAGCACTGAAAAAAAGGTTTCCATCTATATATCTAGATCATACTACCAACCCCTCTGTTACAAGTAGGATTCATACATAGATCTATATTCAATTCAGATATGTTTTAATAGATTTGCCTTTATTACTGTTGTGAAATGACAGCTAAACAAGAGCACCGCCTTGCGGGTGCTGACGCTCATCTGATTTTTTTTTGTGTAATAGAAATATTGTCCTACCCATGATTTTCTAAGTCTAAAAAGGGGCATCATTCTTGCAAAAAGCAGGATAGAGTTATGTTTCTTGATGTTCAGTGTCCACATATGATGGTGAAAAACTGTTGCAAGTTTTAAAGCAATAGGTTTGATAGTTTATGAGAAAAGTGGACTTAAACATAATACTCAAGCAAGAAAATGATTTTCTAAGTCCAAAAGGGGCAATAATTATTGCAAAAAGCAGGATGGAGTTATGTTGCTTGCTGTACAGGGTCAGCTTATGATGGTGAACAAGTGTTGCAAGTTTCAAAGCAATAGCTTTGATAGTTTAAGAGAAAAAGTTGACCTAAACATAAAACTTAACCAAGAAATCTGATATTTTCTAAGTCCAAAAGGGGCCAAAAATCTTGCAAAAAGCAGGATGGAGTTATGTTTCTTGCTGTACAGGGTCAACTTATGATGGTGAACAAGTGTTGCAAGTTTTAAAGCAATAGCTTTGACAGTTTAGGAGAAAAGCTGACCTAAACATAAAACTTAACCAAGAAAACTGATTTTCTAAGTCCAAAAGGGGCAATAATTCTTGCAAAAAGCAAGATGGAATTATGTTTCTTGATGTACAGGGTCTGCTTATGATGGTGAACAAGTATTCCAAGTTTCAAAGCAATAGCTTTGATAGTTTAGGAGAAAAGTTGACCTAAACATAAAACTTAACCAAGAAATCTAATATTTTCTAAGTACAAAAGGGGCCATAAATCTTGCAAAAATCAAGATGGAGTTATGTTTCTTGCTATACAGGGTCAGCTTATGATGGTGATTAAGTATTCCAAGTTTCAAAGCAATAGCTTTGATAGTTTAGGAGAAAAGCTGACCTAAACATAAAACTTAACCAGGCAACGCCGATGCAGACGCCGACGCCGACGCCGACAACCTCTCAAGTGATGACAATAACTCATCATTTTTTTTCAAAAAATCAGATGAGCTAATAAAATGACATCATACTTACTGAAAATACTGGAAAGAACCGTTTATGCAAGAAGCAGATAACAGAACGGTCATTTTGAATACTAGCTTTTAAAAACGAATCCCACATTGAAACCTACCCAGAAATCATGCCAGAAGTCTGTCACGCTATAATTTCCTTAAATGAAATGTCATGGACTCAACTTTTACTTCAAAATATTTCTTATAAATTTTTCTTTTTTTTGATCTGACATAAAATAAACCATGCAACAAATTCTGAACATAAATTATACACACAAGTTTCAAATGGGTAACCCTGTCTGCAATATTTTGTCCCCCAGTGCAGCTGTGACATATGATCAGGGTACTCTTCAAAGTCTTCATTTTGAAAACAAATAGGCCATATAAAATTATTATTTGTTGATCTTTTCTGTGAATTTAAACCTTCTAAGGTATGTTTTTCATGAACTTTGTTGAAAATGGTTATATTTTTAATTCAATAAAATTCAAAAATATACAAAATGTTGATCTTGATTTTCAAAAATAACCATGTGCTATTAACTTTACATGACATCATCAGTGTCTCACAAGAGTCAATGCGCAGATGTTGTGGTTCTGCACCAGTTGGTTAGGTAACCAAATTTAATTAATGGGGTAGTCCAACAAATTTGAAGCAATCCTAGGAAATATTGAGCAATTTTTCTTATGGGCAATATCTGAACTCGTGTCAAATACTTGGAAGACCAAAAGTGTGGAGGAAATTTCCAATGAAATTTTCATTGCTGCCGACGCTTTACATGCTTTAGGTTTAATTGCCGATTATGTCACAAAGTGGCCATAAATTCAAATAAAACTTAATGTATCAAAAGGGGATTCAATTCCTGATTGATTTATGTGAAAATTATGAGAAAATGGTGATTTAAACTGATGTACTGGGTGCCGACCAGTCACCGGACAGAAATCGGGGTTTTTCCTTTGCCGTTTTATAAAAAAATGAACAAAAAAACATGAAATTTGCCTCGATAAAACTTAAGCTCATTTGTCATCCGAAAATGTAAAAAACTCAAACAATCGGACGTAAAACATCCGATATTTTGAGGCTCAAAATGGTTAATGAAATGCACTACATCAAACAACAAGGTGGAATAGTCACCGGACAAATATTTCGAAGACAGATTATTTTTATTTGACGATGACAATTGTACTGAAAAAAAACTGATTAGTACCGAAAAAAAACTGATTATGTCCATCTGTCTTCTGCGCCTTCTAGAAACATGTTTTAATGAATATTCAAAGTGTTAAACTATCCTCGGGGTCGAATTACATAACAGCAGTGATTTACCCATGTTACCATTTTAAACAAATACTATCTGCAGAAAATACCTCGGGGCTTATGCCACCATAAGGAGCCAACAAAATCAAATCTATTTCAGTTTTTGTTACATTCGGAAAACCCAAGAAATCTATAAATATATTTTTATACAAATGAGGCTCGGAGTGGGTGTAAATATATATTATAATATACAAGGACATTCACTCATGCAGTATTTTAAAAACACATGACCTAGCAAATGATGCAGACATTTATTTATTTTGCAGCCAAAACAGTATTATTTTTTACCAATATGTGAACCAAGTGAGGAATGAATCAAAAAGAAAACTGTCGTCTGCAGTTCTAGGGGTCTGTGCTAAACATGTAATTGTTTGAGACCCACTTGGTGCCCCCCAAAATAAAACAAGTTGCGCATGCGCACTGCCATTCCAATGCCCCAAGGTCAGAGGACAGCAGTTTTGTAAACACAGATGAGAATTGGTATGATATTCCTCGTTAATACTTATTTGTCAGTCAATGTTGATATATGAAAATGAAAACAAAGTGCTGAATGTTTCCGATTAGGTGATAACTCCGATTTAATCGAAACAAAGCCGTAATTACGTTTGTCCAGTATTTATTCCTGTCCGGTGACTGGTAGGCACCCAGTATGTACTGTACAGGATTAACATATATGCACAAGACTTAAGTGAAAAAAAAGTAACTTTACATGACTGTGTACTGTGATTTATCCTCCATTTTTTTTTAGTTCTTTGAAGTTTTGATGGTAAGATTGCCTGTCACAACTATAAAACCATCTTACCATCGAACTATTTTGACTACCAAATGTGGTTATGCCATAACTTAATGTAAACGACCATCAGAAAATAAAAATTGTGTCAGTTAAGTTATGGTAGCCAGATATATTTGAATATAAGAAACGTATCAAAGTGACCATACATGGTCGAGCAGCACTTTATTTCACATTAGCAGAACTTTACTGTATATTAATGACAAATATATTTGAATGTTTACCTCAATATCCTCCTCTTCCTCATCAGCAGATTCTGTTCCTGTAACTATATCATTGTCTGGCTCAATATCTGCACCTGGGGACACTTCCCGGTTCTGCTCAAGATTTAAAATGTTAGTGTCATAGTTGAGGACATGAGTCTCTCCATTAATGTGGACAAATCCATCCTCAACTGGCTGAGTATCCATGATTTGCATACCACCATCCGCCATGTTGTTTACTTGGATACCGCGAACTTCCGGCATATAAGTTTATACGACGACAAAGAAAAGGAGCCGCAATCTTCAGGTTGAAGTCGCGTGTTAGAACAAAATTATCAATTTAAAAATGGAGTATCCCGGGAAAGTCAAAATAGTTTCAACGTACAAACCAAGAAAACACCCATACAGAGTCTCTAAAGTGTGTTTTGTTTGTTTTAGACGAAATCTGTATTTTGTTAAGAACTTATCCTTATACATATATTAATACGCTTTACACAAGAGAAGTCAAATTTTGGTTTTTATTTAGACGATTCGTCCCAAAACAATTCGACCCTGTATGCGGTAATAGTCACTTCTTCGGAATGAACTGTGTTATATCCGCCTGAATCACCAATGTGCAGGTTTGCTGAAAATTGAATCACAAGTTGATCTCCAGGCCTCGATCTTAACCTACTTTTGCTGGTAGCCAGCAGGGCTACCAACTTGTGAAATCAAGTAGCCCGACCAGGTTTCTGGTAGTCCCGTTTTGGAAAAGAGAAAAATATATTACAGTCTTCGCCTTAATTTTTTTCAGCACTTTTCTTTTCGGGCAAGTAAGTTAAGAAAACCACTTGCCCGAAAACATTTTTAATTGCCCGAAATCATTTTGTTTATAAATATGATGTATTTTAGTTTATGCTTGATTCAACATTCAGTTATTTAAATGGTAGGCAACTAACCTACCCACACTATCCATGGGCAGGCTAAGCCAACGTAAGTGGATAACCATGTTGCAATATTCAAGTAACTAGCAGACAGAAATTATGGGATAAAACTGTAGAAAAAAAGTAAGACCTATACCAGTATCTAGTTATATGCCAGGCGTGGGGTTCAAATTTGCACTACCCTTCTAAAACTTACTTTTTTAGCCAGGGCCTTTAAAATATAGTGTAGCTGTTCAAATTTAACTGCAATAATGGATCAGCCTGGTTAGCCTCCCCTGCCCCCAACCCCCCAAAAATGTTGTGTTTCTGTTGGCATGGCCAAAAAAAGTAGGGTCGGTAGGTCGGTATATTTTTTAGCTCATCTGATTTTTTGAAAAAAAATGATGAGTTATTGTCATCACTTGAGCGGTTGTCGGCGTCGGCGTCTGCGTCGGCGTTGCCTGGTTAAGTTTTATGTTTAGGTCAGCTTTTCTCCTAAACTATCAAAGCTATTGCTTTGAAACTTGGAATACTTGTTCACCATCATAAGCTGACCCTGTATAGCAAGAAACATAACTCCATCTTGATTTTTGCAAGATTTATGGCCCCTTTTGTACTTAGAAAATATCAGATTTCTTGGTTAAGTTTTATGTTTAGGTCAACTTTTCTCCTAAACTATCAAAGCTATTGCTTTGAAACTTGGAATACTTGTTCACCATCATAAGCAGACCCTGTACATCAAGAAACATAACTCCATCTTGCTTTTTGCAAGAATTATTGCCCCTTTTGGACTTAGAAAATCAGTTTTCTTGGTTAAGTTTTATGTTTAGGTCAGCTTTTCTCCTAAACTGTCAAAGCTATTGCTTTAAAACTTGCAACACTTGTTCACCATCATAAGTTGACCCTGTACAGCAAGAGACATAACTCCATCCTGCTTTTTGCAAGATTTATGGCCCTTTTTGGACTTAGAAAATATCAGATTTCTTGGTTAAGTTTTATGTTTAGGTCAACTTTTTCTCTTAAACTATCAAAGCTATTGCTTTGAAACTTGCAACACTTGTTCACCATCATAAGCTGACCCTGTACAGCAAGCAACATAACTCCATCCTGCTTTTTGCAATAATTATTGCCCCTTTTGGACTTAGAAAATCATTTTCTTGGTTGAGTATTATGTTTAAGTCAACTTTTCTCATAAACTATCAAAGCTATTGCTTTAAAACTTGCAACAGTTTTTCACCATCATAAGTGGACACTGAACATCAAGAAACATAACTCTATCCTGCTTTTTGCAAGAATGATGGCCCTTTTTAGACTTAGAAAATCATGGGTAGGACAATATTTCTATTACACAAAAAAAAATCAGATGAGCGTCAGCACCCGCAAGGCGGTGCTCTTGTTTTTAAGCATTATTATCAAGTAAATGTAGCCTCTTATCACAGTCCGTGCAGAAGTGGACACAATAATCATCATCAACCCACCCGTGTTTAAAGCGGAAAAAAAACATTAACAATTATCGGTAATTATTCTGTTGATAAACAAGTAATTGGCCTTGTTTTCATCATCAATTAAAACCCCCTCAAAGAGCTAAAAGCAGTGTGTCGGTATCATGGCATCTGAATTGGAGATCAAAGCGGTTTAGTTGCCCGAGATTGTCATGGCATTACGTCATGTTTTCGCGCCATGTGGCACATCACTGTCTGATCGTACGGCCTCGGTTCTTTAAATTGCTGAGAAGAAATCAGTAAAAAAGTATCTTCTTTATTTTTTTTTAAAAGCGAATATGCAATATCCCGTATAAACTGACAGGTAAATGTGTCAAACGGTAATAGTAGATATCCTACCTCTGTGACCTATTTGCCCTCAAGGAATTTACATTATTGTTTGAAAAGAATATCTGACATAGTGTCGAGTCAAAAAAGACATGTACAAAGATTCATTTACTTATTAAACTTATTAAAAACCACAGCGACATCATACTGCTTTATTTTAAAACAATCATTGTTTTATTTACGTTCACGAGGTCCCGTAACCTATTCATCCGCACTTGCAGAAATCTGTTTGCCAAAAATCATTTTACTCGATGTATTTAAATTGCTGCCGCTTTTTCATTATTTAAGATTTTTTAATTCTGTTTTTTGTATTTTCTTGTCAAAAGTCTGAATTTTATGACCATAGTATGTATTATTTATTTACTTTTAGAAATAAATAAATAATTAAGATCGCCCTGTTTGAAATTTTACAAATAATTGTATGAAACTTCGATCGTTTTTATAGAATTTTGCCTATATTTCTGTCGACATCTTATTAAAATCGTTATAGAATTCAAACTGTATTACTTCTAAATCGGTGCTGAAAATTTGAAGCGATTATATTAAAAAATGAATGCACTACAAGCGTTTTTTGTGTACGTGTCGATAAACATTTAAGTAACGGCGATACGATAGGTCGCACGTGCTCGTGGAATGGAAAATTACTGGCATGACGTTTTGATATCTTTACGATTCGCGGGTAAATTCCAGTCAATCCAGGTAATTTTTAGGGATGTAATTTCTGAATTTTGTAAAGTTACTTTATATATTGCAAATCTGAAGTCATCAATTCATGCATAAATATACGAAAGCTAGTATTTAGGATGTTCATTTCAGTTCTTGTTATAATTATTGTGAAAATTAAGGGATTTAAATTTCGGAAAAATGGTCGACCGGTGTTATGTGGACCGAAAATATCGTTGTCATTTAAAAGGAAACATCAGATAAATCGATGAAATTTCACGCTTTTATTATTAACATGTTTGAAAACTTAGTAGCCCTACGGACTACCCAGCTTGGGAAATTCGGTAGTCCGTCTGAAAAACTGGTAGCCTCGGGCTACCGGGCTACCGTCAAGATCGAGGCCTGCTCAGAATGTGGTGTCTTATCTCCATTGCTATTTTAAAAATTATTTGGCCGAGGCTATCCGCACAACAGTCGTGCCAATAATTTTCCTTAATATTGGCACGACTGTCGTGACGATTATTTTTGTTATTCGCACAACAATCATGCCTGGAAAGTCATGTCAGTTATTTTTCTTATTGATACGACTAAAATACTACTTACGAAACTTCTTAAGTTTTCCCTGCTTCTCAAATCTCTATAAATTATGTACCGATTATTTGACAATTTTAGCATGCACCTACCCGCATAATACAGAAGGCATTTTGAAACAATGATCTTAACACAGCCTCCTTCAAGAGAGTTCACAGGAGGAATAACTGAATTTTTAGTCAGTGTTGCAGATTCCATAATTACCTCCTTAGCGTAACTGAGTAATTAGTAAATTACGCTAATATTTGGCTTTTTTTCAGCTTTTCAATTTGTTTTGTTTGCAGTACTTTCGATTTGAACAAGCGGGGCAATTAAAGCAAAAATTCATGATATTTTACATTGACTGTCTTCAGAAAGTATTAGCGGTTTTCCCTTACCTGATAAAACAATCATTTAGCCGTATAAATCTGCTAATTGGATTATTCACACTTTTAATTTCAGCAGGCAAACAATAACATATTAATCGGCTATGATTGATGACCCCTGACCTTTGATCTTTCCCGTCATAATAGCGCCCGACTAACTTAATACTAGGACGCTAGTACTTGGGGAACCAGTACATCACGTGTTCACGGGCCATGACCGAATTTCTGTTTTCGGAAAAAATACAATACACACAGTGTTTTTGGGCAGAAAGTTAACAAAGCGAGCAGTTATTAATGTGTCAAAACTTCAGAGGCAAAGGGGCGGGTTTCTGAAAGGCAAGAACAGTTTGTATGGAAGGGCAGTGTGGCGATCTGAAATGGGCAGCGTGACTCACAAAAAAAAGGGCGGGGCGTACTGCCCCGCTATTCCTCTACAGATACAACGTTAGCATTATGTTGAAACACTCAAGTACGATTTACTGAATTAAAAACTTAGTAGGAAAAGTAAAATCATGGCATTACGGTATGACAACTAACTACTGATAATAAAATGCAAGAACATGTTTTCGGTGCATTCTTTCGATTTATTTGCAGCTGATAAATTTTTCAGTTAATTTTACTAATAATGGTATTTGTAGGGGTGTTGTTGTTATATCTAATTAAAGTCTATTGATTTAAACATTGATTTAAACATGATGCTGTAGATAGCTAGTTATAATTTCTAACTAAGGTGTACCTTACGCCAAAAATAGGAACGCTACCGAAACACCCATCGTGCAGATAAGAATACCGATCAGCACGACTGTCATGTGAACAAGAAATATAATCGGCACGACCGTCTTGCCGATAGACACTTCCAAATTATTTTTTATCAGAACAGGATGTCATTGTGCTCCGCGTACGACCTGGTCCAAAAATATTGTGCCCCACCCCTACTTTAAAAGCCCCCTATACCACCTCGACAACCCCCAGTAATAACTGAACACTTGAAATTGTCCAGTCACATACATATATCATCCAAAAATCTAGTCCAACTAAATGTACGCGAGTCGCGATATTGTGATAATTTTTGCATGTGCAGGTCTAAAGAGAGGGATTCTTTATCACGAAAATATCTCGGAATCAGTTCTGACTTCAAATTATTTGGACTAATATCTCAGTAACCACTTGTTGGAATGGATTTAATCTTCACATACTTATTCGATGTGATAAATTGACTTACATCACACAAGTTCCATAACTCTACTTTACTTTTTTACAAAATTATGTCCCTTTGTCAACTTGGAAAATTTTGGTTAACTTTTTGTATGTGAGCTGGCATCACTGTACCTACCAATGGGAATGTATTGAAACTTCACACACTAATTCACTTTGATAAACTGACTTATGTTGCACAGGTTCCATAACTCAATTTTACTTTTTTCAAGATTATGCCCCTTTTCGACTTAGAAGTTTTTGGTTAAGTTTTTGTATGTATGCTGGTATCTCAGTACCCACTAATGGGAATGGCTTAAAACGTGACACACTTACCCGCTTTCATGAGCTGATATGGACTGTACAAGTTCCATAACCCTGTTTTGCATTTTTACAAAATTATGTCCCTTTGTCAAATTTTGTATTCATTCAGTTGACTAGGCTGTTGAATAGTCGAGTGTTCCTGTCCTCCGACAGCTCTTGTTTTTAAAGGATTCTGTAATCAACAACATACATATTGATCAGTATACTTTACACTTGCTAATGGCTTAGTTTTTGGAATAGGGCAGGCAGTATAATAGACTTTGTGGTTGTTCAACTTCAGGTGTTACGTAGAGAAATACACAGAACATATGACAGGATCTATGCTACCATATATGGCCAGTGCGTTGGTGATGCCATTGGATTGCTGACAGAAGGACTAAGAAAAGATGAGATTAAAAAGGTTTTTGTATTGTTTTTATACACTTCTACATTCTTTTCTCATGTTCTAATAAGTGTTAAATGGTTCTGGTTTAACGTAATAGGGTGGGGTTGGGGTATGCGTTAGTTAGGGTCAGGTAACCTGATACACAGAATTTTGTGTTTAGACCCAATTGATGAACATGATAAATAATGTCTGTGACTGAAGGAGTATTCACATAAAGTAAATTTTTACTTTAAAATTTAGTACCGGCACAGTTTTAGAATATGATATCCAACTTGTTCATATACATGTATATCTTCAAGATGCATGTGTATTTCAGATGAGAGCTCTCGCCATTTAGTTTGGTTTCATTGATGACATGAATTGAAAAATTCTGTATATATATTCCACAGTGCTTTCAAACTATTCATTATTCAAGGTGTACCTTTGGTAGACAAAGAGTAACACCAGCAGGCAAATGTACAGACACCTTGTTTTTGTGAAATTTCCTATACTGTGAAATCATTTTAAAAATATTTGTTGGGGACTGACTTTTGTGGATTTCATGGTTGAATCAGTCCATAAATTTAAATCTCAATGAGCTAGTAAAGTTCCAATTTATAGTATGTTTCATAGGTCAAAATTTTGAAATTTGAAATAGTAATTTTGGCCAGAACCAGTGACCACTGGATTTCATGCTTGTGAAATTTATTTATTTAACAGAATTAGATTAGAACCATTTCAAAACACGATGCCAAAGCTATTTCTCTGAAAAATAAACACATACTTTTTGATATTAGCATGATATATCAATTTTGTTGAGTTAACAGTTTTATGTAAATGAAATATTTCAGCATTATAAAGAAGTGTATGACAAACTTGAAATGGTTCATAAGAAATGTTTTCCGGACGCACATCGCAGGAAGTGGCAACAGGGAGACTGGACTGATGAAACTGATCAAATGGTTCTCATATTGCAGTCCATAGTGCAGAAGAAATCTGTGGTGAGTTAATATGACAGTATACATTTTTTAATGTTTTTTTTTTTTTTTAAATTATTTCAGAGCTTTGGTCATCAATGGAATTTGTATATGAAAATGAGTCACATTTGCAACTGAAAAAGTGTCTACCCCTTAAATATCTGATATAAAATGACAATTCAGTAATCTGATATTCTTAAAAATTTAATATGTATATATTAGGGAATTGATCCTACTGATTTTCGTCGCAAAGCGATGAAAATCGGGATCGATTCCTCCTTAGTAACATGCGATATACCGAATGAGATATATACTATTGAATTAAAAAAATATGTACTTCCGGCATGTGCTCAGAGCGTCTGACTTCGGATTATTTGGAAGAATATGCTTTTTCCTTGTGCCTAATAAGCATCCACATAACTTGTCTGAACCGCAACGTCTTGCACATCAGTACAGATTTGGATATATGGTATATATATACGTAGTGTGCACTTGTAAATAAAAGCAGCTAGTGAGCACAGTTCATATAAATAAATATACCACTCCGGAGGGTGTGTCTTATCCAAGAGGCGGAAATTACATGTAATACAATACAATATAGGCAGTGTTGTTTTTGTACCCCCCGACAACAAAGTTGTAAGGGGGGGATATACTAGTTTCAGGTTGTCTGTCTGTCCGTCTGGCCATAGACACAATCTTGTGCGCACCTTCTCTTCTCATCCCCTTGACACAATTTAATGAAACTTCACACAAGTGATCAGTAACAATAGTAGTTGTGCATGGGGCATGTTAGGTTCTTTCAGAAAAAAAAATTGCAGAGTTACGGGACTTTGTTTTTTGTTACTATACTATATACATAGACACAATCTTGTGCGCACCATCTCTCCTCATCCCTTTGACACAATTTAATGAAACTTCACACAAGTGATCAGTAACAACAGTAGTTGTGCATGGGGCATGTTAGGTTCTTAAACAACAACATTCATCACCTTTAGTGATAGCTCTAGTTATTCCAAAATCTACCTTTAAATTGATAGGGAATTGATCCTACGCATATCGACGTAAATCTGTGGTGACATGCGATATACCAAATGAGATATTTTCTATTGAATTAAAAAATGTGTTTTCCCGTGCTGTCATCAGTCAGGGGTGTAACTGTTTCAAGTTATCGCAGTTTATAACCCATTTGAGTTATTGCTTATACTTCCAGAACTTGTTTCAGTTATCATAAAATATTACAAAGCCCTCCTGTGCCAATTCCTCATTTTGAATGAGACTAATGCAATTATTTCCTGAATCCTTGAACTTTTATTATGCCCCCCTTTGAAAAAGGAGGGGTATATTGTTTTGCAGATGTCGGCTGGTCGGTCTGTCGGTTGGTCGGTCGGTCGGAATGTAGACCAATCCGTTTCCGGATGATAACTCAAGAACGCTTGGGCCTAGGATCATGAAAGTTGATAGGGAGGTTGGTCATCACCAGCAGATGACCCCTATTGATTTTGAGGTCTGTATGTCAAAGGTCAAGGTCACAGTGACCCTGAATAGTAAAACGGTTTCCGGATGATAACTCAAGAACGCTTGGGCCTAGGATCATGAAAGTTGATAGGGAGGTTGGTAATGACCAGCAGATGACCCCTATTGATTTTGAGGTCAGTATGTTAAAGGTCAAGGTCACAGTGACCCTGAACAGTAAAACGGTTTCCGGATGATAACTCAAGAACACTTGGGCCTAGGATCATGAAAGTTGATAGGGAAGTTGGTAATGACCAGCAGATGACCCCTATTGATTTTAAGGTCAGTATGTCAAAGGTCAAGGTCACAGTGACCCTGAATAGTAAAACAGTTTCCGGATGATAACTCAAGAACACTTGGGCCTAGGATCATGAAAGTTGATAGGGAGGTTGGTAATGACCAGCAGATGACCCCTATTGATTTTGAGGTCAGTATGTTAAAGGTCAAGGTCACAGTGACCCTGAACAGTAAAACGGTTTCTGGCTGATAACTCAAGAACGCTTGGGCCTAGGGTCACGAAAGTTGATAGGGAGGTTGGTAATGACCAGCAGATGACCCCTATTGATTTTGAGGTCAGTATGTCAAAGGTCAAGGTCACAGTGACCAGGAACAGTAAAATGGTTTCCAGGCAATAACTCAAGAACGCTTGGGCCTAGTGTCAGGAAAATTGAAAGTTAGGTTGGCCATGACCAGCAGATGACCCCTATTGATTTTGAGGTCATTAGGTCAAAGGTCAAGGTTACATTGGCCAGGAACAGTTAAATGGTTTCTGATCTTCTTGTCCAAAACCATAGGGCCTAGGGCTTTGATATTTGGTATGTAGCAAAATCTAGTGGTCCTCTACCAAGATTGTTCAGATTATTTCCGTGGGGTCAAATATGGCCCCACCCCAGGGGTCACATGGTTTATATAGACTTACTTAGGAAAAAACTTTGAAAAACCTCTTGTCCAAAACCACAGGGCCTAGGGCTTTGATATTTTGTATATGACATTATCTAGTGGTCCTCTACTAAGATTATTCAAATTATTCCCCTAGGGTCAAATATGGCTCCGCCGTTGGGGTCACATAGTTTACATATACTTATATAGGGAAAAACTTTGAAAATCTTCTTGTCCAAACCACAAAGACTATGGCTTTGGTAATTTGTAATGTAGCATAATTTAGTGGTTCTCTACCAAGGTTGTTCAAGTTATCCCTCTCGGGTCAAATATGGCCCCGCCCCAGAGGTCATATGGTTCATATAGACTTATACAGGGAAAAACTTAGAATCTTCATGTCCATAACTTACATCATTCAAATTTGGACCACATGTATAGTTTTGAGTGGCAAGATGAACCTTGACATGAGTTGACCTTGATCTTGACCTAGTGACCTACTTTCACATTTCTGTACCTACAGCCTTCAAATTTGGAACACTTGCATAGGTTTGTGTACTGAAAAAAACTTTGACCTTGTTATTGACCTAGTGACCTACTTTCACATTTTTGAAGGTACAGGCTTCAAATTTGGACCACATGCATAGTTTTTTGTTCCAGAATAAAATTTGACCTTGATTTTGACCTAGTGACCTACTTTCACATTTCTCAAGCTACAGCCTTCAGATTTGAACCACAAGCATAGTTTTGTGTACTGAAATGAACTTTGATCTTGAGATTGACCTAGTGACCTACTTTCACATTTTCTGAAGGTACAGGCATCAAATTTGGACCACTTGCATAGTTTTGTGTTCCGAAATGGAATTTGTGTTTACAGTGAGCATATAATTTCTGTTCCTGGTGCAATTACTGAATGCATCAAGGGGGGCATTTCGTGTTCGACGAGCTCTTGTTTTTCCAGCTATGCAGTAAAAAATTTTACGCAAGGCTGATAAAGATTTACGCAAAAGTTTTAAAGCTATAAAACTCTTAACATCCCATTATGCTTATCAGATCATGATCAGACTAAAAGAGAACTTGATTAACCACAGTTTGCTACTAATTTCACTTTAAAGGTCACTTTATGAGAACAGCAAAAAGACTTTTTTTGAATAACTTATCTGAGTTAACTGTTCTTTATAACTAATACAGGTTATAAAATGATTGAAAAAGTAACTGAAATAGGTTACATAATTTAAAACAGTTACACCCCTGACTACAGTTCTTTTAAAATGTTATGGGATGAGTTGAAGTCGGATTGATTCCCGATTGAGGCAGTGCCTTATTTCATATTATTTACATACAAACTAATATGTGTAGTTGAATTTAATTAATGAATGAGAAATATTTCCATATTTGAGGAAAAACCTGCTAAAATTCCTATTATCTAGGTGGAAGGCTCATGTACTATATCATGTACATATAACAGTAATATCTACTGGTACAGAACTTCCAATTTTGATCAGGTGACTTTAAATGACATTTACATCAAAAGGTGAAAAGTTTTTATATTAACAGGTTGACCCAGTGGACTATGCGAAGCGTTTGATGTGCTGGTCTGAACAAGGTTTACCGGAACTTGGTGACGAGGGTAGCCCAGGTGTATGCTCACATGTTAAAAATGTTGTAAGTCACCCACAGTTCTCGGAGGAACCTTTAAGGGTAAGGTGCATAATTTGGTATTCTTCGCTTTGACTTTGTTTCATTATTTTAGTCATTAACTAATAGTCATTTGTAAAAGCCTTGATTTTTAGTCTCTCATTGTATCAGTTGTGGATTATATTCCTGAAGAGTTTTCAGTTGTTAAGTGTACAGAAAATATGGTGAAAGTTGTCAGGAAAATTTGATAAACATGATTTTTAGCTCACCTGTCACATAGTGACAAGGTGAGCTTTTGTGATCACCCTTTGTCCGTCGTCTGTGCGTGTGTGCATCCGTCCGTCAACAATTTCTTGTTTTTTTACTGCTGGTGGATGATGATTGGCATTTAAAGTTAAACCAGTTCACCATGATTTGATTGAGTGAACATGACAGCATCTTGATGAATGGCTTATCAGTTCATCCACAGATCTCACTGATTAATTACTTGGAAAATCATATTTACTTATAATTTGGTTTGAATTGTTTTTTAGAAGACTTAATACTGTCAGAATGAATAAGGTGTTTTTTTTCCAAGAAAAAAGTGTGAATTAAAATTATGTCCTTTGTGGCCATTATTGTTTATAGAAAAAAAAAACCTTAAAATTAATTTCATTATGATAGACATTGTTTGAACTGCCAGATTGACATTGTGTGTTATATTATTTAAGCTGTAAGGTTATTCTGTTAAAAAAATCTATGTTGGAATAAAAGCAGTTTTGAATTTATTGTAGGCCTCGGAGATAGTATGGAGAGATTCTGGAAGATTTGTTGCCAGTAACAGTGCTGTGGCAAGGACAGCCATTCTTGGTGTACATCAGCACGATACCCTAGGACAGGTCATCAAAAATACTCTTGATATATGCAGGGTGACGCATTATGACCCAAGGTTAGTAAATATCAATAGGTAGCTTATAGGACTAATACATTGTGTGTCACCAGTCTGTCTGACTTGTTTTTGTCTCAGATGTTGTCACAGAAATGATATGCATAAACCATCATCTCAGTTAAGAGTTTAAGGACACAGGTTTTGTATACAACAAATTGTCTCGGATATGTTTTTAAGAACCAGTCAACTTGACATTTAGAGATCTACCAACTCCTGGTTTTGATATAGCTGTCATGCACAGTATTTTTTTGATAAATCCGAAAAGGGGGAAATCCAAATTTTAATCATAGACACTTGAAATTCATAATAACAGACACAATACTTATTTCCTATGTGAAGTTTTTAGTCTCACAACTATATATATTACTTGGTCTGTTTAGAACTATATGATGTAAAATGGAACTACCAAAAGTAAAACATTTAGATTTCCTTCCTATTTCTACTTAATACATGATGAATTATTTCCATTCTCTTCATTTTTCTTGCTGCTTTGAAACCTGAGCACAGTTAATTAAATGTTACCAGTAAGAAGATTGGATCATACATTGACTAAATATTGTAAAATTATTTTCAATGCATAAGGTCTAGATTAGTTGGAAAAAAACCAACTAAAAGACAACATTTTGCCTTGTTTAATAATTGAGATATTTCAAGAGAAACATAAACGTTGGGAGGGGAACAAGAATTTTCAGTCACAAAGTTGTCTGCCAAAAAATTCTTTTTTTTTATTAATTTCTATTTAATTTTAGTGTTTTCACCCAAAACATCTTACCTTGGTGACATGTGTAAGATTGTCGGACATACTGGTAAAGACCGGTATTTAGTTAAACGCCAAACATACTTCGAAAAATAATAGCGCATTAAAACCAACAGTCAGTGTTTACCATTCGATATTAATTAAAAGGAAGACAGTCATCCATAAACTGCGAATCTGCTGTACATTGCAGCAACACATGTCAGAAATATAAACAGCGTGACGTAATTGGGCCCACATGGAAGATTGGGTTACCCAAATGTGTAGCCTCTGTAAATAAAGACGTTATTATTATTATTATCAATCGATAATAGGCACTCGAGTCGTTTTTTGAAGCAACATTACGCTAACAGTATTAAAGTATTGAAATGCCAATTTTCATTAAATTATTCACTATGCATATTATGGAACATTTTTTTCAAAAGGGGAAAATTTAACAATTTTAGGGGAAAATATAGCTATTTTTGGCTAGGTGAAACAGCTGATAGTCGGCTGACAAAAATTGGGAAAAAATCACTGTAGAAGAATATAGGACGATGTTTAACACTTGATCAGTGTAGGATGAAGGCATGATTACCATGTAAAAGGGAGCCAGACAAACTTCTTCAAGGAAAGAAAAAAAAGAGTTAAAAATGCGGACAAAAAACCTTCTCAATAAGTGTAATTAAACAGCTTACTAGGAGTGGTTTTCACCTAGTCTGTCCAAAATCACAGGATGGTTTTTCTCCACCATTAGTTTTTAGTTGGAAGGGTTTTTATCTGCTTTGAAATGTTTTGATAATACACAGTAAGGTTTATTACATTTTAGAAAAAGAATTATTGGTAACAGCAAGAAATTGAAATTTTGATTTTGTTTTCTTTTCAGTTTTGTTATTAACTACTCATATTCAGTGATAAGGATTCCAGTAAAACTGGTAAACCTGTTACCAAAAATAGATCCACCTGTAGGAGAAGTATGTGCAACCCACACTTCATCTCCAGTGTTTAGTTTTGTTACTACAGTAACAGAACCTTGGTCGAGATAACCTCCTTGCTCACCATCACCAGCTAGACTGGCTAGTCTTGCACCATTTTTCAGTACATTAGCATAAAATCTAGTATCCCGATCGGTTGCTATGGTAACTGAGAAGAGGTAAAATCCAGGTTTTGGAGCTATGAAGAGACCATGTTGATTATGGTAACCACCTCCTTCATTCAGTAGAATGGTATCAAATTTAATGTTGTCATTGGCATCAAGGTTTTGTATTTCATTTGGTGAAATCACTGCATGGAATGCAACAGCAGATGTTGTTGCCACAAATCTTGCGTGGTTTGAGATTTCTGTAACACAGATAATTTTAAGTGACACAAACATCCCCATATATGTGTGAAATCTCCACATATGTATTAGATAAAAGCATCTTTGTGGGGGGTGGTGGGGGGGGGCACTTAGAGTTGCCCTTGACCGTCCGTCTGAATTTGTGTCATATCTCAAAAAGTATTTGTCTTATAGTCATCAAATCTTATAGGATTGTTATTCAACAGTTGTGTGCAAAAGGGGTTTTAGTTTTGATCTCACACAGCCAGACCACAGTTATGGCCCTTGACTTAGTCAAAAAAATGCTTTAAAAGGGCCTAAGTTTGTGTTGCATATATCTTAAAGTATTTGACCAAGTATTACGAAACATTACAGGAATATTATTTAGCATGTGAAGTTATTCACCAGGTGTTTTGTTAGACAAATCACTTATCCAGACCAGAGTTATGGCCCTTGACTTAGTCAAAAATATGCATAAAGAGGCATAAAAGTTGTGTTGCACAAATCTCAAGAAGTATTTGACCAAGGGTCATGAAACATCATAGGAATATTTTTCAGCATGTGAAGTTGTGCACCTGGGATATTATTCTTGATTTCTTTCAGTAAGACCATAAGGTTGTCAAAAATATGCATAAATGGGATACATTGTTCGTACCGCATATATCTCAAAATGTATTTGTGTCAGAATCGTAAAATTTTAGGTAATTGTTACATAGCATGTGAAATTGTGCATCTAGCATTTTGTTTTGGATTTCACTCAACCAGACTGGAGTTATGGTCCTTGACTTAGTGAAATATACACATGAAGTACTTTAAAGTTTGTGTTGCATATATCTTTAAAAACATTTCACCTAGAGTCATGAATCCGTGTACTGTGACAGAAATTGGGGTCATCTGTGTCCTAGGGACACGCATCTAGTTGTTTTAGAATGTACAGGTGATTACAGGAATAAAAGCTATGGCTGTAATTTTCACTGACATATACCAACATTTATAAATCGGCTTCGATCAGATTACTTATACGTAAAATACTGTTGTTGTACAAATCTTGAAATCTTTTTTTCTACAAGAAAGTTTAGACGGTACAGACATTTTACTGAGAGAAATAATACATACTCTGAGTCATAATAAAGGAAAGTAGTAAATGTTATTGCATGTTTTGGAGTTGCTTTCATTTGCTTTTAGAAAATCATTGCTGTTGTCTTCATTTTAGTTCACCATGACAAAAGTCGGGCTAGCTTTTGCTGTAAACCAGGAGTCAGCATTGGTGTAGACATCTTAATATGAATCAAGCTCATTTCTGTGTAATCACAACTGAATGAACTTTACTCATGCATTCCCCTAGAAAATACCAAGATAAAAGTCTACCTTCAGTAACTCTTACTATTCTTTTGATGAAGTTATGCCTAAAGAAGTTATTTTATGTTGTTATTTGAAATAGCTTCTTACTTCCTAGGAGACTTTACATCCATTTTCACCCCTCTCAATATTCCTCCTACCAAATAGTTTTTTCACATTTGTATATTACTCCAGATTGTTTTTAGTGAAAACACATGGACATGAAATATTAAAGAAGTATAAAGGAAACCTGTTTGTCCACAGCTCTGTTTTGTTTTCCATTTACTTGCGAGTTTGATCTTTTCCAAGCATTACTCTTCAGTAGTTTTCCGACTTTGTTTAATGCAGTGCCATCAGTTTCCTTTATTCTTAGCTCATCAACTGGTACTTCATCCAGTAACAGTTCATCTCCATTGGTTGGTCATTGTCAGCATCAGCATTTTCCTTAGCCGTGGCAGTATTGAGTACATTTGTTTCTTGAAGGCCTTTAGTTTCATCTGAGTGCTGTTTGAAGTTTTTCCTAAGGTTTAGAATAATTTTTGTCATATTTTCAATTTTTGCACCCATTGTTTGCACTGTAGATTCTAGGATTTCAGCCTTGTGTCTGTTGTTATCATCTTCTGATATTTTATGCACTAGGTCTTTCTGAAGTGATGCAGTAATCTTCTGTTTTCAATAACTTTTTGGGTGTTGCAGCGAGTTCTTTTTGGAGGTTATAATTAGAAGTAGATAGGTAACGAAGCTTGTCATTGCAGACCTTGGCTTTTTGCTCCAGAACATCAATTCTAACAGACTGTTCTAGTTCTGAAATATGTTACAACGAGGAACAATAAGTGACTGAGGGACAAGTGATTCATATTTAGCTGTCTAAATCACCCTTCCTTAGTTAGCTGTAATTATTTTAGCAGGATAAATTGTTAAAGGGGCCTCCATGGCCGAGTGGTTAAGGTCACTGACTTCATATCACTGGCCCTTGAGCGGTTCACCAGTGTGGGTTGGAGCCTGGCTAGGGGCATTGAATTCTTCATGTGAGGAAGTCATCAAGCTGGCTTAGTTTACGTTAGGTCGATGGTTTTAATTAGGGGCCCACATGTGATAAATTATGCGCAGATAGTCACCAGTGATCTTTCACCACCACCAACAGCTTGAAAAATCGCTATATGACCTATAATGGTGTCTGTGTGACAATAAACCAAACAAAAAAGAATTGTTTTAAAAGTTTATAATACATGTGCATTGCTAAAGAGATTAAGAAATTTGAATTGTGAAAAGTACATACATTCAATGTCAATTAATAATGTGCATCAAATTCCCTCAGACTTTACTTTGAACTTGTTGAAGCAATTGTTGTTTTCAAATGAAAAAAAGAAGATTAAAATATCTAAATGGATAGATACCTCTTTGCTCTAAAGCATCTGTTCTGCTAAGTAGAGTTCTTAGGTCAGCATTTCCAAAACATACAGGTAGAAAAACTGTGATGTAGCTAAGAGATTTCATCCCAACAAAAGCTACTGTTAAAATATTTTTCTGTTGAATTGATTAGCCCTTAAGGTGTGACACAGGACAGTGATATTATCAGATTTAAATTAGATAACATGATAAGAAAAAGTAAAAATGAAGCATAAATAAGGTCAGTTATTAGATATGGTTTGTTTTGGACATTGACTTTAATATGGAATTTTCATAAAAGAAGAACTGTGTTACTTTCTCATTTCTTTTTTGTGTCAGGAAATACATAAGGCTTTTCACTCAGTAATTTGCAGTGGTGCCCAAAATCAAAGTAAAAAAAGTCTTTGTCTCCTTACTAAATTTGATTAGTTTAAAGTCAAGCTTTAGAATCCAAACTTTTTTTGCTCCTGGAAAGAGACATATATATGTCGTAGGCCAAACTGGAATCTAGGCAGATCTGGAATCTGCCTAGACCAAACTAGAATTCTGGTTTGGTCTAGACCGATTCCAGATCTGCCTAGATTCCAGTTTGGCCTACGACATATGTATATACAGATTATCCTAAACGTTTGAGGTATTTTTAATTTTAACTATTTGAAGAAAAGGAAGATCTATTGCACTCACCCATTTGTCTGCAAAATGTTCTCTTGCAACTTTATTCAAGGGGAGAGTATTTAATTCATTTTAGGGAACAGAAGTGCTTAGAGTAGAAAGAAACCTTTCAGCAACTTCTAATGAACCATTTACTGGTAATGGATCTTCACCAAACTTGGTTTCTAGTATCTTTGTATGTACCTTTATCAAGTTTATTCGAGTGGGTACATCAGACTATTTTACGGTCACTATAAATAGAATTAAAATATCCTTTAAACAACTTTGTCTCATGGACAGATTGGTTAATCTTCACCAGACTTATTCTGTAGCATCCTTAAAGATCCTCTCTCTTTATTCAGTTTGCTAGGGTTTGAAATCGAGAGTCCTGTGAACAACTTCTTGTCATGAATCTCCTAAAGGATTATCTCCAAACTTGGTCTGTAGAATCCTTTGACGGTCCTTCCTGGAGTTTATTCAGGTAGTTTTGCTTGACCCCTTTAAGTGGCTGTCGGAGCTAAAAATAGAAAATACTGTAAACAACTTGTTCTCATAGCCACTTTAAGAATCTTCACCATCTGGTTCAGCTTGGTTCCATTTATGGTCACCAGAACTACATATAGAACATCATTTAAACAACTTCTCATAATTTCCTTGATGGATTATCACCAAATATATTCTGTAGCTTCTCTCAGTTTTGTTCATATGGTTCCAGTTTGCCCATTTTAGGAGGCATCAGAATCAGAAATAGAAATTCTTTTAAACAAATTTGTGCCCCTCAAAATACTTCCAGTTGCCCTTGTCCATCCATATGAATTTTGTGTAGTGCATATCTCAAAAAGTATAATTTACCCAGAGTCATCAAACCTCACAGGATTTTTATTGGGCATGCGAAGATATGCAGCTGGTGAGTTTTTTAGCTCACCTGTCACGAAGTGACAAGGTGAGCTTTTGTGATCGCGTGGCGTCCGTGCGTTAGTGCGTCCGTAAACTTTTGCTTGTGACCACTCTAGGGGTCACATTTTTCATGGGATCTTTATGAAAGTTGGTCAGAATGTTTATCTTGATGATTTCTAGGTCAAGTTTTAAACTGGGTCACATGCCGTCCAAAACTAGGCCAGTAGGTCTAAAAATAGAAAAACCTTGTGACCTCTCTAGAGGCCATATTTTTCAATGGATCTTTATGAAAGGTAGAATGTTCACCTTGATGATATCTAGGTCAAGTTCGAAACTAGGTCACGTGCCGACAAAAACTAGGTCAGTAGGTCAAATAATAAAAAAACCTTGTGACCTCTTTAGAGGCCATATTTTTCATGGGATCTGTATGAAAGATGGTCTGAATGTTCATCTTGATGATACCTAGGACAAGTTCGAAACTGGGTCAACTGCGGTCAAAAACTAGGTCAGTAGGTCTCAAAATAGAAAAACCTTGTGACCTCTCTGCAGGCCATACTTTTGAATAGATCTTCATAAAAATTGGTCAGAATGTTCACCTTGATAATATCTAGGTCAAGTTCAAAACTTGGTCACATGCCGGCAAAAACTAGGTCAGTAGGTCAAATAATAAAAAACCTTGTGACCTCTCTAAAGGGCATATTTTTCATGGGATCTGTATGAAATTTTGTCTGAATGTTCACCTTGATGATATCTAGGTCAAGTTCGAAACTGGGTCAACTGCGGTCAAAAACTAGGTCAGTAGGTCTAAAAAAAGGAAAACCTTGTGACCTCTCTTAAGGCCATACTTATGAATGGATCTTCATGAAAATTGGTCAGAATGTTCACCTTGATGATATCTAGGTCAAGTTCGAAACTGGGTCAAGTGCCGACATAAACTAGGTCAGTAGGTCAAATAATAGAAAAACTTTGTGACCTCTCTAGAGGCCATATTTTTCATAGGATCTGTATGAATGTTGGTCTGAATGTTCATCTTGATGATATCTAGGTCAAGTTCGAAACTGGGTCAACTGCGTTTAAAAACTAGGTCAGTAGGTCTAAAAATAGAAAAACCTTGTGACCTCTCTAGAGGCCATACTTTTGAATGGATTTTCATGAAAATTGGTCAGAATGTTCACCTCGATGATATCTAGGTCAAGTTTGAAACTGGGTCACGTGCCTTCAAATAATAGAAAAACCTCTAGAGGCCATATTTTTCAATGGATCTTCATGAAAATTGGTCAGAAATTTTATCTTGATGATATCTAGGTCAAGATCAAAACTAGGTCACATGAGCTCAAAAACTAGGTCACTATGTCAAATAATAGAAAAAACGACGCCATACTCAGTTCAAAACTGGGTCATTTGGGGACAGGTCAGCGATTCAGGACCATCATGGTCCTCTTGTTTTTGAGATCTCACTCAGCCAGGCCAGAGTTTAGGCCTTTGACTTAGTGAAAAATATGCATAAAAAGGACTTATTATAAATGTCTGTGTTGTATGTAGCTCAAGAAGTATTTGGCCTATTTGATTATGAAACATTACAAGAATATTAATCAGCATGTGAAGTTGTGCTACAGAAGCTGTAATGCCTCTTTCTTGCATATTTTTAGCTCACCTGTCACAAAGTGACAAGGTGAGCTTTTGTGATCGTGCGGTGTACGTCGTCCGTCCGTCAGTCCGTGCGTGCGTGCGTCCGTAAACTTTTGCTTGTGACCACTCTAGAGGTCACATTTTTTGTGGGATCTTTATGAAAATTGGTCAGAATGTTCATCTTGATGATATCTAGGTCAAGTTCAAAAATGGGTCACGTGCCATCAAAAACTAGGTCAGTAGGTCTAAAAATAGAAAAACCTTGTGACCTCTCTGGAGGCCATGTATTTCACAAGATCTGTATGAAAGTTGGTCTGAATGTTCATCCTGATGATATCTAGGTCAAGTTTGAAACTGGGTCACGTGCGGTCAAAAACTAGGTCAGTAGGTCTAAAAATAGAAAACCTTGTGACCTTTCTAGAGGCCATATATTTCACAAGATCTTCATGAAAATTGGTCAGAATGTTCACCTTGATGATATCTAGGTCAAGTTCGAAAGTGGGTCACGTGCCATCAAAAACTAGGTCAGCAGGTCAAATAATAGAAAAACTTTGTGACCTCTCTAAAGGCCATTTTTTTCATGGGATCTGTATGAAAGTTGGTCTGAATGTTCATCTTGATGATATCTAGGTCAAGTCCGAAAGTGGGTCATGTGCCATCAAAAACTAGGTCAGTAGCTCAAATAATAGAAAAACCTTGTGACCTCTCTTAAGGCCATATTTTTCAATGGATCTTCATGAAAGTTGGTCTGAATGTTCATCTTGATGATATTTAGGTCAAGTTCGAAACAGGGTCATGTGCGGTCAAAAACTAGGTCAGTAGGTCTAAAAATAGAAAAACCTTGTGACCTCTCTAGAGGCCATACTTGTGAATGGATCTCCATAAAAATTGGTCAGAATGTTCATCTTGATGATATCTAGGTCAAGTTCGAAAGTGGGTCACGTGCCATCAAAAAGTAGGTCAGTAGGTCAAATAATAGAAAAACCTTGTGACCTCTCTAGAGACCACATTTTTCAATGGATCTTCATGAAAATTGGTCAGAATTTTTATCTTGATGATATCTAGGTCAAGTTCAAAACTGGGTCACATGAGCTCAAAAACTAGGTCACTATGTCAGATAATAGAAAAAACGACGTCATACTCAAAACTGGGTCATGTGGGAAGAGGTGAGCGATTCAGGACCATCATGGTCCTCTTGTTGACTAAGTCAAAGGCCATAACTATAGCCTGGCTGAATGAAATCTCTTACAAAAACTCAAGGTGCAGTCTTTTTGGAAAAGTCAAACTGCACGCAGGAGTTTCTTTCCTTCAACTCCAGAAATATCTACCTATAGGTAAGGGAGATCACTGCATAGAAGATTGAAGAAAAGAACTATTATTTGATTAGTCCAATTTCTATATTTCTGAAGCATCAACTTTAAATACTAATGTGGCATTATGCAGTTAATTTAACACATTTAAATGCACAACAACCGAAAATAACTTTTATATAAGATTCACCAAAAACACCATGTATAGTAAGATGCACATAATGCCACTTTAAGTCAAAAATATGCATAAAATGTATGCAAGTTTATGTTGTATGTATTTCAAAAAGTATTTGACGTATAGTAATAAAACATGAGAGAATTGTTATATACTGTGTGAAGTTGTGCAGCTGGTGTTTTGTTTTGGATTTCAATCAGCCAGACCAGACTTATGGCCCTTGACTTAATAGCCAGAAATAGGCATAAAAAAGGCATAAAAGTTTGTGCTGCATGTATTTGACCAGAGTCATGAAATAAAATAGAAATATTTTTCAGATACAATACTAGTTCTGGCTACCATACCTTCACTGGTGTTGTTTTTAGCTCACCTGTCACAAAGTGACAAGGTGAGCTTTTGTGATCGCGCAGCGTCCATCGTCCGTGCATGCGTGCGTCCGTCCATGCGTAAACTTTGCTTGTGACCACTCTAGAGGTCACATTTTTCATGGGGTCTTTATGAAAATTGGTCAGAATGTTCACCTTGATGATATCTAGGTCAAGTTCGAAACTAGGTCAAGTGCGGTCAAAAACTAGGTCAGTAGGTCTAAAAATAGAAAAACCTTGTAACCTCTCTAAAGGCAATATTTTTCATGGGATCTGTATGAAAGTTGGTCTGAATGTTCATCTTGATGATATCTAGGTCAAGTTCGAAACTGGGTCACGTGCGGTCAAAAACTAGGTCAGTAGATCTAAAAATAGAAAAACCTTGTGACCTCTCTAGAGACCATACTTGTGAATGGATCTTCATAAAAATTGGCCAGAATGCTCACCTTGATGATATCTAGGTTAAGTTTGAAAGTGGGTAACGTGTCTTCAAAAAGAAGGTCAGTAGGTCAAATAATGAAAAAACCTTGTGACCTCTGTAGAGGTCATATTTTTCATAGGATCTGTATGAAAGTTGGTCTGAATGTTTATCTTGATGATACATAGGTCAAGTTTGAAACTGGGTCAACTGCGATCAAAAACTAGGTCAGTAGGTCTCTAGAGGCCATACTTATGAATGGATCTTCATAAAAATTGGTCAGAATGTTCATCTTGATGATATCTAGGTTAAGTTTGAAAGTGGGTCACGTGTCTTCAAAAAGTAGGTCAGTAGGTCAAATAATGAAAAAACCTTGTGACCTCTCTAGAGGTCATATTTTTCATAGGATCTGTATGAAAGTTGGTCTGAATGTTTATCTTGATGATACATAGGTCAGGTTTGAAACTGGGTCAACTGCGATTAAAAACTAGGTCAGTAGGTCTTAAAATAGAAAAACCTTGTGACCTCTGTAGAGGCCATACCCTTGAATGGATCTTCATGAAAATTGGTCAGAATGTTCACCTTGATGATATCTAGGTCAAGTTTGAAACTGGGTCACGTACCTTCCAAAACTAGGTCAGTAGGTCAAATAATAAAAAAACCTTGTGACCTCTCTGGAGGCCATACTTTTCATGGGATCTGTATGAAAGTTGGTCTAAATGTTCATCATGATAATATCTAGGTCAAGTTTGAAACTGGGTCAACTGCGGTCAAAAACTAGGTCAGTAGGTCTAAAATTAGAAAAATCTTTTGACCTCCCTAGAGGCCATATTTTTCAATGGATCTTCATGAAAATTGGTCAGAATTTTTATCTTGATGATATCTAGGTCAAGTTCAAAACTGGGTCACATGAGCTCAAAAACTAGGTCACTATGTCAAATAATAGAAAAAACGATGTCATACTCAAAACTGGGTCATGTGGGAACAGGTGAGCGATTCAGGACCATCATGGTCCTCTTGTTAATTTCTGATGGTCGCGTTCATTAAGTTATGGCTAAACTTCATTTGGTTAACTAACTAGTATCAAACCGCAACATCTCACACAGTCTCTCGTGAGAAACTGATGACGTCATGCCACTGTTCAGAGCATGTGGTTATTTTTGAAAATCAGGTTCAAAATTTTACCTATTTATGAATTTGATTTAATCATAAACATAACAATTTTATATAAAATTCATAAAAAACATACCTTAGAAGGTTTAAGTTCTCAGAAAAGGTCAATAAATAACAATTCTATACCGCCTGTTCGTTTTCAAAATGAAGAGTACCCTGATCAGGTGACAACTACAATGGCGGACAAAATAATGCTGACAGGGGTACCAATTTGAAACTTGTGTGTATAACTTGTGTTCAAATTAAGTTGCATGTATTATTTTATGCCAGATCAAAAGAAAATTGGATTAGAAATATTTTAAAGTAAAAGGTGAGTCCATTGCATTTCATTTGATGAAATTATAGCGCGACAGACTTCTGGCACGATTCCTGGTTAGGTTTCAATGCTGGATTCGTTTCAGCTCAGAGATCCATGACAACATATAAACATCTCTGAGCTGATATTTTTGTGCCCCCCCATGAGTGGTGGGGGGATATAGATTTGGTCTTGTCCGTCTGTCCGTGCGTCCGTCCGTCCGAGCTCACATTTGCATACTATGGTGGCTATAGGAACAATAGGTAACTGTACTTTTTCTTTGATGTCATTCATTCCGTAAGGCTTTTATGTGGCTATTTTTCTCTTACGTGGCTAAAAGAACAATAGAGAGAACAAAAGAGTAGCCACATAAGTATCCATATGTAGGAACTTCCGTCCATCTGTCCGTCCGTCCGAAGTTCGTGACGCGCCTAGCTTGAAAAGTATTTGATATAAATTGATGAAACCTTGCATGAGTCTTTATCATGATATGAACTTGCGCACCTCCTATTTTTCTTCTGGCTCTTACCCCCTCCCCGCTATTTTCAGAGTTATGGCCCCTGAAATAGTCAAAAATTCACATTTTCACCGTGTGACGCGCCTAACTCAAAAAGTGTTTGATGTAGATTCATGAAACCTTGCGTGAGTCTTAATCATGATATGAACTTGCGCACCACCTATTTTTTGTCTGGCTCAGCCCCCTATTTTCTGAGATATGGCCCCTGAAATAGTAAAAAATGCACATTTTCACCTTGTGACGTGCCTAGCTCAAAAAGTAATTGATATAAATTGATGAAACCTTGCTTGAGTCTTTATCATGTTATGAACTTGCGCACCTCATATTTTTCATTTGGCTCCACCCCCTATTTTCAGAGTTATGGCCCCTGAAATAGTCAAAAATTCACATTTTCACCTTGTGACACGCCTAGCTCAAAAAGTGATATAAATTGATGAAACCTTGCATGAGTCTTTATCATGATATGAACTTGCGCACCTCCAATATTTCGTCTGGCTCCTCCCCCTATTTTCTGAGTTATGGCCCCTGAAATAGTCCAAAATGCACATTTTTACCTTGTGACGCGCCTAGCTCAAAAAGTATTTGATATAAATTGATGAAACCATGCATGAGTCTTTATCATGATATGAACTTGTGCACCTCCTATTTTTCGTCTGTCTCCGCCCCCTATTTTCAGAGTTACGGCCCCTGAAATAGTCAAAAATGCACATTTTCACCTTGTGACACGCCTAGCTCAAAAAGTGTTTGATATAGATTCATGAAACCTTGCATGAGTCTTAATCATGATATGAACTTGCGCACCTCCTATTTTTCATTTTGGTCTGCACCCTATTTTCAGAGTTATGGCCCCTGAAATAGTCAAAAATGCACATTTTCACCTTGTGATGCACCTAGTTCAAAAAGTATTTAAAAATGATTGAAAACTTGTATAAGTCTTTATCGTGATATATACTTGCACACCTCTTATTTTTTGGCTGGCTCCACCCCCTATTTTTAAAGTTATTGCCCCTGAAATACAGTCAAACCTGTGAACAAAGACCACTCTTCGGAACAAGCAAAAGTGGTCTTTGTTCACAGGTGGTCTTTATTCGGGGGGAAGGGTCACTTCTCAGTTAGCCATTATCATGCTGATAAAAAGTATTTTTACAGCTTCTTGCTTTCTTTATGTTCTATATAATAATTCGACCGGTTCAAACTTGCAAATGTTCAATCAAGCAGTAATTATTATGTTTGCTATAATGCGGAAGTCGTAAAAATTCGGTGGATTTCAGATATTTTCATGCCGGAACGGTCCAGCTTGGTCGTTATTGGAGGGAAAATATGACCCTAAGGAATGAATAAGGCCGGTCGCTGGTCGCGGTCGCCAGGTGTTCGCTATTCACGGCCTTTTTATGGGCATTTTTCTATGAGGGGACCAGAGACCGGTCGTTGTCATCAGGTGGTCGCTATTCACGGGTTGTCGCTAGCACAAGTTTGACTGTAGTAAAAAAAATGCACATTTTCACCTAATTATGTGTCTAGCTCAAAAGGTATTTGATGTAAATTTATGAAACCTTGCTTGGATCTTTATCATGATGTGTCATGATGCAAAGCTGGGGTTACAGGAGGTGACAGAGGCTATTCGTACCAGACGCCTGAGGTGGTATGGTCATGTCATTCGTGCATCCTCATGCATCAACTCGATCTTGAGTATGTCCATACCAAACTCCAAAGGACGTGGGAGACCTAAAAAGACCTGGTTGGAATGTGTCAAGCGGGACTTGAAGGCTTACAACCTTGACAGCTTTGACCCACATGACAGAGAAGCATGGAGACTGGGTGTTAAACAATCTAGCCACCTGCTGCCTACCCTAGTTACTGGGACACCCGCAGCAGTCGACAAATAAACACAGGATATGATATGATGATGAATGATGATGTGTCCTTGCACACTTGGCATTCTTCCTGAGAATCTTAGCATTTATTACAAAGTTATGGCTCTTGAAATAGCCAAAATAGTGGACTTTTTGTTTGTGATGCTCATAGCTCAAAAAGTATATGGCCTAGAATAATGAATCCTTTTCATAAAATGTTTATTGAGGCTATACCCCATTAAGACTGCAAACATTTGAATTATTTCTCCTTATTTGAGACAAATGTACCAGTGGGGGTGGGGGGGGGCACACCCTGTGTCCTACAGACACATTCTAGTTTAGTTAATACAATACAGATAAAGAGCTTTAAGTTAATGTTGCTTATACCTTAAAGATATTTTACGTAGAGTCATGAAACAATGTTGGAATATTATATAGCATGTGAAGTTGTGCACCTGAGTTTTTTTTTTATTTCACTCTGCAAGACCAGAGTTATGGCCAAAAATTTTCATTAAGAGCATAAAAAATGACCCATGTTTCTCCAAATTAGTTTCCTAGACTAATAAAACATAAGAGAATTGTGATATGCATGTGAAGTTGTGCTACTGGTGTTGAACAGTTCTCTTTGGAATCCACTCGGCAAGACCAGGGTTATGTTCCTTGACTTAGTGAAAAATACACAGAAAGTGCTTAAATGTTTGTTTTGCATATATCTTCAATATTTCACCTAGAATCATGAAACTGTGGATTGTACATTGATAGGAAGAGGGGGCACCTGTGTCCTATGGACTCACATCTAGTTTCTCATGAACCGCTTGATAGATGTCTGTCAAATTTGGTCAGAAGCATCCTTGCATGAGCCGTTTTAAAAAGATTCAATAAGTTCTGCTTAACTGAACTGCCGGAGCTTAAAATAGAAAAAGCATTGACTTCGTTAGACTCATTCTTGTACCGACAACTTTGTTTGTTCTGATAGGTCTTGAGAAATAAATAATAGAAGAAAACATATTTCATACAGTAGCTTTAGCATCGATTGATGTATTGAAAGTAAAACTTGGCATATAGGTACCGTCATCCTACGAATATAAGACGCACATTTTTCACCGAGATTCTGGTCTCAAAGGACCGATGCGTCCTATATATGGGGAAAGAAAAAGACCAAACATTTCCCCCCTACTCAAAAATTAAGAAAATTGATCTTTGTTTACACCGCATACCTTTATATTGAAGAGAACTCAAGGGGAGTAAATACCAATGACTCAGGCATAGCTAATAGCTGGTATCGGGACCCGGCGTCGTAAATTACTTTTGTATAAAATGTAAAATTTAGAGCTCATGTAAAATCTTAAGATAAATAAATAAATGCTGTTTTTCATTAAAATATATTTAACAATGCATTTCTGTAACTGATCATTAAGTTTTAACAAGACCTGTGTAAAACTTTCCTGGCGTGTTTTCACACATTTTGCATTAAAATACTTGAAACTCCAAACCAGGTAGCCCGAAAATCAATTATCTAGTCTTCAAACATAATTTTGATAGTTGTCTATAATCCTCTTGTTCATCGAGAAATTCACGCCCGAGGCATTACTTATCTTACACCTACTGTCACAATCTGCAAACAATTAATCGTTTAATCATACCTGGAGGCAATTGTAAAGATTTTAGACTGATCCAATATGATCATAGTCACTGATCCGTAATGTTCAAAACAAAAATGCAAACCAGTCTTAAAATTACATTATTTCACCGCCACGTGCCAAAGTGTACTTTCGTTTTCACTGGCGTCAGTATTCATTGAGTGATCAGAGGATGCGGCAGTTTAGTTCTTACACAGAGTTTATGCTTTTCAATTTAAATACTTGCACAACATGCAAAAATATCGACAATGATTTAGCAAAAACCAGCGAGTTCGTAGTAACTATAGCGAATTTCGGACAAACATAAATTCGAATAAGTGATAAGTGGGTATAAGCATTTTTCCAGAATTCTGCTGATATTTTTTCACTGTGTCCTATACACGAGTGCGACCTATATTTGGCCGATTACGGTACTTTTTTCAGGAGAATCCAAAGTCAACATAACTTAGTCAATCCGCATAATTTTAAAGTCTTTGTTAGTGCAGTGTCTAAGGCGTTGGTCTATTGTGCCATTTTGAAAGCTTTAGGAAGGAAGCAGACCATGCAGTAAAAAGGAGCCATTTGTATGCCTAGGGTCATGGTCAAGGTCACTGTAACTAAAAAATGTAATTATTTTTTCACTGAGATATTCAAAAAGGTTGTTTCCAGTATATAACTTTAACAAGTATTGACATACTGTCACATGAAGTGAAGAACTAGTTTTGGATTGTTATTAAGGGTGACTGTTACTAAAAATAGAAAAATGGTTTCCACTGAATATGAAATATCAAGATGGAACTTTGTA
The DNA here is from genome assembly GCF_021730395.1 of Mercenaria mercenaria. Taxonomy (NCBI): domain Eukaryota; kingdom Metazoa; phylum Mollusca; class Bivalvia; order Venerida; family Veneridae; genus Mercenaria; species Mercenaria mercenaria. The sequence continues at coordinate 78,673,170 of NC_069373.1, read as the reverse complement.
TGTAGGTAGCTTAATAGAAAAGAAAAAGTTGGTTGATTGTTTTTAGCTCGTCTGATTTTTTGAAAAAAAATTATGAGTTACTGTCATCACTTGATGACCAAAAAGTGTGAAATAGTTTATAAAACATTTCTCAAAAACCAAAAGTTAATGCCTTGGGATTCATAGGGAATAACACATTTTTTTCCCACGAAATAGATACATTTTCAAGATTAAAAAAAAAAATCTACATTACTTTTTAGTGGCCTTTATTAATTTGATACTTCAGTTAGGTTCTTACCATGTGGAATTAGGAAGAAATTAAATAAGATGCTTGTTACAGAATCAATGTATAAAACCATACATGCCATATTTTCAGATGGTCCATAAGGGAGATTTGCCTCAACAGGGCTTTTTTTAAGGGAGATTTGGGTAAAAATAAGGGAGACTTTTATTTGCTCATTTTTATGCGCTAATTAGCCGTTTTCATGAAAAAATCATCAAGTTTTCTATATTGAATTGATGAGTGTAGCCAACAGTTGTGTACAGAATGCATGATTATTACTTACAGCACTTTACTTAATCCAAGGAAATTCAGAATTCCATGAAAGGTTGAACCAGGAAATTGTTTTTGCTTTATAAATGTGTTGATGCTTCTGCATCTGGAGAGAGTGATCTTTTTGACATTTTTAAGCATACAATACTCAAAAGATTGCGGAGATATCATGTCAAAATAGTCTTTTAAGGGCAGTCATTTCTTTTCAGAAATGTAGTTGTTAAAACAAAAATGAAAGTCGTTAAATTCTTTTGCTGGATTGCACATATTTAGATTAAAACTACATGTATTTAAACTGGGATTTCTTCTCCTGTTAATTATTGCAACATGACAACATCACAAAGGAATGGCAGTCAATTCTTCGGGCAGTATGAATTGCAATTTATTTCATAAAATTCACTTATCCGAATTCATGTTTGTCCGAAATTCTGTGTAGTCTGACATTAACTCGCCAATATTTGTTAAATTGTGGTTGGTTTTTTTTTTGCATGCTGTGCAAGTATTTAATTTGAGAAGCATAAACTCGGTGTTAGCACAACCTGTCTCATCTTCTGATGGCCCGATAAATATTGAGGTCAGCGAAAATGAAAGTACACTTTGACAGGTGGTGGTAAAATGACGTAATTTTAAGACTGGTTTACATATTGTTTTGCAAACTACGGATCAGCGACTTTGATGTTATTGAATCAGTCTAAAATCTCGCATGCACATGTTACAATTGCCTACGAGTAAGATTATTGTTTGCAGATGGTGACAGTAGATGGTAATTAAGATAATTAATGCCTCAGGCGTGTATCTCTCAATAAACAAGCTAGGGATTATAGACAACTATCAGAATTATGTTTGAAGAGTATTTCCGGGCTACTCGATGTTGAATTTCAAGTATTTTCTAAAGGTCTACATTGGGTTCGAGATATGATTTTTCGACAGAGGACATTTTTTCTGAATTTATTTTTTACGGGAGGTTTTCATGTCGCGGCGGGAGACTGGGAGATATACTGAAAATACGGGAAAATATGGCATGTATGTATAAAACACTAGTAGTAGTTTGACAGTATTAAAATTCAGAAATTAGAATTCCGGTGAAGCTTGAGTACATATTTCCCCAGATGGACCCATCAGCTGGAGCAACATGTGCAATCCACACCTCATCTCCAGCATTTAGTTTTGTTACCACGGTAACAGAACCTTGGTCAAAATAACCTCCTTGCTCACCATCACCAGACAAACTGGCTAGTCTGGCACCATTTTTCAATACACCAGCATAAAATCTAGTATCATGATCTGTTGCTTTGGTAACAGAAAAGAGGTAAAATCCAGGTTTTGGAGCTATGAAGAGTCCATGTTGATTATGGTATCCACCTCCTTCATTCAGTAGAATGGTATCAAATCTAATGTTGTCTTATCCTCCAAGATGTTTAATTAAATGTGGACTAATCACTGCATGGAAAGCCACTGTGTTTGTAGTTGCCCTTTGATTAGAATTGCTAGAAGACATGTTTCCTGCAACAAAGATTATTATTTAACAGTGTAAACATTTTGTTGTTGTTGGGAATTTAAGATTTTGAGAACTGAATGAAAAGGAGTCAAATTCATTTGAGCTGTTTGTGATTGTTTGAGTGTAGGGCAGTTATCCATTGTACAGCAGTTTAATATCCATTGTATAGCAGTTATCCATTAAGCCTTCAGTTAGATCCCAAACTATTATAGATAGCTTCTTGTGATCTTTGTTTCTGAAACAAACATTGATTAAAATCTAGTAGAACAATATCCAGAAAATACTAGTCTTGTTTAAACTTATTAAGGCTCTTAAATTTTAATATCTTTCTTTAACGTTTAAAATTTACATTCTCAAAAATGGTGAAAGTAAAAGAACAGAAAAATGCTACAAAGATAGACAGGAGTGTACCTGCATATCTGGCTTTCAGTTGTTTTTAGATCACCTGTCACAAAGTGACAAGGTGAGCTTTTGTGATCGCGCAGCGTCCGTCGTCCGTCCGTCAGTCCGTGCGTGCGTGCGTAAACTTTTGCTTGTGACCACTTTAGACGTCACATTTTTCATGGGATCTTTATGAAAAATGGTCAGAATGTTCCCCTTGATGATATCTAGGTCAAGTTCGAAACTGGGTCACGTTCGGTCAAAAACTAGGTCAGTAGGTCTAAAAATAGAAAAACCTTGTGACCTCTCTAGAGGCCATATATTTCATAAGATCTTCATGAAAATTGGTCAGAATGTTCACCTTGATGATATCTAGGTCAAGTTCGAAAGTGGGTCACGTGCCTCAAAAACTAGGTCAGTAGGTCAAATAATAAAAAAACCTTGTGACCTCTCTAGAGGCCATATTTTTCATGGGATCTGTATGAAAATTGGTCTGAATGTTCATCTTGATGATATCTAGGTCAAGTTCGAAAGTGGGTCACATGCGGTCAAAAACTAGGTCAGTAGGTCTAAAAATAGAAAAATCTTGTGACCTCTCTAGAGGCCATACTTATGAATGGATCTTCATAAAAATTGGTCAGAATGTTCACCTTGATGATATCTAGGTCAAGTTCGAAACAGGGTCACATGCGGTCAAAAACTAGATCAGTAGGTCTAAAAATAGAAAAACCTTATGACCTCTCTAGAGGCCATATATTTCATGAGATCTTCATGAAAGTTGGTCAGAATGTTCATCTTGATGATATCTAGGTCAAGTTCGAAAGTGGGTCACATGCCATCAAAAACTAGGTCAGTAGGTCAAATAATAGAAAAACCTTGTGACCTCTTTAGAGGCCATATTTTTCATGGGATCTATATGAAAGTTGGTCTGAATGTTTATCTTGATGATATCTAGGTCAAGTTCGAAAGTGGGTCACGTGCCATCAAAAACTAGGTCAGTAGGTCAAATAATAGAAAAACCATGTGACCTCTCTAGAGGCCATATTTTTCATGGGATCTGTATGAAAGTTGGTCTGAATGTTCATCTTGATGATATCTAGGTCAAGTTCGAAACAGGGTCATGTGCTGTCAAAAACTAGGTCAGTAGGTCTAAAAATAGAAAAACCTTGTGACCTCTCTAGAGGCATACTTGTGAATGGATCTCCATAAAAATTGGTCAGAATGTTCATCTTGATGATATCTAGGTCAAGTTCGAAAGTGGGTCACGTGCCATCAAAAAGTAGGTCAGTAGGTCAAATAATAAAAAATCCTTGTGACCTCTCTAGAGGCCATACTTTTTATGGAATCTGTATGAAAGTTGGTCTGAATGTTCATCTTGATGATATCTAGGTCAGGTTTGAAACTGGGTCAACTGTGGTCAAAAACTAGGCCAGTAGGTCTAAAATTAGAAAAATCTTTTGACCTCTCTAGAGGCCATATTTTTCAATGGATCTTCATGAAAATTGATCTAAATATTTACCTTGATGATATCTAGGTCAGTTTCGAAACTGGGTCACATGCGGTCAAAAACTAGGCCAGTAGGTATAAAAATAGAAAAACCTTGTGACCTCTCTAGAGGCCATATTTTTCATGAGATCTTCATGAAAATTAGTGAGAATGTTCACCTTGATGATATTTAGATAAAGTTCAAAACAGGGTCACGTACCTTCGAAAACTAGGTCAGTAGGTCAAATAATAGAAAAACCTTGTGACCTCTCTAGAGACCTTATTTTTCAATGGATCTTCATGAAAATTGGTCAGAATTTTATCTTGATAATATCTAGGTCAAGTTCAAAACTGGGTCACATGAGCTCAAAAACTAGGTCACTATGTCAAATAATAGAAAAAAACGATGTCATACTCAAAACTGGGTCATGTGGGAAGAGGTGAGCGATTCAGGACCATCATGGTCCTCTTGTTGTCCATGTGACTGCACGTTTCCCCCATCTGCTCTTTTAACAGGGTCTAATGGAGTGCCATTAAATCCATTTGTCTCAAACATGTCTGCAGTTGCTGATGGCGGTAACTGTTCATCTTTCACGGTTTCACGGTCATTGCTTGAGGTGTCAACATATGGTGGTAGCTTGAGGCTGTCGGCATCTGTATTTCCTTCAGCATTGACTTGTTTTATGGTGTCTTGGAAGTTGTGTTTGCAGTTAGCAATGATTCTGTTAATATTTTCAATTGTTGCGCCCATGGTTTGTGCTGCAGAGTCTAGTATTTCAGCCTTGTGTCTAGTATTATCAGCTTCTAATCTTTGATGTGCTAGATCTTTTTGTAGCAATGCAGTAATATTCTCTTGTCTTGCTAACTTTGTGGATGTTTCAGCAAGTTGTTTCAGGAGGTTTTCGTTAGAAGTGGATAGGTGCCAAATTGTCATTGGAAACTTTAGCTTGTTGCTCCAGATGATCAATTCTGGCCAGCTGTTCCATGTCTGAAATGAGATACTATAACAGAGCAACCAGTGTCAAGTTCTGTGAATATCATTTTATTTTATAATTTTGGCAAAAACAGCTATTTCCTGGGTTCTTAAATTTGTGGATGTCAAAGTTAAAAGATAGAATATATAAGATTTTTCTGTGTCTATTAGCTAAGATTAAACATTGTGGACTGGCACAACCACAAAACCTAAAAAAAATTGTCCTCAATGAAGGTTAATGATTTGTCTGTATATAACCATTTATAAGAAACTCTCCAGGGAGTGGATCTAGATTTTTTTTTTCCTTTAATAGTTTAACTTTATCAGCTTGACCTTCGCTTCATGTTTCTTGGATTTAGATGTATTATGCCCCTTTCTTGGTGGCATATGTCAGGGATTTTTTTCGGCCGTTCTTATAGCCGTTATTTGGCTGTATTCCCAATGCCAAAAAGTATATTTTTTTCCCAAAATGAGTGCATAAATTCCCAATCTACATTCTGAAAAAAAAATTCATCAAAATTGCACAAAAATTGACCAAATTATGGACAATTTTGTAATGGAAGTATGTTAAAGATGTTGTAAAATGTGAAACAAGTGTATGAGAAATGTCTTTAAACACATCCTTACTTTATCCTATGGGACGAAATATTTCCCAATTTGGAACATTTACACATAAAAATTCCCAATTTTGGGGGTATAGGCTATGTTCCCAAATTAATTAGAAAAAAGCCTGTATGTGCTGTATACAGATTAGTTAAAGGAAGAGACAGGATTACATTTATAAAATAGAACAATGCTTTATTTGTATAGATACGTTTTAAAACTAAAGTCAAGAAATCCCTAACACAGTGCATCAATAAAATGGCATCCATTTCAAAAGCGAAGAGAACAATATATGAATATAGTGGAAACTTTAAAAATCTTTTTGTGTGAATCTGCATGCTGGTCTGATTTTTAAAATAATTTCACACAAATTGCCCTTGTGTGACCCTCTACCAACAATGTCAATTTATTCCAAATCATTTTAAAACATCGCCGCCACTTTCCCTGTATGTATACAGTGGCAACTTTAAAAATCTTCCTGTGTGAAAGTGTTGACCCGCTTTTAAATAATTTCACAAAAATGGTCCGTTTGTGACTTACCAAGATTTTTCAAATTATTACGACTCGTCAAAAAACATGGCCTCTAGAGTGTTTGGTCACTTTTCACTGTATGTATTAGTAGAGACTTAGAAAATCTGCTTGTATGAAACTTTGAAATAATTTCACATAAATTGTTCTTGGGTGACTTTCTACAATGATTGTTCAGATTATTCTGATTCATCAAAAACATGGCGACTGGAGGAGTGGTCATTTTTATGCCCCCGAAGGGAGGCATATTAGTTTTCAACTGTCTGTCCATCCGTTCGTTCGTCACAACGTTAACTTTTTGCATGAAGGCACTTTACTCACGAACCACTGCACCCAGGACCTTCAAACTTCACATGCTGATAGTACTTATTGAGTATACCACCCCTACTACTTTGGGCTCACCAGGTCAAAGGTCAAGGTCTCAGGGGCCAACGTTAACTTTTTGCATGAAAGCCTTTTACTCACAAACCGCTGCACCCAGGACCTTCAAACTTCACATGCTGATAGTACTTATTGAGTACACCACCCCTACTGACTTTGGGGTCACCAGGTTAAAGGTCAAGGTCACAGGGGCCAACGTTAACTTTTTGCATGAAGGCACTTTACTCGCAAACCACTGCACCCAGGACCTTCAAACTTCACGTGCTGATAGTACTTATTGAGTACACCTACCTTACTGACTTTGGGGTCACCAAGTCAAAGGTCAAGGTCACAGGGGCCAACGTTAACTTTTTGCATGAAGGCACTTTACTCGCGAACCACTGCACCCAGGACCTTCAAACTTCACGTGCTGATAGTACTTATTGAGTACACCACCCCTACTGACTTTGGGGTCACCAGGTCAAAGGTCAAGGTCACAGGGGCCAACGTTAACTTTTTGTATGAAGGCACTTTACGCGCGAACCACTTCACCGAGGACCTTCAAACTTCACATGCTGATAGTACTTATTGAGTACACCACCCCTATTGACTTTGGGGTCACCAGGTCAAAGGTCAAGGTCACCAGGTCAAAGGTCAAGGTGCTGCGAGGGCATTTGTCACCATTAGTGACAGCTCTTGTTCCATATAATTAGGTCAAAGGTCAAGGTGCTGCGAGGGCATTTGTCACCATTAGTGACAGCTCTTGTTTCATATAATTAGACTGTGTGTCTCACTAATGCAGTTTGAATAAGTATCTCCAGAGTTATGTACTTGAAGTAGTCAAATTGAGAAAGTTGACAACTTGTTTGCTCAATAAGAAAAGTCTTTTATAATATAAGTCAAAAGCAATTTGCTTTGACATGCATATATTGTTACAGTTTGGCTCTTTTTGTCTCTTTAAGTGCAATAAAATGATAGTTAATGTAGGCTGGATAAAGGTACTAGATAAAATACCGGTATTTGAACTTTTCAGTTTCAGTACACATATTGACTCCTAGAAGTTGCCTATAAATCAGGGCACTAGACAACTTTTGGGGACAGGTACCCATACCCTCAGGAAGGGGAATTTTTCGCCATTTTAAGACGAAAAGGGGAAGTTTAAGCCATGTATATGTAACTACTTTTCACACTTATTAATACTGTTTTCAATCATTCCTAACTGATGTGACTATATTGCAACAGTAATCTTCCTTAGAGGCACTATATAATATTAAAAGAAAGAGTTCATATCTATTTGTGTCAAACAACCTATCATCAGGGGAATTTTCTTCTGAGAAAGGGGAAAAAAACATATTATTTTAGGAGGGGAATGGTACCCATATTCGGCCCCACAAATGGCCAAACGAGTGCCCTGTAAATAGAGGTTTATGTGAAAGAATTAGAAAAAACAAATGAGAAAGAGTTATTTTGATACCTCTTTTTTCCAGAGCCTCTATTCTGTATATAAGTGTTCTCAGATCAGCATGTCCGAGACATGAAGGCACTAATACCACCAGAAATATAATAGTATAGCAGCTAACAGATGTCATCTGAACAAAATGTTGTGCTACAGTGAAATAAGTTTACTACTTCAAAGATAACTATCTGAAGGGTCATAGCATTGAAGATAGCATTGTATAAGACTCAGTGCCTTAGCCTCAAAAACATTGTTGAACGTGGCCAGAAGGGGTGCAGCAGATGTATTTGCAAGCCTTTATTAGTCCCCTACTGGTTGAAAACCAGTTTCGGGGACTATAGGAATGCGCTTTTCCGTCATTCCGTCCGTCCGTCCGTCCGTCCGCAATTTCATGTTCGGTCCATAACTCTGTCATCCATGAAGGGATTTTAATATTACTTGGCACAAATGTTCCCCATGATGAGACGACGTGTCATGCGCAAAACCCGGACCCCTAGCTCAAAGGTCAAGGTCACAATTTGAAGTCAAAGGTCAACAGGGCTTTTTTCCTGTCCGGTCCATAACTCTCCCATCCATGAAGGGATTTTAATATTACTTGGCATAAATGTTCCCCATGATGAGACGACGTGTCATGCGCAAAACCCGGACCCCTAGCTCAAAGGTCAAGGTCACAGTTGGAGGTCAAAGGTCAACAGGGCTTTTTTCCTGTCCGGTCCATAACTCTCCCATCCATGAAGAGATTTTAATATTACTTGGCACAAATGTTCCCCATGAGAAGACGACGTGTCATGCGCAAAACCTAGACACCTAGCTTAAAGGTCAAGGTCACAATTTGAGGTCAAAGGTCAACAAGGCTTTTTTCCTGTCCGGTCCATAACTCTCCCATCTATGAAGGGATTTTAATATTACTTGGCACAAATGTACCTCATAATAAGACGATGTGTCATGCACAACTTTCAAACCCCCAGCTCAAAGGTCAAGGTCACACTTAGCAGTCAAATGTTAACATAGCATGAACAGGGTCTGTTTCGTGTCGGTCCATAACTCTGACATTCATTAAGGAATTTTAATATCACTTAGCACAAGTGTTCCCCATGATGAGATGACGTGTCGTGCGCAAATCCCAGACCCCTAGCTCAAAGGTCAAGGTCACAATTGGGGGTCAAAGGTCAATAAGGTTTTTTCCCTGTCCGATCCAGAACTCTGTCATCCATCAAGGGATTACAATATTACTTGGCATAAATGTTTCCCATGATGAGACGACGTGTCATGCGCAACACCCAGTACCCTAGCTTAAAGGTCAAGGTCACACTTTGAGATCAAAGGTCAAGAGGATTTTTTTCCTGTCCGGTCTATAACTTTGTCATGCAAAGCAGGATTTAGATATCAGTTGGCACAAATATTCCCCTGGATGAGACAACATGTCATGTGCAAGAACCAGGTCCCTAGGTCTAAGGTCAAGGTCATATTTAGAGGTCAAAGGTCAAATTCAAGAATGACTTTGTACGGAACATTTCTTCTTCATGCATGGAGGGATTTTGATGTAACTTGGACCAAATGTTCACCACCATGAGGCACCCTTGTTTTTAGAATTACGTCCCTTTGTTGTTACTATAAATAGATTTTATTGTAACTTTTTTAGCTCATCTGATTTTTTGAAAAAAAAATGATGAGTTATTGTCATCACTTGAGCGGTTGTCGGCGTCGGCGTCGGCGTCTGCGTCGGCGTTGCCTGGTTAAGTTTTATGTTTAGGTCAGCTTTTCTCCTAAACTATCAAAGCTATTGCTTTGAAACTTGGAATACTTGTTCACCATCATAAGCTGACCCTGTATAGCAAGAAACATAACTCCATCTTGCTTTTTGCAAGATTTATGGCCCCTTTTGTACTTAGAAAATATCAGATTTCTTGGTTAAGTTTTATGTTTAGGTCAGCTTTTCTCCTAAACTATCAAAGCTTTTGCTTTTAAACTTGGAATACTTGTTCACCATCATAAGCAGACCCTGTACATCAAGAAACATAACTCCATCTTGCTTTTTGCAAGAATTATTGCCCCTTTTGGACTTAGAAAATCAGTTTTCTTGGTTAAGTTTTATGTTTAGGTCAGCTTTTATCCTAAACTATCAAAGCTATTCCTTTAAAACTTGCAACACTTGTTCACCATCATAAGCTGACCCTGTACAGCAAGAAACATAACTCCATCCTGCTTTTTGCAAGATTTATGGCCCCTTTTGGACTTAGAAAATATCAGATTTCTTGGTTAAGTTTTATGTTTAGGTCAACTTTTTCTCTTAAACTATCAAAGCTATTGCTTTAAAACTTGCAACAGTTTTTCACCATCATAAGTGGACACTGTACATCAAGAAACATAACTCTATCCTGCTTTTTGCAAGAGTTATGGCCCTTTTTAGACTTAGAAAATCATGGGTAGGACAATATTTCTATTATACAAAAAAAAATCAGATGAGCGTCAGCACCCGCAAGGCGGTGCTCTTGTTATTACTGGCGGTAGAGAAAAATCGAGACCACTTTTCTGTGGTACAGCATGCATGTTACATCCAATTTTTAGGTGTATTTTGACCTATCTCTACCTGGTAAAGAGTTTCTTGTGGACTTATATTATATAGATTTTTTTTTTTTTTTTTTTTTTTTTTTTAAAGATTAATTTCCCTTTGTTGTTACTATAAATAACTTACATGATAACATTTTTATAATCAGCCAAAAAAATTCAATATGAAAACAACTATAGGTTTTTATATATATAAATTTTAATCCAAGTGTTTTGTTATAGCATATTGTATATATAGTACAATATTGTTTATACAACATTGACAGATATCAGTTCATTATGTTATACTGCAGTAGAGAAAATTAGGTGCCTTCCAGTCGGGGACTTTGTATTGCATGGCAATACTTCATTCACTTGTTTGGTGAAGTTTGCAGTTCCGACGCTATTGTAATGTTTTGTGTCATTTTCTCAATGCTTTCTTGTCATTTTCCAAGCTAGTTACACTCACCAATATGCATGTATCGTCACCTGACTGAGGATGAGTGTTTATTTTGCTCTAAAATGCATTCCAGATGTTAAGGGTTACAAAAAGGAAGATGCCCTCTGTAACACCTATTTCTATAGGTTGTTTGTGCTCCCCCCACCCCCAACCATCAACAGACATACATAAAATCCTTGTCCTGGCTACACCTGTGAAATTGTCAATGATAAGAATTTTGAATTGTCTGGTGTTAAAAGAGGGTCAGTCTTTAGATAAGATTTTATTACCATATTTAGCTTGGCTAAATGAAAATTTCAAACTCAGTCTTCTTTTGTCGTCCCCTCTATCAAAGTTTTTAAGAGTTAGGTTCAAGTTCTGTATTTTTTTTTGTACAACTTTGAAACTTCACACTGCTAGGTTCTATAATTCAGATTTGTATTTTGACAAGATTATGCCCCCTTTTTAAGCCTTGAGAATTTAAACTCGAGTTTAGCTATTGTAATTACCATGTGTCATTCTTTATCAGCTTACTGTTAACCCTTTGAAGGTCACAATTATGGCCAAAACTTAATGAAACTTGGCAGGAGTCATTGCCAGATTGGATATTGTGTAAAAACTAGGTCACTAAGTCAGATAATAGAAAAGAAACATTTTTATTAACATTCAGGGGCCGTATTTTTTGCCCCCAAAGGTAGGCATATTAAAATTGCACTGTTCATCCGCCTGTGTGTCTGTGCTTGCGTGCATCCGTGTAAATTCTTGTCGGGCTGTAACTCTGCCATGCATAAAGGGAATTTGAAATAACTTGGTATAAATTTTCACCATAATGAGACGATGCGTCATGCACAAGACCCAGACCCCTAGCTCCAAGGTCAAGGTCACGCTTTTAGGTTGAAGGGTAACATGGTCTGTTTTGTGTATGGTCCATAACTCTGGTATCCAAGAAGGGATTTTGAAATAACTTGGCATAAATGTTCACCATAATGAGACAACATGTCATGCACAAGACCCAGACTCCTAGCTCCAAGGTCAAGGTCACACTTATAGGTTAAAGGTTAACAGGGTCTGTTTCGTGTACGGTCCATAACTCTGGCATCCAAGAAGGGATTTTGAAATAACTTGGCATAAATGTTAACCATAATGAAACAACTTGTCATGCACAAGACTCAGACTCCTAGCTCCAAGGTCAAGGTCACACTTAGAAGTCAAAGGTTAACATGGTCTGTTCCTTGTTTGGTCAGTAACTCTTCCATTGATGAAGGGCTTTTAAAATTACCTGGCATAAATGTTCCCTATATTGAGATGAAGTGTCATGCACAAGACATAGACCCCTAGTTCCAAGATCAAGGTCACACTTAGAAGTCAAAGGTGTTTCTTGTTTGGTCAATAACTCTGCCATTTATCTTGGGATTTGAAAATAATTTGACACAAGTGTTAACCATATTGAGAAGGTGTGTCATGCTTATGACCCAGGTCTCTTGTTTGTCTCCTAAGTACAACTCTGAATTAAAAAGTGACTTGTTTGATGCTGAGATGTAGCAAACACTTTTCTGTGAAGATCTGAAAGAAGACAACCTATTTTACATTATTCATCCTCATTTCGCTGATTCATGTGAAGAAGTTGTCACTTGTGGAGAACAAGTCACTACTGGTAAAGAATCCAGGAATGCTGGTTCAAGGGTGGTATAGTACGTCATCAACAGGTGCGCGCAACACTTCCCGATGCGGCTTTTTTGTGTCAAAACATCTCGATTCGGTGAGTAAACTTGCGATTATTACATTGATAACTAATAGATTCGGAAATGACATATAGTCGAAAGTACCCGCACATGCGTCTAGTTTATCATTTACGTTTGCATTTTTCAAGAAAGCCTTCCGTTTAAGAGAACATTCGTGCACAATGCACTTCATGGAAACACTTCCCTATTCACCACACCATATTATATCGCATATCAAGAGTTTACATGCATTTCTGATAAATCCAAGCATTGACGGGTGTTCTTTTATGGTAAACAGATGTCAGTGATACCTTGATTACTCATTGGAATCTAAACTTTCCGAAAAATCAGTAAACTAAAATTTCGCCTTCCCGATTCACCAACTGAATTGATGTCCTTCCCGGCTCACCAATTTCCAGCATGACTAACATCGGGCTGGTGCTCATGTAAATGTGATCACACTTGCCTGGAAGTTCTATTAATTCGAATAACTAATTGTTAGAGTGCTTGCACTAGATGGTCTGTAAACTTCATTTAAGCATTTGAAGATAATATTGAAAGAACGAGGCATATCTTGAACATATGTTGTATACTATAAACATGCATATGTATGATATAATTATGTTCTATCATGTCCTTATATTTGTTATGTTAGATACATGAAAGATGAAAAAGGAAACAAAACTTCTAGTCTGCATTAATGGAATTGTCAATATATGTTAAAAAGGATTGCTGAATGATCGGCATGCAAGACATTATTGACATATTATATTTTCCAAAAGCTGTACGACATAATATTTGAGAAGTGGAGAACATCCCCTAACGGAATTACCCCAGACAAGGATTTCAACGCTCAACTAGGTCTCCGTACCAAACTTTGTCACGACTATGTCGGTTGCTGTTTGAAGGTATGGATATAAATAACTGATTTAATTTCAATAATGTTACAGTAGATAAATGTTAATAAGGGGTATAGTTAGATAGGCACTTCGACACATGATAACATAAATAGAAAGTATTTTGGAAACCATTAGTTAACTTGTTACTCTAATTATTTTTTCATGATAACTATTTATGGCGTGTCATCGAAAATAGTCAAGTATGATGGCTTTGATTCCGAACTTGAGTTCAAGGCAAGACTCGATGAGACAAATAAGAATATGCATTGATAATATGCTAAGTAAAGCAAAATTATATAGTTAAATTATTATCATGTGCTGATTTTTAAAGTAGCAACCTTTTAATATATTTTTAAAGGTATAAAGACGCACCAATGCAGTTTAGTTTTTAATGATATGCTACTATTTAGTTTTGTTTAACGTTTCAGGGCCACGTGATCATCACAATTGCTCGGGAAAAAATGAGAAATTACTGTATCGCGCCAACGAAATGTTCTTATCAAGGAGTTTTAGATGTGCGCAGGGAAAGACCAAGAGTGACTACAACCGAATTATAATTACCACGTAGTAGAACGGGACATTGAATCTACACTAGAAAGCGGTTGAGGATTTAACATTTTACTAATGTTCAGATTTTGCTTGCAAATCTTAGTGCACCCAATTACATGTTAAAACTCGAAGTGAGCTTGAACAGTGGTAGAACAATTTTACTTGCAATGTAAATTACTTTGCTTTTCTTAAACTGTTTAGTTGTTGAAAATGTTGTTGTATAAAAGATTATTTAAAATAGGAAATTTTACTGATTTTTTATTTAAACCCTTACACAGTGGAAGCCGTTGTGACATAAACATACGCACATACACTTTCAAGACATAGCAACATCTTCCTTTTATCAGCTAATGTTATATATTTACACAAATCAACAAAATTGATTTATTACTTGATTGTAGTAATTCTAAATTTTATACACACTTATAAATACGAGTATAATGAAAACGTTTCTTTAACTTTGGACGTAATTCTTTATAACTCAGCATTTTAAAAAATGAAATTCACCTTAAGTTTCATTAAGATCGCATATCTGACAAATTTTTTCCACATTGTATGCTTTAATTTTCTTCGATCAAGAAGCAGTGTACATCTCTATGTCACATATTCTCAACAACTGGAAATATTCAGACACGACAGAAAGACGCGAAGTGAGGATGCACTGCCTGAACTTCAAAATCAACAAAAATCAGAATATAATAACTCTTGAAACCATTAAACTGGAAAATGTTGAGGTTTTGCGCAACTACTCTAATTATAACTCAGAAATTTCATTATAAACACACAAAACTTGATAAAGTGACAATGTAGTATAATCTGTGAACGTTTATTGACCGAAACATAGAGATAACAAGAATATTTACATTGTTGTGTTTTACCCGTTATGCGCATTAGTGTCAACTACATTTCATACAAAGTTTAATACTGCTGTTGCCTTTCATCAAAATCTGTCAAATGTTATTTAGAAGAAATGAGAGGCACTGACCAGAGTCTGTGACACAGACAGACAAAACAAAACATGTTTCAATAAAAAATCACAATTGTTTGAAGTCACGCAAAATCAGATTAAATTCCATCTACAAAAGCTGTTCATGGCTAAATATTGTACGGTAGTGGTCACACGTAACAGTGAGTTGTTTCAAACGGTGTCTGAACATATTGCCAGTGAGTGAACCTCAAACAACGACTACTTTTGTGGTCTTCATTTCTGACTTTTTCACAAACATCCTCAACAAGCGGGTATTGTTCTTTCTACAATTCTGATTTTTTTGATGTGTCATTTTATTCCCGAGAAATGCATGAATTACTATATGCAGTTTATGTTCATCTGTCTACGGATATCATGTTGAACCCCAAGTGTTTCGCTTCATAATTTAATTCTGATAAACAGAATATCTCAGGTGTTTCTGTTGTGATCTGAAAAAGAAAGAGTAAATCTGTCATAATATAGCCCTTGAAAGTAAATTAAACACTGTTTTTACTGACATAAACGTTCATTGCTAAATACTAGTTTTGCTGGTATGACAACCGAAGTACCATGCGTCAAAATAAATTGAAAGGCTACATATAATTAAGTCAAACGCGATGCCACACGGGCGGTGAGCCGGGAAGTGCATCGTTTTACCTGGTGAACCGGGAAGGCGAAATTTTATATTACTGATTTCTTTGAAACTATAGATTCCAATAATTAATTAAGGTATCACTGACCTCTGTTTGCCATAAAGAACACCCGTCAAGGCATTTAGTCATTAGAAATGCATGAAAACTATTTTTATGCGATATAATATGGTGTGGTGAACGGGGAAGTGTTTCCATGAAGTGCATTGTGCTCGAATGTTCACTTAAACGTAAGACTTTCTTGAAAAATGCAAACGTCAGTGATAAACTAGAGACACATGCAGGTACTTTAGACTATATGTCATTTCCAAATATATTTGTTACCAACGAAATAATCGCAAGTTTACTCACCGAATCGAGGTGTTTTGACATAAAAAAGCCGCATCGGGAAGTGTTGCGCGCACCTGTTGATGACGTACTATACCACCCCTGGGTTAGGTTAACTTATAAAAAAGGTAATAAAATAAGGTGCTTTCAAACAAAAACAATCTGCCTCATGTACCCAACATGTGATGGATTGCAATAATCAATGATTGTTGAAATATATTTTCTTCATATATTGTCATTGTATTTTTGTCTGTCTTCTATACAGATGTGAAGCATCATGTGTTGCCGTGACAACAACAATAGCCCTGATGTTACAGAAGAATGAACGTCACTTGAAGAGAAGTGGCAAATATGATATAGAGTCTGTGATAGATGAGGCATACATGTTCTCATCAAGATTGTTAAAAAATGATAAAGATGTAAGTTTTTTTTTATAGTGTACAGTTGTGACATTTAAAATGAAATATGAACTTCATGTAATAAAAAGGATTTAGAGCATTTGAGCTCATATAAACATGTTGTTGGGGAGGGGAAAAGTGTTTATGAACAAGGTTATATTTGTTATACATTGTTTAAAAATGTATTTTAGCCGCACCATGAGAAAACCATCATAGTGCGTTTGTGACCAGCATGGATCCAGACCAGCCTGCGCATCCGCTCAGGATTGTCAGGATTCATGCTGTTCGCTTTCAAAGACTATTGCAATTAGAAAAACTGTTAGTGAACAGCATGGATCCTGCTGCGCTGGTCTGTATCCATGCTTGTTGCAAATGCACTATGTTGGTTTTCCCACGGTGTGGCTCTTTTAACAACATAAGTTTCTGAGGATATTGAAAACTTCCATTCCATTTGTAAAGTAGTTTCCGAAAACCATGTCAAAGCAAGACTTTCTATCTAGCATCCAGCTACCATAGGGGTAGTATGATTTGATGTTATAGCTTGTGCTGTTAGCACAGGAGGTAGAATACAGGGGTTTGAACTGGATAACCATGCTAGGCAGATATTCTCTATGACTTAATAGAAATCAGTGTTTCTGAAATTTTTCTTCCTCCACACCTGATCAGTGTGAGGGTTGTGAATTCAATATAACTTGTGGAAAAGGTACCAGTTCTGGTGTAGAGTCCAAAGAACATTGGTTTGTCTATCTAAATAGTGCTATAAAAATATTGCTTAAACACTGTTGAAAAATGGCTTTAAACCCATATCAAAGGTCATGCGTTTATGGAAGGACTAAATACATAGAATTTGAAAAAAGAAGTTTAAAATACCTTGAAGTTCATTGTTTTCCCAGTATAAAGTTATATTTTGTGAAATCAGATGAAAGAGTTAAAGGCATACCTGTACTGCACATCTCTGAGGGACTTACACCTTGACGAGGCTGGACGTTCCAATTATACATACAAGGCTTTAGGAGCTGGGTTCTGGGCACTGAAACAGAAAGACTTTAGACAAGCTATACAGGATATTGTTCATGAGGTAAGAAGGACAAAAGTGCATGACCTAGAAGTGATAGATATATACACCACTCGAGCAGCAAGAGGTTTTACCTTCCAGTTGAAACGAAGATATTTTGAAAATGATGGAAAGGTTTGGCTGACACAAAGATGAAAGATGTCATTGAAAAGAAACTGGTTCCTTGTGTGCCTAGAGTCTATTCAGTGTATCTAATGATAAAGTCCATGTAAATTGATTACAGGAATCATCAGGGGTGTCACATATTTAATTAGCTCTCACAACTAGAATCAAACCAAGTTGCAATTATTTTCCTGGGTCATGCTCTGTGCTAAAAAAGGAACTGATGGATTTTTTTCAGTTAAGCAGACTGATATGTAAGTTGGCAGCAAGCATATTTTGGGACTAGAACTTCACTTCAAAATAATATTTTATTAAAACAGGTTGCCACAACATCTTATATCATCATCAATTCTGAATATTTTTAACTTGTGTCACCCTGGTCTGTTGGAGAACAAAATTAGAAATCATTAAAAGTAAGTAAAGAACAAAGTCTATCAGGTGCTCAACTAGAGTGATACAGATTCAGAGCAGATACAGAATCAGTGATAGTACAAGATGGATAGGTACAAACATTATAGATAATAACAGGAAAATTATATTCGTGTATTGATCCACTGGTTATGTTTCTAATATCTACTACATATATACATAATATAATATTTTATATGGTTTCCTCAGATGAAATGAATCATTATTTTAAAAATGTAAACATATCTCTCTAATAGAGATGCTGCTTTGATGTTAAAAGGACTTCAGGCTTTCCCAGTGTTTTTAGGTCTAGGGAAATATTTGCCGGTATCAGTATATAAACACTGAGGTATTTCTATGACAGGGTGGTGACGCTGATGCCAATGCTGCTGTAGCAGGTGCTCTCCTTGGCTGTAAACTGGGTCTGGATGCCATACCCAAATCCTGGATGGAACCCTTGAAACATAGGGTCTGGTTAGATGAACTGATAGATAGGTAAACTGTTGAATATATTTATGATTGATAGACATTGATGTTGTAGCTGATTGCAAGGCTTAAAATTTTTACAGTTTCATAACTTCATTAAAATGTTAATATTAAGAGGTAAATGGGATTTTTGTGAGTGCTGTTCTCTTGTCATTTGTCTTGTACAACTTTTGCTGGTTCTACTAAGTAAGTTAGGTTTGTACAAAGATATTTGCTATTTCAGTGCAAACAGCTGCAGACCCTGGATACCATCCTTTATGTTATTTTGGACACTTTTTAATACTGTGGCTAATGTACCAAGTGTATCGAAATTAAACACTGACATTAGCCATGGTATATCAGTATGATGTTTTATATAAATGACAAAAATTACACAAACCAAAGTCAAATCTTCATTTTGTTTAAATTTTGCTATTGAACACTTTAATATTATTTCATTGTCTCCCTCTGAGAACCTTAAATAGACTCTATTGAAGTATGTTGCCAGATTTTATAGATATAGTTTAACATTTATATGTCAGTCACAAAGATAATATACAAAAGACAAAAAAACAACAAAAAACAACATTTAGCTGTATTAGTTTATGGACAATGTCCTAGTCAAATAAAGCAGTTTCATATTCTGTTCCATTACCTCGATGTTTTCAGCTTTGCACAAATATTCTCAAAATCTAACTGATATGTATTGTTTATAATCAATTAACAATCTTGATAGATTTTAACACCAGTATATATATTTGGTGATTTTTTGCAGGTATTTTTATATGATGGAAAGAAAGAAAAGGCAGAAGGAAACAGTGGTGTAGTGATGAACATGGAAGTTGTTACAGCTGAACATATCATTCTTCTGATCTTCGAGATAAACTTCAGAGCAGTTGGATTTTTAGATATAATTATGTCTATTTTCTCTGGCATTAATGATGTTGTGATAACATATTATACCTCTGCTGGTTTCCAGGGTTATGAGTAGTTAATTGGTTAAAGGCACTGACTTCCAGATCGTACGACAACAAAAGAAAAGAAAATTTTTGAATATCAGGAAATTATTGTTACATTTCTTAAGAAGGCTTTGAAACTTAGTTACAGACTGATTATATGTTAGTAAAACAAATGAGAATTAGTAGTTGTACCGAGGTAAATTGCCTTAATTATAAATCTTAATATTTAACGGTCTTTAGGAACGAATTTCCATGGTGTATTGGTTAAGAACATGGGAAAGTTTCTTATTGCAGAGGCGGCACTGGTTCAGTTCTTGACTCTGGCATTTTTTTCCTTGATTAGGTATTTTTTTAAGATAGTTTAGAATCAAATTTCATGTTCTCATGTTCATAATATAACCAAACTTCAAATTTTAAAGAAAGATCATTTTTAGCCAAAATCTGAAGGTCATTGTCTTTAAAATTTAGAACAGTTAGAGGCGTGAAGGAAATCTGTTACAGAGAATGACTTGGGACCGGTTTCTGTTGTCTGCGATTTGTTACTATGTTGTGGATCTGTTGGTTAGATCTGTTGTTTAGTAGTCTACTCTAATGTCTTTCTTTTCACTAAGCAATTTATTCAGACGCTAAACAAATGTCCTCCTGGAATAAACCATTCATTGATGGATTTTCATCTCGCAATCAATAGGGCCAACTATCTCTTCTGTACACTTGATCCTGATTTCAGGAGAAAATAATTGCTGTAAAAGTGCTAACAGAGTGAAATTAATGGCCTCTTGGAGGAAAAAATTAAAATAAAGAAATGTATATATATATATGATAGTGATGGGCAAATCGGTTAGATTTGCCCATCGATTAATCGGCATAATCGGACAAGCCAACCGATTCGATTAATCGGATATAATCGGATAATCGGTTACTCTAGTTGCATGTCTGTAAGGTCATCTCACAGTGTATGTTTTATGTCATTACTTAGGAAATGAACCACACAGATGTCAAATATCCTATTTCCATTGTATCCCTTCATAAACATGAGTAAGTTAACAGTATAAAAGTAAAATATTTGTGAAGATAGTAAACTTCAAATCAGGTACTTGTCTTAGTTTCACAAGGGACTTATCCAGTGATATTGTGTTATCAAATTAAAATTGTTTGGAGCAAAAAACGTATTAATGATTTATTAAGTCTTAGCTTACGACTGGAATGATTTCAATCCCATAAAATCAAAAAATGAAAATTCCTTTGCTAATATGCTTGCGTAAGTCTTACGGCATGCTATGCATACTGCCATACTAATGTCAAGAGTTTAGGTTGATGGTTTTCCCGGCTTAATGTTGTAAAAGCCATATATCTTCCAAAATCAGGGTGATCACAGATGACCTCAATTTCTTTCGAGACTTTGGAGGATGCCATTTTTAGGTAGAGTACTTTCCCTTGGCCTAATTGCCCCCAAAGAACCATAAATACCAGAAAGAAAGAGGTCAGAAACAACTAAATTATCCGTTTAGGGTGCCAAATAATTTATCAGTCAGGGAAAAGTGAAGTCGGCGATCGCGCTCATGAATGCAGCGCCAACGATTATTCGATTGTCGCCGATTGTCGGCCCATCACTAATATATGACATGATTTTTTAAAGCGTTTGGCCCTACTTTGGTATAGCTTTTAATAAAGAGGGCAATTTTGCAGGGTTAATGCAAAAAGGTACTATAACCTTCTTTAATTAACAGCACTTAGTACTTTTTTTGTATCAACACCGTGAAAATTTTAATTATCAAAATTGCTATATAGGTTTAAACATACATTGAATTGTATTAAAAATATGTTATTATTTAAATTGCTGCCATGATAGACTGGAAATGGATTGTTATTACAGAAATGTAGTTAGTGTTTGAAATTATTTTTTGTCCAGTATTTTTCAAATTATCAGGAAATTTATTTTGGTAAATCAACATTTCCTTCCAGGCCTTTTATTAACTCGGTTAGTCACATACTTAAAGTTGGAGCTTAAATTTGTAAACAAAAAATAATTTCAAACACTAAAACAGGTTAGTGTTTATTAGTAAGCATTTATCAAATTAAATTGGTCTGGCGCAGCGACCAATTCAATTTCATAAATGCTTACTAATAAACACTAACCTGTATGAAATGAAATAGATACATTCCAAATTTATTATGTAACGGTTACTATTATTTATGTTGTTGTTTCATAAAGCATAATCATAGTGTTATTCAAGCAATATTTTTTTGTGTATTTAAGTACCACTATTTACATTTACTCACAACTTTATTGTACTGACTGTTAGTTGTATTTTTATATGCCGGAAGGGACGTATTATGTTATGACGCCGGTGTCCGTCTGTCTGTCCTTCCATCTGTCCGTCCGTCCGATAGCAATTTCGTGTCCACTCTGTAACTCTTGAACCCCTTGAAGGATTTCAAGGAAACTTGACACAAATATTCACCACACAGAGACGACGTGCAGAGCGCTTGATTCGGATGACTAGCTTCAAGGTCAAGGTCACACTTAGGGGTCAAAGGTCATATGAGTGTGTTTCGTGTCCGCTCTGTAACTCTTGAACTGCTTGAAAGATTTCAAAGAAACTTGACACAAATGTTCACCGCACAGAGACGACGTGCAGTTCGCTTGTTTCGGTTGACTAGCTTCAAGGTCAAGGTCACACTTAGGAGTGAAAGGTCATATATGACTTTGCTGTGTCCGCTCTGTAACTCTTGAACTGTTTGAAGGATTTCAAAGAAACTTGGCACAAATGTTCACCACACTGAGACGACTTGCAGAGGGCTTGTTTCTGATGACTAGCTTCAAGGTCAAGGTCACACTTAGGAGTGAAAGGTCATATATGACTTTGCTGTGTCCGCTCTGTAACTCTTGAACTGCTTGAAGGATTTCAAAGAAACTTGGCACAAATGTTCACCACACTGAGATGACATGCAGAGGGCATGTTTTGGATGACTCACTTCAAGGTCAAGGTCACACTTAGGGGTCAAAGGTCATATATGAATTTGCTTTGTGTATATTGCTCTGCATTGCAGTGCTCTTGTTTTTATTTGGCAGATCCCTTTTTTGTTCTCTTACAATAATTTTTTTTTTTGTATTACTTCCCTTTTTTGTTAATTTAAATAGCTTATTTTGAAACTTTTTTATTTTTGGCCGTAGGGAAAAACCGAGACCACTTTTCTGTGGTACAACATGGATGGTACACCCAATTTTTAGATGTAATTTGACATAACTTTACCTGGTAAGAATTTTTTTGTGGACTTAGAATTTTTTTGTAATTTCTTCTTTTTGTTGTTCCTGTCCTTTGGGCTTCAACAGTCAAGTTCTTTAAATTTTGCTCCCATCCTCTGGTGTAACCCTTCGGGCGTATATTGTCCCGCTTGGCGGCACTCTTGTTTTGTTAGTGTATCATACTAGAAAAATTTAAATTCCAATGAAACAAATGAAGTTTTGTCATTTTGAAGCTTCATTTGGAAAATGTGTAAATACTTACCATGAAATATGAATATATGAAATTTAATAATTGCATTTTTATCAGTCATGTTATGGTAACCAAGACTTTACAAGATATAAACATAATAATAAACATAGATATATGGCATATTGACTTTATGTGTTAACTCTTAATCATGGAGCTTTTATTGTAAATGTCTATTTAATGTCAGCAGTCACTTGAAACCCTGAAAATGTAAGACATGAATGAAAGATTATTATTTTGTAGTTGGAGGAAAACAACTTTTTTGTACATTTTATGTTATATTTTATGGTATATTGGTCTTATTTTTATATTATAAAGTTTGTAACATACATTATATTAGCTGTTGTATCAGTATTGCTGGCCAGTTTGCTTGTCATTGAAACAGATAGTGAGAATATTTGTATGTTTCAGTGTACCAACAAAAAAACTTCCACAGATAAAACATATCTAGGTGCCCGCTTGTGATGAAATAATGCACGGAGGGGCAGCTGGGGTCTTCCTCCATCATCTGAAAAGTCACCATATGACCTGTAATTGTGTCAATGCGACGTTAAACCCAACAAAAACAAAACAAAAAATGGATAAAATGCAAGATGCAATATTTCCTCATGTGGCTCAGTCATGAGCAAAACTATAAAATGTGGTGTTCATGAGTGAAAAATATTTGGATACTGTCAGTCATGAGCAAAACTATAAAATGTGTGGTGTTTATGAGTGAAAAATATTTGGATACTGTCAGTCATGAGCAAAACTATAAAATGTGTGGTGTTCATGAGTGAAAAATATTTGGATACTGTCAGTCATGAGCAAAACTATAAAATGTGTGGTGTTCATGAGTGAAAAATATTTGGAAACTGTCAGTCATGAGCAAAACTATCAAATGTGTGGTGTTCATGAGTGGAAAATATTTGGATACTGTCAGTCATGAGCAAAACTATAAAATGTGTGGTGTTCATGAGTGAAAAATATTTGGATACTGTCAGTCATGAGCAAAACTATCAAATGTGTGGTGTTCATGAGTGGAAAATATTTGGATACTGTCAGTCATGAGCAAAACTATAAAATGTGTGGTGTTCATGAGTGGAAAATATTTGGATACTGTCAGTCATGAGCAAAACTATAAAATGTGTGGTGTTCATGAGTGAAAAATATTTGGATACTACATTTAAAACAAACAGATTTTCTGTTTATTTCATGATTTAACTAACTTTCATCCATTTTGTGGTTTCTTACTGGTGAAAACTATATTTGATTTTTTTCACTGTATAAGTACCAGACATATTCCATAGCATTTACTATTTTCAGATATATTTTATGTAAATGTCTGTTTGTATCACTTTTTTCAGTTACGTAAAGAATACCGAGTTGCCATAGCAAAAAATATATAACACACTACAATCTATTAACCTTATTAAGTTTGAGGTATAAATACAGAAAAAGATGAATGATTGCATTTAATTGTATAGCAGTTTTCTGGCAATATCCTAACACACTATATGTAGGTTTAACAACAAGAACTTAAAAATAATACGTAGGAAGAAATAATGTATTTGGCAAAATTATGTTTGTTTATAAAAGTTAAATATATCATTGCTGGTAATCCAAAGGGTTTTCATTTTTAGCTTGACTATACAAAGTATATGGTGTGCTATTCTACTCAACCCAGTGTTGTGCTATATGATATGACACATGGTGCATTATTCTTCCAGAAATTTTCCATGATTACCATCCATACTCGCTTATAAGGCGCACTCACTTATAAGACGCACCCTGATATTGGACTTTCAATCGGGGAGGTTTTGCACTGACCCTCTTATAAGACGCGGTCATATTTTTATACCAACCATATCAGAAATTTGTAGAGATGCATTATTTTCTCCAGCATTCTGTGTTTTGTAATAGAAATTGGCAGAAAATCGCCAGTTTTATTGTGAAAATGCAGAATTGAAATGAATTAGTAACTGCTGAAAACAGGCTAAAGAAAGGCCGAAATTTTGACTATTCACCAATTTTATTTTTGAAAGAACTTGCAGACTTGTTTTATAATATGTTAAATAAAATAAAGTATTTTAAAATCCACTTTCGTGTGTAAAAAGTGCATTGGAATAACTTCAAAACAGCGAAATGACGTCTAGAAAACGGCGGAAAATTGATGATTTTCGCCGATTTTATTTTTAAAAGAACTTGCAGACCTGTTTCATAATATGTAGAATAAAATAAAATATTTTAAAGTCCACTTTCATGTGTAATAATATGCACAAAAATAACTTCGAAACAGGGAAATTACGTCTAGAAATTTGACGATACTCGCCGATTTTATTCATAATGCTTAGAAATGCTGAATGTTCGGCCATGTTTCCATAACAGTAACACAGAGTGTTTAAGAAAATAATGTATTTCTTGCAATTATTCGAGGACTACCGGGATACGCAATTTTTAAATTGCTTTCAAAGGATCTCCCATACATGTTTAGGATTTTTTTCATTCAAACATGCGCTGCATACAATGAGAAAATTAATGAGATTAAATATCCTTACCAATTTTCCCAAAGTAATTAACGCAAGTCCGAAAAAGCAAACAAACAAACAAGCATATTACATATTTTCATTTTATGTGACATACGGTAACAAATAATGCATTAATTTATCACATATTTCGAACACACAAAATTAATCATATGATTTTAGAGCAAGTGTGTACACAAATTATTTGCAAACAAATTGACAGTCGAGTTATCAACACTTTAATCTTCAAACAAATTTTAAACAGCAAATTCATTACATCAATTTTTCATATCATATTTATTGCAATTTTCAATGACTTTAACACTACAATCAGTCATAAAATCAATGAATGTCAATGAATCTTGATAGCGTTATCATGTATTCACAGTTATTTTCTTACATCACATCATCAAAACCCCTCAAATTCATCATCATTGCTATCACCAAATAATTCATCAAATTGTTCACTTGTGACATTTTCGTCATATATCCACTGATCATCACATTCATCATCACTGATTTCATCTGTACCAGCATCCGCTTCTTCGCGGTCACGCACTAAGTCACTGAATAGTTCATCATCTTGAGTACCATCCATTGAGTTCGAGATTCCACATTTGAGGAAGGATTTGATTACCATTTCATGGGGAAATTTGTTCCACGAATCTATCACCCACTAATGCCAGACCTGGACATTTAAGATTGCCAGCCTTCGTAAGCTGCTTTTCACCATTAACCATCCATTCATTCCACTTATGTCACATGTTCACTTTAAACAGTTTATTCAAACATACATCCAGAGGTTGTAACACAGAAGTACATCCTCCAGGGATCACACACCTATATGAACGATGCGATTTCAGTTTATCCTTCACTTTATCAACAAGGTGAGCTCTGAACATGTCCCACACTAACAACGATTTCTGATTCAGCATAGCACCAGGACACTTAAACCAGACTTCCTCAAGGGGGCACATTCATCTGCCCAACCTTTTTCCTGCACAAACACACGATATCAGAAGGTAACTTTTCTTTCGGCATTGTCTTCCACTTAAATACTGCAGGTTTCAGCTTTGTTCCATCGGCAAGACACAATAACACTACAGTAAAATGGGCTTTGTCACTGCCTGTCGTTCTCACCGTTACTGTTTTAGTCCCTTTTATATCAACTGTTCAATTGCCTGGCATGTCGAAGAACATCGGCGTTTCATCCATATTTCCTATAGCACCCAACTCAAAATCATGTTCCTTTCTCAAGTCAGTCACAAACTTATGAAAAGAGTCTACCTTATCATTATAAAGTAGCGGCAATTTCTGCGCTATATGTGTTTTCTGCCTCAATACCAGATCATGTCTTTTCATGAATCGTGAGCACCAACCACTTGAAGCTTTAAACTCTGAATATCCATTTTCCTTCACAAGTTGTAATGCTTGAAAATGGATCGTGGCACGTGTAACATTAAATCCACGTATCTGTAATCCAGTCTTTCAACTTTCCCTCAATATCATCGTAAGGTGATATCACAGTTCTCATTTTCTTCACAGATCTAGACTCAACGTTTAACTTTTAGTTTCTTTATTTCGCCAGTCTCTCACCATTTTTTCTGTCACGTCGAATTCTCTTTCGGCAACGCGGTTTGAATTTGCTTTTGCATATTCCACAACTTTAAGTTTAAATATCATATCATAAGAGTTCCTTTTGCGTTCATTGTTTATTCCGGCGATTAAGAATTGACAATAATGTATCGATTGATTATAGATAAAAAAAGGTGGCGAGATTAGGATACATGTACTTTTATGGCAGTTAATCTGTCAAATGATACGACACAGTCATGTCAATTAAAAATGGATATGCCCCCTTTGAAATGTTGTCCAATCGTATTCCAGTTCCGAGTAGCTAGGCATCTCTACTGTACTTTCATTTGGCTAGAGGGCAGCATTACAATAATTGCAGCCAACTATTCTATGAAGTCGCCAATTAACATCAGTCAGTGTTTATGATACATCTATTTCTATACACGTGTTTATTTAACAGTTTGCACCACCGATTTATAATGGATGCGGTTTAGCAGTTTACACTTGCAACAGTTATAGGTATTATATGCAATTGGCGATAATTAACTTTTAATTACGAAAAAGTATTTTCTTTGCTCAGTTATATCTGTCATTACCAAAGAACTAAAGCTAATTCTCCAAGTGTTCTGAAAAAGTTTTGATTTTAAAAGGAAAAAAAATACATTTGTAAATAAAATATACTTTCGATATTAAACTATCAAATCGTAAAGTAAGTAAATAACAGATCGTTACTGAGGACTGAAACACGGTACGTGTCCGTTTAGATTTTAGTACGGATATGCAATGGCTGACGAAAAACGAAAGTAGTGGTTTGCAGACTTGGAAAAAAATACATTTGTAAATAAAATATACTTTCGATATTAATATATCAAACCGTAAAATAAGTAAATAATAGATCTTTATCGCGGACCGTAAAGTTTTTAGCATTGCAATGCAATGGCTGCCGAAAAACGAAAGTACCTGTCTGCAGACATGGAAATAAGATGCCCTGAGCTGTAAACTTGAGACTTTTTTTATTTTCATTTAATTTTCTTGTAGTATGCGCTTGTAAGATGCCTGCCCTTCATGGAACCAAAAATATGATCCCTAAAACTGCATCTTATACGCGAATATAGACGGTATGTCCTTTTTGTACATAGTTAATGTTTTTATACACTTTATCTCTATCTCTGTTATTATTAAATACATTTGAAACAGACTAACTATTGTCCAATATCTTCATCTACATTAGAGTTATAAAACTCCAGTAGCAGCTCCAGTTTCCTTAGATGTGCCCCATTTTACAGTCCAGCAATGAAATAGTCTAGCACGCTGTCTCCTGTGACAGCTCATGTTCTCTTCTGATGTAACACAAATCTCTCTTTTACATGGTGCAGATTTAAAGTACAGTCAATCTTTGTTCACTCATACTTGGATAATTTGAACACTGCCCTTTGCTCGAACTCATCATCAGGTCCTGGCAAAATCCCTGGATAATATAAATTGATGGCTCGAACTACTGATAACTTAAACAAATTTTGCTGGTCCCATCGAGTATGAGGGAATGAGGTTCGATTGTATGCCTTTACCACTGTACTCATTGTATTTAAAGAAACAAAAAGGTTCTTTTCTTATAGGCCTGTTTTGGAAAAACGGGACGTATTATGTGATGGCGTGTCCGTCTGTCAGTCAAAATTTGTGTCCGGAGCATAAGTTTATAACCATTAAAGATATTGACTTTAAACTTGGCATATAGGCAGGTTGTGATGAGACGATGTGCAGAGTGTGAAGTCATGCTTAACAGTTAGCATAGGTGAAAACTTCATTCTTTTTATTACTAACTTATTAATTCTCAGTGAAAAGAACAACTGACAATAGTGCAATGTAAAGGTTTTTTACTGGCAGAGAAACCATCTTTTTTGGTACAAAATTACAGTTTTGTGAAGGCAGGTAATAGAATGGGTTAAGATTCCATACTGGTGCAGAATTTCAATAAATGTCCAAGGTTTTAAAATTCATTACAATTCAATTCAGCTCTGCATCTTCAAATTGTACTTGTAAAACCTCAGTCTTAAGATTAAACTAGGTACTAGATTTTACATGCATCAAGCAGGTGCTCCATAGTATATTTAGTTCTTTTTTTACACACAGGCATACAGGATATGCATTTTCAAGTAACAACCATTCTATTTTTCCTTGTTTTCTACGCATAATGCAACTTAACCCATGTGACACATGAAAGGAGGCATTAGACATACCTATAGCTAGTTCTCATTTACAGCCTTTTCTTGGCCTAGGGATCAGAGTAGGTAGAAACCTATGTGTTTGTAATTGATCATACTGACAGTCCATTCAGTAGATATAAGTGTAATATGCTTAGAAATGCTTATGTATAAAATTGTTATTTTGTATTGATATTTCATGTTTGTAAAAAACGGATCTCTCACTGTAAAAGAACAAAAACACATTAAGTCTTTCAATTTAGATCTACTGAACCTTTGTTAATGCTTTATTATATGTATTAGTGCAATTTATTTTGTAATACAATTGTATATGGGAAAATGTTGCAGTGTTTTCAATTTACCAGTTATATCTTAGTGCTGTGTCAGTTTCAGTGCTGTTTCAAGGTATATATACACCCTCTCATACGCTGTGTCAGTTTCAGTGCTGTTTCAAGGTATATATACGCCCTCTCATACGCCGTGTCAGTTTCAGTGCTGTGTCAAGGTATATATACACCCTCTCATACGCCGTGTCAGTTTCAGTGCTGTGTCAAGGTATATATACACCCTCTCATACTTTGTTTAGAGATTTCCAAGGCAACAAGGAAAATGACATTTGTTGATAATACTTATCAAAATTGGCCCACACTGATATTTGTTAGCAATAGTCAGAGCTATTCTACTCACCCTGGCATAACCCTCTTATTTGTATCCATTTTTTTTTTTACATAAAAATAATTTCTGATAAGTCCCACTTAATAAAAAAAAAATCCCCCCCCCCCCCCCTCCCTCGCAAAAAAAAAAACCGACCTACCTACCCTAATTTTTATACCCCCACCAAACATGTTTGTGGGGAGGCTATAAAGGAGTCAGTTTTGTCCCGTCCCGAAATCTATATCTCAGTTATTACTAAATGGATTTGATTCAAACTTAAAATAGATGTTCCACCTTATCACCCACATCATGTGACACAAGGTGCATAATTCTGACACCAATTTTTCATGAATTATGCCCCCTTTTACTTAGAACTTGAGGTTAATTTTGATGCATTTTCACTATATCTCAGTTATTACAAAATGTATTTGTTTCAAACTTGAAGTAGTTGTTCCACATCATCACCCACATCATATGATACAAGATGCATAACTCTTGTACCAATATTTCCTGAATTATGCCCCCTTTTTGCTTAGAATTATACTTATATAGTGTTTTGATACACTTTATCTGTACCTCTCTTATTATTTGGTATTTTTTAACACAGACTCAAGCTGTTGTGTAATATTCATCCACCATTGGAGTCATTAAACACTCCAGTTACAGTTCTTGACAGATTTAAATCTTTTTGGTACACAGGTATAACATCATAAAATACAGGTAAAGTTTGACTTTGGCTACAAACCACCAATTTTATATGTAGTTAAGGCCCCTTTTCAACTTAAAATTTGTCAAACTCATGGTTGCCGGACAATAACTCACAAAAGGCTTGACAGATTTAGATAAATTTTGGTACACATGTGTAACATAAAATACAGGTCAAGTTCGATTTAAATTGCACCATCTTGTGGCCATGTCTTTCTTATGGTTGCCATTCTTCTGTGACAAGACCGTACTGTTGGGGTATTCGTCACTCCTGTGACAGTTCTAGTTTTAGCATGTTACCGGAAACAAACATTTTTTTTTACCCCTAAGAGGACCGTTCAGTTTTTGTGTAGATAATGCACAAGAATGCACTAGCTGGATTGGTTTGTGTTCTCTATGACAACTTGAAATCAGATGATACAAACAATGTTATATGTCCTCGTTTTTATGTGGGGAAGTTGTGAAGTAGCAGTAGAGAAGCAATCATTACTGGTGCAGAGTACAGCAACTGCCTGTAACCAAACTGAAATATTACTAAAAATGGTGTTAAACCATCTTGAACGAACAAAACATCATAGCCCATGTAGGATACACTGTCAGACAAGACACTCGGACATCTTCTGTAACTGGAACTACTTTATCTGTAGAAATAGTAAGTGATTGGTACAAGACTGAAGGGAGTATGTTATGGCTCAGAATTTATACTCTGTAGTTGCATTTGAATATAAGGAGGTATTTCGTCTGTCCGTTCTTTAGCATGCTGATGTCTATGATGGGGAAAAAATATATCATGCGGCATACGGTGTTGGTGAGGTACTAATTCTAATCCATTGTGTTGATCTGAAACATTATGATAATCATGTGACATAAAATTGTTTTCAAGTACACACTGGTGGTCACTGTTGTGCTCAAATACCGGTACCGGTAGTTCGGAAATAAATGGTTCAGTACAGTTATGAATGACATCTGTAGGAGTTTTCTTTGAGACAGAATCATTGCCATGTGGTAAATGTTCTTCACTAAAACTTCTTTCTGGGATACTCTCTGAAGTGACCTGGTCAGTAGGTGTTTGCTTTGTATTGTTTTTCGGCTCATCATTTCTCGTCTTAATAGCTGAAGTAAAGAAGGGATGAAAAACTGAATTCTAACATGGCTTGATTTGATTTCCAGTTAAACAAAGAAGGAAACCAAGCTCTGTATATTCTGCGATAAACAACGGTTGACGCACGAACTGGTAAGAGAGCATTCTGACGTCAATAATGACGTCAAATTGCCGCATTACGTCCGATACATTACTCCTCTGGTAAATGAAGTCTAGCATAATATTTATTAAAATATATCAATGAGCATGTCAGAATGAAAACAATCAAGGTCTTCTTGTGATTTATCATCTAACTTACCACGGTTCATCATTCAGATGCTTCAGTATTTAACCACTCGGGCTAACACCCTCGTTCAATTCCTACGCATCTGAACTCTGAACCGTGGTAAATTAGATGATAAATCGCTCGAAGGTCTTGATTATTTGTTAAATATAATGATAGTTATGCAATATGAATTAACAACTTTGGAAGTTGTATTTTGTAAATTCTGGGAGATATATTGTAGAAGCTGGAAGAAAAAAGCATTAATGATTTTTTCCTCGCAATTTGTCTCAATTTTTTTTTTTTTTTTTTTTTTTAATCCAGGATGTTGTGTGTAATATTTTGTAAAGGACACACAAAGTTTTAAAATGTGTAGAAAGTCTCTTAACCCATGAATTGTGGTGTAAAGCAGTGACAAAAATTTTACTTAAACAGAAGCTATACCTTTTCTCATATAAATAACTGCTACTACAATAAATATTGTAATAGTTCCAGCAAGGACAATGGCAACAATTATTCCTTCATTTATTGGTTCTGTAACGTGGCTCTGTGTTTCTTCTGCTAGCGGAACTGAAATGTCATTATCATAAAAGTATCTTGCATGCATTCTTAAAGCAGAAAAAATGAACTCCAAATCTGAATATATATCGTCAAATTTTACCAAATAAACTTCTACAGTTATATTTATGCTATTATAATTAAACTTTTTTTCACAAATATTTCCTCATTAAATGAATAAATATACAAAAGGAAAGTAGTTCTTACGTGATAGCTGTCTTGACAATCTTATTTACACTTACCAATTTATGTCTTTTTTCAAATCAAAGGAATTTAGAGAATTCTGGTAATCATTCATAAAAGCACTTGTAAAATAATGTTGAAAGAAAAAAAATGTATTAAAATTGGCGGAAGCCCTTAAAAATATTTGACAGAAAAATTATTTTGACTATGGCAGAGTGTGTACTATTTTCAAGGGTTTTAATTTTGCAGTAAGTGCTACATGCAAATTCAAAACCCTTATGATAAAAAGCATTAACTTTAACAGTATAAATACCTTAAGCATGAATTCTTATTAACTTAAATAATTCTGTAGTCTATTGAATCATGAAATAAAAGTGATGTAAACATTTTCCAAGTTTACAGTAAATTATAAAATATATAAATGAAAGGAAAATTGAGTACCACTGACACTACTGGATACCATCTTTGTACTCGCAGTTGAGAATGTCACTGGGTATATATCTGTACTCCTGTTCCCATTAGGCAGTCTCAAGGTAATACGGACCCTTGCAAAATCTGTCATTTTACACTGTAATATAACACTGTACCAACCCTAAAAATGTAAAAAAAAACATGAGTTTTTATTAGTTCACCTGACCACAGTTCAAGATGTGCTATTGTGATTGTCCATTGTCTGTCAGCATGTGTCATCCCTTGTTAACATTCCTGGGGTTACAAATTTGACCCAGTCTTAGTGAAACTTGGTCAGAATGTTTACCTAAGGAAAAAATGGAAAAGTTTGATACTGGGTCATCTGGTCAAAAACTAGGCTACTAGGTCAAATAATTAAGAAACCTCAATGACCTAGAGGTTTCTACCCTGCCTGAGTGTTTGTGTTTCTGAAATCTATGTCAAGTTTAAAACTGGCTTATCTGAGTGAAAAACTAAGTCACTAGGTCAAACCAAAGATAAACCTTGTTATTAATCCAGAGGCCACATTTTCCAGCATGGTCAGAATGTTTGTATAAATTCTAGGTCAGGCTTATAAATGTGTCATCTTGAGTCTAATTCTAGGTCAGGCTTGTAAACGTGTCATGTTGAGTCTAATTCTAGGTCAGGCTTGTAAACGTGTCATCTTGAGTCTAATTCTAGGTCAGGCTTGTAAACGTGTCATCTCGAGTCTAATTCTAGGTCAGGCTTGTAAACGTGTCATCTTGAGTCTAATTCTAGGTCAGGCTTGTAAACGTGTCATCTTGAGTCTAATTCTAGGTCAGGCTTGTAAAGGTGCCATCTTGAGTCTAATTCTAGGTCAGGCTTGTAAAGGTGCCATCTTGAGTCTAATTCTAGGTCAGGCTTGTAAAGGTGCCATCTTGAGTCTAATTCTAGGTCAGGCTTGTAAAGGTGCCATCTTGAGTCTAATTCTAGGTCACTACATTAAACCAGAGAAAAACCTTGTTAACACAACTTAAAGCCACATTAACTACGTGACTGAAAATGTTGAGCCTGGTCAGAATGTTTTTGTATGTATAAAATCTAAATGAAACTTGGTAATCTTGGATCAAATACTAGATCACTAGGTCAAATCATGATAAAATATTGTTAACATTCCAGATGCCACAATATTCTACCTGAAATTTTTTAAACTTTGTTTTAAGAAATTTACTGCAGAGTTAGGGTTAGACTTAGAAAACATTAACACTGTCAGAAAGCAAAAGAGCTTTCTCTCCAAAACAATATTAAGTTTGTGCGTTGCAGTTTGCTGAATTTCTGAAAATGATTAGGTGAATAGTATTTTCAAAATACTTTGAAATATTTTGTACGACGTTTCAGACCATCCGCAGAATCGGTTTTCATCCGCAATCGGCCGTATTCGAATTAAATTTTGAAGTACTTTATAAGAAGATCAAGAAATAACATATGATTGATGCATACGTTCATGTTGAAGGAGGTTTATGTCTGCATTACTTGCTTTTTACACGACGATTTTTACACGCCGATTGAAAATTTTCAAAATGGCGGCGGTAATACAACAGCGCGTCACGTGTTTAAATGGGACGACCTGCTATTTTTAGATAAAATTGCGACGGTCTAAATTATAATCGTTTTGATTTTTTGTATCATTTTGAAGCTAAAACACTGAATTAGTTAAATATATTCATGGTTATACTGACAGAATCGTGAAATAAAACGCTAGGATCGGCGGGTTTAGCTAGGTAGGATCGGGTTACCCGAAACAAATATTTTTTGGCCTTATTACTTGCGATGATCCACGCTTTAAACAAATGAATACGTTGTGTATATGCCAATCACTTAATAAGAATTTAAAGCTTCCATTAAAACAAACCGAATATTCGAATATATTCGAATATGGCAAACCGAATATTCGAATATTGATTTCAGTATTCGTTCCCATCCCTAGTATTTTGCAATATGTGAAATGGTTTCAAAATAATCTTGAAATTAGGGAATCTCCCTAACATTGGTTAACTTCTCAAAGTTAGGAAATGCAGCATTGCAAGCAATAAAATTACTGTGTTAACCAAAATGGGTAAATGTTCATACCTTCATAGAAAACTTCTTCAGTCCTGAAAAAGTCAGGAATGCATAAGAAATCTGTAGAATTCCACTTGGGAGTTGGATACCATATTCCATCAAATATGTTGTCTCGCGACCTGAAAAATACCATGTATATATAAAACTATTCACATTCTCAGACTAATTGTTACAAACTCATTTTCATAGTTAACAAAACCAGTCTGAAAACTCTGGCATCTGATTGGCTGTTTCTGAGAACAGTTATGAATTGACCAATGGTAAGGCTGCATTCTCAGACTGGTCTCAAAACTGTATTATCATCGTGGAACCAGAAGCATGATAATACACTATAGTACAATTTTTGCATATTCTTGCATAAAACTGCCATTTCTGTCTTTTATTGTGCCCCCCCGCCCCATGAGTGGTGGGGGCATATAGATTTTCTCTTGTCCGTGCGTCCGTCTGAAGTTCGTGACGCACCTAGCTCAAAAAGTATTTGATATAAATTGATGAAACCCTGCATGAGTCTTTATCATGATATGAACTTGCGCACCTATTTTTCGTCTGGCTTCGCCCCCTAATTTTAGAGTTATGGCCCCTGAAATAGTCAAAAATGCACATTTTCACCTTGTGACACGCCTGTAGCTCAAAAAGTAATTGATATAAATTGATGAAACCTTGCATGAATCTTTATCATGATATGAACTTGCGCATCTACTTTTTTTCATCAGGGTCCACCCCTATTTCCAGAGTTATGGCCCCTGAAATATTAAAAAAATGCACATTTTCACCTAATTATGTGCCTCACTCAGAAAGTATTTAATGTAAATTCATGAAACCTTGCTCGAGTCTTTATCATAATGTGACCTTGCACACTTGGCATTCTTCTTGAGAATTTTAGCATTTATTACAGGGTTATGGCTATTGAAATAGCCAAAATAGTGGATTTTTTGTTTGTGATGCTCATAGCTCAAAAAGTATATGGTATAGAATAATGAATCCTTTTCATATTTTTTTTAGGCTATACCCCATTAAGACTGCAAACATTTGAATTATTTCCCCTTATTTGTGACAAATGTACCAGTGGTGGGGGGCACACCCTGTGTCCTACAGACACATTCTAGTTGAAGGTTTATTCTGTCAGGTTAACAAGGATATCTTGTGCTGTTAAAACAACTTTTTATACATTATGGCCCTGTAAAGCATAATTAAAACAAGCGAGAGAGGAAACACTTATCAACATAATATTCATTTAAGTTATTTTGTACAATTGCATTATCCCATATTTGTTTCCAGTAAAAGCATTGAACTTTTTAACGTAAGTAAGCAAGATAAAAACCTTTTACATAATATCAGTTTGACTGAATTTGCATATTGTGTATACATTAAGTTTTATATTTTTGATTTTCAAAGGATATTTCACACTAATGTAAACTTTATAGATTTCCCAGTTCACTGAATGCAAGTGTATAATTATGTCTCCCCCAGAAGACATATTGTTTTTGCCCTGTCCGTCCGTCCGTCTGTCCGTACGTACGTCCGTACGTCACACATTTCCGAGCAATAACTGGAGAACCATTTGACCTAGAACCTTCAAACTTCATAGGGTTGTAGGGCTGCTGGAGTAGACGACCCCTATTGTTTTTGGGGTCACTCCATCAAAGGTCAAGGTCACAGGGGCCTGAACATTGAAAACCATTTCCGATCAATAACTAGAGAACCACTTGACCCAGAATGTTGAAACTTCATAGGATGATTGGTCATGAAGAGTAGATGACCCCTATTGATTTTGGGGTCACTCCGTCAAAGGTCAAGGTCACAGGGGCCTGAACATTGAAAACCATTTCCGATCAGTAACTAGAGAACCACTTGACCCAGAATGTTGAAACTTCATAGGATGATTGGTCATGAAGAGTAGATGACCCCTATTGATTTTGGGGTCACTCCATCAAAGGTCAAGGTCACAGGGGCCTGAACATTGAAAACCATTTCCAATCAATAACTAGAGAACCACCTGACCCAGAATGTTGAAACTTGATAGGATGATTGGTCATAAAGAGTAGATGACCCTTATTGATTATGGAATCACTCCGTCAAAGGTCAAGGTCACAGCGGCCTGAACATTGAAAACCATTTCTAATCAATAACTAGAGAACCACTTGACCCAGAATGTTGAAACTTCATAGGATGATTGTACATGCAAAGTAGATGACCCCTATCGATTTTGGGGTCACTCCATTAAAGGTCAAGGTCACAGGGGCCTGAACATTGAAAACCATTTCCGGTCAGTAACTTGAGAACCACTTGACCCAGAATGTTGAAACTTAATAGGATGATTGGTCATAAAGAGTAGATGACCCCTAACGATTTTGGGGTCACTCTGTGAAAGGTCAAGGTCACAGGGGCCCGCACATTGAAAACCATTTCCGGTCAGTAACTTGAGAACCACTTGACCCAGAATGATGAAACTTCGTAGGATGATTGGTCATGCAGAGTAGATGAACCCTAACGATTTTAGGGTCACTCTGTTAAAGGTCAAGGCCACAGGGGCCTGAACATGGAAAACCATTTCCAATCAATAACTTGAGAACCTCTCGACCCAGAATGTTGAAACTTCATAGGATGATTGTTCATGCAGAGTAAATGACCCTTATTGTTTTTGGGGTCACTCCGTTAAAGGTCAAGGTCACAGGGGCCTGAACATTGATAACCAGTTTCGATCAATAACTTGAGAACCACTTGACCCAGAATGTTGAAACTTCATAGGATGATTGAACATGCAGAGTAGATGACCCCTATTGAATTTGGGGTCAGTCTATTAAAGGTCAAGGTCACAGTGGCCTGTTCATGTAAAATCATTTTCTGGAAATAACTTGAGAACCACTTGACCTACAATGTTGAAACTTAATAGGATGATTGGACATGCAGAGTACATGACCCCTATTTATTTTGAGGTCACTTGATCAAAGGTCAGGGTCATAGGAGCCTGAACAGTGACTTGAGAACCACTAGGCCACGAGTGTTGAAATTTAGCGGGATAACTGGACATGCCAAGTAGATGATCCCTATTGCAGCCAACCATCAGTGTCTCTTTGACTTTCGCTCCTGACCCCTATTGACTTCTTGCCTATAGGACTTTGCATTGGGGGAGACATGCGCTTTTTTACAAAAGCATTTTCTAGTTTATATTGCCGACATTAGGTACAACTAATTAGTGAATGATAAATTATAGCTTTCTGTTAAAATTTTAAAATCACAAATCTAAATGATAATCTCCTTTTTGGTTAATTGATTATGAAATGCATGTTTCATAGGAACAATACACTCCATGTTTGATCTGCTTATTCCATAACAAGTTTTTCCTTTGATCTCTTTTTTTATTATTATACCACATAGATCTATATACATCACATACATGTTCAAAATGCATGTTTTCAAATTCTGTTTAAGTTTTTGACAAAACTATTGCTATATACAGTATTCTGAAGAACTTTAACCTTGTTATTAATTATTTTTGAATATCTCAATCAAATTCAAATTCCACCCTACTCTGTGGACTCGTCTTGGGCAGAGTGGGGATCACAAAACTAAAAATAGTTAGAATTAACATGTACTTTATGCTTTACTCCCTCATTCTTTTACATTGATATTAGAAGAGAATGAATCTTCTACGAGTGATGAAAGAATTACCATTCATCATCCAGGATACATTGAATAGCCCACTGACGTCCATCTTGAACTTGCCTACAATATCTGTGTAATTTACACACTGTTGAAAACAATCCTCACACGATCCTGCTGGAACTAAAATAAACCCAGAAATATCATGCCTGAAATAATGTCTGGAAATAAAGATTAAAGAAATAGTTTATTTCGACCTGTCAGATCCAGAAAGTTTTCATCATTTTATTGATGACTGAAAATTATCAACACCTTAACCTTTATCATGCTGATTCATGTAACTCAACTTCACAGTGTTAATAACAAATTGACATAATGATAGCTCAATGTTATCATAAATTTTTAAGAGGTAAAATAAATATTGCAAACAATTTAAAGGGTTCTTGTTAAAGAAAATTATATTCTGATTGATATTCTTACCTAAACAGTTCTCCTGGGAAACTCTAAACACTGCTCTTATCTGAAGAATGAACACAACATTTTTCATTTTCTTCATAATTATTCTATATGGGAGTTATTAAAGCCATAGCAATAAGGTAGTAGGGTGAAAATGTTGCTATAAAAAAGGGAAAACAAATTTCAAAGACAAAAAGTGATCATGGGTTACATCACTCACTTAGGTATTTTTCGCTCACCTGAGCAATGCTCCGGTGAGTTTTTCTGATCGCTCGATGTCCGTTGTCTGTCGTCTGTAGTCCGTCAACATTTAGCTTGTGTATGCGACAGAGGCTGTATTTTTCAACTGATCTTCATGATATTTGGTCAGAATGATTACCTTGATGAAATCTAGGCCAAGTTCGAAAATGGGTCATCTGGGTTCGAAAACTAGGTCACTAAGTCAAATCAAGGAAAAACCTTTTGTATGCAACAGAGACTGTATTTTTCAATTGATCTTCATGAAATTTGGTCAGAATGATTGCCTTGATGAAATCTAGGTCAGGTTTGAATATGGGCCATCTGGGATAAAAAAAACTAGGTCATCAGGTCAAATCAAGGAAAAAACTTGTGTATGCAATAGAGGCTGTATTTTTCAATTGATCTTCATGAATTTTTGTCAGAATGATGACCTTGATGAAATCTAGGTAAAGTTCGAAAATGGGTCATCTGGGGTAAAAAACTAGGTCACTAGGTCAAATCAAGGAAAAACCTTATGTATGTGATAGAGGCTGTATTTTTCAATTGATCTTCATGAATTTTGATCAGAATGATTACCTTGACGAAATTTCAGCCGAGATCGAAAATGGGTCATCTAGGGTCAAAAACTAGGTCACTAGGTCAGATCAAAGAAAAACCTTGTGTTGTGATAGAGGCTGTATTTTTCCATTGATCTTCATGAAATTTGGTCAGAATGATTGCCTTGATAAAATCTAGGTAGAGTTTGATTATTGGTCATCTGGGATCAGAAAGTAGGTCACTAGGTCAAATCAAAGAAAAACATTGGGTATGCGATATAGGCTGTATTTTTCAAGTGATCTTCATGAAATTTGGTCAGAATGATTGCCTTGATGAAATCTAGATCAAGTTTGAATACATGTCATCTGGGGTCAAAAACTAGGTCACTAGGTCAAATCAAAGGAAAACCTTTTGTATGGGATATAGGCTGTATTTTTCAATTGATCTTCCTGAAAGTAAGTAAAGTCAGAATGATTGCCTTGATGAAATCTAGGTAGAATTTGAATATGGGTCAACTAGGGTAAAAAATTAGGTCACTAGGTTAAAGCAAAGAAAAACCTTGTGTATGCGATGGATGCTGTATTTTTCGACTGAACTTCATGAAATTTTGTCAGACTGATTGCCTTGATGAAATCTAGGTCAAGTTCGAATATGAGTCATCTGGGGTCAAAAACTAGGTCACTAGGTTAAATCAAAGAAAAACCTCGTGTATGCGATAGATGCTGTATTTTTCAACTGATCTTCATGAAATTTTGTCAGAATGATTGCCTTGATGAAATCTAGGTAAAGTTTGAATATGGGACATCTGGGTTAAAAAATTAGGTCACTAGGTTAAACTAAGGCAAAACCTTGTGTATGCAATAGGGGCTGCATTTTACACTGGATTTTCATTAAATTTGGTCCAAAGTCAAGTTTGAATATGGGTTGTCTGGGGTCAAAAACTAGGTCACTAGGTCAAATCAAGGCAAAACCTTGTTTATGCGATAGAGGCTGTATTTTTCAAGTGATGTTCATGAAATTTGGTCAGAATGATAGCCTTGATGAAATCTTGGTCAAGTTCAAATATCGGTCATCTAAGGTCAAAAACTAGGTCACTAGGTCAAATCAAAGAAAATAATTGTTTATACTCAAGGTTTTTACTCCAATTTTAATGATAAGTGGTCAGAATATTTTTTCCCATGAAATCACTAAGTCAAACATGTTTACACTGTTATGGTGTGTTTCTCAGGTGAGCGACCTAGGGCCATCTTGGCCCTCTTGTTTTTAAATTTCATTAACAAACCAGAAATATAGCATATTTTTAACTTAACCGGGAATAGTAACGAGTATGTAATAAAATCTCATGTTGTATTAACAAGATACATGCATTGTATATGTTAATAAAATATCTGTTCTGTTCTGTTCTGTTATATCAAATTTGTGCAAAATTTTTGTGGCTGTATACATTCCTTTTATTGCCTCCATGGAAGATTGCTAACAAAATATGGCTCCAATTTTTAAACACTTAAGAGCTGTATAAATGAGCTTAAATGACAAATAAATGGAAGGTGGTCACAGTAGACCTTTTCAACACTTGGATTGTTTGTAAGCTTATTTATAGTTGCCACTGGAAACTCATAGGGGCGACTCCACCAGAAGACTGTCAGTAATTTTAGTTAGAGGACAGTGCAAGATACAAACAAGAGCTGTCACAGGAGACATCGCGCTCGACTATTTCGATGCTGGATAGTGAAACTGGGCACAGGAGGAAGCTGGAGCTGTCACTGGAGTGTTTAATGACTCCAATGATGGATGAAGATATTGCACAATAGCTCGAGTCTGTGTCAAAAATATTAAGTTATAAGAGAGATAAAGATAAAGTGTATCAAAACACTAATAAGTATAATTCTAAGAAAAAAGGGGGCATATTTTATAAAATATTGGTTGCACCTTGTGTCATATGATGCAGGTAATGATGTGGAACAACTATTTTAAGTTTGAAT
Source organism: Mercenaria mercenaria (assembly GCF_021730395.1). Classification (NCBI taxonomy): domain Eukaryota; kingdom Metazoa; phylum Mollusca; class Bivalvia; order Venerida; family Veneridae; genus Mercenaria; species Mercenaria mercenaria. The sequence continues at coordinate 78,631,260 of NC_069373.1, read as the reverse complement.
CAAATCCATTTAGTAATAATTGAGATAGAGTGAAAGTGCACCAAAACTTGAACCTAAAATTCTAAGTAAAAAGGGGAGATAATTGATCAAATATTGGTGCAAGAGTTATGGCTCTTGTGTCATATGATGTGAGTGATGATATTGAACAACTATTTTAAGTTTGAATCAAATCCATTTATAAATAACTGAAATAGAGTAAAAGTGCATCAAAACTTTAACCTGAAATTCTAAGTAAAAGTGGGGGATAATTCATTAAATATTGGTACCAGAGTTCTGGACCTTGTGTCATATGATGTGGGAGATGATGTGGAACAACTACTTTCAGTTTGAATCAAATCCATTTATTAATGATTAAGACAGAGATAAAGTGCATCAAAACTTTAACCTGAAATTCTAAGTATAAAGAGGGAATAATTCATGAAATATTGGTGTGCGAGTTATGGCCCTTGAGCCATATGATGTGGGTGATGATGAGGAATAACTATTTTAAGTTTGAAACAAATCCATCAAGTTATTACAGAGATAAGGAGAAAAAAGAGAAAGTGTGAAAAAACTTTAACCAAGGTTGGGATGCGAAAGGACGCCGATGCCGGCCCCAGGTTGAGCAGGATAGCTCTCCATATACTTCGTATAGCCAAGCTAAAAATGCTCCCTGGTTCTTAATAGCATATAAAAACACACAAATACCGGTTTCTGATCTAATTGTTTGTAATATTAGTTCGAGGAGCAGGAACTTGAACTTATAACCCCTGGTTTTGTAGTCAGAGATACCACTGGTCAGCTGCATCACTGGACAGCTGCATCCCTGGTTTTGTAGTCAGAGATACCACTGGTCAGCTGCATCACTGGACAGCTGCATCCCTGGTTTTGTAGTCAGTGATACCACTGGACAGCTGCATCACTGGACAGCTGCATCCCTGGTTTTGTAGTCAGTGATACCACTGGACAGCTGCATCCCTGGTTGTGTAGTCGGTGATACCACTGGACAGCTGCATCCCTGGTTGTGTAGTCAGTGATACCACTGGACAGCTGCATCCCTGGTTGTGTAGTCGGTGATACCACTGGACAGCTGCACCCCTGGTTGTGTAGTCGGTGATACCACTGGACAGCTGCACCCCTGGTTGTGTAGTCGGTGATACCACTGGACAGCTGCACCCCTGGTTGTGTAGTCGGTGATACCACTGGACAGCTGCATCCCTGGTTGTGTAGTCAGTGATACCACTGGACAGCTGCACCCCTGGTTGTGTAGTCAGTGATACCACTGGACAACTGCATCCCTGGTTGTGTAGTCAGTGATACCACTGGACAGCTGCATCCAATCTTCGAGCACAGGCGAAGTAAAGTCATTTTCTTCATTCAGATTTAATGCTTTATATGTTTAATAGTTTGATCTACTAGCTAGTTGAAATTTCTGCATTTTTCTTCATTTCATAACAATCAAGTTTGAATAGCATTTTCTGTTGCAAACTTCATTAACTTTTTCAGGTAATACTATGTGTAGGCTTTATTACAATGAATGACAATTTGACTACAACAAATAACTATAGGAAAGATCATTTATACCATCTTCTAAAACTTTTAATATTTTCAGTTTAATATTTTTTCAAACGATATCAACTCTTCAATTCTTCATGGAATGGCACTACCACATTTGTCTGTTGCAATTTATTCTAAATTAGGCAAATTTCACAGGTTGAAAAGAAAATCTATAATTACCTTATTGTGCATGTATATCCCTCTGTTACATACAAGAGATGAGTCTGCCATATTTAGATCTACTGACTGGATAAAAACAAAAAGGCAGGATAGTAAAATGGCTGAAAACATGTCTATATCCCTGCCTCATTAACAACAAAATAAATTTTTCAATATTACAAAGATGCACAAACAATTGCCAAATCATCACACAGAAATGAACAAAGATAACTTATCACTGATCATTAAAATTCAATTTTTGAAACAATATCAAAACTCATATAAGTAACACTTTTACTAAAGGTTATCTGCAAAATTATCTTTCATCTGCACTTCGTTTCATCACAATGTATGATAACAGAGGTTGTAAGTTATTATCATTTGTTATTTAATAATCTTTCAGGTACTCTGTTCAATATGTTTATTGTAAAACACTTTAAATATGTGGGAATTTAACTCTGCAAATTTGCTTAGATTTGCCCTATTTTATTCTTTATGCAATGCCGAATTCATGAAATGAGAATTAATGATGAACTGATGATGGACAAAGTGTGATCACAGGAGTAAAGGACTGTGCTCAGGTGAACTATCAATATGTTAGAAACGGCCAAAACATTTATCCTAAAAGTCGAGGTTCCACAGTTAATGGCAAACAGTGCAGATCATGATCAGACTGCACAGATGTGCAGACTAAGCATGATCTACACTGGTCGCAAAGGCAGAATCAATTGTGTCAAGCATGATAAGGGTTAAATCCGATGGAATAGTCAAAATATTTATTCTTCTTATCTTTATAATTTGTAATATATGAATTCATGTTGTTATCTTTGCCGTTCATGTCAAAATAGTCGTTTTTGACAAAGTCGCAAAATTTAATGATTTTGCAGTATACAAACAATGTTTAGTTTATACTAATTTATTTATTTTAGCTTGATTGTGATGTAAGCTTCAAGCTCATTTGAACCACTCTCGTGTCTGCTTCCTGGAAAATCCAGTACTGGTATCATATAAGGTGTCGTTGTGACACCAGTGGAGCTCTAACCCACGACCTGCTGTTGTTTCAACAGATCCCTAAAGCAGTTTCAAAGAATAAACCAGATGATCCTTACATTCAATGATAGAAGTCGATGGACAACAAACATACCGGTAACATGAATGCAAAGGATTAAACTCTAAGCCTTGGGTTAAGGTATGGTAATAAATGGAACTACAAAATGACACATTACAATTTATTGTATAATAGTGAATATTTTCCAACAATATTTTACAACTGGCAGCATCTGATATAAATATACATCTAATAATTACAATCTGTAAGGTATTAAATTATGGACTGAAAAGTGAATTCTTTTTGTACAGAAAAGTTTATATCATTTTGTTATATGATATTTAATAAATCAAATGACTAGATATACATGTTACGGTTTCTATGAAAAAATATTATGTTTTACAGACTGGGCACATCTCCAGGTTCTGCTAGTCTAGCTCAGGGAATTTTAGCCTGACTGAGGTGTAACAGAAACAACAGAAAACTATTGATTTTAAGAAAGTTTTTGAAAAAAAAAATGTACTTTTTAATTTTCTTGTTATACCCAGATAAGAACTTATCTCAGTCAGGCAATGCTCCCACCTTGAATATCAGACAATATGATGTGAAGTTTAATAGACTGGTTCCAGCAGAATTATTCACTAAAAATCCTGCAATTAACAAGAAACCATAATGTTGCTTTACAAACAAAACCTAACAAATACATCAAAACAAAGCTGAATACCTTTTTTCATCTTAAAGCTTGAACAAAATATCAGTCACAGAATCAAGGGCTTAACATAAAACTGTTGAAACTTGTTTTTTTAATTGAATGAGTTACAATGGTGTTTAGTTTCGCCCTAGAAATGCAGTCTATCAACAGATAATAAACAAATCTTTCATCATCAAATCAACACAAACTAGCACTCGCATATGACAATACAATAACTTCTGGCTTCAAAACCACTCACACACAAAAACACAATAACTTCTGGCTTCAAAACCATTTACACACAAAAACACGTTACCATTCAAATTATGTCTTTTCAAAACCACTTGCACATTAAAACACATTAACTTATGATTGTGTTTTCAAAACCACACATTAACTTATGTGCTTTCTGTGTTGTCTGTGGGTCTTTTTAAGAAGAGAGTAAATGTGTAAACAAAGAGATTCTCATGCTCACATGCTGAAAACACAATTTTTACACATGTACATTCAATGGCCAAGCATATATGTAATATGGCCTTGTAATGGATAATTCGAAAGAAAATAACATCCATGTGATAATCAACATTGATACTCTCACACATTTCATGAACACTAAAAGTTGCATTCATTTTTTCGCTATTCACACATCTTATCAAGACTTATGCTAGAACAACATTTCCAAATTTTTGTTTCTTGTTATAACACCAGCAGAACCCCTCGGGATATGTTGGTATTCCCACCCTACTGCTCTCGGGGCACCAACCAATCCCTCTGTATCCCGCAGATGTTGTAACACAAAAATGAGTTATTCCTACATTAAAACACAAAAGTGTGTCTTTTTGTTATCAAATTTCATTATCAAATCAATATGAACCAAATCCATTTTTTTCACAACTATCAAAATACACATATTTCAACAACTGAATATAGGCAACTGCTGGCCCAGTCATTCTCTAGTTATCTATCAGAAACCATTTTCGGTCTCAAGGTCACTATGACCTACTGTTTAAGGACTCAGTACACCAAAGGTCAAGGTCACAGTGTTCTCGTGACTGTAAAATGTATCCAAAGTTCTGATCAGCTGTTTTAGCATTTATTAAAAAAAAAATTCTTAATACCAACAGCAACAACAACAACAAAACAATGTTAAAAGCAACATGACATCAACAATATGAACAGCCCTGTATATTTAGGGCGGCTTCGATGTTAATTCAGCAGTTCTAAATTGTGTTATCCTTTCTTGTAGCTATATTACAAAATAAAATTTGATTAAAATATGCGCTGTGTAGGGAAAACTTCCAGCAAGGTAACACACCATATAATAATGAAAAATACTTCAGTGTGAGGCTGTCTGAGAGAGACCAAGATGTCAAACGTGTATTGGTATGGGAACATCCGAGGCACTAATGACTGTCGGGGATTCATAAGATATTTAATCAATTTTTCAGGTTATTTTCAACAGAAACTTTTATCCTATGTAGAGGTTTTCAACATGTACGCACATATATATACATGTTGTACACATATACATACATTATACATGTTGTACTCATATGCATACACAAACATGTCTTTCAAATCTATAATGCAATCATTTGTAGTAAACAGAGCTGATCATTAAACTGAAAATGTGTGAAAGCTAATTTCTTGGACTGCATGTACCTTAAGATGGATTATATGTGTTCCCGGCATTATATCATCTCTGGTAACCTCCAGCAAGTCACAGATCAAGTGTTACAACTATAACAAGCACTATAAAATCATACATTCCCATTATTATCGTGCAAATATCTTTAAAAGAATAGAATCCCAAATTTACAATATGCACCTGTCAAAGCAAATTTAAACTGGACGCAGTCCTCTTATTGCTATTTGATAGACAAGGGCAATAACTCTTGGGGTGTTTGTAAAATGACTGGTTTTAAAACTGATGTAGATATTATAGTGAAACAAATACTGGTTTTCTTTTGAGATTCGTGACCTTTAAAACAAAGAATTCAACAATTTAAAACCAGTAAATTACATTATATGTTTATTACATTTTAAAAGCTCAAGCCATAGAAAAAAAATTCCACAATCTTTTTTCACTCTCACTACAGTTTAAATCCCACTTACTTATAACAGACCAAAATAGTCTATGCATACTTTGTATTAATTACACCATTTTTGATATAAATTCTAGAATCAGATAATAACAACAATTTCCTAAGTTGCTACATAAAATAGCTGCTAATTTTAAGCAAAAGCTGTTTGTTTTATCTTTTGAATAGACTATACAATGTATACTCTCTTTTATCAAAGGGGAATAAATGCATTTAACAAAGCTCTTGCATGTACATTTTTGTATACACATTGTATATACAGTAAACAGTGATAGATCACAGTATAAAACATTCACTAATAACCTAGTAACATCTGATAAAACTTAATATAAACACTCCTTAACATTTCTATAATACTTTTTTTTTGTAACTTAACACTAAATTCTAAATAACTCTGAAAAGAAAGCTGTTTAAACAGTTTCAACAAGCGGAGATAACAGATTAATACAGCACTGTTAAACTTAATTTATTTGATTTGAGACGAAAAAAAAATGAAATTTTTCAACAAGACATAGCTTTATATCATAAATTGTGTCATTCTGCTTAATACTTCATATCTGTGTCAACCAAAATCATATTTTAGTGTTGCCTTGAAGCCTTCACATGTACAAAGCTTTAAAATTTGTCATTCATTGTCCATTAATAATTACTAAAATTATAAGATTTACAATTATTAGAGTTTAAGAAGCACTGAGTTTATAATGCCGTGGAAAAATTGAAATAAGCACAGGAAAACAACAAGAACACACCAGGTCCTGTTAATATGGCAACAAACCACATAGTTATTCTCTACTACTTAGATCTGTATAAACTCAGTCTGCTTTACCTAACATACCTTCACACTGCTACACCAATTTCTTACAAAAACAACTTAGTCAACTCAGTAACACATATCACAAAATGTACTTTATACAGTGAAATGCCAACTGCTCAAGGTCATAAGGGGATTAACAAACTGTTGAAGTTTTCTGGTGTTTCCAGGTATCAAAATCGAAGGAGGCCTGGAAGTATCAATTCTTAAGCAGACAATGTATCATTATATGTTGTGTTGTGTTGTATGACTTCATCCATTCCACCTGCCCTGCTCCTTAACAGTACCATATTTAACAATTTGTAAATTTTTTTTAACATATTTAGACATCCATCATGCTACATTAGTATAAATAAAAACACAGTTCTACTTATAGAAACTTCACTATGAATAATCATTTCTACTTACAGCATATCGAAGCCAGTATACTGGTTTCCATATTCCTAGCACTGCACTGACTGGCTTACATATTCCTAGCACTGCACAGACTGGTTTACATATTCCTAGCACTGCACAGACTGGTTTACATATTCCTAGCACTGCACTGACTGGTTTACAAATTCCTAGCACTGCACTGACTCGTTTACAAATTCCTAGAACTGCACTGACTGGTTTACATATTCCTAGCACTGCACTGACTGGTTTACATATTCCTACCACTGCACAGACTGGTTTACATATTCCTAGCACTGCACTGACTGGTTTACATATTCCTAGCACTGCACTGACTGGTTTACATATTCCTAGCACTGCACTGACTGGTTTACATATTTCTAGCACTGCACTGACTGGTTTACAAATTCCTAACACTGCACAGACTGGTTTACAATTTTAATAAGTAGTAGAGTATATCTATGTGAAAAACTGGCAAGAAAATTCAAAACATATTTGGTATAAATTCCAACAATGAATTTATAAAGGATAATATTTACAACTACCTCTATAAAATTTATCTACATATTTTTTACTGTTCAGAATATCATTCAAATCAGAGTACAAACCATACATTCTCCTGGCCCTTTAAAAATGAGATTGTCTACCAGTCCAAAAATCAAGCCTTGCCATTGGTCAATTTCAAACTTGTACTCAGAAACAACCAATCAGACGCAGCAGTTTTGAGACTAGCTTTATGAATACTAGGGATGGGAACGAATACTGAAATTAATATTTGAATATTCAGTTTGCCATATTCGAATATATTCGAATATTCGGTTTGTTTTAATGGAAGCTTTAAATTCTTATTAAGTGATTGGCATATACACAACGTATTCATTTGTTTAAAGCGTGGATCATCGTAAGTAATAAGGCCAAAAAATATTTGTTTCGGGTAACCCGATCCTACCTAGCTAAACCTGCCGATCCTAGCGTTTTATTTCACGATTCTGTCAGTATAACCATGAATATATTTAACTTATTCAGTGTTTTAGCTTCAAAATGATATAAAAAATCAGAACGATTATAATCTAGACCGTCGCAATTTTATCTAAAAATAGCAGATCGTCCCATTTAAACATGTGACGCGCTGTTGTATTACCGCCGCCATTCTGAAAATTTTCAATCGGCGTGAAAAAATCGTCGTGTAAAAAGCAAGTAAGGCAGACATAAACCTCCTTCAACATGAACGTATGCATCAATCATATGTTATTTCTTGATCTTCTTATAAAGTACTTCAAAATTTAATTCGAATATGGCCGATTGCGGATGGTCTGAAACATCGTACAAAATATTGTGAAAAGATCAGCAATATCTACAAGTTTGGTATTGTTTTCGAAAAAAAAATCTACAATTACATAAAACAGGTGCCAATAAAAATGAACAAAAGATAAAAAGATATCGCATTTACGCCTAATACAAACTGTTAATCCTTAGCGATGACCCCAGGTAATTATGCATTGCAGTTTTCTTGTTAATTGGACATCTTTTGACATGCATCTGACACATTGACGTCTGTTGCAAACTGTTAATCCGTAACGATTGACCCTGCCAATTATGCATTGCTATTTTCTTGTTAATTGGACATCTTTTGATACTCGATAAACAAACATGACATGGTTTTATTCTGTAGAATTAGCATGCTCATATTGCCCAAAATCAATGATACTTATTTTGAAAAAAAAAAAAAACAATAATTTCCGAATATTCGAATTTGATTTTCATATTCGAATATTCGACCGATTTCCGAATATTCGAATAATCGTTCCCATCCCTAATAAATACGGACCCAGGTAGAGGGTTATAATCCTCTGTTAAATCATCATTCACACCGTAAGTCTGCCTAAGGATCAAACTCTAAGCTTCTAGATTAAGAGTTCTAGGGCATTCAAGGCATCTAAGCCAATTGGTTGGGCTTGTTTATAACTTTATAAACCACATACTAAACTATAATGGCATGACTAATTTCTGATTAAACACCAAACAATCAGGAGTGATTACAATATTGATGATTCTGTTGACACATTCATAGCCAAAAAAAAAGACAACATTGACAAAATCTATATAGCATAATGACCAAATTCAGTGTGCTGTATTTTTTATCTTGTAGGAAAAAAGCCCACAATACTTTATGCTGTTTTTACAGGTAGAGGAAACAGATCTGTTGTACAGTTAAACCTAGGAGAGCACAGTTCTACATTTTAAACAGACGTTTACCTCATAAAAAAAACGGACTAAAACATCCTATCTGTGATAACCTTTAGAAATATAAAACAGTTTTGCATGCTTGTATAAAATCTTGACTAACAGGACAAGTCACTGTGCATCACCTGTAACTATTTAAGTACAAAAAAAACATGCATACAGATATAACCTGCTGATAATTGTAACCTGCCCTTCTGTACATTTCATATTGTACAGTCATTCATTTCTTGAGTCAAAACTTTCACAACTAGAAGTCTTAAGCACACTTGCTTGAATAAACTTGTAAAGCATTCACAACTGCAAAATACAATTATTAATGCCATGGTTCCCAGTAAAACTATTTTGTATTCTATTCATTTATACTTTACTGCATGGGACTACAGTGATTCAGGCGATAGAGGATAAGTAACAATGCTGCTTTCAAATTCAAAAGATAAAAGATCTAGCAATTATTAACTATATATAAAAGGAAGATGTATACATGTATTCCATTAAAAAATTTCAGACTTTTACCAAATTTCTAGTGATTTTTCTCCCCTTTCCAATGTTTACCGGTACTTACCTGCTGATTTAGTCACTGATAGTTTTGGACCTTTTTTTCAATTATTAGCGATAAATACTACATCTAAACAGACATCTGAGTAAATTTTACTTTAATGGAGAAGAATAATACACTTCAAAACAGCCAGCTTTTTAATTTTCTATCATATGCATTTTACTGTTTTTTTTTACATACTGATTTAGTACGTACAGGATAACTTTGATTTTAATCAGATTACATGTGAAGAATAACACAACAAACAAACATATAAAATGTATGTCGGTCTATCAGCAAGTAAATTAACAAGATGAACATTTCTTAGAATTTCTACAGCAATGTAGGTCTAAATGCAAAAATTACCTACCTATCCTCTTTACCCCAAAGTCCCCTATAGCCTTAAGCATGATATAAAAGCTATTTTAATGAAAATGACAGTAAAATAATACTGTTTTAAAAGCTGTTATGTACTAAATACACTGGCCAAATAGCTGAACCTTTTAACTTATAAACTTTATATCAAAACATTTGGATACTGAAAAAGGCTGCCACTTTTACTCAATTTCAAACATTCATTTATTCATGCATCATTACCAAGCACTAAATTTTAAAGCTGTGTACTTTAAAGCCATCTCCTGTCCGATTCGCTAACAGCGAAAGAATACTTATGAGACAAGATTTCAGACATTAAATGCGCATTTTAAAATGTGATTATCGGTTTGTATGGTAACCTATGTGCTATCAGATTCTTATATTGCACGCACTTTACCATTCTGAACATCGTCAGACTTTTTGACGGCAGTTGGCTGAGGTACATATTTACCATATAAATAAATTGATACCATCACAAAACTTGCACCTAACATGAACTGAAATGACATCTTGAAATCAAAGAAAAATACTGATACTATACATGAGACGACTATAGCTAGAGAGGCTGCGAATCCCTTCAGAATATTGTCAGCATACTTGACTACCACGGCAACTAATAAACCTCCTAGCGACTGTAGTATAATCACCAGCCACACTAGCGAGTCATAGCCGTAAAAAAATCCAAGCTCTCGTAATTTTTCACCTTCTTTTATCTCCATAGTGATCATTCCTATCACTGAGCCGAGAACACCTAACTGAACATTTCGTAACCACACCGACTGTTTCGTTCCTTTCAGAATCTTTTCAAAATATACGCCAGCAAAGCCAGACATAAGACAAGATATGAACACAGCGAAAAGTCCCAACAGAGGGCGCTGTTCTCTTCCGGTTTGACTCTGACCGGAATTTTCCGGCTGCATCTGAACGATTGAAATTCCCATGAAGAGAATGACTAGAGATACCCACTGTATACTAGACAGTGACTTGCGCAGCATGATCACAGAGAATATGGCTGTGGTGAGAATCTTCAATTGATATGTCACCTGAAAATAAACACAGAAAGAATAGTTTTAGAATACATTTTCATTTCCTTAAAGACTTAATAATGTACTTGCCCAATTAATAGAATTACTCACTGCTTCTATTATTTCTACTTGAAAATCATACATAATGTTCAAAGCTTTCCACAGTATGGGGTCCTTTTGGTTCATTCCATGAAATAGGGTTCTTTCCTTTTGGTACTTCCTGTTAAGAGGTTCTTCAAGGTATTTTCAGAATGACAGAGAAAAAAATGTAGAAACTGCATAATCAGATGTGTATTAATATGCTAAAGACAAGCTGCTGTACTTCTGATTAAAAATCTATCAATAAATTTCAGTTCTTTAAAAATACATGTTTTTCTAACTGCTTCCTACAAATAAAACATTTAAAGCATGTTTAACTTAACAAATTTTCTCTTACCAATGAATTTTTCATCTTTAAATATCAACCCAGGGTAAACGGCAACAGTTCTATTTTTAATTACAGATGAACCTGTCTTAGCTGTCACCTATATTAAGCCTTAAACAGCCAGTCAATTAAATTATCAAATTGACCTGTCCCTAATTTAAACTTGCCTAAAGCAGCCACCTGCCATAAGCAGTAAGACTGTGATTCTCACTTGGCTGTGGCTTCCCAAACAGCAATCACAAACACGAGCCCTAATTACTGCATTCAACTTGTGAAATAAATACTGTCTGATAAATCTAAGACAATGCCATTATACTATCAAAAGACATTCATTTGTTTACCTGAAATGTTGCTGCATCTAAATTAGACAGTGCTATATACAGGAGATTATTCTGCAATGTGTATACAAGGGACGGCACTGATACTTTGAGGCAATCACCTGCAATAGAAAGGTACACATCTAAAATTGTCAAAAATATATAAAGTCGAACTTTGTTCGTTCAAACTCTGATAATCTGCACACCACCCTTCGCTCGAAATAACTGTCGGTCCCTCCAAACAAGAGCTGTCCATAAGACAGCACGCTTGGCTTTTCTCAGTGCTTGACTCTGAATTAGAGCTTTGCCAGTAAAAACTTTAACCAAATAATTTTAAGTTAAAAAGGGGCATTACTCTGTCAAAATTCAAATCAGAGTTATGGGGATTGTTTCTCCGGGTGTAGACTTTGACAGGAAATAACTATTTTAATTTTCAGGCAATAGCTTTGATAGTAAGAGATATTTGACTTTATCAAAATTTTTAACAAAAAAAATCTAACTTAAAAAGGGGCATAACTCTGTCAAAATTCAAATCAGAGCTATGGGGATTGTTTCTCCGGGTGCAGACTTTCAGTAAATAACTATTTTAAATTTCACATCAATAGCTTTGATAGTAACAGAGATATTTGACTTTACAAAAAACTTTAACCAACAGTGTCGCCATCAATGCCGATGCCAGGGTGAGTGCAATAGCTTGACTTTTCAGAGAAAATAGTGTTTCATATTGTATCGGCTTGAACTATTGATAACTCGAAAAAAATTTGCAGGTCCCATCAAGTTCGCACCAACAACATAGGCATAGCCAGAGCTCCAAAAATGATACACACAATGAGGCATGAAGTGCCGAGTGGGGGGTGGATGGCAGAGGGGTTCCCCCTCCAGCTTGTGGGGGGGGTCAGGGAGGGGGGAATCCCCCAGGAAATTTTAGAGACTTAGATAAAAATGGTGCATCCTGATGCATTTTGTGGCATATAATTCTAGTGGACTTTGGACATCTGAAAGGTCAATATGTCAAACCAACATACATTATGCATGTACGTACTGTGTGTAATGGGTGCTACACCCTTGAACAAACTTTGACTCTATACTATACTTGGGCTTTAAACAAAATTCTCTTCTCACATTACAAATTCATTTAGATTCTATAGTACACTGGTTTCCCCACTTCCTGTCACTGTACATGGTTTTATGACTAGGTGAAATATTTTCATGATAAGCATTTTATGTGTACTTTTCACTAAGTCAAGGATCACGAGTCTGTCCTAGCAGAGTGAAATCCAAATTAAAACACCAACTTCACATGCTGAATAGCAATCCTTTGAGGTTTGATGACTCTGGGTCAAATACTTTTGAGGTAATCACGGTACGGTACAAATTTGGACACAAGAGCAACTCTAAATGCACCCCCGCACCCCACCAAAAAGATTATGGGGGGACGGGTTGCTTATATCAGTTCAAAATTTTCAGTAACAGCTCTAAAAATCCGGGAAGATACTTAAAGCAGGATGTTTCAACAGCTTCAAAATTTTTAATAAGAGTTAAGGATCTTAACCACATAGTAACGCAGACTGTAATTCGAGATGAAGCTCTTTTCAGAAGTAAACAAATTTTCAACTAACCTGGTTGTAGAATGATATTTTCATGTAGATGATGTAACCATCTCCTCATGCTGCCCTGCTGGTAGAATATAATGAGGAGACATGATGAAAACTTGAGCACTTCCGACATCACCACAGCTGACGTCGCCATGAACATTTCCCCACCTCTTGTGCGCACATGGCGCATGACCAAGATGACCATCGCATTTTGTGCAGTTAGGGCAATTAAACTGAGATATTTCAACATGTATGCAGTACCTGGAAATATATGTTAAGCACCTACTTGAAGTTGTATGTAACGAGCATGTCGTTAGACTAAATGACACATTCTAATATGCTTGTCTCTGTTAAAACACTCTTATGCTAGAATGACATCACGTTAACGTGCGGTGACGTCAAAGTTTTTGTTGCAACCAAGAAAGAGCACTTCTATATTCTATCTACTGTTTTAGATTAAGGGCATATTAGAATTACGGATGGGGTCGAATATTCGAATTTGAAAATAAAAAATGATTATATAGTTGTTTTTTTTTTTCAAAATAAGTATCGTTGATTTTGGGCAATATAAGCATGCTAATTCTGCAGAATATAACCATTTGTTCTGTTGTGTTTGTTTATCGCGTATCAAAAGATGTCCAATTAACAAGAAAATTGCATTGCATAATTGGCAGGGGCCAACGTTACGGATTAACAGTTTGCAACAGGCGCTAATTTGTCAGATGCATGTCAAAAATTGTCCAATTAACAAGAAAAATGCAATGCATAATTAGCAGGGGTAAATGTGATGCCTTTTAATTTTTTGTTCATTTTTATTGGCGCCTGTCTTATGTAACATATTTGTGAATTTTTTTTTTTCGAAAACAATACCAAACTTGTAGATCTGATATTGGCGAATTTTTTACAATATTTTGTACGACATTTCAGACTGTTCGCTGTGCCCTCATGAAATTATTACGCCGACGTATAACTGCCCACCGTGCATAAATAGTGTTAAAACACTTTTTTGCCTTAAATTATTTCTTAATTCTAACATGGCTTGATTTGATTTCCAGTTAAACAAAGAAGAAAATCAAGCTCTGTATATTCTGCGATAAACAACGGTTGATGCGCGGACTGGTAAGAGAGCATTATAAATTGCCTTGTGTATGCGATAGAGGCTGTATTTTTCAATTGATCTTCATGAAATTAAGTCAGAATGATTGCCTTGATGAAATCTAGATAGAACTGGAATATGGGTGATCCAGGTTCAAAAAGTAGGTCACTAGGTTGAATCAAAGAAAAACCTTGTGTATGCGATAGAGGCTGTATTTTTCAACTGATCTTCATGAAATTAAGTCAGAATGATAGCCTTGATGAAATCTAGGTCAAGTTTGAATATGGGTCATCTAGGCTCAAAAAGTAGGTCACTAGGTCAAATCAAGAAAAAACCTTGTGTATGCAATAGGGGCTGCATTTTACACTGGATTTTCATAAAATTTGGTCAGATTGGTTGCCTTGATGAAATGTAGGTCATGTTCGAATATGGGTAGTCTGGGGTCAAAAACTAGGTCACTAGGTCAAATCAAAGAAAAACCTTGTGTATGCGATAGAGACTGTATTTTTCAATTGATCTTCATGAAATTTGGTAAGAATGACAGCCTTGATAAAATCTAGGTCAAGTTCGAATATGGGTCATCTGAGGTCAAAAACTAGGTCACTAGGTCAAATCAAAGAAAATACTTTTTTATAGTCAAGATTTTTGCTCCAATTTTAATGATAATTGGTCAGAATATTTATTTCCATGAAATCACTAGGTCAAACATGTTAACACTGTTATGGTGTGTTATGGTTTGTTTCTCAGGTGAGCGACCTAGGGCCATCTTGGCCCTCTTGTTTGGTGAAAGTGCTTGTAGGTTGGGCTTAGTGGAGGAAAATTCCTGAAAGAAGAAAATAAAAGAAATTTTCTAAGAGGAAGAGGCATGTTAATAGAAAGCCCTGAAAAATTACATATTTCTGTACTCTTTTTAAAAAAAAAATCGACAGAAGTATTCTTAAGCTACACAGTTACTTAAATTGGTTATAAATTAAACTTAACTTCTAACACTAATAGCTCAAGCTTCTGACAAGTTTCTTTGACCTAACTGGAAACAAATTTGAGCTCGTAGAACATGAAATGCCCCCCTTGATGCATTCAGTAATTGCAAAAGGAACAGAAATCACTTGGTCACTGTGCATGAAAGCTCTACTGTTCTTGGTCAAAGTGAACTTGACCTTTGACATATTGACCTAAAATACAATAGGGGTCATCTGCTGGTCATGATAAACCTCCCTATTAAGTTTCGTGATCCTAGGCCCAAGCATTCTCAAGTTATCGTACAGACAAATTTTAACTGTTCCAGGTCACTGTGACCTTGACCTTTGACCTAAACATCAATAAGGGTTATCTGCTGGTCATGCTCGGCTCTCTGTTAAGTTTTGTGATCCTAGGCCTAGGCATTCTCAAGTTATCGTCTGGAAACGGTTTTACTGTTCAAGATCACTGAGTCCTTGACCTTTGGTCTACTGACCTCAAAATCATTAAGGGTATTCTGCTGGTCATGATCAACCTCTCTATCAAGTTTCATGATCCTAGGCCCAAGCGTTCTTGAGTAATCATCCGGAAACTGTTAACTATTCCTGGTCACTGTGACCCTGACCTTTGACCTACTGACGTCAAAATCAATAGGGGTCATCTGCTGGTCATGGTCAACCTCCCTATCAACTTTCATGATCCGAGGCCCAAGGGTTCTTGAGTAATCATCTGGAAACCTTTTAACTGTTCTGGGTGTGACCTTGACCTTTGACCTACTGATCTCAAGATCAGTAGGGGTCATCTGCTGGTCATGACCAACCATCCTATCAACTTCCATGATCCTAGGCCAAAGCATTCTTGAGTTATCATCCGGAAACCATTAAACTGTTCTGGGTCACTGTGACCTTGACCTTTGACCTACTGAACTCAAAATCAATAGGGGTCATCTGCTGGTCATGATCAACCTCCCTATCAACTTTCATGATCCTAGGCCCAAGCGTTCTTGAGTTATCATCTGAAAACCGTTTGACTGTTCTGGGTCACTGTGACCTTGACCGTTGACCTACTGATCTCAAAATCAGTAGGGGTCATCTGTTGGTTATGACCAACCACCCTATCAACTTTCATGATCCAAGGCCAAAGCATTCTTGAGTTATCATCTGGAAATGGATTGGTCTACATACCGACTGACCGACCGACATCTGCAAAACAATATACCCCTCCTTCTTCGAAGGGGGGCATAATAAATATAAATCATCAAATCCCAAATCCTCAAAGCATTACTTACACTAATCATAAAACATTCATCTCCAGCTATACACACTATACTGATGTATTAATTTAAATACTGCAGCTGTGATTAAGAAACAAGCTAGATGTAATTCTGAAATTTAATTACAATTCCAGGAACTTTCATAGCCAGTTGCTAATTTTGTCGAAAATTATCAAAATGCTTTCATTCAGTTTACCTCTTAGATTCAGAAAACATGTATCAAGTATTTAGGAATAAGAAAATTCTGATACAAGATTTCAAATCAGTGCAAGTAATTGTATGGCAGTGAAGAAAAAGAAATCTTAAATTTGCAAGGCAATCACCTCACACTGGATAACCGGCTATCCTGACCCCCTCTGGACAAAAAACCCGCTGGAAAAGTAACCCATCTGTAAATCGGTAGGTAAAGTTTTTCCTTTATTTCTATTGAAACGAAATCAACTTGACAGTTTTGTCAAGGAATGGACATGGCTTACATTTACAATTTCTGGGCCTATCTAGCACCGCACTAAGAACACTTCAAAACAAGAACGGGCATTTGAGATTCATTGAAGATACTGAATTCTTCAAACAATATTCAAAGGACTTGACGACCAGAAGCAATCATTTGCACTTGCAAAACCCGAGGAGAAAGTACTTTCTGTAGTAGCCTAGAGGCACCTGTAGTGGTTTTCCTTCACCATCAAAAGCTGGAAAAGTGGCAATATGTACTGAATTGTTTCAGTGTGACTGCAAGCCCAACAAAACAAAAAAATTATATGGTTGGCTTTCGCATGGCGGAAAAATGGCAAGAATGCGTGTACTAGTAAGATTAAACTTCAGCCTGGGTGTGAAGGAATATAGTCATAAAGCTTCTTGAAATAAAAGTGATATTTTTAACAAGAGGACCATGATGGTCCTGAATCGCTCACCTGTTCCCACATGTCCCAGTTTAGAGTATGACGTCGTTTTTTCTATTATTTGACATGTTGACCTAGTTTTTGAGCTCATGTGACCCAGTTTTGAACTTGACCTAGAAATCATCAAGATAAAAATTCTGACCAATTTTTATGAAGATCCATTGAAAAATATGGCCTCTAGAGAGGTCAGAAGGTTTTTCTATTATTTGACATAGTGACCTAGTTTTCAAAGGTACGTGACCCTGTTTTGAACTTTACCTAGATATCATCAAGGTGAACATTCTCACTAATTTTCATGAAGATCTCATGAAAAATATGGCCTCTAGAGAGGTCACAAGGTTTTTCTATTTTTATACCTACTGGCCTAGTTTTTGACCGCACGTGACCCAGTTTCGAAACTTGACCTAGATATCATCAAGGTGAACATTCAGACCAATTTTCATGAAGATCCATTGAAAATATATGGCCTCTAGAGAGGTCAAAAGATTTTTCTAATTTTAGACCTACTGACCTAGTTTTTGATCGCAGTTGACCCAGTTTCAAACTTGACCTATATATCATCAAGATAAACATTTAGACCAACTTTCATACAGATCCCATGAAAAATATTGCCTCGAGAGAGGTTACAAGGTTTTTTTATTATTTGACCTACTGACCTACTTTTTGATGGCACGTGACCCACTTTCGAACTTGACCTAGATATCATCAAGATGAACATTCTGACCAATTTTTATGAAGATCCATTCACAAGTATGGCCTCTAGAGAGGTCACAAGGTTTTTCTATTTTTAGAACTACTGACCTAGTTTTTGACTGCACGTGACCCAGTTTCGAATTTGACCTAGATATCATCAAGATGAACATTCTGACCAACTTCCATACAGATCCCATGAAAAATATGGCCTTTAGAGAGGTCACAAGGTTTTTCTATTGTTTGACCTACTGACCTAGTTTTTGATGGCACATGACCCAGTTTGGAACTTGACCTAGATATCATCAAGGTGAACAGTCTTGTGAAATATATGGCCTCTAGAGAGGTCACAAGGTTTTTCTATTTTTAGACCTCCTGACCTAGTTTTTGACCGCACGTGACCCAGTTTCGAACTTGACCTAGATATCATCAAGGTGAACATTCTGACCAATTTTCATAAAGACCCCATGAAAAATGTGACCTCTAGAGTGGTCACAAGGTTTTTCTATTATTTGACCTACTGACCTAGTTTTTGATGGCATGTGACCCAGTTTCGAACTTGACCTAGATATCATCAAGGTGAACAGTCTGACCAATTTTCATGAAGATCTTGTGAAATATATGACCTCTAGAGAGGTCACAAGGTTTTTCTATTTTTAGACATATTGACCTAGTTTTTGACCGCACGTGACCCAGTTTCGAACTTGACCTAGATATCATCAAGGTGAACATTCTGACCAATTTTCATAAAGACCCCATGAAAAATGTGACCTCTAGAGTGGTCACAAGCAAAAGTTTATGCACGGACGCACGCACGCACAGACGGACGACGGACGCTGCGCGATCACAAAAGCTCACCTTGTCACTTTGTGACAGGTGAGCTAAAAATAATTGCGTTTTCGTCAAATCACTGCCAGTAATACTTTTTACATACAAATGTATTCAAAATCATCAGAGTTAATGGATAGTCTATAAATGTTATCATCTGAGTTCAGCGATAGCACCAGCGGCCTTTTTCGATAGCCATTGTTTTTCGACCATGTCTATTTAACGGCTAATATATTTTTTCAGAAAGAACGTAGAACCCGGAAACTTCACACAGGTGTTCCAAAAAAAGGACACATCTGTTAAACCAGATGATAGAAGTTTTCATAGGTTGTTCATAAACAAAACAATTTGCATGAAACTTTGCATCTTTGTTCGATTTTTCAAACTGAAGAAATTGTTACAGAATTTCCATAAACGTAACGATTGTTTTTGGCCCAGAAATTGTAAATGTAAGCCATGTCCATTCCTTGACAAAACTGTCAAGTTGATTTGCAAGAATTGGCTTCGTTTCAATAGAAATAAAGGAAAAACTTTACCTACAGATTTACAGCTGGGTTACTTTTCCAGCGGGTTTTATTGGCCAGCGGGCATCAGGATAGCCGGTTATCCAATGTGCACCTGTAACCTGTATGATTCTTATTTGTAGCCAGCTGGGCTTAAAGAATATTCCTTATCTCAATATCTGATATAAGTACATAAAATAATTAGAGATGCAGATACTGATTCTTTGCAGATAACAGCTGTTTAATTATCAGCAACAAGACAAGATCAATGATGTAGGTCTACTGATACTCTTCTTCTACATCAATAACTCCTACATTATTTCAAACAACAAACATCAGTTATTAATAATAAACTTATAACATGAAAAGTCTGTTAGCATAAGTTTTAGTGCATTTACAAAGTTTTAGCATTCTGAAATGTGATTCTATGTTGTTATTCTTATAAAAAGGGTTTCATACACCCAGCACTATCAGGGTTGGCATTAAAGTGGGAAATATTAAATACATGTACTCATATTTCCAAGGATGATGGGGAAATATTGTCATTATCCCCTTCATGAAAGTTACAGAGCTATCAAAATCCCCTTGATTACTGGAGAAAATAGTAACAAGGATAACCTGTCTTATTATGTCTCATTATACAGTATGTCTATTGTTGTTTTTTAGAACATATGTTTTTCTTAACAACCCAGGGCTGACATCTATACATATCTTATTATCATTTGAATATAGAATAATGTGCCTGACGATTTGTGTAAGCTGGCAGCTGTTAGTTTAAACATATTTATTTTGGAAATTACATTACAATTACATTTCACAATTAGGAACAGTTGTTAGAACTCAGATCATTCATACATTTATTCTCTCTTACACCTTATTAAGGTAACGGTATACTTTTATGTTGATACAGTTTACTTCTGTTTATCAGACAATTGCAAATGCGTGTTAAGTTCATTTGTTGTAGTCTTGCTGACTCAAAATGAATATTACATTAATATGGTCATTTTAACTGAAAGATGAAATCAATTCAAGACAACATGAAATTCAGCCTTGGTCATTTTAATGATTTATTCAGTTATGCTTTATACAGAAATTTTCACTCATTGATGTGATGTTTTTGTCACATTAAATAGCATTTGTTTTTAATTTGTAGTTATTTTTGCAGTATTTGCCACTATTTCCCAGTATTTCCCACTTTTTGTAATATAAGGAGTATTTCCCAGCCAGGGCCCATGTGAAACTGGGAAATATCGGCCAACCCTGAGCACTACTGGGTATAAGGGATATTGCATGTTTTCATCTTTTCTCATGAAAAGGATTTTGAAAAAGGTAGCTATTATTTTGCTTTAAATGGATACATGCTATGAGTCCCAAAATCTTCTAACATAGGAAATAGTTCACTGCCCTCTCACACACATCACTGATGATAACAGAATTTCTAATCTTTTGTTTTTAAATATAATTCATTTCTCAAAATTTTACTGTTTACAAGACTTTGATTGAAAATATATTTGATAATTTAGAGATGACATAATAACACCTTGACAAAGAGGAGTAATATTAACTTGTAATGTTGTGTGTTGTAGTGTGTTTGTAGTAGTGTAAATTTTGACTCAAGAAGTCTAGCTCCAAGACACAGAAAATTCTTAATTGGGAGGTTTAATTAGATTTTGACATGAAAGCACAATCTGTGTACATTTATCATATGTATATATAAGAAAATGTATTATGTATATAAGACTACTGACAAAATCATATTTCGGACACTAAGACACTTAACAATACTACAAAAATCTTATCACTTCAGATTGTCACAGCTTAACAATTCCCATGTAAAGTTTCAAAATAAACTGATAAAGTTTATCCTCTGTGATGTATTACTGAAATACTGCCTTAGATAAACCACAGGTTAAACAAAATAAGCTGAAACAGGATTCCTGTAGTTTCTACTGCATGAATTTTCAAGATACATGAATTCTCATGAAATTCAAAACAGCTCTAAAGCAGAAACACCTTTTATTCTGCTTCACTGGAAACAAACACTGCAGATGCATAGCCAGAACTACAGTGGAAGTACATACATGAAAGCAAAAAACTGTGAATCTAGAAATTACTGAAATAATATCTTTACTGAAAGCCTTTAGTTCATAAAGCACCTTGGATTAATTAAGTGTCTTTGTAGAGGTAAGAGGTTCTGATAACCGGGCAAAGCCCGGTTATCAGAACGTCTTACCTACTTATTGGCAAATATGTGGGGGTGAAGAAATCTGACCTTCCTAATTAACCATGAAATTGCTGTTGTCAAACAAATTTGTGTCTTCAGAGGTAAGCTGAGTGTGAATTCCATCATTTATTTTGTCTGTAATTTGGAGCCAAAACAGATGTGAATGTCTAGCAAAATGACGAACTGTTTTCAGTTTGTTTCAAAGGATTATGTTGAGCAAAGAATTAAAAGAGTCATTTGTTCCATAGCTAGCTCTTTTAGTGAAATGTTTAATTAAATATTTTCACACTTCATAATATGTAGTATGTCACTGCATTCCTGTAAAGTACACCACAAATAAATGAGTCTGATAAATAAATTGCCTTTATCACTTGATTGTGGTCTTATCATGACCTTCCCAATTAAACCTGTCAGTTAAAAATTATGAAATAAGAACAGGGTTCTTACTGAATTTTTGGGGAAACATGAAGAACGCACCATTAAGAAGCAGTTTGCCCATAACATATGTAAAGGCATGCAGGAGTATATTGGTGCTGGCTAGATACACTGTTGATTAAGGCTTATATTTGAAAATTGTAGCTAATAATCGTGTTAATAAATTTTATAGACAAAAAATTTGTTTTAACATTAAGAGGAAATACGAGTGTTTAAAAATATTTCAAAATAACAATGACTGTATACCCCAAACTCACACACCCCACACAAGATGTATCTTACAGTATGTAAAAGTCATTTAATCAGGGCAGTACAAAATGGTACAATCCAAGGCTTCAATAGATATTTGAAAGCATGTTTTCTGTAGAAGAGAAAAAAAACCAAACAACATGAAAAGCAAATTCAGTTTTTGAGAAAGGAAAAAAAACCTTCACCTGTAAATTAATTAGAAACAGAATTACCTCCTCTGAGATGCATATTATTCAAAATACAGTCTTGCCTGTCGATGCCACAAGTACATCAAAATATGCTTCGGTGACATCTGGTCTAGAGCATAATAAGGAATAATTAATAACGAAATAAACCATACTTTAACTGTTAATACAGGCTAATTGATCTATAACATTGCAGAGAACAGCTGAACTTCTGTCTAATATATGATCTAAACAGACATGCGTGGATTCAGAGCGGGGGGTGGGGGGGAGGGGGTCAGCTACTTTTCTATTTCAGCCTGTTCAACAAAAACTTATTGACAACCCTGTACTTGTAAATGGCTAACATGCACAAAAATCACATCATCAAATTATTTAGTGTATAAAGACATGTTTGTCATTTATGACAGACAAAAGAACCGGCTTCAGAATCAATATAAGGCTAGTGAAGTAAAGTAACTTATTCTCAATAACTGATCTTCTTCTTGGCGTTCACCCTCAATAATTGATAAGACATGGGTATTGAGGAAGTTATCAGTAGTATAAAGTTACTGACATATGATTTTTGCATGAAATGCCAATAAATTACAAACAAGAGGGTCATGATGACCCTGGATCACTCACCTGAGTAATATGAGCTATATGTTTTAAATGTCAAACTGACGCTAAAATATTAAAAAAGTAGGTCAGTAGGTCACATTTATGGTCACTGAAAGTCAGTTTTAAGCTCAGCATGCAAAACTGTAAATGTCATCCAAATTTCAAGGCTGTATCTTAAAAAACAAGAAAGTAGGTCAGCAGGTCTCACTCAAGGTCACTGAAAGTCAGTTTTAAGCTCAGCATGCAAAACTGTACATGTCATCCAAATTCCAAGGCTGTATCTTAAACTAGAGAGGTCACAAGGTTTTTCTATTTTTATACCTACTGGCCTTGTTTTTGACCGCACGTGACCCAGTTTCGAAACTGACCTAGATATCATCAAGATGAACATTTAGATCAATTTTCATGAAGATCCATTGAAAAATATGGCCTCTAGAGAAGTCAAAAGATTTTAATAATTTTAGACCTACTGACCTAGTTTTTGACCGCAGTTGACCCAGTTTCGAACTTGACCTAGATATCATCAAGATGAACATTCTGACCAACTTTCATACAGATCCCATGAAAAGTATGGCCTCTAGAGAGGTCACAAGGTTTTTTTATTATTTGACCTACTGACCTAGTTTTTGAAGGCACATGACCCAGCTTCGAATTTGACCTAGATATCATCAAGGTGAACATTCTGACCAATTTTTATGGAGATCCATTCTTAAGTATGGCCTCTAGAGAGGTCACAAGGTTTTTCTATTTTTAGACCTACTGACCTAGTTTTTGATTGCACATGACCCTGTTTCGAACTTGACCTAGATATCATCAAGATGAACATTCTGACCAATTTTCATACAGATCCCATGAAAAATATGGCCTTTAGAGAGGTCACAAGGTTTTTCTATTACTTGACCTACTGACCTAGTTTTTGAAGGCACGTGACCCAGTTTCGAACTTGACCTAGATATCATCAAGATGAACATTCAGACCAACTTTCATACAGATCCCATAAAAAATATGGCCTCTAGAGAGGTCACAAGGTTTTTCTATTATTTGACCTACTGACCTAGTTTTTGAAGGCACGTGACCCACTTTCAAACTTGACCTAGATATCATCAAGGTGAACATTCTGACCAATTTTCATGAAGATCTCATGAAATATATGGCCTCTAGAAAGGTCACAAGGTTTCTCTATTTTTAGACCTACTGACCTAGTTTTTGACCGCACGTGACCCAGTTTCGAACTTGACCTAGATATCATCAAGGCGAACATTCAGACCAACTTTCATACACATCCCATGAAAAATATGGCCTTTAGAGAGGTCACAAGGTTTTTCTATTATCTGACCTACTGACCTAGTTTTTGAAGGCACGTGACCCACTTTCAAACTTGACCTAGATATCATCAAGGTGAACGTTCTGACCAATTTTCATGAAGATCTTGTGAAATATATGGCCTCTAGAGAGGTCACAAGGTTTTTCTATTTTTAGACCTACTGACCTAGTTTTTGAAGGGACGTGACCCAGTTTCGAACTTGACCTAGATATCATCAAGGTGAACAATCTGACCAATTTTCATGAAGATCTTGTGAAATATATGGCCTCTAGAGAGGTCACAAGGTTTTTCTATTTTTAGACCTACTGACCTAGTTTTTGACGACACGTGACCCAGTTTCGATCTTGACCTAGATATCATCAAGATGAACATTCTGACCAAGTTTCATAAAGATCCCATGAAAAATGTGGACTCTAGAGTGGTCACAAGCAAAAGTTTACGGACGGACGCACGCACGCACTGACGCACGGACGGACGACGGACACCGCACGATCACAAAAGCTCACCTTGTCACTTTGTGACAGGTGAGCTAAAAACAAGAGAGTCAGTAGGTCACATTCATAGTCACTGAAAATCAGTTTTAAGATTGGTGTGCAAAACTGTACATGTCATCCAAATTTCAAGGATGTATCTTAAAAAACAAGAAAGTAGGTCAATAGGTCAAGGTCACAGTCAAGTGATCCCTAATCGCTTGGGGTCATCAGGTAATTATGATTAAACAGTCTAGGAAATAATTTATGATCTGATAATTTTTGAAGTATTTTTTCCTTTATAACTCATATAACAAGTGACCCCCAGGGTGGGGCCTCTTTTCACCCCAGGGGCATAATTTGAACACTCTTGTTAGAGATCCACTAGGCAATGCTACATACCAAATATCAAAGGCCTAGGCCTTGAACTTTCAGATGAGAAGATCTTTATTTTTTTTCCTATATAAGTCTATGTTAAACTTGGTACTCCCAGGGCAAGGCCTCTTTTCACCCCAAGGACATAATTTGAACAATTTTGGTAGAGAAACACTAGGAAAGGCAACATACCAAATATCAAAAGCCTTTGCCTTGCAGTTTCAGACAAGAAGATTTTTAAAGTTTCTTTCCTATGTAAGTCTATGTAAAACTTGAGACCCCCGGGACAGGGCCTCTTTTCACCCCAGGGGCATAATTTGAATATTTTTGGTAGAGGACCACAAGGCAATACAAAATACCAAATATCAAAAGCAAAGGCCTTGCAGTTTCAGACAAGAAGATTTTTAAAGTTTTTTCCTATATAAGTCTATGTAAAACTTGAGACCCTCCGGGGCAGGGCCTCTTTTCACCCAAGGGGCATGATTTGAATAAATTTGGTAGAGGACGACAAGGCAATGCTACATACAAAATATCAAAGGCCTAGCTCTTGCAGTTTTAGACAAGAAGATTTTTAAAGTTTCTTCCTATATAACTCTATGTAAAACTAGTGACCCCTGGGGCGGGGCCTCTTTTCACCCCAGGGGCAAAATTTGAAAAATCTTGATAGAGGACCATAAGATGATGTCACAAGCCAAATATCAAGGCTCTACACCTTGAGGTTTTGGACAGGAGGGTTTTAAAGTTTTTCCTTTCGGTTGCCATGGCAACCAGTTCTGCATGGAATTCAATTCTTTGAAAATTTTTGAAAGGGGGCCACCCAAGGATCATTCCTGTGAAGTTTGGTGTAATTCTGCCCAGTGGTTTTCTAGAAGATTTTTTTTAGAAAATGTTGATGGACAGATGACGCACGACAAACATTGAGCAGTCACAAAAGCTCACCATGAGCCTTTGATTCAGGTGAGCTAAAAATATCATGCAAAAGGCACTAATTTATTCATAGGGCTTTTGAAATAATGGAGAAAATCAAGAGAGCTTCTGCTTTTTAAAATATCTTTATTATGATTTTTATTTTTATGGACTTTACCATTTTCAAGTCCCAAATACACATTCTATGCCAAACTTGTTGAAAATGAACATGTTGAAAAACTTCACCCCAACTGTGAGCAAGTAGCTTTAATGAGTTTTTAATATGAACTGCCTTTCAGTTTTTCTTTTTGTCTGAAGGGCTCTGTAGTCAGGATGACTTGGGAAGCAAAGTTAACGAAACCTTCACGACTTAGCATTACTTGTATTTCACGTAATCCTTCATTTCTTGCTTTGTTGTACATAGGCAACAGCTACTGGCAGTTTTTAGAGTTTCTTTAATGACCTGGGAAAAGGCAGCTCAAGAAGGTATTATAACACATACAGAAACTAATCCTGCCAACTACAGTACCTGCCATTTTTGCATGAGCAATTTCTCTTAAGAATCGCCCAAGGACTATTTGCTTTCAAGAAGATATTCCAAAATAAACATTACTTTTATGGTAGCCATTTCTTTTAAACAAATCCAAGTGGCACTAACAATTTTGGCTACCATGTTTTTTTTTGAAAAATCTGATTAATATGTACACTCTCTGTAGAGGGCCACCCTGGGATCATTTGTGTGACATTATTCCAAAATCCAGCTAGCAGTGTTTGACAAAAAGTTTGAAGTTCCCACAGTAAAAGTAACCAGACCCCTTGTAGCAACTCTCAATTAAACTGAAATAATTTAAACATGTTGAACAATCTCGGAAGGAGACAACAGAAGGAATCTATCTGTGGAGTTTTTTAAAAATTGGACTCATGGCTTTGGAGCCGTTATTCCTATTTCCAGCTCTATTTGCAATTGAGCAGAACCGTACAGGCAACTTTAGAAGAGGACCATCTAAAGTGCAACCATGTCAAATTTCATCAAATTCCATCGGCTTCAGAAAGATGTTGTTTGAAACCAATATTATTAAGAACAGATTTCTAACTGAAATATAACATATACAAAGACGTTTAATGGCCACAGCAGCTCGGTTTATGATCTTTCTAACTTGGTTTACTTTTCTCATATACAAAACTTTGCTCTTTTTTATCTTAACATAACAAAAATGCAAAATTCTCTAAAAATATTTTTAATTTTGTAACAATACCTCCACAATAATTTTTGCATGTGATGTTTTAAACCTCCCTGTATTTCATTACTTGCATAATGAGCAACCTTATCTTTTAAATGCAACAAAAATTCTTTTAATATGCATACTGAGTAGGACTTTTTAAAAAAAAAACCCTCACAGTTAAACACTCTGTGTGATCTACTGAATGTTTTATTTTGCTTGTAGGTTCATTATTTTTTTACATAGAACTTCAACACAGAAAAAAATCAAATAGCTAGATCATTGCAATTTGTTCCTTTGAGTATAATTCTCAATTCATAAAAAAGATATATAATTTTATGTTAAAGATAACACGAGCCATGTTAGACATGGCTAATCCCCCCGACGGGCATATTATAATTGAAGGCTAAAGTTCCTGGCAAGTGAGTGTCTGAAAGTATTAATGTTATTTATAGAAACAAATAAAGGAAGTTAATCTTTATAAAAAAAAAAAAAAAAAAAAAAAAAAAATTGCAAGTCCACACAAAAATCTTTATCAGGTAGAGATTGGTCAAAATACACCTCAAAATTAAATTTAGCATGCTTGTTGTACTACAGAAAAGTGGTCTCAATTTTTCCCTACGACTAGTAATGAAAAAGTTACAATAAAAGCTATTTAAAGTAACAACAAAGGGAAGTAATTCTAAAGAAGGGAACTGCGCATGACACTTCGTCTCATGATGGTGTATAATTGTGCCAAGTTACATCAAAATCCCTCCATGCATGAAGAAGAAATGCTTCGGACAAAGTCATTCTTGTATCTGACCTTTGGCCTCTTAAGTGTGACCTTGATCTTAGGCCTAGTGACCTGGATCTTGCGCATGACACTCCGTCTCGTGGTGGTGAACATTTGTGCCAAGTTATATCACAATCCCTCTATGCATGAAGAAGAAATGCTCCGGACAAGGTTTTTATTCTTATATCCTTTGACCTCTAAGTGTGACCTTGACCTTAGACCTATGGACCTGGTTCTTGCGCACACACTCCGCCTCATGGTGGTAAACATTTGTGCCAAGACATATCAAAATCCCTCCATGCATGAAGAAGATATGCTCCGGACAAATTTTTTTAAGAAAATATGATAAAGGGGAATAACTCAAAAAATAGGCAAGGTAGAGTTATTGTTCTTGCACACTACCCTTCCTCCCAATGTGTTCTATCAGTGTATGAAGTTTGAAGAAAATCCCTCCAATACTTCTGGGGTTATGCTCCGGACAAAATGTTTTAAGAAAATATGATAAAGGGGAATTACTCAAAAAATAGGCAAGGTAGAGTTATTGTTCTTGCATACTGCACTTCCTCCCAATGTGTTCTATCAGTGTATGAAGTTTGAAGAAAATCCCTGCAGTACTTTTGGAGTTATGCTCCGGACAAATTTTTTTATGAAAATATGATAAAGGGGAATAACTCAAAAAATAGGCAAGGTAGAGTTATTGTTCTTGCACACTGCACTTCCTCCCAATGTGTTCTATCAGTGTATGAAGTTTGAAGTAAATCCCTCCAGTACTTTTGGAGTTATGCTCCGGACAAAGATCGTTGCGGACGGACACACGCACGCACGCACGCACGCACGCACGGAGAGCATTTCTAATATCCCCTTCGCCTTTGGCGGGGGGATAAATAAAACTAAAATCCAACACGATTTTAACTGTCCATAAAAAATCAATAAAATTTAAAAAATGCATGAAAACCTAAACAAGATTAGTATCTGACAATACTGGTATAATAGATGAAATTTTACATTATTTATGAATTTCATACTGCTACAACTAACAAAAGCTGTCGAAGGAGAGCATTATGCTCGAATATTCTACAGCCTTGTCAATTGAATTATTATAAAAGTCGAAAAAGGGGCATAATTTAGTAAAAATGCAAAACAGGGTTATGGAACTTGAACAATGCTTATCAGCCCATGAAAGTGAACAAGTGTGTTAAGTTTCAATCCGTTCTCATTAGTAAGTACTGAGAAACCAGCTTACATACAAAACCTTAACCAAAAATTTCTAAGTCGAAAAAGGGGCATAATTTTGTAAAAAAGCAAAATAGAGTTATAGAACCTGTGCAATGTAAGTCAGTTTATCACAGTAAATAAGTGTGTGAAGTTTCAATTCATTCCCACAAGCGGTTACTGAGATACCAGCTTACAAACACAAGAGCTGTCTGATGACAGCGCGCTTGACTATTCGAAGAATTGATTGAAGAATGGGGTCAAAATATTTCCACGGATATTCAGACAAAAGAAATAAATAGATTAGACAAACAATGTTCCTGTATTACTTTGATTTCGATAAGTCTTGCACTAAATGGCAATTTATGAGCCAATTTCAAAGTACAAAAAGGGCCATAATTCAGTCAAAATAGTTATGTACTCTTGCCTACAGATGTAAGTCATAATGATAAGCAAGTGTTCAAAGTTTAAAAGCCATATGTCAAATAGTTTTGACAAAACATGGACTTGTATGAAAACAGAACCAATTTAAAGTCCAAAATGGGCCATAATTCAGCCAAAATAGATGACAGAGTTAATATGTTCTCTTTCCTACAGATAGAGACTATTATACTAAACAAGTGATAAAAGTTTCAAAGCCATATGTCAAACACTTTACAAAAAATATGAACTGGTACGAAAAACTTAACCAAGATTTCTAAGTAACAAGAGCACCGCCTTGCGGGTGCTGACGCTCATCTGATTTTTTTTGTGTAATAGAAATATTGTCCTACCCATGATTTTCTAAGTCTAAAAAGGGCCATCATTCTTGCAAAAAGCAGGATAGAGTTATGTTTCTTGATGTACAGTGTCCACTTATGATGGTGAAAAACTGTTGCAAGTTTTAAAGCAATAGCTTTGATAGTTTATGAGAAAAGTTGACTTAAACATAATACTCAACCAAGAAAATGATTTTCTAAGTCCAAAAGGGGCAATAATTATTGCAAAAAAGCAGGATGGAGTTATGTTGCTTGCTGTACAGGGTCAGCTTATGATGGTGAACAAGTGTTGCAAGTTTCAAAGCAATAGCTTTGATAGTTTAAGAGAAAAAGTTGACCTAAACATAAATCTTAACCAAGAAATCTGATATTTTCTAAGTCCAAAAGGGGCCATAAATCTTGCAAAAAGCAGGACGGAGTTATGTTTCTTGCTATACAGGGTCAACTTATGATGGTGAACGAGTGTTGCAAGTTTTAAAGCAATAGCTTTGATAGTTTAGGATAAAAGCTGACCTAAACATAAAACTTAACCAAGAAAACTGATTTTCTAAGTCCAAAAGGGGCAATAAATCTTGCAAAAAGCAAGATGGAGTTATGTTTCTTGATGTACAGGGTCTTCTTATGATGGTGAACAAGTAT
The DNA here is from genome assembly GCF_021730395.1 of Mercenaria mercenaria. Taxonomy (NCBI): domain Eukaryota; kingdom Metazoa; phylum Mollusca; class Bivalvia; order Venerida; family Veneridae; genus Mercenaria; species Mercenaria mercenaria. The sequence goes on along the minus strand of NC_069373.1, from coordinate 78,600,390 downwards.
TTCAAGTTTCAAAGCAATAGCTTTGATAGTTTAGGAGAAAAGTTGACCTAAACATAAAACTTAACCAAGAAATCTGATATTTTCTAAGTACAAAAGGGGCCATAAATCTTGCAAAAAGCAAGATGGAGTTATGTTTCTTGTTATACAGGGTCAGCTTATGATGGTGAACAAGTATTCCAAGTTTCAAAGCAATAGCTTTGATAGTTTAGGAGAAAAGCTGACCTAAACATAAAACTTAACCAGGCAACGCCGACGCCGACGCCGACAACCGCTCAAGTGATGACAATAACTCATCATTTTTTTTCAAAAAATCAGATGAGCTAATAAAAAGGGGCCATAATTCAGCCAAAATCCTTGATGGAGTTATGTACTCTTGCCTATAACTGGACATGGTGATGGTAAACAGGTGCTGAAAGTTTCAAAGCTTTATCTCAAAAGACTTTGTCAAAATATGAACTGGTACGAAATATTAACCCAGATTTCTAAGTCAAAAAGGGCAATAATTCAGCCAAAATCCTTGATGGAGTTATGTGCTCTTGCCTATAACTGGACGTGGTGATAGTAAATAAGTGTTGAAAGTTTCAAAGCTTTATCTCAAAAGACTTTGTCTAAATATGAACTGGTACAAAAAACTTAACCAAGATTTCAAAGTCGAAAGGGGCCATAATTCAGCCAAAATCCTTGGTGGAGTTATGTGCTCTTGCCTATAACTGGACATGATGATGGTTAACAAGTGTTGAAAGTTTCAAAGCTTTATCTCAAAAGACTTTGTGGACTGGTACGAAAAACTTTACCATGGTTTCTAAGTCAAAAGGGGCCATAATTCAGCCAAAATCCTTGATGGAGTTATGTGCTCTTGCCTATAACTTGCCATGATGATGGTAAACAAGTGTTGAAAGTTTCAAAGCTTTATCTCAAAAGACTTTGTCAAAATGTGGACTGGTACGAAAAACTTAACCAAGGTGTGACGCCGACGCCGACACCAACGCCGACACCGTGGTGAGTAGGATAGCTCTACTTATTCTTCGAATAGTCGAGCTAAAAACCTTAACCAAATCCGGACACCGACGCACAGGCGAGTCCAATGGCTCTACTATTCTATAAATAGTCGAGCTAAAAAGCAAAACAGAGTTATGAAACCTGTGCCATGTAAGTCAGTTTATCATAGTAAATAAGTGTGCCAAGTTTCAAACCATTCCTACAAGTGGTTACTGAGATACCAGCTTACATACAAAAAACTTAACCAACTATATATAAATCAGCATGACTGTTAATAAAGTGTTATCACCTCCATTATAAGTCTTTGTATTTAAACTAGAAAGGTGTCCATAGGACACAACCACCTCTACAATGTACAGACACAGAAGAGTGTGTCCTGTGAATAATGGCACTTTAGAGTCTAGTTTAGACTAGCTATGAGACCTTGACCTTTAGCTGCCTACATGATTCTTGCATGCAACATACTGTCTTGTTATGGTGACTATTTGCTCCACATTATTTTGAAATCCCACAATGTACTACAAAGTTTTGGCTTGGATACAAACAACAGTTACTCCATCCCTACAAAACTAAAATTTTAGCTGCAGTGCAGTATTCATCTACTTACACCTTAACCCAAGCCTCAACCAAATACTATAAATTTTCATTTTACCCCTTTAAGATTGTTTTCCAGTGAAACAGGCTTGCTCCTGATACTCAACTCATTTTTTTAAAGCCAACACCAGCACCTTTTCGGAGTTTTCCACAGTTCAGTCTACTGCAGATACCGGACCTCTTGACAATCTGTATAAGACTGTCTAGAGGACCAGTAATCAATATGATTATGAATACCGAAAAAGGTGTTTGAAGAGAGGAGACCAGTATGACTTACCTATCAAAAACAGTAGATGATTTTTAAAAAATTGCTCTCATTTTTTTCATGGTTTATATATATTACAATGTCAATGTATGTGGCGAATATATGCTAACGTGTAATTCCGGGATCTAGTGCAATTGGTTCCAGTCGTCGTATATAGCGAGTGTTGAATGCTGGGACACATTGTCCACAACGTAATAAAACAGCTATATTTAGTGTAATCACCGTCTCGACAAGTTGCCTACATCGTTGCTATATATCAAACTATTAAGGATGCAATGATTTTTAAGGTAAGTGGATCTAATATTACTAAAACATAAAAATTTGAGATTTTTTTCGCCACTAGACTATGGAAAATTGATTTTTTCAAGGGGAACACGCAGACTATCGACGTCACTTTCTTAGTAAAAAAAAAAAAACCCTGACTTCTTAAGAAATTAAAAGTTACTAATGGAAATCTCTTTAAAATTAAGTATACAATATGTCTTCAACCTAAGTGAGAGCAACTCGAAAAATATTTAGAACCCCCCAGCAACATGTAATAATGGCAACTTTATGACAACTATAACCAGACCAAACTAACCAAGCTGCCATACACATCAATAAATAATACAGTACATAATAATACATTCACATATATTAATTACCCAAACCTCTAGACTATGGCTCTTGATGCCAAGCTGTACCCACCATCAATTATTTAATATCTTCTTGAACAATTACTGGTACTGATGATAAACCCGGACAGATGATAAAGTCGAACACCTTGGAAATATTCGATTGCAATCGGTTATTTATAAAACTGAACACACCATCTAATAGTTTCCACTTACAACACCAACTGGTGTAAACAAAAACAAAATTGGTAAATATTCTGTATAAATAAATGACTTACGTAAATTTGTATAAAAAATATTTATCCAAAATTACCAGGGAAGAGGGTGTTTTTTGCACATGCTCACTGTCGAAACATGAAGGCCTGACATTTGTTAACTCTTCATTACTTGATCAGAAATGACTGTTGCAGCTTTTTGGGAAAAGTTTCAATATAATAATACCAAGGAAATTTTGTAAATGACAAAGGGTTCGAATTTATCATCAGTCAACGCTCATAAAGTCCCCTTTTACATACCCCTTTCAGGCCCTCAATTCGTGTGAGTTTGCTTACTAAATATAAATTGAATTACGTAAAGTTTTCAGCAAAGGTTATGCTTTATTTTGATACCGACCATTGATTTCAATTTGCATAAATAAAAAAGTTACAGGTAAAAAACCTCATTTTCTGTTCGGGTTTATCATCAGTACCAGTAGGCGAAAAATAGAGCAAAAGTTTAGAGGAAACAAAATTTTGTCTACATGTAAAATGAGACTTGCAATCTGAAAAGAGTTTAATAACTTTCTTCAGTCTTCATTCATTAAAATATCAAACATGTAAAGTAAATACTTGTAAAGATTTCAAAATAGAGCAAAATTCAATTATCCAGACCTGCCACATCCGAAGTACCACCACGAACCATGTTCAGGCTATCTCGTCCTTTCTCGTGATCTATCGTTACAGAACTTGACATATCGTGGTTTCAGAGTCTGTTTGGTGTTAGATTACAATCTCCGGGTGTATAATACATCTTTCTATACACCACTGTTTACATATTTTATTTCGACTCGTCTGTTGACATTGCCTCTTTTGAATTGTCACATCTGGTACGTAAAATGCGACACCGGTGACAGAGGCCCTGGAGAGGGTCTTATTTTCGTGGTCCAGTATATTTATCTTTATTTGAGGACTTGATAAATGTATAAATATTTTTATTGTTTGTTTATATTTCATATTAAAAGAGATATTTCATAACAGGGAAAGTCACTGGTCTACATCTCATTCGCATTCACATATGATTCATATATTAATCAGAGTGTGAGATGGATTAGTGTTTAATTTGTTTTCGATTGATAACAAAATTGTTGTATGGTCAGAATGGCGTATCTCGAATAAAAGAGGCTTTTGTGTAACTGGTCAAAGTCTTCTATTTCAAATTATGGGCCTTAATTTGCACGCAATTACAATAAATGGCATTAGTAGACCTACCAACTGTATGAAATGATATAGATCTAATACGATTTTTTTTAAGTAACAAAAGGATAACTATGATTGTTTGAACGCACATAATAACGAAATTATATATAAAATATCATAAAAATGAGGAATATGAAATGGTAACAGTGCTGGCTGATAGATCTTGAAATACGAATCGACACGTTCAAGTTATGCATACAGAACCGTTTTCATTTTATATTCCGGTAAGCTAGCTTTTTAACATTATTCTAGCATAAAACTGCTGTTCTTGTCACTTTTTGGAAGTGTTTTAAGAGAGAGTAACATAGTCTCGCGCTCACGTGCTGTTAAAACATATGCGCGTTCCGTGGCAAAGCGTAAACGTATTACGGCCCAGACTGGATAATTCCAACGAAACACGACATCAGCGTTGACATTCAGTTTCGCGCATTTCATGGAAACTTAATGACGTTAACGGACACTTTACTGATTCATTAGTGTTAGTGAATGTTCATTTCTTCAGAATCCCTCGGGATACGTTGGTACCCTCGCACTACCGGGTTCGGGCACCAACCACTTCCTCGGGGAGTCTGTAGATGTTATAACACGTAAAAATATACGTTATCCCTTCATTATTAGAGTTTCATATGTGTCACTGACGATTTAAATCTAGCAATATAGCTTTTGCGACTGAAAACTGCATTTTAATACACAAAAATTCGCAATCAGTTGAGTTTCAAAGGAACTATTTTAATATATTTACATCGGGTATGTTTTAAAGATAACGATTTTGCATATAATGGTATTTATTCATTTATTAGCACTCATTATCACACACGTGAGCTTTTCCACTATTATAAAGTAGGCCTAACGCAGAACCTCAGATGCTGAATCTACTTATAAGGATAAGATTGTGCATTTTTCACACATGGTAACTTTCTGCATAGTACCGCTCAGGAGTTGGTTATTCCACAATGCAATACAGCGTTTTATGCACTGTAAAATTTTCTTCAATGACAAATTTTAAAGTTAATTTTGCGTACATTTTACAGATTAGTTTCAGAGTATATACATGAAAAGGAAGGAGAGGATACGCATAATGGTGTGAACTTGAGCTGCTCTAGGTTCAATTTAAAACACAATTAATTTATAACATATAAGCCGTCATAATGAATAGGACAGTAAATGTTATGAGACATGTTTTTATCGCGGATGAAGATATTGTTGTGATTGTGTCGAATACTGGGTGTGGTGGAAATCAGTAATTTAAAAGGGATGGTATTGACGTAGCTATTATTTATCAAATACCATCCTCTGTATTTTAGTTAGAAAACACATGTAAGAGTAAATTAAATCGGTGATCAAATTTGGAGATCTAGTGGAAGAACCTCTGTTTTATCTCGGTGATGAAATCTTACCTCTTTATCGACAGGCACTCAAAAATTACCAGGGTCAGTCCGTTTGTCGCTGATAAAAAGACACTAAACTGGAAACATTTATTCATTCATGCATACGTGGTATTTTCATTTGATGTTACGAATTTAGTTCTTCATGTTTCATATAAATCCACATATTGATAATATACATAGAAAAACCGTTTACGCAGTCCAAATATAGAAAAATATCTCCTTACATCCCGAAAGTAAATGCTAAATCGATATACATGAAACGTAAATATTGTATATATAGTCACATTCCGAAATGAAATGCAAAATAATATACACGAAACATGAAATATTCTATATACAGTCAGTTATATAAATGTATACACTTATTTTGCACGGCCCACTGCTCTTAAAGTAGTTTTATTTAACTGAACTTTGTGTTGAACTTTCAAACCGTATTGCTAGCTTGGCTCTCCTTAGTGTCGGCTTAATTAAAGTTTTTTTTAGATAAATTTATAGATTATTTTTATTATATCTTGTAGCTTAATGTAAATTTATTTAAAAAAATGGCGCATACAAATGTATGGTCTAACCAAGCCTTTATCTAAGAAATGAATCGTTTTTATCGGACTTAATTAAGAATTAAATTTTTGGAACCCCAATGTGGTTTATACCCCTATAAAGACATATAGTAGCATTCATTTCTTATACTTACATTTTTACTGTATCTTGCTACAAAAAAATAAATGGTTTGCTTTTCATGACTACCAGAAAATCAAAATAAATGTCAGGATATCAACATTTTCAACATCTAAATTGAACTGTACACAAAATACTTAGGAAAAGGATTCAGATAAGTTACCTTATATTTTTCTAATCCTAACGGTATTTGTTACAATGCTGTTTATGTTGTGTTTACTTGACCTGTTGACTGTTTAAACTAAATTGAACTGCCAAAAAATGACCCGCATACGTTCAACTGTACTTTGCCGTCCGATGAAAATACAGTTCCTGATTTTTATTTAAGTTATATCCAGTGTAAACCATACAGCCGTTTTGATTCAGTTTTGACCTTTACCATCAGAAAAAGGACTGTAAACTGTAATTTGATGTTGTTTTTGAAATTTTGGCGTGAAAGTTTGAAATAATTTTTCGAATTCGACGCCATTTTTCTTAATGAATAACATCAGGTTGCGCGTGCAATCTCGCGCAAAGGGGCCGTTTTTGATATTATTAAACAAATGTTGTTTGTTCGAAAATAAGCACTTTTTTATTACCATACAATATGTAAGATGAATGTAAATATTGCGAAATGAACATGATATGATATTGCGCTAGCTGTTCATAGTTAATGAGCAGATACATCTACTTCGGACCCCGCCACATACGTACGGTCTCCCGTGTACTCATAAACTTAAAAGCACAGACAAATGGAAGAATATGTACCTATCGTAGACTCTTCGGATGGTGCCTGCTGTAGCTTGCACTATCCTACAAAAACAAATTCTGAAACGAATTGCATGTTATCCCTCAACACCCCCACCCCCAACCTAAATTTCATAAAGGCAAAGGTTTAGATAATGTGACTTCAAAAGTTTATATCATTTTACCTAGTAACTTAATTTCTTTAACCCAGATGACCCAGTTTCAACTTTACAAAGTACAACAGAAACATTCGACCAAGTTTCATGCAGATTTTTGTTAGAGAATACGACTTAAAATGCTAACAGGGGTTATCTATGAATTGAATTAGTTGCCTAGTGTTCAGAACCTTGATCTTGATCTTGATTGATTACGGTGAAACATAAAAAACATTTACTCACCGCGCCTGCGTCAAGTTGCTAAAATTTTAGGATTTTTTGGACGTTTTCTAACTCGTCTTGTAAATACATCTTTATAAAGGAAGTGTTTATTTCAGTTGAATGGAACAATTTTAACAACTCATCTCCGAGCAGCGTATTTTGTGTGTGTGTATGCTTATTTACAGTTGCCACCAGTAACCCATATGGACGAGTCCTCCGTATGGAACGCCGTACCTGTCTTATGTCGGGAAATTCCATGCTATCATGTCAGACCGCGATGTTAACTTGTCAAAACAGTGTCTTATTATGTTAAAAAGTTCTGTTATTATGTTAAATTGTGGTGTTAACTTGTCGAAACCGTGTTCTATTATGTTAACTAGCCATGTTATTTTGTCAGTGCGTGGTGTTAACTTGTTGAAACAGCGTCTTATTATGTTGAAAAGCTATGTTGTCATGTCAAGTTGTGATGTTAACTTGTCCAAATAGTGTCTTATTATGTTAACTAGCCATGTTATCATGTCAAAGTATGATCTTGTTTGCAGAGTGTATTATTATGTTAAAAAGCTAGGCTGTCTTGTTTAAGTATCGTGTGATCTTGTCTACAGAGCATGTTATTATGTTAAAAATCTATGTTATCTTGTTAAAGTACTGTGTGATTTTGTCTACCGAGCGTGCTATTATGTTAAAAAGCTATGTTATCTTGTCAAAGTGTTGTGTTAACTTGTCAAAAAAGTGTCTTATTATGTTAAAATGCTATGTTATCATGTCAAAGTGCAATAATATCATGTCAAAATGTGGTGTTAACTTGTCGAAACAGTGTCTTATTATGTTAACTGCTATGTTATTATGTCAGAGTACCATGTGATTTTGTCTACAGAGCGTGTTATTATGTCAAAACGCAAAATTATCTTGTCAAAGTGTGTCTTATTATGTTAATATGCTGTGTTATTATGTCAAAGAGTGATGTTCACTTGTCCAAATAGTATCTTATTATGTTAACCAGTCATGTTATCATGTCAAAGTGTGGTGTTAACTTGTCAAAACAGTGTCTTAATATGTCAAAAAGCTATGTTATCTTGTTTAAGTATCATTTGATCTTGTCTAGCTTTTTTAGCATAATAACACGCTCTTTAGACAAGATCACACTGAACTTTGACATATTAACATAGCCTTTTGACATATAAGACCATACTTTGATAAAATAACATTGCTTTTTGACATAATAAGACACTATTTTGACAAGTTAACGCCCCACTTAGACATAATAACATAGATTTTTGACATAATAAGACACTGTTTTGACAAGTTAACACCACAGTTTGACATAACATAGCTTTTTTTGCATAATAAGACAGTGTTTTGACAAGTTAACACCACACTTTGACAAGATAACATAGCTTTTTAACACAATAAGACACTGTTTCGACAATTGAACACCACACTTTGACATAATAACATAGCTTTCTGACATAATAAGACACTGTTTTAACAAGTCAACACCATACTTTGACATAATAACATAGCTTTTAAACATAATAGCACGCTCAGTAGACAAAATAACACACAACACTATAACAAGATAACATAGCGTTTTAACATAATGAGACACTGTTTTGACAAATTAACACCACACCTTGACATAATAACATAGCTTTTAAACATAATAAGACACTAATTTGACAAGTTAACATCGCGCTCTGACAAGATACCATGAAATATCCAGAGATAAGACAGCTGTGGCGTTCCATACCTCCGGAAGTCTGCTAGTAACTTTCGGCGGGAATATAGTGCAAGATACTGAAGACACTCGTATTAAAGGGGCTTCTGTTTCTTTATCAAGCCAAGTGTAAAGCACAAAAACATGGGACACTTGTCTGAGTGTTAGTTATTTTTAGCTGGACTAGCAGGAGATCGAAACCATGATCCCTGGTTACCACTAGAAAACTGCAGTCACTCTAAATATCAAGATCAGGTGGACGTCATACTTTTGGACTTTGCAAAAGCTTTTGACATGGTCCCATTTCAACATCTCTTACTTAAGCTAAATTTCTACGGCATCCATAATAACACGCTTCAGTGGATATCGTCTTTCCTAAACAACAGAACACAGCAAGTCCTTGTAGAGGGGAGTTCTTCAGAGAAACTTGAAGTTCTTTCAGGAGTACCTCAGGGAACAGTGTTGGGACCCCTCTTATTCCTGGTAAACATCAACGATCTTCCCATTGTTTGTCAGTCGTCTCAAGCCAACCTGTTTGCTGATGATACCCTTCTATATAAACACATCCGCAACGCTGACGATGCCACCAAGCTCCAAGAAGACCTCACAGCTCTGGAGGCCTGGGAATCCAAGTGGCAGATGAGCTTTCACCCAGATAAATGTACCGTGTTGAGGATTACAACAAACAAACGTCACTGTTGGGAGACCAGCTACTATATCCCATGGTCAGCGTCTCCAAGTTAACGACAGGGCCAAGTACCTTGGCGTAACCCTCAGCGATGACCTTCAATGGGAGCACACTCAAGCAACAGCAGCCGAGGCATCACGTACACTTGGATTTCTCAGCCGCAACCTGAGAGATTGCAGCAAAGCAGTCCGCGACATCACCTACAAATCAATGGTGCGACCTACAATGGAATATGCTGCAGCTTCCTGGGACCCTTACAAAGCTGAAGATGTCAACCGTCTTGACAAAGTCCAGCGTCGTGCCGCCAGATACGTGTGTAACAACTACACTGACAGGACTCCAGGATGCGTAACAGCAATGGTTAATGGACTTGGCTGGGAACCTCTTCAAGAGCACTGAAGAATCTTACGATTTACCATGCTCTTTAAGATCTCCCACAACTTAGTGGACATTCCAAAGGCAGCACAGATTGTCAGAGGCAGCGACAGCAGAACCAGGGGTTCCAGGAGGCTATTTCTCCCATACACGAACGTCACTGTATATAGCAGTCCTTTCCCAGGACGATACAGGACTGGAACTGCTTGCCAACCATGGTCACGGACATCACAGACATCGAGGCCTTCAAAGCTGCTCTCCATGCCTCGGTAGCAGCCCCACCTCTGTACTCGGTGAAGACAGCTCATGTGTGTACAATAGTTTTAACTGTATATACATTTAGTCAACTTTTAACTGTACAGCCTTTAGAGATGTGACTGTCTTGCCCCAACCCAACCATCAACAAAGTACATTCCAGTTTTTGGAGTTCTGTCCTGTACACGGAAGAAGAAGAAGAAGATATCCTTTATATTTTCAGTAATCAATTAATAAAGGTATTATTGAATAAGTCGAGAAGCAGTAGAGTATGGTGGGTTTTGTTTCAATCAAAACGCAAAAGCAATTCGGTACCACTGTATAATTTATTAAATTCCCTCTGTGCTACATATTAAAATCCCTTATTTTCTTACTACACATTAGTTAACAAAAGAAAACACCAAAATCATGAAACAAAGAGTCTGACATGTAAATAGAAGCCATACATGGAGTCAAATGCCCCTAAAATGATGGATTATTCTAAATCTCTAGATAAAACAAAGCTAGTTTATCTATAAATGACAGACTGCATTATGTTAATTTTCTAAAGAAACAAACACACATGACTGAACTACTAGTATCTATCTAAACACTAATATCACATTCAGTTATAAGTGGAAAGCATTTTTCACTGCTCTAACACAATTATACAACATTCATTAAAATAATTTAAGGTAATACAAACTTGTGTGTTATTCAAACTCTTGGAAGATTTCAATAATAACAAAATATTATATTGTAAAAACATATACCAGTATGCAGTTAAGATTTACAGTGATGGTTGTGAACACAAGACAAATATCATTTTTAAATGTTATTTATGAACAGTACCTTTTTTCTGAAAATAGTTACATAAATACCTGATTTTCTATCAATGAAGGGCTATTGCATGAGTTTGTAAAGAAACAGATATCTATTAGCAAAGAATCTTATTTTGTGATTTTACAGATTCCCCAAATTTGTGCACTGAAACTAGACTGAGAGACAGCTGTCAATATTGAAATTTGCTTGTTACTGAATCTATAAATAGCATCAAGCAAAGCTAATTAGTGTTGATTGGTAGACCGAGCGTTTTACTGACTTTCCCAAAAAAGTATTTTTGATAGACTGGATTTCATGTTGACAGACTGGATTCCATTCAGATCCTAATAGACTGGATCCCATATAGATACACTGGATCCCATCCTAATAGACTGGATCCCATATAGATAGACTGGATCCTATCCCAACAGAATTGATACCACAGATAAACTGGATCCCACCTCAACAAACAGGATCCAATGCAGATGGACTAGATCCCATCCTAACAGAATGGATCCCAGACAGACAGACTGGATCCCACCCCAACAAACAGGATCCAATGCAGATGGACTAGATCCCATCCTAACAGAATGGATCCCAGACAGATAGAGTGGATCCCATCCCAACAGACAGGATCCAATGCAATTGTGATGTGATGGAAATGTGATAATTTATTATAAGCTGAAAATAAAAAAATAAATATGATTATCTTGAGACATTGTAATGACTGCAATATTTACAATGTAATATATATAAATGTTTTTTATAATACTGCTAACAGAATGCACTGGCGACTTATGAACATTACAACATAACAGAGATCTAAACAAAATTATGTAAAGAAATCAAAAGGCGGTTACTTCACTAACAGTTAGTAGCTGAAAAATGTTTAAAGTTCAGTCTAAAAGAAATATTTACTAAAACACTATCTGAGATTTTAGAAGTTATCCTTTTGATAAATAGAAAATAATAATGCAAATTTTTTTTGTAAAAGTTTTTTCCAAACTACTGGCTTTCAAAACTATTAAAGGAAACAAGTCTGAAATTGATTATGAAGCAAAAGAGGACAAAACTGCAACTATATCGTATATTCTGCAAATACATGAACACATTTCCTGAATTTAATCGGTTATAATGAACAGAATGCTCAATACAAAATAACGGGACATAGAAGATATTACATGTCTTTTCATATTGAAATTATTCAACAAGTTGAATAAAATGTTAGGCTTTGCTGAGCATTTTATCTATTTTATTCAACGAGTTTAATAAATTTAATGTGGAAAGTCACAAATGCAATATTCTTTTTATCACATGTAAGCTTTTCCAGCTGAAACATAAAACATTCTACTTTCTTTAACTATTATAAACAAGTCAATTTGACTAATTTAAAAGTCTCCTATACTATAAACGATGTCAATGTCAAAGCTTTATTACACTAGTGTATTATCAATTTTATTTAATGGCTTTATTTCACTACCACTACGTCAAAGATGTGATAAAAATATGTAACAAATACAAAGTGTAATATTCTGCCAGTATGGCACTGGTATAGCAGTGAACACTACCTTATTTTCACATTTACACAGCCCCGCAAATAATTCAAGTAGTTTATATATTGAGTAGTACATAGAAAACATATAGTACGTTATTTACATATTGAGCAGTTAGTTATTGACTAAAGTAAAGAGGAATTTCACCTTTTTGCATGGAAAATGACAATTTTTTATGGATTATATGTGGATAAAACCTGTTGCCTTAATGCAATCTTGATCAGAGCTATCTAGGAACAATTGCCTAACAAGTGCCACTTGCAAATTTATAATTGTCAGGATGTTTAGTGTGTTACTAATGCATGATTAATGAATTAATTGATTGAATAATTCACTGATTTCAGGTTTACCAGTTACACTGCTTTAAAAGAACTGCATTGCCGAAGGACTAAATATTTTCAATTACAGTCATGTGTTCGACCTACCAAGCTTTTCTAACTAGCCTGGCCGCTGATATAGCAAGTGCAAAAGTATGTCTCTGTCAGAATGAAAAATATCTAAGGTAGTGGACCTGCAATTTCCATGCCAAAACAGATTCTCATTCTGTGATTTCGGCATTCTTCAGCCATAAAGTAAGCTCATATAAGCAGTGGTTTCCCTAACAACCGTGTTTCTTTAACAACCAGACTGCTAAAATCAGTTAAGGAGAAACGGTAATCAAACGAAAATTACTTATGGTAGGCACATAGAACTGAAATTCAAAACATAACAGTAACATAAAGTACATTTAAATCACAGACAAAAAATGTACAATGATAAGTTAAATATTCCACGTAAGTAAATGTTTAGGATTTCTGGTTGTCAAAAAGTAAATAAAGTATAAGTAGGATTTCTATAATGAAATATTATTTGGAAATACACATTTTTCTATAAATGTGTTCAGGCAAGAATTATTAAACACCTTAAATAACTACATTTGCATAGTCTACATACAGGCCCAAACCAGACTTTAGTAGTTTAAAAATAGTGACAAATACTGATACACACTGTACTATACTATATAGTTATATCACTAGCTATTCTACAAGTAGATCAAGCAATATGTGGCATATTGGCAAATACTCTTAGCCTTCTGTAAAACATAGCCTTTCTCTGCTGACAATCACTACAAACAAAATCACAGAATTCTTACAGGTAATTATTCACATACAGAGTGAAACATTTAAATATCGTATCCACATAGTTTCATCATATACACATAGTTCCAACATATACAAAGAGTTGTCATATGCATATAGCTTCATCATACACATAGTGTCACAATATGCACATAATTTCATTATATACATATTGTTTCATCATACATGTAGATTCATTATATACACACAGTGACATCTCATGACATACAACCAGTACATACAGTTTCATCATATACACATATAGTTTAACATATGTTTCAAGTAACTGTTAAAACTGTTCCATAATGCTTTTAATTTAATGATAAAAACAGATAAAAGCAGCATGTGCAGAATTACATGGTTAGGAAAGCAGTACTTTCACTGTTGCATATGAACATAGTCTGTCAAATACATCAAGAGAGGAAATGAATAGAAATGATTCAGTAATAGGTTCTACTATGTTAATGAAATATCTAAACCTATCTCAAATATATTATATAACAATTACCTAACATGGGAAATAACAAAAGAGTAATATGGTTTATGATAATAACAAACAAGATCTCCGCCAAGCGTGGCATTATACGCCCGAAGGGTAACATCAGAGGATGGGAGCAAAATAAAAAGAACTTGGAGTGTGAAGCCCAAAGGACAGAAACAACAAAGGAAAGAAATTCTAGAAAAATTCTAAGTCCACAAAAAAATCCTTACCAGTTAAAGGCATGTCAAAATACACCTAAAATTGGAGGTACCATCCATGTTGTACCACAGAAAAGTGGTCTCGGTTTTTCCTTACGGCCAAAAATAAAAAAGTTTCAAAATAAGCTATTTATTGTAACATAAAAGGGAAGTAATTCAAATTTTTTTTCTTATAAGTGAACAAAAGAGGGATCCGCCAAATAAAAACAAGAGCACTGCAATGCAGAGCAATAAACAAAAAGCAAAGTCATATATGACCTTTGACCCCTAAGTGTGACCTTGAAGCGAGTCTGCACATCGTCTCGGGGTGGTGAACATTTGTGTCAAGTTTCTTTGAAATCCTTCAAGCAGTTCAAGAGTTACAGAGCGGACATGAAACAAACTGATATGACCTTTGACTCCCAAGTGTGACCTTGACGCAAGACATCCAAAACATGCGCTCTGCACATCGTCTTGGTGTGGTGAACATTTGTGTCAAGTTTCTTTGAAATCCTTAAAGGGGTTCAGGAGTTACAGAGCGGACATGAAATTGCTAATGGACGGACGGACAGACACAAGCGTCATAACATAATACGTCCCTTCAGGCATATAAAAAATGTAAAGCTAAACAGGCAGATCTACATGTCTAAAAATTCAGAATTTGGTTTTACAACTGTTGGGCTTGCAATGACCTGAAATCTGATACTTTACATGCTTTAACTGAAATTATAATGAAACCCTACATATATGCATGCTCATAAAGTATGTAACCTCTGTATTATTAAGGCAATCAACAGATGAAGATAAAATGTGTAAATACAAAAATGCTGTTGTTTTGTCTCGTAATTAAAATCATTGCAATTCTTTTGAGCCTTCAACAAAACATTAAACAAACATTTATGAGAAAAGTATATTAAAGAAATCTCAAGCAACATTGCAAAGCTTTAGAAAGTCTGTTCATGTTTAATATGTTGATCATGTAAGGCAAGCGTACCACTGAATCAACTAGAGCAAATTTTTTAAAGTCTTAAAAAAAATGGCCAGAATCACTTTAATGAACGTCTTTCAAGTAAAGACTGTGTCATAATACAAAGATTTTATACACTGATGGGTATTTTTGCTCACAGGTAGGATTTCTCTAGCTTATATGGTAAGTGTATTCAGAAAACTGTAATCTTAAACTATCCTGACGCTTTAATGTTTCATAAAGCACCGGTAATTTGTAGTTTTCCCATTCAAAACCACACATTCTCTAGTAAAGTTTTAAGAAGACTTCTTATCATGTACGAGAATCTACTACATGTATTTGTACACATATTCAACTCTTAGCCTGTCTGATATGTAATAAGAAGTTGTAACAAAATGTACCGGTATACAACCATGGTTTATAGGATAAGTTAACATGTAACTTAAACATATACGAGCTAAGCATCAAAATTCTACAATAAACAGATCATTCTTAACAGTCAATAAACTTTGAAAAACAAAAACAAAGAAATACAGACAGTGACACAATCACAGAAGGTGAACAGTTTTTGCACACTGGAATACAGTATCAACAACAGGGAGCACAAGTGATGTGTCAGGATAAAAGGAACTCGATTGACATGAAAACATGTGATGTAAAATACAGATTATCAATACCTATAGTAAACATTAAAATCATCCCATCAGATTTAATTGAAATAATTCTAAAATACCATACAATATCTATATAAACTTGTGCATTGAAAAATGAGAATTGCAAAAAAGTTACCGGTATAGACACATTTGTAGACTGGGATTTCATCATTAGGGATATGCTAGAAGTGTATAAACCTGTCAGGACCCTAAGATCACAAGACACGCTGTCACTGGTTATGCCAAAATCTAAAACCATGATGTATGGCAATCGCAGCTTTTCGTGCACTGCTCCAAAGCTTTGGAACTCCCTTCCTGTCAAGATCAGGGAAGCTGACACGCTAGCTGCTTTCAAAAGCCTGCTCAAAACCCACTTCTTTGTACAATATTTTGTTAACTGACCGATACATTTATGTTTTTATCTTGTTTTAAATTATATTTGTTTTTATTCATGATTTTTGTTAATGTGGAATGCATTATCTTTGTATACGTATTTGTTTGTATTTTTGCAATTTATTCTGTAAAGCACTTTTGAACGTGTACAAGTGCATGAAAAGAGTGATATATAAATGTGGTATAATTATAATATAATAATAAATGGATAGAAATTTAATAAATTCACACTGTGTCAAAAGAAATTTTGTATGTAAGTTTGATCTTTGTTCTTTCAAAAGATGTATGGCTGGCTTTCACTTTTCCCATAAAATAAAGTAAACTAGACGAACAGGTTCTGTTAAGCATAGTGTGTTACATATCAAGTATGCAAAACACAGCTGTGTTTGTTAAATGTATAAAGTTTAAAAGTTCCCCACCCATCTCCTGCAACCACATCCCCAAGAGTTAAGTGATCTCAGTGAACAGAGTGATAAAGTATAGGATTAACACTGTGGCAGAACAGTAAGGACTGTTTAAATAAAAGCCTTAAAAAAATTTATATCAAAAGTCGTAAAAATTTGTCTATCAACCTATGCTGCATTGTATATTGTAACAAACAGTAAAGGCTTGGCAAAACCACAATGTCAAGTTAGTAAATTAAACAATGCTAGTATATATAATGATTACCTATTACTTGACCTTATGTAGTTCTGATAACTTTTTTTGTGGAATTTAACTTAAAACTTGTTCACACATATTATTTACACTTTGAATTAAACAGTAACAAAAGAACTTTTGACAAAAAATATTTTTATTTTATTACTGCCGATATGTGACAGAATAGCCTGCAGTTAAAAGGACATCTATGATGAAATATGAGCAATTTATGAAGCCTGAAGCCATGTATTTATAACTAAGTTTAAAACAAAGACCATCCCTTGGGGCTGCACATATTGTGTAAAAATATGCAATGAAAACATTGAAAATAAATTAATTTTTACTAAACATTTAAACATTACATGAAATGACAATGCACACTAAACTAATTACACCAAGAACAAAATATCTGTACAGAGCCATAATGAAAACTGGAAACTTTTGTGCAATATCGGATTCTCATTTGTAGTTTCGGGATTCTTTGACAGTTGATAAGCTGATACATACACATAGCTTGTCATATACGATTTTGGGCAGGATTTGAAAATTTCTTCCAGACATTTGGAACTTTGTGATAAGCGAATTTCAACTGAAGTATTTAATTACTGTGAATGACTTCTATATCATTGGGATCAGATATTCTCAGACAATGTACAAATATGACTCTAGACTGATTTGAACTTGTAAACTTCAGTCAGATTTTTTTTTAATAAATAATCTTCTAGAGCAAAAATTATTTAAATTTGCAGCATTTTGTACTTAAATGTATTTAAATTGTGAACAATGTAGAAATTTAAATTCTAATTATATAAACACATGATTTCCAGATAGACTACATGTTATGTACTATATGTTAAGACACAGAAAAAACAAAAACAACTTAACCGCAAGAACATGTTCTACTATAAATAAATACTCTGCATTTCTTCTCCTATTACAGAAATGAACATTAGCAGCATTTATCAACATGCAAACTGATACTATCGGTGGGAAGAAATAATGATCCAAAACTTAAAATATAGGAATGTTATTTCTGTGCATTTAATTCACTACAACATGGAATGTTTAAAATATATAATGACTTTGGTCCAATATATTACGGAGTTTGGAGACCAGTCCAAGAATGCTGCATTGCCATTGGTCAATTTTAAATTTGTGTTTAAAATCAGCCAATCATATGCTGGAGTACTAAGACTGGTCTCAAAATTCAGTTTTATCACTCTGGGTTCTGTTTTATAAAATGGATTTTTTCTATGTTTGAGTAATTTTCCCATTAGGGGCAATAATAGGACTTGGCTTTGGTGGAACATATTTACTATATAAGTAAGTTGCTGCTATAACCAATGAGGCCCCTATAGAAAATTCTTTTGAAAGAGAAAAGTTGAAAAAGAACATAGATCCAATACATGATATAATAATTGCTGCAGAGGTAGCAAAACCTTTTAGAATATTGTCTGCATATTTCACTACAACCGCTACGATCAGACCTCCGCACGATTGTAACAGAATCACAAACCACACCCATTTGTCATAACCAATGAAAAACCCTTTTTCCCTGACAGCAGCACCGTCACTAAGCTCCATGGTGATGTAACCAACGACGGTCCCAATACCTCCTAACTGCACATTTCTCAACCAAACTGACTGCGACGTTCCCTTTAAAATCTTCTCAAAATACACACCAGCAAATCCAGACATAACACAGGCTGTTATAACAGCTACAAGTCCAATAAATGGATTCTGCGGGACTGAACTTTTTGACTTGCTGATGTTTTCTGGTTGTAACTGTACTGTAGAAACGCCGACAAACAAAATAACAAGCGCTACCCACTGTACTTTAGACAACTGTTTCTTCAGCATAATCACTGATAAAACAGCAGTTGTTAATATCTTCAATTGGTATGTTACCTGAAAATATTCAAAATTAATGATATTTAGTACAGTTCTATTTAAATGAAACTTTAGTCATGCTACATGATGTTTTTGTGTCAAGATATAAAATGTAATTTTTACATTCTGACAGCAATTTGTATTGCTGAGGCCCTGTATTTATTTCATAAATAAAAATACTGTTCATCTAACAAGTTTTTCATATCTCTGATTGTGCTTAAATTTTTAAAATATCATGACCTCAAATTATTCACATGAATCAAAAGTCTGTCTAGGTGTAAAGGTGGCTACAAAGCATGCAGTCAGACAAAATTAGGTCATGCTAATCAGCCGCTAATGTCTATAGTGACCCAGTCAAAGATACTTTAAGGAAGAATCCTAATCTCAATTGGGGTCAACTGTGATAAGTAATTTCAAATCCCTCCTTAGATGGCAGCATTTAGTCTGTGTTCAGACCGTATGTTTTGTTTCAAATGAGAGAACTCCTGAGGCTATTAAAATTTTGTATAATTATGTCCCTTGTCTTCTAAAAACATAGATAATCAGACCCAGGACTGATGAAGTCAGAATTTTTTACAGAATTATTTTTTTTAAATAAAAAACAGATTATCTAGTCGGTAGCCAGACTAGGCAGCATTAGGCACCACACACTAAGTGTAAAGGACAGACATAACTCATTTCTATGTTACCATTTCTTCATTTAAACTGACAAATAAGGCACGTTAACAAAATGAATTAGGTAGGACCTTAAATTTGTACACCTGTCAACTGATAGAATTATTGCATTATCAAACTGTACCTGAATAATTTTCATGAAATTTCACTAGAGGAAAAGTAGGTCATTCTTAGTCTTTAAGATAAAAACTTTTGTGTGCATTTATAGATTTAACTCAATACCAGATAAATATCTAACTATTCAGAGATGCAAAAGTGACAGGTTACCCAGTTGATCATGAACCCATGGTAAACATAAAACTCATCAGCTGTAAAGCTTGCAAAATGTTCAAAAATGCAATTTACTGTAAATTCAATTAATTTTGTTGGCATGAAATTTTGTGGTTTAATTTACCAAAATTAACCTGTACCTGCTAAATTTCTATAATGAACCTCTCCATCTTTCAACTTGGACAGTACCATTAACTGTTAAAACCGACCGAATGGCGAACAGTGCAGATCATGATCAGACTGCACAGATGTGCAGACTGATCATGATCTACACTGGTCGCAATGGCAAAATCAGTCATGTCCAGCATGATGAGAGTTTGTCCAGCATGATGAGAGTTAATGATTTCATAGAATGATGCCACACAACATTACAACAACTTAGCAAAAACTCATATTTCTCAAGTGTAAAAAAAAAAAACAACAAAAAAATGGCTGTAATTTACCATTTACACAAAACCATTAAAATATCTGAAGGTTAATAGGATATCTAACAATTTATAGATAGTTTTTCTGATTGTGAAGAAGTGCTATTTTTACATATGCACCAGACAGCATGCTAAACAATAAACTGTTAAGGACCGGCTTCATTTCAGGAAATTTTCAGTCAGGCGTTAAGCAGATTATGCTATAGAATGAATGTAAAACAAGCTGTTACCAGAAAATACAATTAATGTATAAATTTTCATGTAACATAGTTTTCTGCCAGGGGACATTTATCATAATATGATGTGTAAGCAGTTTGTAGATTTTTTGTTTGTTTCAGTTTCACATCCTTGTTCCACACTATAAAACAGATTTTTCTGCTATGGAACAGCTGTATACTGTTTGTTCCCAACAGAAATAATTAGTTCTCTACAAATAACTGACAAGTCAAAAGATTTCCTGCGGCCATAAGTTATACAGACCAGAAATTGTTGATAGTATATTTGAATAACGTACTTGTTTTGTTTCTATTATACCATTACGCTTTAATGTAAGAAATATTACTCCATTCTACATGATTTACAAGTAGATATATGAACTATGTATTTCTTAATTCTGAAAGTTTTGTTTTGAGCAAAAATAACTATATTTCCCTTTCATGTATAACATAACTTTTAGCTCAACTGGTCGCATTCCTTGACTATTGAAATACTTTACTAGAGCTTTCACAAATGTGATTCATGCCTTCACCTGGACTTGCTTGACAACACAGGACCATAATCTAGGAAATTGAAGAGCAATTAACATGAAAACCCTTATGCACAACAAGGTATCAATATTGATCATTGCTGAAAGTTTGAATAAACTATATGAAATAATGAATGAGGAATCTAAGTCACAAACATTTCTCTATATATCATATAGAGTGCTAGCTATATTGCAAAAACGGCGTTCCATAAATGCGATAAGCCAATCGCATATCGGTAAAAAGTCACGTGAAATCACCCAGTCCCCATGTGCTATACTACTCGTTGCATTCCAATATACCTGCAGCCTTCAGGCCGCAGATAATAACTTCCTCATCAAAGGACACCTGATACGAGACATACAGTTAAAACTCTGTTTGCTTGAACTCTGATAATTCCAGCACCACTCACTGTCAGGTCCCAACAACGTATCTATAAATTTTTATTGTTTGATGACTCGAACTACTGAGAGCTCGAACAAATTTTGCTAGTTCCCTTGAGTTCGAGAAAATGAAGCTTGACTGTATTGTATTAACTTCGAAGAACCATGAATAAAAATTCAAGACATTTTAAGTCACAGTCTTGTGCTCTGCATACTGGACTAACATAGTGGGTATAGAAATAAGTGGTCACATGACATCTCCCTTGACTTCATCAGAATCTGTGAGATAACTATCAACACTTTCACATGCAAATGTTGTATCTGAACTCAAAACACTTCCAATTTATCAGGCAAAATTGAATCTCTAGGAGGAAACCCCAAGATAAAGAAATGACAGTACCATATATTCCCTTATTAACACCCACAGGGGTGTTACCTTAAGCGAAAGGGTGCATTTATTAAACAGTCCTAAAAATAAAGTATTTCATATTTACATTTGTTTAATAAATATGAACTATGAATCCAATTTCTAACAAACAAATTTTAACAATTATAGTACTATCACAGAGCTGGTATTCACTTATGATCTTAATAAATCTTAATTAACTTAAAATAAGTTTATTTGTTTTTGAAGAATATGTGTGTGTGTGTGTGGGGGGGGGGGGGGGGGGTTTATAGGAGGGGAGTAGGGTGTGTTAATTATGGAAAATACAGTATTCAATTACAACAGTAAAAAGGCCTAATATTGAACCACAGATAGTTTCTCTTTATCATATGAGGGTCTTTTTTATCATTTAATGTGGGCAAATAGGGTAACAAGTCACCCAAATGGTCAGCAGTTAGGTATATTTTTTTCTTGTTTTTAAATGTAAAGCACTGTTGTTTTATGTGTGTTGATTAATATAAACATCTGTGGTTCCTACTTTAAAATAAGTTTCATTTTATCATACAGTCCAGCAAAATATACTATAAACATTTAACTTTTTTTTGAAGAAGAAATAAGGAACTGAGTTCAGTTGTATTACCTGACAAATGTAACTCAAGCTTATTATTTCTTTCCTGTGTAACCTACTCTTATTACATGACTTTGCTATATCACCTGCATAGATGGAGATTAGGATACAAAATTGTCATAAAATAAAACTTGCCGATATGTTTGAACTTTCATTACTTTCATCTCCTCTGCCTAAACTTAAATATGAATGTTTTATAGCACAATTAATATTACACTTTAAGGTTCTGCATGCTTCTTTAACATACCTACATAAAATTTTATAAAAAATTGTAAGTAAGTAAAGTGTTTGTTTATTATAGTGTCACCCCTACTGAAAGGGACATACCAAGTTGGCTTATGAGACACCTACATACATTGAACAGCATTACTTCCCGATTCCTATTTTTTTAATGCCAGGCACCTGAGGCAGGTAGGCAATCGGTAACCATTATTTAACTAGCTGGTGGCTCACCAACCAGTCCCTCTTCAGTAACAAGTCCCGCCTCTGACAGGGCTCGAACCTTTGACCTCCCGATTGCGGGGCAGGTGCCTTATCCATTGTATGTGCAGGCTGATCATGGTCTGCACTGTTCGCTATTCAGTCAGTATATTTTCAAACATCCCTTCCAATACTAAATGGTACTGCCCGAATTTAATGATAGACCAGTTCATTTTAGAAATTTAGCAGGCTAAAGGTTAAAAATAGCATACCTGGAAAACTGCAGCATCAAGGTTGGAAACACCAATGAAAATGAGATTGTTCTGCAGCGTATAAATTAGTGATGGTACAGATACTT
Source organism: Mercenaria mercenaria (assembly GCF_021730395.1). Lineage (NCBI taxonomy): Eukaryota > Metazoa > Mollusca > Bivalvia > Venerida > Veneridae > Mercenaria > Mercenaria mercenaria. Next base: position 78,577,284 of record NC_069373.1, on the reverse strand, counting down.
TGATACAGTCTAGAGGATTTCGGAGAATGTTGTCATTCAAGTGAAGTAACCACCCCTTTACTGACCCCTCCTGCAAGAAAAAAATATTTCAAATGTAGTGTGATATATTCCTGCAGTTTCAAATATGGAGAAAGTTCTTCCAGTATGTAAACATGGTAAAATTCTGATCTCGTTCTAATCTGAATCTATGGCCACTGGTACTCCAAAATGACCTCTTTGGATTTTCACATCATATCTTGGATATTCGTGTCACATCTACAAAACATTAATGTGTCATACAAATAAGAATAAAACAACAGAATATTGAGGAAAATGATTTTTTTCATGCCAATTAAATAATGTTTTAAGGCCATTCTAAGGATTCTTATTGTCTTTTGTTTTAGCAAACATAATTTAATTTATTTACTTTTATCAATTTGTTTCTTTTGTTTGCTTAATGGAACCAGATAAGATGAAATACAACAAACATGTGTATATTTCCATGTTTAAATACAAGAGGAAACTTGTTCTGAGCCGTGCCATGAGAAAACCAACATAGTGTGTTTGCGACCAGCATGGATCCAGACCAGCCTGCGCATCCGCGCAGTCTGGTCAGGATCCATGCTGTTCGCTTTCAAAGCCTATTGCAATGAGAGAAACCATTAGCGAACAGCATGGATCCTGACCAGACTGCGCAGATGTGCAGGCTGGTCTGGATCCATGCTGGTCGCAAACCCACTATGTTGGTTTTCTCATGGCATGGCTCAATAAAGATATGTTGCTTTTTTTAAATTTCAAAATATGACACCCTTTGTAACTCTGTGCATCAACAATAAATATATTCTATTATTATGCACCTGCAAATAATTACATAAATGTGAAACCACTACCTTTTTATTAGGATGACAAGATATATTATGTTTTACCTGTACAAAGATAATGATGAGGCTGAAGAGATATTTTAAGATTTTACCTGAATAAGGATACTGATGAGGCTGAAATATCATATCATTTGATATTTTACCTGTACAAGGATAATAATGAAATTAAGGAGACATTCAATGTTTTACCTGTACAAGGATAACAATCAGGCTGAGGAGACAATGGTTTACCTGTACAAGGATAATGATCAGGCTGAGGAGACATTTAATGTTTTACCTGAACAAGGATTATGATCAGGCTGAGGAGACATTTAATGTTTTACCTGTACAAGGATTACGATCAGGCTGAGGAGACATTTAATGTTTTACCAGTACAAGGACTACGATCAGGCTGAGGAGACATTTAATATTTTACCAGTACAAGGACTATGGTCAGGCTGAGGAGAAATTTAATGTTTTACCAGTACAAGGACTATGATCAGGCTGAGGAGACATTTAATGTTTTACCTGTACAAGGACTATGATCTGGCTGAGGATACATCTAATGTTTTACCTGTACAAGGATAACGATCAGGCTGAGGAGACAGTTAATGTTTTACCTGTACAAGGATAATGATCATGCTGAGGAGACATTTAATGTTTTACCTGTACAAGGACTATGATCAGGCTGAGGAGACATTTAATGTTTTACCAGTACAAGGATTATGATCAGGCTGAGGAGACATTTAATGTTTTACCAGTACAAGGATTATGATCAGGCTGACAAGACATTTAATGTTTTACCTGTACAAGGATTACCATCAGGCTGACGAGACATTTAATGTTTTGACAAGACATTTAATGTTTTACCTGTAAAGGATTATGATCAGGCTGACAAGTCATTTAATGTTTTACCTGTACAAGGATTATGATCAGGCTGAGGAGACATTTTATGGCTTCCTGCAGGATAACAGCACTTGTTGTGAAGAACATGTCACCTTCACGTGTCCGCACATATCGCATCGACAGGATAAACACAGCATTCTGAGCCGTCAGTAAGACAAGACTCATATACTTCAATAGCGAAGCTGAAGAAAAAATAAAAATAATAATTAGTTAATAGTCTAGCAATGGAAAACAGTAGCTCTGTAATGATTACCAGCAGTTTATTCTCAATAACATTTCTCCATACATGAGTTTGGCTTTTTTCTCACATGAGCTACATCAATGGGTTAAGCATGCACAAAATGAATACTGGTATGTATGTGTACCGAATTTGCCAATTGTCAAAATAGGAACCAGCGCTCCTCATAATATCATTACATGCACATAAATGTGCATTTTTGCATACCAGACAGGAATTTCTTGTGTTTTTGCCAGTGCTAGAAAAACTCAACTTTCACCCCGGGATGTTAAGATGACTCATGTGTTGCAATTTATGAATGGATGTGTAAATTCATATGGTACTATAATAAAATAGTCCTCAAAAGAAAAGCATTTGTTCTGTAAATTGAAGAATATGGCATGCAAGATAAAGACTCTAGTCACTAGTAACTGTTGAAGGTGTGAATGGAAATATCTGGCTCTCGGGTAACTGTTTTGTGGTAAATAGGCAGAGCCCCATTACCACATAAACAGATACCCTCAAGCCAGGTATTTTCATCCGCACCTTCAACATGTGAAAGATTCTTACACTCCATACCAAAATAGCCACCCATTAGCTAACTTCCATCCGAACTAAAGAAATATCCAAGCACTAACTTTGCATTGTTTTCAAAAGGAAAAATATGTTATGTCATACAAAGGATCAGCTCTTTACAGACTGAGTAATACTGGTGCATGCTTCAAGGGTTTACCTATGTGCCTGATGAATTGTCAAATCAAAAAAAGGACCAACTCTAAATAAATCACGACAGCATGCTCAACTGTTCAAAGACTGGTCAGTAAAATGGATTTTCTACCTAAGAATAGGTATATTCTCCAAATCCAGTTAAGAGTTATGGGACTTGGTGCTGTTATCATGTTCATTTGCACTCAACATCTGTGTGATGTTTCATCAAAACATCTGTAAATCTTAGTTTTGGAGATAGTAATTTCCTGCATTTCCAAGTCCAAAAAGGGGCATTACTTTACCAAAACACAATTCAGGACTAGACCTTTCCCATGTTTTAACAACCTCAATAACATCATTACATGTATACAGTTTCAATTCAATACCTGTATTGACTTGGGTGAGAACAATTAGTATTCAACACTTCAAGTCCAAGAAGAGAGGGCCCATAATTTTGTTAAAATTTATGCAAGGGTTATCCAACCTGATGCAGTAATCTTTTGTTAATACCAGTATGTCCACAATAAAAGCGGAGTTATTGGGACTGTTTCTCCTGGTGTAGACTTTGATAGTAAATTTAATCCTGTCCACATTGCAGTATTTCGAACTACGATATCAGTCACTATTCTGTTTTAGAAAATATGTTTGTATCATGGTAGCACAGATGAATATACTGGTCATGTTGACAGGGTTCCTTATGATCGATATTGTCTTCAAAAGACAACTTTGCAATCATACCATGCTCACTGGTTCAAATGACGTCTAGCAAAATGGGTTGTCAATAATAGGTTTTTTCCAAAACAAGAAGTTATGGCGCTTGGTGCTGTTAATCACGTTCATTATATAATGTGAGTTCATCCCAATATCTGTAAATCTGTATTAATAGGTTTCCGCATCAATCAAAGATAACTTTGCAAAACACAATTCCAGATATCGACTTTATGTTTTAACAATCAAGAACAATACATTATAAGTTATATACCTTTGATGGTGAGAATAGTATTCACTGAGAGAGGCCCTGAAAGTTATCAAGGTTTCGCCTTGCTAATCTTCGTTAAACCGTTCTCCACTAGCGGAGTATGGGACTTTCTCTCTGGCTAACTTTATATAATAACTACTGGTATTTTATGTTTAAAGTTAATAGCTTTGATAGTAACAGAGATATTTGACTTTATCAAAAACTTTAACCAATGGCAATGACAACACCGGGACAAGTGAAATAGCTCTATTTTTTCTTCAAAAAGTTGCGCTAAAAATTATTAAGAATTTTATTTAATTTTAACCTTCTGAATATAAACTGGTACCTTTATTTTCTTTTGTCTATTCTTATTCCATTTAAACTTTATGTGAAATTTGCTATTGTAAAAAAGGTATTATTTTCAAATTTACAACTGTGGAAAACTGAGTATAATGATTCATCTGATTACTAAATGCATACCGTATTTCTGTAACTTTTGAGCAAAATAAAACCCTAGTAAAATGTGTTTCTTTAACTGATTTAAAATACAACAGATCTGATGCATAAACTTGCCTTTTTGTTATTTTTTTTAAAGTAATTGAGATCTTTTCACTGTTAAAATAAATTTCATACATGAAACAAACTTAATGAACCAGTTTTACCCCAAAATACAAAATCTACTTATACTGCAGACAGCCCATCGGTAATACTGTACCTGTTTTACCCCTTCAATCAAAGTTATTTTTATTATCACGATTACTAAATGTAAGCAAAAAATAACATACGTGTTACATGTAAGTACATCAGAGCAATCTTCTAGTAATGTTCCAACAAGAAAGAATGTGATTCCCAGGCACAATAGGAACATGTTAAACTTTTTCAAATTATAAACACACTCATGAAATGTATCTAAGTTTGAAATTGCCAGTGTAAATGTTTTGAAAATAGAAATATTGTCAATGATGCGTCAAATTATACTCCAATGGAAAACTGCGGCTCCTTGTTGCAAAAGTAAAAATTTAATGAATGCTCATATCTACATTTCTTTTATTACAAATTAACCCACTTGAGTCCTGAACCATTTTATGGTTTATGTATCAATATTTAACAAATTCATGACAACAAAACTGTCTCTCAGTTGTCTCCGTTGCCAATGTAAATTTGTGTTTTCAAAGCTGAAAATTAGATAAAGCCTACCTAAATTACGCTGTCTTAAACGAAAACATCGCTTAAATTTCATCCTTATAAATCCCTCATCACACAATTGTAACAAAAATAAAGTGATTATTAGTGATATATGTTCCAGCAGTGACATCAAGTTAATTCTGCCCAATCTGTTACCATTAATGCTATTGTCAATATCTGACATGTACAAAAGCTATAAAATCATAAAAAAATCAATTTAACCAACACATACATGAATGCATCCTATGAAGATATGTTGGATGAATTCCGAAACTGGGTGTATAATTTCAAAACACATGTATACTATAACCTTGAACCTTGACCTAATAACTCCCTCAAACATGTAAAATAGGGTCATCTACTGACAAAAGACACACATGCTATATTTTTTGATGGCAATATACCCTTTAATTCTCCAGCCATGACTGGAAACCAGTATTAAGTCTCAATTTCACAGTGACCTTAAAGAGAATTCCTATAGTTTTTTTCCTTTCATAGAATTTTTTTAAATTCACATGTATGATAGGAAAATTTGTGCTGAAAACAATGAACAAATAAAAACAATAGGTCACCAGGCTTGTTTTTGTGAAAAATTGATTTGAACACACCCACTGTTGCTGAAACTGCCAGCGATTTTTCAACATTTTCATAATTTTCTGCTTTTTCATAAATACCAACCAAAATATACATCAAGACAGCACAATACATTTTTTTTTCTTTTTACAGATTTTATTATATACTTATTTGATATCATAGTCATACTTGTAATACTCTATCCTTACAATAATGGGAACAAATGAAAAAAAAAATATTGTTTCATATTTACTTTTGTGAACTTTTTTCAATGAAAAATACCCATAGTGAAGAATATATTTTTAAATTTTGAAAAAACTCTTTCATAGAATTTTTTCCTGCTTTTCTAGTGTATAGATAATTGTATTGTGAGCATAACAAGAGCTGTCGGAGGACAGCAACGCTCGACTATTTAACAGCCTTGTCGCTTGAATGAATAAGAAAGTCGAAAAAGGGGCATAATTTAGTAAAAAAGTAAAATAGGGTTATGGAACCTGCATAGTGCATATCAGCTCATGACAGTGAACTAGTGTGTGAAGTTTCAATCCTTTCCCATTAGTGGATACTGAGATACCAGCTTACATCCAAAAACTTAACCAAAAATTTCTATGTTGAAAAAGGGGCATAATTTTGTAAAAAAGCAAAATAAAGTTATGGGACCTGCTTTGTGCATGTCAGATCATGACAGTGAACAAGTGTGTGAAGTTTCAATCCAATCCCGTTAGTGAGTACTGAGATACCAGCTTACATACAAAACCTTAACCAAAAGATTCTAAGTCGAAAAAGGGGCATAATTTTGTAAAAAAGCAAAATAGAGTTATGGAACCTGTGCAATGTAAGTCAGTTTATCACAGTAAATAAGTGTGTGAAGTTTCAATCCATTCCCACAAGTGGTTACTGAGATACCAGCTTACATACAAAACCTTAACCAAAAATTTCTAAGTCATAAAAGGGGCATAATTTTGTAAAAAAGCAAAACAGAGTTATGGAACCTGTGCAATGTAAGTCAGTTTATCACAGTGAATAAGTGTGTGAAGTTTCAATCCATTCCCACAAGTGGTTGCTGAGATACCAGCTTACATACAAAAACTTAACCAAATCGGGACGCGGACGCGGATGCGGACGCATGGGCGAGTCCAATAGCTCTACTATTCTATGAATAGTCGAGCTAAAAATGGCTAAAAATGTATGGGTCACCAGGCTAAATTTTATGTTAAGACCGCTAGAATACAACACCTGTTTGGACGGAAATGGCGCGAACCTGGCCAAATTGATTACATGTATGTCTGCTAGAAGTTAAAAAAAAGTTTTAAAAATTCTTAATTCTTTCTATAATTGAATACTAAATAATCTGAAAGGTGATATTGTCTTATCAGTACTAAGTCAATCATCTTACATTATATGAACAACACTGTCTTTGTACTAAAATGGGATGTGAAAACACAACCACAAAAATAGCAAGATATCTGTCTGGCATGATACTTGTCAATACAACATAAACCAGTATCAACATTTGATTACTGATAAAACTTTCCAAAAATGTTATTTCATTCAAAATTCACCATATTTAAGATTGTCTGTAACATGTTTCAACAAATGTTGACTTCAGTTCAGTTTTCCATAGAAAGTGTCGGCTGCGCAGAAAGATGCGCATAAAAAACTATAGGAATTCCCTTTAACCATAACTTTCTGACCCCTGAAACAATTGGGGTCATTTACCAACCACAGGTAATCATCCTATTAAGTCTTAAAAGTCTCAGGCCCAGGTTTGTTCAATGATTCTATCAAATTTCAGTTGCAGACACAAGCATTTCCAGATACTGATCAGAAACTATTTTCAGTCTAAAGTTAATATTGACCTTATCTTTTAACCTAATGATCCCAGTTTCAACAGGGTCATCTACTGACCATAGGCAATCATTCCATGAAATTTGATGGCCAAAGACCCAAGCATTCCCATGTTATTGACAAGATAAAGGTCACTTAGACATTACACCTGATCATTCCTAAAACATTTATATAATTATGAGTCGTCTTTAGACCACTAGCAAGCATCCCTTTAAGTATGAAAGCTGTAACCTTGAGGCTTCTGGCAATCATTCATTAAAGTTTTAGAGCCATTGCAGCCCAACAATTTTGTCAGTCATATAAATGAAGGTGTTTACTTGTAGCACTGAACACAATGCCCAACTTTATAATGCTGCCTCAATGGAATATCACGCTGTAGGCTCAACTTGATAACGCACACAGTCACATTATACTGACACCAAGCTGACCAGTCCTTAGAGTACTACCCTCTTAGTGCCAAGTGAAGAAGCTGCTAGTATAATTTTTCACATCTTTGGTTGCAAACCCACGACCTCCCTAACTCAAAGCGGGCGATCTACCACTAGACTACATGTACTGAGGTAATAAGCCCAAGGGTTTTCAAGGTATTGATTAGAAATAATTTCAATTTCAAGGTCACTGTAACCTTGACCTTTGACCTGCTGACCAACAAAACAACAAGGGTCATCTACTGTTCAGGAGGCAGTTATTCTATCAAGATTGACAGATATAAGCTCAAACCTTTTCCAGGTTTTGACATTTACAGTAACCTGTTTTCAGTCTTCAGGTCACTGCGACATTAACCTTTGAAATTGGGACCTAAAAATTTTGACCTTCTAACCCCAAAATATTATAGGTCATTTAAGGTTTAGAATGAGGCATTGAGAAACAAAAATCAAACAACACCAAATCATAGAAAGAAAGGGTTGTTTGACATGAAAATTGAACAGCATGTAAAACATGTATATTACTTTATGAAACAAGTGTTAGTATACAGAATAATGTAAACATTGAATTCCAGAAAATGACTGCCTATAGGGGCCCCACTTCCGGACAGTCAAACACCTTTAAAAACTCACCATTTTCAAAGAACTGTTACATATGTTCGTTTTGATGTATTTGCAACAGCGTGCGAGTGGTGAAATTTCACATAACAAGGTGGAACACAGTTTTCAGCAATTGTTTATCTTTATTTCTTTACAAATGGCATTCATTTTCAAAGGGAGACAACTTTTTCTCGACGATTTCTTAAAATAATCAGAAAAAGTTGTTTCCCTTTGAAAATGAATGCCATTTGTACTTAAAACTGTCTCCCTTTGAAAATGAAATCTTCATGTCAAACAACTCTTTCTTTCTATGATTTGGTGTTGTTTGATTTTTGTTTCTCAAGGCCTTCCTTAACGAATACAACTAAACATCCTAAGAAGTTTGACCACAATAGGCCAAAACTTTCTTCAAACCATTTTCAATTTCAAGGTCAATGGGACCAAGATCTTTGACCTACTGACCAGATGTCATTTTCTTACGGCACTTACAGGTTATCATTATTTTAAGTTTGATCATAATAGAAAAAAGCCTTCTCTAGCAATTGAGCAGAAACCATTTCTCATCAGTTCTGAATGTTACTGTGACTTGGACTTCACATGGGTCATCAACTGACTACAGGCAACCATCCAATGAAGTTCAACCAAAACATTGTCCAGTAACTGAGAGGAACTACTTTAAGTACGAAGGTCACTGTCACTTAGTGACCCCAAAAAATAACAGGGGTCATCTACTAACCACAGGCAACAATCATAAACCAAAGGATATGCACCCTTTTCTTCTGAGTGCAGCAAAAAATGTCAATTTTGAACCATAAATTTGAATCAAAACTATTCAAGATGTCAACTTCATATAATAACCAAGCACTTAATAAATGATTTACCACAAGCTTCCATGAAGGAAGCTACACCCAGTTTAATCTGTTATTCACCGTATCATTACTACTAGTATAACACTGAAAATAATGGTCTTTTCAACTGGAAATGTAGTGAATATCTGCTGAAATTATAAAATTTTTTACAAACACTTACACTGTACAAAGAAGTGTTTATATAAGTCACAATTTACAATATCCTCTAAAACTGTCTAAATAAATATTGATTTAAAGTGTACTAATTATTGAATTAAAATTTACTTAAGTAGTTTTCAGATAGCAAAGAATTTCTTAATTCATGAAAAGCAATTTCATACTTGTATAAAATGCCAATCATCTGCCTTTTCTCCTTGTAGGAAAACTCATTCACACTTTGGGGAAGAGGTTGGGGGGTGGGGGTGGACCTTGGGGGCTGGTAAAATTCACACTTCTTGGCTTCTTGGGGATAAATATAATCTTCCCACATTTTTTTTTTCAGATTCAAGTTTTTCAAAGGCACATAAGCATATCAATGTTTGCAATGTCTGCTTGTAAAATACATAAACTGAAAGCATCTTTGACGGTTTTAAAATTATACATGAAATTAACATTGTGCATGGGCTTTTCTTGAACAAATATTTATGAATACTGTTTTTACTTCTTTTGATATTTTAAAAATACTATCATATAAGGCACTATGTACATTCAGTTTTGACATTAATACATAAAATTTTACGTTTTTACGGTTTTACCATATTATTACACCTTACATCTGATATAGTGCATGAGCTGGCAAGAATTTTCCCTGGAACTGTTAAAACTGCTGTTTACTATGAAACAAGAGGGCCATGAAGGCCCTGTATCGCTCATCTGACCTATTGACCTAAAGATCGTCAAGATTAACATTCTGACCAAGTTTCAGTAAGATATGGTCATAAATGTGGCCTTTAAAGTGTTAACTAGCTTTTCCTTTGATTTGACCTTGTGACCTAGTTTTTGACCCCACATGACCCAGAATCGAACTTGACCTACTTTTTGACCCCACCTGATCCAGATTTGAACTTGACCTATAGATTATCAAAATTAACATTCTGACCAAGATTCATTAAGGTGAAGAAGGTGTAATTCAGCGACGTCTGGCGGAATGCCAAACATTATGCTTCGCAACGTCGCAACATTACGTTCTATAAAGCTATCGGAAACAAAATGGCGTCGAGCGATGCAGGAGGGCGATACACCGGACGTTTTTTTTTTCATTCTTGGCTTGATAATTTTGGTGGTTAAGCACTATATATGCTGTGTATGTGCAAGTCTTTTCTGTATAACAATGTGTACATTTGAGAATTATGAAAGGCATTACAAAATTAATATATATTTTGAAGACAGATGATGTGTATAAATTTTATTTATCATTCAGACATTTTATATCATTGCTGTATTACATACAACCATACCAGTTATCCAGCGCATTGTCGTAATAAACATGAACAAGAGGGCCATGAAGGCCCTGTATCGCTCACCTGACCTATTGACCTATAGATCATCAAGATTAACATTCTGACCAACTTTCATTAAGATATGGTCATAAACGTGGCCACTACAGTGTTAACAAGCTTTTCCTTTGATTTGACCTGGTGACCTACTTTCTGACCCCAGATGACCCAATATCAAATCCGTCTAAGATTTTATTGAGGGTAACATTCTGACCAAGTTTCATTAAGATTGGGCGAAAATGTGGCCTCAGAGTGTTAACTAGCTTTTCCTTTGATTTGACCTAGTGACCTAGTTTTTGACCCTACATGACTCAGATTCAAACTGGTCCTTAAGATCATCAAGATTAACATTCTGACCAAGTTTCATGAAGATATAGTCATAAATGTGACCTCTACATTGATAACAAGCTTTCCCTTTGATTTGACCTGGTGACCTAGTTTTTGACCCCAGATATCCCAATATCAAAATCGTCCACGATTTTATTGAGGGTAACATTCTGACCAATTTTTATTAAGATTGGACCAAATTTGTGACCTCTAGAGTGTTAACAAGCTTTTCCTTTGATCTGACCTGGTGACCTAGTTTTTGACCCCAGATGACACGATATCGAACTCGTTCAAGATTTTATTGAGGATAACATTCTAATCAAGTTTCATTAAGATTGGGCCAAAATTGTGACCTCTAGAGTGTTAACAAGCTTTTCCTTTGATTTGACCTGGTGACCTAGTTTTTGACCCCAGATGACCCGATATCATATCCATCCAAGATTTTACTGAGAGTAATATTCTGACCAAGTTCCATTAAGATTGGGCCAAAAGTGTGACCTCCAGAGTGATAACAAGTTTTTACTTTTATTTGACCTAGTGACCTAGTTTTTGATCCAAGATGACCCTATATCGAACTCGTCCAAGATTTTATAGAGGGTAACATTCTGACCAAGTTTCATTAAGACTGGACTAAAATTGTGACCTCCAGAGTGTTAACAAGCTTTTCCTTTGATTTGACCTAGTGACCTTGTTTTTGACCCCAGATGACCCAATATCGAACTCGTCCAAGATTTTATTGAGGGTAACATACTGACCAAGTTTCATTTAGATTGTGACCTCAAGAGTGTTAACAGTCAAATTGTTGACGACGCCGGACGACTGACGCCGGACATAGGGTGATCACAAAAGCTCACCTTGAGCACTTTGTGCTCAGGTGAGCTAAAAATTATGAAAAACATTTTGATGTTTGTGTTCTGTTTTGTATTGCAGGTAGTAATGATATACTGACAATTTAACTGTTTTTGTTTCCGAACTCCGTATCGGTATTAACTTGCTCACAACATCTCAACAAGTAACAAAAGCAGGTACGTCCATTTATCCGATGTTCAAAAACGGAAACTTTAGTCTGACTGGTTGAATCTTTCTACACAACTGTCTGAGTTTGTTTAGATGCAGAAGTTCCAAAAGATAAATTATAGCAAAAACCATTGTTTGGCGGACGCTCAATCCCGAATATGTTACAACTTCACATGCTGCATATTATTCCTACATGGCTTGAAATTCTGTCTCTACTGAAAATCTTGAAGCACTGAATAAAATACATTCAAAACAAACTTTTTAGGCCTATGTATATTTTCGACTACGTCAAGGGCCATAACACTGGTCTGACTGTGTGAGATCAAATTAAAACATCATATACATAGAAATGTTGATATCAATCCTGGGAGGTTTGATGACTCTAGATCAATACTTTCTGAGATATGCCCGTGACCTCCAGAGTGTTAACAAGCTTTTCCTTTGATTTGACCTAGTGACCTAGTTTTTGACCCCAGATGACCCAATATCAAACTCATCCAAGATTTTATTGAGGGTAACATTCTGACCAAGTTTCATTAAGATTGGGCCAAAACTGTGACCTTTAGAGTGTTAAGCTTTCTCTTTGATTGGACCTGGTGACCTAGTTTTTGACCCCAGATGACCCAATATCAAACTCGTCCAAGATTTTATTGAGGGTAACATTCTGACCAAATTTCATTAAGATTGGGCCAAAATTGTGACCTCTAGAGTGTTAACAAGCTTTTCCTTTGACTTGACCTGGTGACCTAGTTTTTGATCCCAGATCACTGGCACCAGACCAGAAAGAAAATGCCTCTGTACATGTTATACCCTACCCCTAGGTATTCTATAAGTACCATGGTCGTGAACGGGAAAATATACTAACCCATTTCAATCGCGCATTTCACAACTAAAACACGCAGTTCGGTAAATGTGTACTATGGATATTAAACACGCGATAATTTATCTTCCATTCTGTACCGGTCACTTTTCTTCAATACTTCTTGTCTTAGAAAAACAACGCGTATTTTACAGTTTTTCAACGTTATACAAAAAAACTTGCTTGAACTTCCCTGGTGAAGTTCCGTTCTAGATTACAGAACCATTCTGAATGGCTGATGTGAAAATGTATGTCAATCATCATTTTACTACACGTGTATGCTAAAATGCGTATGTGCAGGATAAATGTGCAAAATGAATTAAATAAACAGAACAGATGTTTACCAATGTATGATTTCAAATTCAAAATCACATACAAGATGAATTTCATTCATCATTTCGAGTTTTATTGTATAACTGTGAATATTTTGCATTCTGTTTTTGTTTGTTTACATTTCGCCTAACATGTGCACACTGCTGTGACCTCTAGACCGGATGTTCATTAGGGGAGTTCACGCAAGTTTTTTCTGTAACGTTGACGGAAGCATAAAATATGTGGAGCATTTCTGCAACATGGAATATTGAGACAATGTGACTGGTGCACGATGGAAGATAAATTATCGCTTGTTCAATATACTAGGTACGCATTCACCGATCTGCGCGTTTTAAGTGAGCAATATACGATTGAAATGGGAAAGTATATTTTCCCGTTCATGACCATGGTTCTTATAGAATACCTAGGGGTAGGGTAAAACATGTACAGAGGCATTTTCTTTCTGGTCTGGTGCCGGTGTCCCATGGGACCCAATATCAAACTCATCCAAGATTTTATTGAGGGTAACATTCTGACCAAGTTTTATTAAGATTAGGCCAAAATTGTGACCTCTAGAGGGTTTTAAAACAGTCAGGCCATACCAAATTGATTAGTAGTTCTTCGGAAAATTTTCAAAAAAAATAGGAGCGAGTGAGCGAAATTTTTATTTTATTTTTTTTCTTCTCAATTTTCATTTTTTCAGAGGCGAGTAGATTTTACATGGAGCGAGCGGGCTTTTTTTATTTTTTTTCCCAACTTGGACCATTGAGGAAGCGGTTATGATTATACATGAAGTTAACATTTCTTTAGAAATAACACAGAAATCAAACATTTACAGTGTGGGTAACACAGTATATAGCTTTTCTATATGTTTTAAAGACTACATGAATGATTTTGCAAATAAATTCTTGCCAAATCTCACTGAATCACTTTGTTTCTTTTTTATTTTGTAATTATAATTACTAAGGGATGAGTGTCTTATTTTTATTTTTTATTTTTCTACATTAATCTGAAGGCGTGCCTATTTAACGGCACAGGATGAGGAATATTTAAGACCAAACAGGCACATGTGTGGAATAACATTTCTGAAACACAGTTAGATGGCTTCGACACATGAACAACTTTGTGCCCCTAGTGGAACTCCAATCCATAGAGGTGAGGGGAAGTAATAAACCACTTGACCGGTGAGACCAAACAGAGTTGGGCATACAGATGCTTCGACATTGCTCGAATCCCTTTGGAATAATTTCTTAACAGATCAGGCTGGCTTAAGTTTTTGTGGTAGAAATTCATTTCAGGCAAAAATGATAACAGACGGACAAAGTATGATCCCAATATGGCCACCCTTAAAAGTGTTATTTGTTGTGCTTTGACTGAACTAGAAATTTAGAGTTGGGGAGGTCTGTTTTTTCAGTTTCTTTCGTTCAACCAATTCACAGCCAATTAATATACAAACAGGCAAAATTGGGGTTACAAAAGGACAGATTTTGTTAGAAATTATTTTCATATCTACACTACATATTTGAAAAGCTAAACAATTTTTAAATTGACTAAATGTGTTTTGAAAAAATATCTGACTGCTGTACTAAAGAAGTTACGTTAAAAAAGATTTGGGTCGAGACAATGTGATGGTACAATCTCAATGACGAATCAGTACAATATTCCAATTATTTCAGCTTTCCTTTCAATACCCCACCCCCTAATAACGGAGTACATTAACAGTTCTATCATCCAAATATATATTATAAAATTGCCATAATTTTCTGACAGTTTTTTGTTTCTAACATTGAGAAAAAAAAGTGTACATGACGATTCCTATGTGCTATTTCTCAAGGCTGATCGATTCGCTTAAGCAGGGTCTTAAATTATGCATGAATAAATAAAATTTTAATAGACCTTTTCACCAGATAGAACAAATTGACATGTATACCTATTTGTCAGAGGTATGAACCCTCCAAAACGTGCAATATTAAAACTAATGTATTCAGTAAAACAAAATAAACAAATAAAATTCCAGTTCACAATGAATGACAGTTTGACTTCCATATGAAGAAACAGCATATTGTTAGTCCTAACCCTTATCATGCTGGAAACGATTGATTCTGCCTTTGTGACCAGTGTAGATCATGATCAGCTTGCACATCCGTACAGTCTGATCATGATCTACACTGTTTGCCATTCAGTTAGTATCTTTTTTAGTAAACACCCCTTTTAACAGTTAATGGTACTGTCCAAACTGAAAGCTGGACAAGTTCATTATAGAAATTTAGCAGGGTAAGGGTTAAATACAAGACCTGACATAACTCATACCATGTTTCATGTTCATTTTATCTTTTTTATTTTCCATGTAGATCATAATTATGTATCTTTTGAAGGAGGCCCATATTTCACTACATATTTTTCATTTTGGACTCCAGGTCCGATAATTGTACCTGTGGAATTGAAAATACAAACTTCAAGTAGGCAATACATATTTTAGATATACAAATGTATGTGTAGTTACTGCATCAAAGTCTGATGCATGACTGTGTTATCCTGTATAGCAAGTAACACAGATACTAATAAACTTTGATAATGTGGCAGTCGAGTCCAATAAGTCCAGGGATGTTCAAAGATAATCCGTCATAGATCTATTGTAAAGCAAATATTGGATTTACCTGTATTGGAAAATAAACAGTGTCGATTGGATTTAGGTCAACTGCCACATTATCAAAGTTTATTAGTAGCTTCCTTTTCTATTGCATTGATATAACTACAGGATTGACAAACAGTGTTCACTCAACAATTTCACTCTATGACGGGTAAGTCTCTAAGTAACAGATGTATTAGCTGTGTTGAAAATTATCATACACAGAGATACCCTGTTTATAGGTATGGATATCTAATTTGCTTTCATTAAAGGCTATGTTTTGCCTAGTATCTTGTTTGGCTTACAGTAGCAGGATGATTATTTTGCCAAAAAACACTGTTTTAATGGTGTTCTCTTTTAAACATGCAAGGTTATCTAAAATTTCACTGATAAAAACCAGTTTACACTCCAGTTAAAACACTGTTGAAAATATTCTGTATCTTTAGAATCAAGAGCCCCATCTACAATGTAACTCAAGTGCCTCTCTATTTGCTTGCCTGTAAATTTTCAAAGTATAACAGCGAGCTTGAAGACTGAGTTTTATGGTAACACAGGTATTTTAAGATAGCAGTGAATAAATTCTACAATTTAAATTTGAAATGAAAAAGTTTATTTTTGGTTGACTTGAGTTCACTTTTAGGCTTGCCTTATTTAAAATGAAAACCATAGGCTTTTCCATCCACAGTTAATGTATATGTGTCAAATTAAACTATTAATACATGGTTTTCTACCCAAATTCCCTTCTTCCTGCATGCAATACTGATTCGCAGTAAATAATTTTCAGGACAACATTCGAAAAAAAGTTATATAGAAATACTTTCCAGACAAAAATCCTACAAGACTGTTTTCCTACTATTTGAAATGTTTGTATTCTCTTAAAAAGGTACACTTTAGAAAGAAAATGATGAAGTGTGCAATTATACATGTATATGATCCAGGCTCATGCCAGTGATGATGGCCATACAATTGTGTAGACCCTTAAATTGAATACAAAAAATTCTAAGTTATGATCATTTCATACACAAAATCTGATGTGTCATGGCAATGAATCACAGATATTTTAAGTAAATGTACCAACTGTTGTACAGGGTCCAGGGTATTTTTTTTTCAAACTCATATTAAGGGCCCAAAAAGTATTTTAGTCATTACAGCATATTTTTCCCCTCCTAATGGATCCTTCCTTCAATCCCCAAAACTGGGGAATAGAAAACACTGTCTATATAAATGTATTTTCAGCATTGCTTTCAGATTACATACTTAGGGATTTTTCTTAATCTATGCATATGAATATGATTTATAGTGGTATCTGTGAAATTCAAAATGAAACAAAAAGATCCTCCTCACCTCAGTTAAAAAAGTGTTTGATGTCAGGGCTCTTATCCCCTTCTTGTGCTGAGATGATGATTACTGTCACTTTCTTAAAAGTGTATGATATTATATGATACATATCATTTACATGTTCATGAAAAGAAATAACTTAATATGTTTTGAAAAAAAATTCTCATTTTGTTCTGTTTCGTTTTGTTTTATGCTTCAATATAGTTTTTGCAAAAAAAAAAAAGTGTTAGAAATTATGGTGAATTTGTAACGTCCATCCCCATTTACTTAACTCTAGCAGTAAGATGTACCATTACCACACACATATCTTTTATTGAATGACATTAGCGTAATAATGAAAATTTAGAAACACCTTTCATTAAGTCAGCGAATACATAGGAGGAACACTATCAATTTCCTGATTAAAAAATACTGTTTTCTTTTTCTCTTCATATTTTAAAACTCTAATTCAGCATATTTCTTTTTATTTTATTACTTTGTATCATTTTTCATTCATCTAGATAGGTTTAACATTAACATAATCTGTATTTATTCAGTAAAGCAACATTAAAGCTTGAAAAACAAATGTATATAATTAGTGTAACGTCCGTCCCCTCATAATGTAACGTCCGTCCCCCTTTACCATCAGTTTCTCTTTACTAGTTTTGAAGCCTAAATGAAAAAGAAATATACAAAAAACTGAATTGTTTAATAACTTATGTCCTTGTGTCTTTATTTAAAAGGTTGTTATCCAATTAAGTGTAATATTATAAATGGTAACAGGAAAAATATTAGTATGGCTGTTTTTTTCCTTCTCTGCTTCGACAGGTAAAATAACAAAAAAAATTTTTTTTTCAACTTTTTGGCAAATTTTTTATAAGTTTCTTGTAAAGATGTACTGGTTTATTGATTTGGTGAATTTTCTCATCTAAATGACAGTAAACAGCTTCAGAAACAAGCTTTTTACATTGCCATGTAACGTCCGTCCCCTTGCCCAACCACTGATAGAAAATGACGTATAAAAACAAAAATCAGCAAAAAGTTATCTATTATTTTACTTTTTCATGAAGTTAAAACATACAACTTCATAAAAATGGCTTAACAGGTAAGAAATCTTTAACTTTAATTTTTGACTTTGATGCTAACACATTTGGCCCATTTACTCAGGCAACATGAATTTGTAATGTGATGTTGCACTGACGCCATCATCATACATGTACGTTCATGTGCAAGGCTACAGTCATGTAGACTGGCAAATGTGTAAATTTTGTTATAAAACCATTCGGAAGACAAGAAATAAATAAGAAACTGTACATTTACATATGAGATCAAAACTATCAGTAACTTGTGAAGACTGCCTGGTTTTATAAACTTAATGTCAATTAGTGAAAGACATTTTTATCATACAATGACACAATACATTGTCTGTTCATTAAATTAGGATATATCATTATGTCTGAAATATTTGCCTTTCATTCGCACATGTGATGCTGACCTGAGACCAAATGATATCAGACTTATCAAAATAGTGGTAAAGTCCATAAAGAACAATTAATGTATACTAATATGCAAAGTAATGGAATGGCCCTTTCACACTGTGACTGAAACAAACAAAATACATTTTTGTAGAATTTGAATAGTCCAATTTATTTTACAAGATCCGGTTTCCTGGCAAACAGACAGCAGCTAATTTCATATTAATACTCACCAGGAAGAGAAAGGATTATCAAAGGAAGATGCCCCTGGGTCCCAAGTGACGCACAGGCATATATCATGCCGGGTCCTTTGAGTGTCTTTTGAAAATCTCCCGGGTCCAGACCTAGTCAAAAGGAACCCCTAAGAGTCCAAGGATTCACTTTTACTTAATACTTCTAGAAGTTCTACACTAAACAATGTTTGCTGACCCGTCATTGTAACAAAATTGGAAATGAACTCTGCAATTCTGCAGAGAAATAATCGAGACATAAAAATCCATTTGCCCACAGTCAAAATTCACTTGTCCAGATTTTCAACATGGAAACCTGCATTAAACTGCCAATATTTCTTTTTTTCGGGCAAGTGGTTTTATGATATACAGGTAGAAACAAAAATCAAACATAATACAGTGTAATACTGTAACTGTGACAAAAAAAGGCTATCAACACTTCTGCCTGTATATAAGGCTGAAGTCGCATCCGAGGGGCTGGTGAATTATTATTTTACCAGGATACATTGACGTGCATTTGCCTTCGCAATACGAATGGTCTTCTTAGCAATCTACAACTCCGGCGTGTTCTTTTTACAACAAAAATTGTTACAGAAATTTTGTTTACCACCTCGCCATTTTCGAAAGGGAAGCTACACTCCGCGCTTACTGTCTACGCTAAAATCTAAGATTGCCGCTACTTCCGTAAAAGATCGAGTGGTTTATATTTCTTTCAAACATAATTAATTTCGTATAAAGTTAATAGTATTTGATGACAGAAATATAAAAAAAAAATCACAAAAATTAGGATACTAATTAGATCAAGCATTATCTATAACCGAGATCAAACTGAATAACAAAACTGACACGAGGTGACATGCTAACTGCCGATAATTACTGGCCATTTGATCGTAACAAAAAGAGGATCACACCTTCGGTTATCAGTTTTAATTGAAAAGCACATGTCAATTTGTTGTTTTTTGTGGTGAAGTCACGCTAAACTTAGCAATCACATGTTTCAAATTGGTTTTGGAAGAAACATGGCCGCTGAAAGGGGTCAAGTACGGTGGTAGGGAGGCAATTCCGGTGGTCGCTGACAGCGGATGGGACCCAACATCACACTACAGACGCTTGATTTTGAAGCATAGTAAAAAAATACCGAATTCTATCCAAGTGGCCGACCATATCGGACCTGGCTGGTGTTACCCCTACTTCTCCCCCCGCCCCCACAAAAAAAAGTCCCCAGATTTATATCGATCTCAAAAACGGTCTTGGTGGACCCAAAATCATAATATTCCACGGATCCGCAGAAGATTCTCATCCCTGAATGCCATGCTGGAACATTGCCAGCTGAATTCAGAAAATCAATACTCTGGAAATGATCAGACTCGTTTTGAATCATACTCACGACCTCCCCCTCTGCTTTTGGTTTTTGTTTTTACCTGACTATTGACTTCCATTTTTATTGGCGACCAAAGTTCTAACTAAGAAATTTGTCAAAAAGTTGGCGAGAATTGTTTACGTTTCCATGTTCTATTCATAGAGTTACTGTGTGCAAAATCACACGAGAGAGAGACCAAGAGCCAATCGGAACGCGGAAAAAGATACTAAATTTAGATGCAAGTGTAAGGTATTTCCAAAACTGCAGCAATCGAGAGGCCCTTGGTGGGTAAAACATGGATTTCGTAGATAAGATTTATTTCATCACCTCCATACTGTAAACTTCAAGCAACAGTGTTACTTAATTATTCTTGATTTTTAATTTATACATGTATCTGAAAATGTATGCTTGTTCGCAAACAAGTGAAATGAAACTAGAAATACATTCTGCACACAAAAGGGCAGAATGTCGAGCCCGCCAGCACTTTTGGCCTCTAAGTGTGTGCCAGCACCTTTGGCCTCTAAGTGTGACCTTGACCTTAGACCTAGGGACCTAATTCTTGCGCATGACACTCCGTCTCATAATGGTGAACATTCATGCCAAGTTACATCAAAATCCCACCATGCATGAAGAAGAAATGCTCTGGACAAACTTCAATTTGACCTTTGACCTCCAACTGTGACCTGGACCTTTGAGATAGGAACATGGGGTTTGTGCATGACATTCCTTCTCATTGAGGTAAACATTCATGCCAAATATTTACAAGATTGGTTCATGCATGTCAAAGTTATGGTCCGGACAAAATCAGACGGACACACATACACCGACCAGCCAAAAGTGACAACTATATCGAGCTCACCGCAAGTGGGCTCAACAAAAATGCACTTGTCCGCGGACAAGTCGGACATGGACATAACAATTTTCACACCCCTGTAAAATTAGTTATAACATGTCACAAGTCTCGATTTTCTGAATTCAGAGGCAATGTTTCGGGCATGGCATTTTGTTATACTGAATCTTTTGAATGTTCCCCGGCTTCGGGGATATTAACCATATATTGACATTATAGGATAAATCACATCTTCCGGTATTTCCGTAAATAGGGTCAGGGGGGCTGCGAGATTAACCGGTATACGGACCATGTACAATATCAATGATTATTTTTGCCAGAAGATAAAATTTTAGGAAAGTTCTTACTTTCTCACAATGAAAATAATATTTTAAGACCTTGACAACAAAATTTTTGCAAAAATAATTTGTTAACCTTGAAACATGCGAATAATTTCACACCTTCGGTATGGAGCAACAGAAGCAGCAGTGTAGAATAAAAGATAAAATTTCAAAAATAAATTAAACTTTGAGGATATTTTTGCTAAATCTTAATGACAACAATATTTTATGATAATCTGCAATACTTTTTGTTTGCTTTGTTTAAACCTTGAGAAAAGGATAATCTTAAACACTACCACTATACAGCATAATGGCCGATCAGGGTTTCCACTGGCCCTAATTTTTTGTTCGCCACAAAATACCGATGTCAGCGACACATTTAAGAGGGAGGGGAAGGATGTCACACTGTGTGTTCTCCAACGTACTGCGCATGATGCAACAATTTGTCACTTTTATAGTGTTTTTCATTAATTAATTGTTAAAACTTTTATTGGGAGTGGGGGGTCAGGGGGCTCTCTCCCTGGAAATTTTTGAAATACAGGCATGAAATCATGGCCTCTGGTGCATTTTTAGGTCCAAAATTTTAGTACCCTCTTGATGAGAGGGGGAGGGGGTCAGGGAGAAAATCATGAAATATAGGTATAGAATGGTGACCTCTGGTGCATTTCTGGCTCTAAATTTTGAAAAAAAAAAAAAAAAAAAAACATAAAAATATTATTATTATTATTTTATTATTCCTTTGCCAAAACAGTATGGTGCATCCTAACTAGGGGAGAGTGGGGGATTGGGGTGGGTGGCGGGGACCGAGACCTGAAGCTGGACCTTGAATTATATTTCCATAAAAGGACTTTATAAATCAAACAAGATACACATATAATTGTATTTTGCATCTGGCAATTTGATTTAAAATCAACAATAACCCACTTGCATTAATCGGAAATTGTGGCCTCGAAAATGTGTGACAAACAAAAAATAAGGCAATCAAGACTAGCATTACTTATAAAATAAAAAAATGTAACTTATTTTCTATGACCAGAGTTAATTTTCACTATTGATTTCTGCTTGTTTATCACAGTTTTTCATTGGAATTTGCCAAAATCAATCTACGATCATGATTTAAAAATTATTGGAATTTATCGCAGATGTCCCGTCAGTCGTTCATTCCGAAGTTTTGCTACAAAATATAACTTAGAAATGGCTACTCTGACACTACTTTCGTGATTCCGCTTGTTAAAACGTGTATAAATCAGCTGTCAGTGCTTTTAATTCAGTCCGTGAAACATGATTTTCATTTGTTTTGCTATAACAGTAAACTAACTCGCCAAATTACTTCAATCAACGATGACGTATGTAAAGGCGGAGCTTAATAATTTTGCCGATAAAATACATCACGCGTTCCACATCCAAAACTGTCACTGGTTTATCTCATGTTTAAATTGAAGTCAAAGATCGAGAGGCACGTGGCATCGTTGTGTAATTGATGCCGAATCGCTAATCCATCGGTTTGTGACACGCTGTGTATTGTGTATCATGAACGGAAACACCCGCGGGTAATATTGATTTTTTAAGCATGACAGAGACTTAAGACAGAGAAATACACATTATAGAAAATACATTTACGGCAAAAACTTTTTTTGCCAATTTTTTATTTTTTTCGCCATTGGCGACTTTGGCGAATTGCAGCGGAAACCCTGCCGATACCCCCTCACTTTAAAACCGGGAACGGGTGTTTATTGGTGGGTAATACCGGAAAACGGGACTTATCCTATAATGTCGATATCGAGAATGGCTTCAGCCTTGAATGTAGGCAAAAGTGTTACCAGCTTATTTTTGTCAGTGAAAAAATTAAATAAAGAACTAGTTTCATGCTGAAAATGCGGACAAGCGAATTTTGGCTGCAAGTGGATTTTTAAGTCTGTGGACAAGTGAAAAATACTGGAATTCATCCCTGCATGGTTTATTTTGTTAGATCCAAAGAAAAATAAATTAAAATATGTGAAAGTAAAAGGTGAGTCTACGGTATTTCATCTGATGACAGATTTCTGATTAGCTTTCAATAACAACTTCCCCCCAGTGTCGCCCACCTCCTTACCCTAGAGCAGTTCAGTGCTGCAGTTTGCTGAGCCTTGAACATGCCTCGCCCTAGTTATCCTGCAAACTCAAGTTTTAACCTTTTTTATATCACCAAAGTTATTTTTAGTTTCTTCCACTCTAAATTTTTATCACTATACCGTTCATCTGTAATGTCGCAGTACTTGACATTCGACGTAACAACATTAAACAAGAAACAACACAACAGTGTATTTCTTGTCTTTACCACAATATTTCATATCATATGCATCAATAACTGTGTGAAAATGAATAAGATATCATTCAAGAAACATCCATGTGTACTTCGAACAACAATAGTCAGCCACTGTTATCATGTGACGTCACATCACTAATGCCGCGGTATAGGTCAACAACTGTGTCATTCAAATTATCATAGGTTAAAAAACACTAAATATAATTCAAACATTGAAAAACTATCTAAGTCAAACTAACAGGAACACTCAAAAGTCATTAAACGCCAATTTAAACGTTTTATATTATCTGTTTACATTGGCACTATCGAAAATATTCTCCTCCGTGCAGCGGACACACCACATATTTTTCAAGTAAATCACATGGGCGTGGTCATAATGTAGCGGAGCCTAAGAATCGTACCATTACTAAATATTTTCTATTTGATAGTTATCTAACATGTTAAAATTCACTGCTCAGTATCATGGGTGTATTTTGAGGAGATGGTCAGGGGCCTCCATCCCTTCCTCCCCCTTAAAATCCGTCGAGTTAAGACGTTTTGATGTTTCGCCTGATACCGATATTTCATTCATTTTTGTGTAGCTGGGGAATGTTACTTAAAATTTTGTGTCCTCTAACCAATAGGCGGGACTTAATTTGCATAATTAATGAGGACAAATGACGATCAGCTGGTAGACGAACTAATAAACATTGCAAATATTTGCTTAATTCATGGATTTTTGCAATAGATATGTGAAAAATACTATTTTAATAAATATTGACAGATATTTAGCAATGTAACTGCAGGTAGGAACATTTTTCGTAAAATAGGTCACGAACTTTCCCGGTAAACACCACGTAGGTGGCGCAACTCAAATACCGCGAAAATTATTAGTGTTGACGCGAGATTAGTGATGTTTTGATTTTGACGCGCAAAATGTCTACGTTCCCACAAGGGGTTTGACGTCTATGGAAGATAGATAGATAGATTTCATCCCAGAGATCCGTAACTGCCTATATATAAACCTAGTCTGAGTCTCAATTTTTTTAGCTATGTACACTCCTAGGCTACAGCCATCCATGCCAACGTTACCTACCTGAATTAAGTTCCATAGCTTTCGGCTGAGATTCTTTTGATGTTTCAGTACTGGTCATTCTATTAAACAGAGGATTTATTTTTCTTAATCACATATATAAACATCGTAAATTTGCTACAAATAATCCACAATGCCACGATGTGTACGTAACAAAATGTTTACGTTGAAACGGTGTATGATAACGAAATTTTGTAATAATTAAAAGACGGTTTTAAGTAACTAAAATTTCAAGTACGGTGTATCGGGCTACAATACACCAATCACAGATCATCAGTATTTTGCATAAAACAAAACCAGGACTGTTCCGCTTCAATTTTAAAGGCATAGATTCACTACTATATAAGTGCCCCCCACCCCCCAATCCAATATACAACTCCCATCTTATCTGCTGCTTATCAGCGATTATGTAACAGTAACTGATTAGAGGGCAATTAGCATAACAGGGACCCCAACTAGACCAGGAGATGTGTGCAGTGGAGTTGAAAGAAAATAATTTTTCTTCAGTGAATGTGGAATGATAATAATAATAATAATTATTATTTTGATATTATATAGATGATAATAACTATTACTTTAATGTTATAATAATAATAATAATAATAATAATAATAATAATAATATTAATAATAAAAATATCATAATAATTCTTCTTCTTCTTATTATTATTATATTACATATAGGATGATAAAAGATACAGTTATTTATTGAAAATAATAATGATAATAAAACACAAGTATAGTGAAAACTTCACGAGTTCTTTGTGCTGACAAAAAATTAATATAAAATTATTGTGTTCCATCTATACTCAATTTTCATTTTCAATTTGTTGTCAAATGCTTTGTAACTTTGAAATGCACATACTGTTTTCAATTTTAGACAAATGTTATCAACAGTATTCTGCCAGCTTTAGATGAGTGAAAGTCACATTTTTCTGAAATATCACAATTCTACAGACAGAATTTGAAAAAAATGAAAACTTGCATATTTCTTTAAGAAAGTTTCTCATTATTTTATTATGTGAAAATAAGTTTCTGGTTATTTTATTATTGTGTTTGATCAACAATATTTTTCTTTACATAGAAATGCCCCCCCAAAAAAAGAAAACCTGGTATAACTTTAAATGTTATTAATTATTCATTAATTTAAAATGAATTACATTGTTTCCTCTTCTCACTAATTGATACACTAGAAAGGTAGACTGACTCTCCAATAAACAATGACCCTTGTTTATTAGAACCATACTGTGATGGTCATTGGCCCCCAACTGTGCTGGTGAAGACAGAAATCCCTTGGCCCACTGTCAAAATCTAGGCCTTTAAGAACAAACTTAGTAAACATTGAACTAGCTTTAGGTTCTTGCCGTGTTGTGACAAGACAAACTGATGTGTTAATTGTTTCAAAAAGCGACGGTAAAATAAAATTTACCATTACCTTTACCTTGACGACCGATCAATGTGTAGCTCAGTTTTAGTCAATACTCCTATCCTCAGCAAGACGTCTGATGTCGGCTAAACTTTCATAAAGCTGGGTACCTGCTTTTGAGTTGAAGTTCATGATAGTTTCAATGTAGTTAAAACTTCAGACACCTGTTTGTCTATTTTATAGATTATTTTAACCAGTGCTCTCAAATACACAAACAAGAAATAACTTGCAGTTGTTGGAAGTTAGATACAAGATAAAGAAACTTTATTTTCCGTTGGATACCACGTAACAAAAAAAAAAAAAAAAAAAAAAAAAAAAAAAAAAAAAACATTAGCTCAAGAGCTGTTTTCCGACAAATAAAGTATAAATAAAACAAGGATAAAGCAGCTGTAAAACAATAACACAGCTGGAGATTAAGTAAAATAATCAGCACATAAAAAGCAGTGTGTTACATTCAAGGCACATAAAAACATAAATAAAACATCAGAACAGTAAGAATTCTATGCATAAAATAATAACTAAAATACACAGACACAGCTACAAGAAAAAGGGAAACACATAAAAGTAACTAATATATATATATAAAAAAACAACAGAGATTTAAAACAAAAAATTAAGCAGGACAGCAACATATAGCAGAAATTAGTGGCACATAGCACATTTACATGCAGGACTAGTCCAGGTGCAGACAGGCTGTTCCACACATTGGCTGCATCAAACCTGTAAGATTTTTTGCCGTATTTTGATGTTCTGACCTGTGGCACCTCTAACATATTCTCGTACCTGAAATCATAAATAGAAGATTTAACTGTTACCATAGATTGTAAATATTCAGGAGATAAGTTATTTATACATTTAAAAGTATCAATGGCAGTAGTACATGGTCTACTTAGGTGTAGTGTTGTAAGATTTACCTTACTAAGAAGAGTTTCATAATACGACTTAAAATCATTAAAAGCAATCCTAAGGGCTGTAAATTGTATCTTCTCTAATTTTTCAGTATTAGTTTTACTGCAGTTCTAAGTGCCATATCAAAGGGCAATAATTAAAATTTGACATAATAAAAGATTTAAAAATAATTAATCTTGTGTTTTCGTTGAGAAACTTGCTCAATCTCTGTAAGACATTAAGTTGTTTGGCTGCATTTTTACATAAATTTGTGACCTGAGAGTCAAAATTTAGTTGGAAATCAAGATTGACTCCTAATAATTTATTAACCTCATCTTCACATGTTATTTCATTTTCACTAATTTGGAAATACCTGACTGCTTTATTGGTTTTATTTCCAATACAGATAGATTGAAACTTCTCAGGATTTGCCTGCATTTGGTTATAACCGTATCAGTCTATAAGGGTTTGACTTTCAGAGTCCAGAGTTTCTTTGAAAACATTCAGATCTTTATGCTGGAAGGAGAGGGTATTGTCATCGGTATAATTATAGAGTGTTGACATTTGAATGAATTAAAAAATATCATTGAGAAAAATGTTGAAAATTAAAGATCTAAGATCAAGCCTTTAGGAACGCTCTTTATGATTTCCTTCCATTTACTACGAGGGGTGATCAATAATTACGTAGACTGGACGCATAACTTTTTTCATAGTACTTGCAACATGTTGAAAATGGTACCATTTGAAAGAGTAAACCTTTTTCTATTGACTGACTTGATTAGATTAGCATGACGTAGCTCTATACGAAGTAACAGTATATAATGCAACCATAGTAACGCGCTACCGGCCCAGGTGGCGTTTTGTCATACGCATGCTGAAGTAAAACCTTAATAAAATAAATATCAGCCGCAAAAATTCTAAAAAAAAATCCGCGATTCTGTTTGACGACGTTTTGCGACACGTTATCTGAAAATATGACGTCATTCGGCCGTTGCATTGTAAAATAAACAACTTTTGCTCTACGACAGTGACGCATGCTATGATTTAAAAATGTCGTCACAAGAACGTTTAGAAATTCGCGAAAACATTAAATTTTGTAAAGAAATAGGCAAAACACCATCAGAAACGTAAAAGCTACTGAAGCGGACACGGGGAGAAAACTGCGTTTGCAGTGCGCTGGTATTCAAGTGATTTCGACGCTTTTCTGATGGCCGACAGTCCCTTGAAGACGATACAGGTCGTGGACGGAAGTCAACAATCGGACCGTCAGCCGCGACGTCAACAGAAGACAAACTGAAAGCGGACTTTCAGAATGACCATACGGGAGCTGACAGAGGCTGCCAATGTCAGCTATGGAACCGCACACAGCATTCTGACCACCAAATTAAACATGCGGAAGGTATTTAGCAGTGTTCATTTCTCTTGTACAATGATATTAAATATACAGTAGTATAATAGTACTTTAATATTGGATGGGAGAATATTCAAATTGCTACAAATTATTGTGATGAATACTAAAATGTTATAAATTGTCCCAAGTTGGGCCGCAAGCAGTTAATTTTTATCATTTTCAAAATCACAAAATTATATTTTATTATTCTGATAGCCAATGTACATGTATTTTCAGGTACACGGGCGCTGGGTCCCGGAGTTGAAGTCCCACCTCAAAGGTTGCCGATCTGAAAGTTTTCGGAAGCTACAGACGGCTGCAAATGCATTGATACGTCAGTACCCGGCAGAGTACTATTGGGATATCATCTTCAACCAATAGCCAAAGAGACACGAACGTTGTTTACAATGTTCCGGTGTCTACTTTGAGAAGAAATGAGATCACACCAGACGTATTTCGAGCACATTTAGTATAGACGACGTCGTTGACGTCGTCGAACTGATCACGATGCGGGCCGGCAGCGCAATAGTATGCGTTTTCAAGTCGCCGTCATTTGATGTAGGAGAGACAGATATTTTTGATATTTACAGACGTAGTAGAGGATAGAACAACGTTTCTATTGATATATTTTTTATTAATGCTTTTCTTATACTATTAAAGATATAGAGGCAGTCTACGTAATTATTGATCATCCCTCGTAGTTGTATTTCCAAGTTTGACCCTCTGTGATCTATGTGACGGGTAATCAAGCATGAGTTGAAAGCTTTGTCTGATAACCCATAAGCCTTAAGTTTAAGGACGATTAAAGTATGTGGCAAGCTGTCAAATGCTTTGATAGATCCACTAGTATTGCACCTACATATTGATATTCATCAAGGGCCCTTTCCCAGTCTTCCACTAACCTCAGTAGTGTACTTTGGCAGCCATAAGATGCTCTGAATGCAGATAAGAAAGGGTGAAAATATTTCCAAAGAAATCTGTTAACTGATCACTTAAAATTCTGTGCTTGTTTGAGTTTGGGTGAAAAATGACCTTTATCTATCACGGAATTGGCTATTTCCTAAATGGGGTTAACCAGGGTGCCTTGACCAGTCATAATATTTTTAGGGGATATTGCATCTACACCAGTGGCTTTCTTACAGTTGAGTTTCTTGATGCAGTTTCTCACCTTTTCCTCTGGTACATGTAAAAATATTAAAATTATCACGTTTGCTAAGTTTCAATTGCCTTAATGCTATGGTGTTATTATTTATGTCAATATTTTGGGCTATATTAATACAAAAATTATTTAATCTTTCTGCTACTGCATTTTGATCTGACATTAAAGAGCTACCTTAAGAATAATTGTATTGTCAGACTTTGAAATAGATTTTTGTGAAAGGAAGGGTTTGATGGTTGGCCAAAAGTCGAAATAATGTTTTCTAAATTGAAGCTTTTGCTTAGCGGTTTGCTTTTATCTTTTTTCAAAAGGTCATAGTTTAAATCACCAATGCATATTAAATTCTCAAAATGTATAAACATTTTTTCTAGGCACATTGTGATTTCACTCTCAAAAGTACTATTGTTTAAGGAGGGCGGCCTATCTATTGCCAATATTCCCCATTTACGCCTGTTCATAGCTAATTCATAACATACACATTAAAGATTGCAACTTTCTAAACCTTTTCATCGTTTGAAGGGCATATCAGACCTCACAAATATCATTAGTCCGCCACCATATGCATTCCTGTCTCTTCTGTCCATTTTATAACCTTCAGACTATAGCAAGCAAATTGTCATTAAAACTTTCATCGATCCTTGTTTCGGAAATAATTAATAAATACTTAAGTTTACCATCCAGCATTTGTTTAATATCTTAGAATTTATATCTTACACCGTTTATATTTAGGTGGCTGAAAATGGGACATTTCCTGTTTTCATTCGTATATATCTTAGCTGGTCAAAAATGTCGTAACTGTGTTGTTCAGACTCGTCTGAGTCTGAAGATATGTCACATTCGGGGATTTCTTCTTTACTGTCACTAAGAGGCTTGTCCAGCAAGTCTTCTTCTGGATCTGGTTCTGGAAGGTAGCTACCATTAATGTTTACATAAGGCAACACCAAATTGATTACTTGGTCAACGGATTTCCCGCTCCATTTTTTTCCAAAATCAAAAACAAATATTTTTTTTTTGGAAAATCAGCTTCCGCTCGCTTCAGTTTTGGAAGACCGATTTCAAAATTTCAGAGCGGGCGTTTTCACTGTTTAGGGGCCTTATTGTCACTGTTAAGCGACAGTAATTCATAAAATTTAATAATTGTCTATTAAAACACCAGAAGAACATGTTTGAGGCTCTGTGTTGCCCCATTTGCAAAACTGATAGCCGAAATGACAGTTAGATTGTGTAAATAAATCCTCGAAAGATCATTAGAAAGAGTTTCCAATTATGATACCTCATTAAAACAGTGTCATTTAATAATGGCTTACTTCTTTATTTTTCAATTAGAGTTGAAATATAAGAATATTATATAACTGTTTATAGATCCTTTTTCAGATTTGTTTTAAGACTTGCATCATCAAAATTAAGTCTTTCCTTAGCTGCCAAAGTTAAATGTAAAATCAAAGAACAACAGAAAATGCAAAATTTGTCATTGAATTTACAAGTGAATTTGGCCATCAGTGGATTGTATCTGGTGAAATTGCATGGAAAGTTGACAGACTATGATAATTATATAGGTCATGAGTACCTAATGTACTGGTGAGGTGATTGCAGTATTTTCCATAATATGATTTCTGTTATACACGACATGAGAGTAACAGCTTTCTTTTTCTTATGTAGTGACACGAATCTAAGGCAAAACCCTTTATGTGGCCAGGGTACTGGCTAGCCTAGGATATAAACTTAGCAAACACATTAGTTCTATACGAAATATGGTTAAATTGCCAGATTTTCTTGAATCCGCCTGTTGTCCCTCCAGTTTGTTTGTAATGTATTCTGGGAACAGTTTGTAATTAAACCTTCAACAGTTAAAGATCTTTGGTTCTTTTATGTATTTTCAAGCCATTTTGCAATGTTTTTGCAGTGCTTGTTGACTTTTGTGACAAGGTTTTTCATTTTTTTCTTCTAATCGCTCCTCGCCCGCTCCAAAAAAAGGTGAAATCCAAATATTTTTATTTTTATTTCGCTCGCCCGCTCCTTAATTTTTTGGAAAAAATCCGATGACCAAGAAATTAATTTGGTGTGGCCTAATTTAAACATACAGGTTCATCTGTATAGTTTTGCTGCACATCAATCCTAGGGAGGTTTTCAGGTACAGGACACTGTATTCTTTCCGTTATGGTTACCTCCCTTTCCTCACTGTCTGTTAAGGTATCCAGTCCACAAATGAGCAAGTTCTATATAACAGTGCTATTAAAATATACCACATATTGAGGCTCATATAATTTTTGTATCATTTGAAAGTGTATTGTCTACAGAACAAGAAAATATGAATTAAATGACAAAAAATATGTTATAGATTTTTTTTTACTTTGTAGTGTTCAGTGATACTTCAACAGAAATCCACATATTACAGTGCAAAATGTATCATTTCGCACTGTAGTGATCTGTGCATATTATTATGGTCATCTTGTTCAGCAGACATAAAAATGGGAAGCGTGAATGATTTGCAGCTCGTACTGAATATATCGCTTCTTGAAACACGTTGAACTTCGATAAATATAAGTAGTTTTTCTTACCTCACCATAAAGGATGTTGACAAAATCGACAGAAAATGCCGGTAATGGAACGTGCAATAAACCGTGTGCCCACCGTAAATGCGACATATACGTTGGACACGGTGACATAGCTCTTTTAAATGATACCAAAAATATGGGGTCGGATACCTTAATTAATTATACATGTACATAACAGAAATGTTTATGTGAGAGGAATTCATTTCGATTCTTTTTCTTCCTAATACAGTGCAGGACCGCTAATGCAGCATATTTGCATCAGTAATTACTGACTGTACTCTTAGTATGCAAGTAAAAATCATATTTCAGTTTTACTCATTATTCATAAAAACTCTCGTAAATATTAACGTCCTTGATAAAAATAATTCATCATCAGTACCATATCTCAAAATTGCTTATAAATGTAAAACAGCTAATAGTTTTTGCTCTTGAATAAGTATCTTCAGATGGCGCCTTTTAATAGCCAGATCTTATGGCATTAATCTTAGATCAAAAACATTGTAAATACGATACGCATGTCCAATTCATTATTAATTAATATAGCTATTATCATTATACTCATCATCAACATAAGCATTATTTATTTAATATCGTTGTTTTTGTTGTTATCATTATTATTTGTATTATTATATATAGAAGTAGTAGTAGTAGTTTATTTGTTTGTTTGTTTGTTTGTTTGTTTGTTAAAGCCGTTTTCAACATTATTTCAGTTAAATAACGACGGGCAGTAACCAAACCAGTGTTTCTGGATTCTGTACCAGTACAAACCTCAACTGTTCTCCGCATCTCCACATAAAATCAGAGGTGGGGAACGAATGATGTCAGTCACAATGTCTTTTATCGAATTGTCACCCGCCCGGGGATCGAACTCGCGATCCCGCGATCCGTAGATCTGCGCTCTACCTATTGAGCAAAGCGGGTGGGCATGTGCATGTTTAAACACCAAGAAAATAATTAAGTATAAAATGTAAATATTCTTCTGACTGTGAAGATGATATTGAATATACTGATATTTATCAATTAAACACAGGTTTAACTCTTTTTGACGATTTTCTATTGAATATAGTTTTGGATCGGATTATATTTTTCGCAAGTCTATCAGAAATGTTATATTATGCGTAGAAATACTGTGATCAATCCTTAAAGGGAAAGGCAACGTTGTTCTAATGTTAATTTTGTCAGCTGGGATTTCATAAACCATTTAAAGAAGTGAAAGAATTGTCAAAATCGGAGTAAAAATGAGTAAGTTATGAGCATTTAAATATTTTGTCAAATTAGCGGCCATTTTGTTTCCATGGCAACAAAAACAAAATGGCGGATTATTTCAATTTTAGATACACATTTGAACTGCATTTACTTATTACTGTAAAATAATTTCTCTACTTTTTCCAGCTATAATGAAAGAAATTATCATGTTTTACACTTTACACTCAAGAAACATATGAAAATTAGTCTTTTAAAAGGTTATTTGCTAAATAAAGTATTCAGCAGTATGTAAATGACGCCATAAACACATTAAAATGGCTGCCTCCATTATCAGCCATTTTCTTAAATTTCAAACTGCCATATCTTTTTCAATAATTGTCCGATTTTAAAAATTCTTTCAGCGTTATGAAACCCTTGATGATGGCTTCCATATAAAACTAATGCTTTCCTTACCCTAAACATATGTATGGTTTAGCGATCAGAAAAAAAAGTGCTATTTTATAGACTTAAAATTTACTTATTAAATGTTTGTTGTATTTATAAATTTAACCATGCAGTCTGGGAGACAGGCTACCATGGCCGCTGTATAGGAAATTATCTAACTAAGAAACACAAGTACATTTTTCTCTATGCAATGTTTTTGTTCTTAATGAAACAACCCGCTCTGCAATTACTATGCAAGATTTAGCTACCGTGATTTCTTATAAAAAATTTCGAAAACATATTTCCAACATTTCTGCACAAGACCATGGCCGTAGACTGGCTCTCGTCCCTATGTTTGTTCTGTCAAAATTTTCATATGATTAACAATGGAAGTAACTCCAACAAGGTGTTTCTGTATTAACATTTTATTGCCCCTGGCTCCAAACATATGTATGGTTTAGCGATCAGATAAAAATGTTCTATTTTATAGAATTAAAATTTACTTATTAAATGTTTGCTGTATTTATAAATTTAACCGTGCAGTCTTGGAGACAGGCTACCATGGCCGCTGTATAGGAAATTATCTAACTAAGAAACACAAGTACTTTTTTCGCTATGCAATGTTTTTGTTCTTAATGAAACAACCCGCTCTGCAATTACTATGCAAGATTTAGCTACCGCGATTTCAAACTATTCTTTTAATAATTGCTTATTTTTTATCAGCGGCATCAGTTATATAATTATTTAGAGTATGAATTTAGTCCATATAATCTCTTTCAATCAATTAAATGTCAAGTTCACAGTATAAAAACGAACTGAACCCCAACCGGATCTTGCGAGCAGATTACAGGATCCGATTGACGAAAATATATAGGACTATCTAAATAATTATAAACAACTTGTTGCAATGATGCTGAGACGTAATGTAATCGATTGTATCATATCAAGAAATACTTTATCTTTCCGGATAAATTCAGTCTTTACCAGGTTCGTCCTATAATTGCCGATAAAACGATGTACTCTTCTCAACGTGTTTCGTTTAATTCAACACTCGCCGATTACACAAGGAACTTTATTCATAAAATCATTTATCTATACCGATACTGGTGTTTAAGGTGTTGTTTAATGTATTTCCTTCACTAAACCGGCGACATATACCTACCAGGACATGTTTGTTATGTAGAAAATTATGGAAAGTAAACAAGGCAACTGTTTGAATACTGAACCCTTGCAAATCTGTACCTCACTTGTGAGTTCACTGAACCATATCTTGCGAGTCACGTAGGGAGATTTCCAATTTTCCATTGCCTTTATATCCACCTTTTGTCTTTTATTGTACCGAATGTGAAGTTACTGTGTCCACAACAATTATATGGCGCATCTAAAGTTGTTTTCTGGTACTATAAGTAATGTTAAGCATTTAGCTGCACATAGAATGACTGGTTATTGCCTACACGCATCCCAACCTGGAAACAAAAATATTTACATGAAGCTGGTAATTGATTATAGAAAAAGAAATTATATCTTGATATGATATAATAACTACACGTAACATGTCTCCTCTGCGTTTGCAACCTTTGTTCTTTTGTATTTTAGCTCGATAATTCAACGAATAGTCTGAGCTATTTTACTCACGTGTTCATGCATCGTCGTTGGTGTTGACGTCGGCGTAATGCTTTGCTTAATGTTTTGCATGGAACTTTATCTCTCCAAGAAAACTGAAGGTATTTGGTAGAAACTACGCACATGTCCTCGGGGTCAACAGTATCTTGCCATCAAGGCCCACAACTCCAGCATTTGATTGACTGATCCCCTTTCTACATAGAAATGCTGGTTAAAGTTTTGCGTGCCACTTCATGTCTTCAGTACTGCTGAAGGTAATTCGTTGTAACGATCAAGGGCAGTGTCGTACCATTAAGGCACATAACTTTGTCAGGCATATTTACTGAATTACCCCGCTTTTTACAGTTTTAAAATATTTATCCCAGGAATGCTTGCGGGTTCATTTATTAAAGACTACTGCAAGCTTTGTTTCAGTTTTTCAACCAAATGAGATATTTTTTCTAGACAAGTCAGTGATGGCACAGCGAAATTAATGACAGAATCTTCTGGTCGATGAAGTAATCTTCCTTTCCGCGAGTAATTTTGTAAATTTTATGTATATTTCCATTTGATTTTCTGATTTAAGGTAGTCTAAAACATCAGGGATCTGTTGAATAATATTTTCAATTGTGAACATATCAGAGTCTTCGCATGAGTCTGTGCTCAGGACAAAGCAAGGGTCTGTTTGCGTTGAAGATGTGGATTGTAGCAAAATCATATTCTGGAAAGCAAGCTGCATAGTATCTTCATCCTCATCTGAACTCTCAATATCCTCAGGTTCTTCCAGCAATTTGTGAACATCTGTCACTGGTGTTGGTTTTGGAGCTTTTTAATGGGCGAAACGTCTTCTAGCATTGAAACTCTTACTGTTTTTGTGTCATCATTTGGAAATTAAAGCCCTTTTAGAGTGTTTAAACTTCTTTGGAAATATCTTTGAAGTCTTTTGAATATGAAATAATTTCCTTTCTTTTTAAGCCGAATTTTGATCTTTAGATTGTTTACTTCATGGGTTTCCAAATTGTGAAAAATGATTTCGCCAAAGTTTGTTGCCCGGAACTTGCAGTTTATGCAGCTGAATTCTTCCATTTTGCCTAAAAATAAACAGAAAATGCTTTAAATAATAAATTTCTTCTCCCAAGAAACGTAAAGCATCTTTGAAAATACTCCCAAGACATGGTACAGATAGATCGCGTAAACTCGCAAGTGAGGTTCAGAATCACCGGCAAGAAATGTTCAGTAGGCCTATTTTACACCCTGACTTTAAATATTGTTTTTATGTTCAAATCGTTCATTCATATAACAAATAACCATAATACCTTTTGTTATCAATTAATTGCAGCGGTACAAACTCAAAACTCATGGTTCAACCAATCTAAACTTGATAAAACCCAATTTTCTTTCGTATGCAGTGCCGATTTCGTTCTAGCCTGCGGCGAGTTTCATGAATTTTATTGTCTTAATGCTAAAAATGATAATTTTGGGTATTATAGGTAAACAATAAAGTTTGTTGGCTACAACATACATACAGATTGACTTACTTACCATTCAACAGTATCCTCATGAACACGAATTTTTAACTCAACTGCCTCGACGCAAAATGGCTAAAACTGAAATCCGCTCGCAAGATCCGGTTGGGGTTCAGTTCGTTTATAAACTGTGAAGTTGTAATTATTATTTTAAAAAAATCCTTATATTGTCAACAAGTAAAATATTTTATATCATTACCAACGCAGTAACCAATAACATATTCAAAAAAACAGTCACTATGATAAAAGTTCATGTTGGATATTCAACCATAATTTCTATTTATGGAGTTGCCCTTTGTTGCTGTTGTTACTGTGCCCTCAGTTTCTTTTTTTCTTTGAACTTGAACACATTTAATTATTTCTGTTCTTGAAGCTTATCTACTACAATCTCAAGGTAATTAAAGGAATAACTTGTGTTTATGCAATTACCATCTCGATATAGATACGTTTAAAGTGCGTGAAGGCTGAGGGCATAATGTCTTATATATCCAGATGGAATCTGTATAACCGCATAAGATTTTTTATATTTTCTGATATTTTTTCTTTGAAGTTGATTTATTTGATTAAATGTTGTAAACACACTTTCAAAGTAATATATTTCTGAAATGTCTACTTACGGCTGCTGTCAGAATAGCAAATAAATACTTTAAACGTTTGACACAACGTAACCTTTTATCGAGCAATTTCGGAAGAAATGCATTTTTTTCATATACTAGTAGCAAATAGACGCCTATAAAAATCTCAGCAAATCGTACTAAAGACTCACTAGAATTGCTATGCTTCGGCTCTATGTAGTTTCATCCCAGGAAACGCATTTTTACTGTGAATATTTGCGGCTTGTTTCTAAATCTAGTTTGCCGTGTGGTGGCCGTAAAAAATATCCCCGCACTTGTATTTATATTTTGCTGGGGGAGGGGGTTCATAACGCATTATCTCTCATGATAAGACTCAATGAAACCTCAAAAAGTTGAAACTCCATAGGTGGCCTAATCCGACATATATCAAAATGGACGAACGTGGAAATGGACTACAGTCCTGGCTTTCTAGCCTGGGTTGAGCAGCACTCAGCATTTGCACATTTAAAATTAAAGAGATATTAGCTGCTGTGTTCATATGGAACGTTCAATGATACACTAGAATGCAATTCCATTAAAAGCGGCGTATGGTCACATTTATTATAATGGACTAACCACATAGTATATAGCCACTATGTAAACTTTGCTATCTTAATATCAACTTGTCATTAGCAGCCGCCTACCTTAAGCAGAGAGATTGTCTCGCTCCCACGACTGGCTGCTTAATACAGGTTTGACTACACACCTCTTAGGTTTGATGCAAAGTTCGTGATTGTACATACAACATCAATCATAAAATACATTTTGTATAAATGTTAAAATCTGCCCATTTAAGATTTTAACTTTTGCTAAACATGTATACAAAATAAATTGATTACTAACCATTTGTCAAAACAGTGGTAAAGTGGTTACTCTGGATAAAAAGAAGACAAATTTCTATTGATTTTGAATTACTAAAACTGTAAAGCGCCTACAACTCTAATGAAGACATATGACATGCCATTTCATCTGTCATGTAGGTTTCACATTATGTTAGCTTGTTGTAGACAACTCACTCTGACAAACTCTTGACAGACCACTGACACGCCTGGATACACAAAACCGTCCTAACGTTGTATTGTCTTTATTAATAGCTTAATTACATAGCCTGAAGGTACTTTTGTGAATAAATGATAAAACAAAACATAAGATAATTATCTACAGCTTCCATGCTTTTTGTGGAATTATAAAAAAAACAAAGGATTTAAAGATTTTGGTGTCATATTTGACAGTTCTTTTTCCGGGACTGTTTATGACTGTTACACTTTCATTAATGCTTTATGAGGCACATTAAAAGATGGTGAAACTGGATTAGATAACACATGTTAACTTAATTAAAGTTAAAGTAAAAAATAATTTAAAAAATGGCTTTTCCTCGCGGAAATTTTGACCATCATGAGGAGTGGTGTTAAACATGGTATCTGCTCAACGAAAATGTTACGATTTAGGCTGTCAAGGCGGTATGGCCTAGGTAAACTGAAGAAAAAAGCTTTCGCCATTATTGTGATTAGTTTCAT
The DNA here is from genome assembly GCF_021730395.1 of Mercenaria mercenaria. Classification (NCBI taxonomy): domain Eukaryota; kingdom Metazoa; phylum Mollusca; class Bivalvia; order Venerida; family Veneridae; genus Mercenaria; species Mercenaria mercenaria. The sequence goes on along the minus strand of NC_069373.1, from coordinate 78,538,303 downwards.
AACAATTTGCTATATAATGAAAGTAACAGTGATCAACACAGTGGAGGTAGATGGACGCACGAGAACAACGTTACATTCATCAACAAGAGGACTTCAATGCAGCAGCACATTACGCCAGACCAATGCATCTGTGACTAGAAAAGATTGGGATTTCAGATTATTTGTGGGTTTCATTTCTTTCCATCTGATTGTCAAATGTATCATAAGAGAATTCAATTCAGTCCGAGTAGTTTAAATAAAAATGTGCTTTTAATTCGAGCATTCTGCCATTATGGTCAAATTGTTATAAATTATGCCATACTGAAAGGCAAATGTAAATTTCATTTACCGTTGTTTTGTGGAACAATGAACATCTTTTGAGCGGCCCTACTGAAGAACTCTTACAACCACCGGCAAATATATCTTAACCGCACCAATTTCACACTAGGTAACCGGATATGTTCGGCACAGGATGCTATGTTCGGCGCAGGATCGATACATTAATATGAAAACTTTAGTGGTGTTAGTATTCTCCTTATTTCGGCCTATAAAACAAATAACCAGTACAATCACTTTACTAGTCTTATCACGTAATAAATGAAGTTCCAAAGTCGATTGAAAATCCTGAAAAGATGCCATTTTAAGCATAAACTGGCGGCGAAGTTAAATGTTAAACTTTACGCCAATTTCAGCAATTATAAAGTTTATAGCCACATTTCTTTCAAAATATTGCAAAACAAAGCCAATATCTTTGTGGACTGTATTCATCAACCTTTTCCCTGTCATCCTTCCAAATCATAATGTCTAAATCGGTGTTTTAGTGAAGATTTTTAAGTTTGAAATACACCATGTGCACGAAAAAAAGGCGATGTTTGGAGCAGGATAAAACTTTTGCGGTGATGTTTGGGAGCAGGTTATTGTAAACTTCATCACCAATATCGCAATGACCGTTTTTGACGCTGTCAAGCAAATTTTTGATATCTAATAGAGTTTACTGTATGTATTTAACGGTTTAGTATACGGTGTACTTGTTTTCATTTGGAGACCAAATGACATAGCATTTTTTCATGATTTTAAATCGGCTTTGGAAACTTCATTTATTACGTGATAAGACTAGTAAGGTGATTTTACTGGTTATTTGTTTTTACAGGCCGAAATAAGGAGAATACTAACACCACTAAAGTTTTCAAATCGATGTATCAATCCTGCGCCGAACATATCCTGATACCTAGTGTGAATAGGCATGGTTAGGATTTGAACCCGGCCCTTCATATCCGTAGGCAAAAATGTTTTAGCGTACCTCGGCCAATGCGTCCACGAAAGTTTATCCGTTCATTCACCTATGTTGATAATGCTATAAATGACTTTATTACATTTTTAATGTATGAGTGTTTTCCTTTTTTGTTTCAGAACGACAACTATTTTTCCTCTAATAACCATATATCTTTTGTGTTGCATGATTTGCTTTAAGTTCCCTCTGTGTGTATATGACTGTTAAAATGTATGTCCTTTTCAGAATGCACATAATCTATTTTAATGATGTATTTTGACCTATTAAAGTTACAGCGATATTCAGTGACAGGTGTTCATTATTAGTTAGCGTGTCTATAATGCTGGCAGCGCCTGTAAACACAGTGTTTTAAACGAAGGTCATATATAACAGTAATTGTTTCTATTGCCGATTTGAACTTAATTAGGTTTTCATTTTCATTGTATTCCAGGAGCGCCCACAGTTTCTGAAGAATTTCAAAAATCCCTGTTTCTTCCAAAACATCAGCATGCGCGTGGACGGAACAGTGACCGGACAGTTCAGATTACGGTGTCTCCCTTATTTTATTATAGCTGGTTTCCCTAAAGCTGGTACTACGGACCTCTGGTTTCGCTTAATGAGTCATCCGGACATTAGATTAAGACACATTAAAGAACCCAGATTCTTCAATATTGGACGTTATAGTAAGTGCGGAACTAATATATTTTTTGTTCAGTTTCCGCGCGTATTAAGTATCGGATCGAACTATGGTAGCGCTTTCATACTGACGCACTGAGTTGTGTTCACTATGGTAGCGCTTTCATACTGACGCACTGAGTTATAGACAAAAATAATGACGCCACGATCTATGTATAGAATGCTTTTATTTTGAAAACCTGTTACTAATAACAGGCGATACATAGTTACCACTACCTAAAATAGCAGATTTGAACAGTTAACTAGATATTTCCCGGTAACGAGGACTTGATGTTAAATTTTAGTGACATCTTGCTTTTTTGCTCAAATTATGTAATTTATGTCACACGTCACGTTCTCTTTCTAATTTTCAAGAGTGACTGTTTGAAAATAGGTTATCTAATATGGTGTTAAACTGACATTTCTCTTCAGGAATATGGAAATTAGAGAAACTAAAATAACTCCGAGAGTGAAATAAGAGAATGGGATGTATGTTATCATAAAACTGAAGAAAATGAATTGAATTATGTCCAAAGCAAGGTTTTAATAGGCAATTTTTGCAAGATTATAATAGATTCTAACACGACCAGCAATAATCTACATACATGTAGAGCAAAATCTATCTCGGGTTATTCTGCAATAAACCATTGTTGATACTAGAATGTCGTGTTAGAATCGAAATAACAAAATGTTATTTATCGGAAACAATATATCACTCAGGCCTACGGCCTTCGTGGTATATTCTTACGCATAAGAACGAAAAACTAGGGTTATTCTACGATAAACCACACTTGGGAACTTATTATTTCTTAATTAGAAACTTAGAAATTTTGTCAGGACTGTTTTGCTTTAAAAATGAAAGTATGTACTTCGAATGGATTCAGTTTTGATATTGTTGATTATGTTTCTGTATTACAGAAGTCCGCTAAGCTGTTTACGTCTCGTGAAAGTGACTCAAACAAAGTCTGCTATTATTTTGCTTGGTTGCGTCCTATGCTTCAAAAGTGTCCTCTTTTAGATGTATTTCAAATCTTAAAATTTAGTCGGAGGAATGGATGGAGAGTGGGGGATGGGGATGGGGAACGAAATAATCATACTAAAATTGAAGTAAATGTTTTTATTAATAAGTTACTTTCAAGATGAAAAATTATATTTTTTTTGTCTCTTAATTGGTATGGTTTACATTGCAAAAAGTGAGGGGATTTTTTAACGGTATACATACACTAAATAGCAAAATCTACCAAAATGTAGCAAAATGCCAACCATTGCCAGTTGTATTCGAGTTTTAATGGCATTCTTCTTTATAAGCTTTTGATATCATTTTGAAATTGAAATGATTATTTCATATTGACATTTCAAATGGAAACTTAGGACACAGCTTTATCAATAGTTCGAACCTTCATATGAAATTATAAAGTTACCCCAGCTTCCCCTCCCCCTCCCCCCCCCCCGTTTAGCAGTGTTCTTTTTAATACTCGCCATTCTTAAATTCTTAAAATTTTGTAATTTTAACAGAGGTATGAAAGTTAGCGTAAGGATGATTGATAGAGCTACATAGAGTGTTATATGTTTTAGGTTGAACACCACTAAATTACGCTGTTCTTTATTTCATGATCGACGCACTTAATAATGTTATTTCTTCAGACTCCTGTGCTGTAGGTGAAAAATGCCGAAAACACATGAACAAAGTAAAGCAGATTTGTCATGGTTGTCCGCTTAGGTAATATCAATGCCTACTATCAATTACTATTGACTAATTTAAACGTAAGTAAATGTAATAACAACTATTATCATTATAACGTAACAAGTAGAATTATTATACTATTTTGCAAAGTCGCCGAAAAGAAGTTGATGTGAAATTAAAGGATTCCTCTCTTCTCTTTAAAATCCATTAATATTTGTTTCATAATGAAGAAGTCTATTTTTTCTGGCTTAATTTAAACAATTTCATAAGAAAACTTGATAAAATAAGATATCTTTCATGATGGTACCATGAGCACTACAGTGTCTACAGCGAGCACATCAAATGTATACGGTCTACAAATGTTCTTACATATGTATTTCTCGAACAACAAAAATAAAGCGAACATGGCATTTATAAGCGAAGAAAGGGAGTCTAAATCGTACTCTACTGATAACGTAAACGCATTTTCATTCGTGACATACTCCAAGCTAAATAAACAAACAAAAAATCTCAATATTTTTAGGTATTTTGAAAGTAGAGATGTAATAAAATTCGTAAAAAGATCCCTTGGAAGCATAGAATGCAACCAAAAAAGAATAATAGCAGACTCGGTTTGATTGAGTCTGTTCATGCGAGGTAATGAAACATTTACTGGCGATATGATTTTCCCGTCTTTGAAAAAAAGTACTGAAAATGTCTGTAATTGTTATCGATTATGAAATAAAGAAGAAAATGAATTTGTATCATGCAACCTCCTACCGGCCGTATTGATTCATTCACCAAATACGTAACAGGCTTTTCCGTGAATATTTTATTACGAGCTACATTTCTAACCGTTTAAAACTATTCTGACATACACATGCAGTAATGCAACATTGAATATTTTCTTGTATATTATACACATGTTGTGTAATAACTTCAGCATTCTGCGGCACTTTATTACTGTTTTACCTTCTAAGTAGGCAGTAAAATGGGCCAGTATTTGATATATTCAGATGGTCCAAGATGCGTTTACATAAAATTACATAACTAATATATCATAAGCATGTGTATTTGTCGAAACTAGTTTTCAAACAATCCTGTTCCTATTGTGTGTATATTTGTCAGTTGTCATGTATAAATGACATTATGAAATAAATATGTTAGGGAAATGAATATTGATAAATGTTTTAAGCGTTTTTACAATGTATTTTGATCAATGCAGACATGGTGATTGCTCTAAATAAGGTTTTTCAAAAAATATCTCTATCTTTCCATGCTGTTTTCTATTAATGTTTATTTAAACAATTTAGTACAAGTACAAAAATCATTATTATACATATTTAATTTTCATGCGCGAAAACGTGTCATTTAAGCTTTGTGTCCTAAATTTCATATTTTTATTTGCAAAATATTACTAGTCTGTTCCTAAAAATAGATTAATGTTGGTGTTTAAGGTTTAATTAATTTATTTATTTGGGTTTTATGGTGCACCAACACAGTGTAGGTTATATGACGCCAAACAGGACTACAGATTTTGGTTCCACATCTCATTTACATCAAAATAAAAACATGAGTTATAGAATCAAAACCTGCATACCTGCTGGAATCAAAGAGTTACTGCAAAACCAAGTGTTAAGACCCTATTAGTCGCCTCTTACGATCATGCAAGGGTAAGGCGTTAAAGGTTTAAAAGGCTTTAGAAAGAAATACTCAGGTTTCAAATTATTGAAACGTACAGACAGTTTATTTATAGAATCTTGTTTGCTAGTACATTTAAAAAAAACCCAATCAAACCCAAACGCTTTTAAATTATGAGGAAAATCAATATTTTGCGTTCGCTGTTTTGTGTATATCTTAATTCTCTATGTCATAAAATGTGACTAACACAAAATGGGAAGGGGCGGGGGTGATGCTTCATACATTCACTCAATAACTGAATGGGCATATTTTGATATTTATAATCAAACTATTGGAGAAAAAATATGTATAATTGTAAACTTGTATATATAGTATTGTTGTGAAATTGGAAGAATACATTTTATCACCATTTTGTTTTAGCCCAGGGCGGATTTAATTACGCTGCAGCGAAGTATTTAACCTTTTTCGACAAAGCAGCCGCAGAATTGCATCGGCTTGTTGCACCCTTGGAATGCCAAGAGCATCCATTTCCTTATTATCACGGCATAACAGGTATGTTTTAATCGTTTCTGACATCATTTACGTCATCAGTCTGTAAATGTTGGTTTTGAATGTCAGCCCCGTGATGACTAGACGAAACACGGCACTTGGTACAAAGACAAAATGGGCAGTTTAACAGAGGATAATGGGTAACTGTATAAAATGCAGAAAGAAAAACTTTTTGTCTTAGTTGAAATGTATTACATGTACTTCGATGGAAATCAATTCACAAAGATATTGTGACCCTAAAACGGAGAATTCTACAGGTCACAGCGGTCGATTGCTTTTATACGTTATGTCATCAAATGGCAAAACTGTATATTGATACGTTATGCTGTCATATGACACAACTGTATATTGGCCGCAAAGGTGCTCTTGGAAAGCGCGCGCTGTGTGCTATTTCAACCCGTATGAAATGGCCAAAAAGATGTGAACATGTCGCGAACATACTGCGAACATGCTGCGAACATACCTATTCGTGGGAAGTATTTGGGGGATATTCGCTGCTAGCCGCGCAAATGCTGTTATTGATTTGATACTAGTTCGCGGAATATTCTGCGATCATTGTATCTATTATATCAAAAGAGTTCGCGGTATGCGCGCCCGATATTCGCGGCATGATCGCAATAACTGTTCGAGGCAAACTGAAATATTTCCGAAAGCCGTGTTAGTTGTCAGTTTTGTGAAATCTGTTTCCATAAAAGTATGCAAAATTGAATCAAACAAATCCATCGAAAAGAAGGGGAAACAAAAAGGTAAATATAAGGAATGAATTTTGATTCTGTAACTATTATCTGGATAGGAATTAATTAGGTATTTAAAACATAAACAGTCAACTGTATATTATATTCAGATAGTAATAGCATTGCCAAAATTTTTTCAGTAAAGACATCACAATGGTGAAGTGAATTTGCGAAGACAGATTTTGTCCATGTATTTACGAAGACAGATTTTGTCCATGTGTGAAGAACAAGGAACACGCTTTTTAGCCAATTCATACGCTTTTTTTTTGATGGTCGCAGGAATTTATTAGTAGCTGGTCTTGTGACAAACGCCATTATTTGAAGTGATGTAACTGCGAATCGTTAAAAATCACAAACTGTATTCATATCTATTTCCCCCAAGATATACAGAATTTGTCTTTACCAAGAAGAACTATAATGGACTTTTGTTTACTGTTTGCGAATACCTCTAGTACCTCTCTCAAAGCTATCTCCTTCGTGCACGCTGATTAGTAGGCATGTCAGCAAAATTCTGTTGTTTTCAGGTGTAATTATTTGCATTTCAGTACCTTTCGTATGACATTGATATTGAGTAATAAATAAGGGTAGGCTAATCTTCTACGTTTTGAATGTCAAATGAAAATGTTTTAGTTCACTCTTTTTGTAAGAAGATTGATTCTGTAATCATTCTGATGAAGTTAACAGTAACAATTACAAATATTTCGTAATCTTTCTGGGATTTATAATTGTTGCTTAGTCTGGGGTTCTTTTTCTACCTACAGGGGAAGGAACTGTTGATACAGTGTTTGACAACAAGTTATGGCATCTCGTACCTGGGAACGATCATTGCAAGGAACCTGTTGTTACGAACGCCGACTATGTTTACCATATAAACCCGGATGTTAAAATTATATTCATGGTTAGAAATCCAGTTGAAAGGTAACTCTTATTTAGTTTGATTTAACAAAGACGTCTTGTAATATGTAAGTAATTACAACAAAATTGATTTTTATCCGGTCAAGTTGACAGTTTCTGACTCAAGTAAAATCTACGCCAGCTACGCGCATTCTAGATACTATCGTGTGAATGCTCTACTGGCAAAAACTGCACATCGATCAAGGAAAGAACTAGTTGGTGACAGGTAAATTTGTAGGAAACATTTGATTACCAAATAGCTTATCCAGTATAGATTTTACTCCGCTTTTACCCGAGTTACATTTAAGAAGCGGGATTTATGCACTTTTCGTTTCGTTGTTAGATAAAGCCGTAGTTTTTGGAAGAGAGCTGCCGTACCCAATCATTTCTATTGGTTAGGTTTAGTACGGTGGCATATTTCTGCCACGAGCTATCCCGTGGTAGAAATATGCCACCATAGTTTAGTATAGATAAATTTCGACAGTTTCAAGCGTTATTGCCTATTTGAATAATTCTGAAAAGCATGCATACAAGTTCTTAAAAGCATAAAATCTTGAAAGGGAGCTCAATGGCAGGTTGCTTTAAGGGCTCCGTCTGACCATCATTTGTGTTAAAATATTATATTTGTTATTTTGCAGGCTTTACTCTGATTACTTGTATGAAGCGAGATTTGTACACTATCCAGTGAGTCGTCAGTTGTTTCATGAAGCTGTCACAGATGCGATACAAAACCACACAGATTGCAGAAAACATACCTCAGTCAGGGCTTGTGCATATAATGGAACTCTTGAAACCTTTAAGGTAAATACGTAACTTTATTACATGTTTTTCAGTGAATTATCGAACTATTAGAATGAAATATATCTGGTATTTTCACAGGGAAAATATCAAATATATATTTCACTGGTAAAAACTAAACAAGAGGGTCATTATGACCCTATATCGCTCACCTGTTAAACTTGGCCTTGGAATCACCAAGATAAACATTCTGACCAAGTTTCATGAAGACAGGGTCATAAATGTGGCCTCTACAGTGTCAAAAAAACTTTTCCTTTGATTTGAGTGGTGACCTAGTTTTTGACCCAACATGACCCAGTTTCAGACTTGGCAAAGGAACCATTTAGATAAACATTCTTACTAAGTTTCATGAAGACAGGGTTAAAGATATTGCCTCTAGAGTGTTGACAAGCATTTCGTTTGATTTAAGCAGGTGACCTAGGTTTTGATCCCACATAACTCAGTTTAAAATTTGTCCTAGAAATCATAAAGATGAACATTCTGACCAAGTTTCATGAAGATAGGGTCATAAATGTTTCCTTAAGAATGATAACAAGCGTTTTCTTTCATTTGGTGGGTGACCTAGTTTTAGACCCCATATAACCCAGTTTTGAACTTGGCATAAGAATCATCTTTTAAAGTTCCACGAAGATAGGGTCATAAATATGGCCTCTAGAGTGTTAACAAGCACTTCTTTTGATTTGACCTGGTGACAGTTTTTAACTTCACATGACCAAGTTTCGAACTTGCTCTAGAGATCATCAAGATAAACATTCTATGCAAGTTTGTGTCAAATCAAAGCATAAATGAAACCTCTATATGGCTGAAAGGGCCAATAAAGAAAATTTTGCCCCTTTCAGGAGCAGTAAATCTAGCACCCATGACCGAATCTAGCCGGTTTTAGAAAGGAACTGAGATATTATCATGACTTAAGTTGTATGTAAGTGTAGTTAAACTCGAATGTGACATCTATCGTATTCACAAGGTAAAAGTTAACAAATTTTGACTCTTTCAGGGGTCGTAACTCGGAAACCTTTAATTGGATCTGCCGGATTTATCATGGAATCCAAGATCTATTGTTGTTAAGGATATTTTGCAAGTTTGTAACAAATCATGGCCTCTATCGTGTTCACAAGCCATAAATAGCAAATTTTGGCCCTTTAAGGGGCCATAACTCTGGAACCCATGATGGGATCTGGCCAATTTTCGAAAGGAACCGAGATATGCCAATACAAGTTGTGTGCAAGTGTGATTAAAATTGATTGCAAAATGTGGTCTCTATCGTGTTCACAGGAAATTGTTGACAGACGACGGACGGACGAAGGGCGATCACAAAAGCTGGTGAGCTAAAAATGGATAATTTAGTCAAAACATGAAATAAAAAGAAAAATTGTTTGTTTTACATGTAAGATGAAAATATTTATTTATTTATTTGGGTTTTACGGCGCACCAACACAGTATAGGTTATATGGCGCCAAACAGGACTACAAATATTGGTTTCACATCTCATTTACATCGAAATAAAAACATGAGGTATGGAATCAAATTTTGCATACCTGCAGGAATCACAGAGTTACAGCAAAACCAAGTGTTAAGATGGAAATATATTTCACTCGTGAACACCATAATTTACAATTTCACACGTGGCTGTGCCACTCGTGAAAATACTGCATATTATGTTCTCGCGGTGAAATATATTTTGATCTTATGCTGCGTTTACACTTAGCCACGATGTCCACGATGCCCACGATTTGAGAGAAGCGTGGCGAACGTAGGGGCTCGTAGGATCGAATCGTGGTGATCTTGAGGGAACTTGGTGGAATCGTGATGATCGTAAGAATCGTGACAATTTTTTTGACAGTCAAAAATTTTGCAACGATTATCCCGATTTATCTTAAATCTTGAGAGAGCGTGATTGAACATGGAAATCGTTGTAGAGCGTAATGCAGCTTAACAGACCTTAACGTAGCGCATCAGACCTTTATGCTCTATCATATGGGGATCTTGGTGAACTTGGAAACACGATTCTAAGTTCCACTAGATCTGGAGGCATCCTTACATAGTTGACGTTGGAGCCAACAACTTCACGCCTGAGTTCTGTGTTGAAAAGTTGAGAGTATTGTCCCAGTTGGTGCCTTTGGTTTCCACTTAACCATGGTCTCACCCACCTGGTCTTAGGCTTTCTATTTCTTCTTCTCATTTCTCTCTTTTATATCCTGCCCTATTCCGTCCCTTGTTGCTGCTGCCGACGAGTAACTATTATAGGCATACACGAAAAATGCAAATTCAGCATCTTGTTCAGCTCCTTGATGCATAGCTCGTTCCTCTTTGGAATTTCTGGAGAGAATGAGAGGATGACCTATGCCTCCTATTTATTCTCCAATCGTGCTCAAAACGTGACAGTCAAATCGTGGACATAAATCATAGGAGAGCTTAACAAAACTTGATAACGTGAGGGATCTAAATAGAACGTGACAAAGCGTGATAGCATATCGTGGTAATCATAAGAGAACTTGAGAGAACGTGATGAAAATCGTGGCAGATCTCGACCAGAATCGTGATGGTTTCGTAATAAAACGCTGCAGGTAGTAACAAAACGTACCGAGAGCGCAAGAAAGCGCAGGAAAGCGTAGTTATACAAAATTCAATCAATAAATCGTGGAGCTCCGAGCTTTTCTTTAAATCGTGGACATCGTGGATATCGTGGCTAAGTGTAAACGCAGCATAAGATCAAAATATATTTCACCGCGAGAACATAATATGCAGTATTTTAACGTTTGGGGAGGCTGCGTTTTTGGAACGTGGCATTCCCTGTTGGATTTTCATTCTTGTTTTAGCGCTTGCGAAATTGTAGACTTAATTCTTTTAACATTTATGTTGATACTTTACAAATCACATGTCTACAATATATATGTTTCATGCCTATATCATTTTGATATTAATCAAATTATCGTGACAACCTTTCAAAAGTGCATTTTGCTATTTATTCAACAATTAAATATAACATTTATAAACATATCCATCAATATTGTATTCTATGAATAAATTAAGTCATTTGACAATTAATTTATGAAAAAAATATTTATGAATTCAATGCAAAACAACAACTGCTGTAAAAATGGATAACTGTACTTGAAAACATACGATTTCGCAATTCGATAAAGTATATTAATGAAAAGTTTCTGAAATTATAGGGGTTTAGCTATATAAAACAGTCAGGGTTTAGCTATTTAAAACAGTCAGGGTTTAGCTATTTAAGACAGTCAGTATCGTTTGTATTGCCTGTTTACTTTTTATAAGAGTCCTGACTAGTTTTGGCAGTTTAAAATATAAACTATTCTGAAACTTACCTGATTTATTTTTAAAATTCAGTAGACACTTCTGCGAGAATGTATTTCAAAACCCGAATTTTATGGGGATGTGGTTTGCAAACTTCGTACGATTTTGGGTCATGGTAATTTTCCAACTGTATTTGGTAAATTCATTCCCTAACGTTTTATTAAAATAGGTTACGACACAACTGTTAGACACACCGCATGTTTAGTGTTCAACCCGTTTACAGTTGCACACTAGCTTTCCTCTTTGATTGTGTCTGACAGAAGAGGTGGGGGGGGGGGGGGGGGACTCTGATAAGCAGTTTTTAAATCCCATACGGACTGAACTGGATGATTTCTGTTTTCTGGTCTGTTTCGCTGGGCCCTTCAGGGTGTTTCTCTTGATGCTCTGTCTTCTGCAAAGGCATTGGAGTACATACGTTTTTGGTTCTTAAGGTTTGCTTTTTATTTAATTATTCAGGAGTATTTTTGTGTTTTACATGCCATGCCTTTTGTTTCCATTGCCTGTGATAGAGATTCACCTGCCGGGGATTACTTTTATTTACACTGTCCCGCGACTTTGGAACATGGTGGTGGCAAGAGTGAAGTTGGATGCGTACCATAAACCGGCTTCAGCTCCCCAGTGGGGTTTTTGCCACTGGGCGTTCCCATGAGGTGCCCCATTATGTTCCTTTGTTTTTTCCTCGTGTGTTTGCTTTGCATGTGAATGTGTGTGTTAGAAGTGTGTACATCTGCGTGCTGTGGGTTTCGTTTTTGGGAGGCTGCGTTTTTAGAACGTGGCATTCCCTGTTTGATATTTATCCTTTTATAAGCAATCCAACATCAAAACACCGGCAACGTCATTTCTTCTACCTTCACTACCAACAAAACAAAATATAATTAAATATTCAAGTGTAATTAGCCGAATAGCATCTTAATAAATAAATGCTTAACAAATTCTACCAGTTTACAATTTTAGAATTCTAAATAATACTTTAGGTTATGGATTTGGGACAGTTAAAAATACATAACTTAATGAATTTAGATTTTCTCGACTTCCTTTACCGCAGAATATAAAAATAATTTCAATGTGGGTATATAACTTACTGATATGTCTTGTAAAGAAAGCCGTGCATGTTTAATTCTATAATGAACAATAATTCCAGATTCGTTTAACAGTTAATTTAAACGTTCCACTTTTTAGCTCACCTGTCACGTAGTGACAAGTTAAGCTTTTGTGATCGCCCTTCGTCCGTCCACACTTTCTTGAGAAAACGATAGAGACCACATTTTGCAATTGATTATAATCAAACTTGCACACAACTTGTATTGGCATAATATCTTGGTTCCTTTCGAAAACTGGTCAGATCCCATCATGGGTTCCAGAGTTATGGCCCCTTAAAGGGCAAAGAACACGATACAGACCACATTTTGCAATGGATTTAATCAAACTTGCACACAACTTTAATTGGCATAATATCTCGTTTCCTTTCGAAAACTGGCCGTATCCCATCATGTGTTCTATAGTTATGTCCCCTTAAAGGGCCAAATTTTGCTATTCTGACTTTCGCAGCCACATAGAGACTTCATTTATGGTTTAATTTGACACAAACTCGCAAAATATATTCAACAGCAATAGATCTTGGATTCCATGATGAATCCTTCAGATCCAATCATAGGTTCCGGAGTTACGGCCCCTGACTGACCCTTGAAAGAGTCAAAATTTGTTAATTTTTACCTTGTGAACACGATAGAAGTGACATTTTACATTCGATTTTAACCACACTTACATACAACTTAAGTCAAAATAAGATCTCGGTTCCTTTTGAAAACCGGCTAGATTCCATCATGGGTTCAAGAGTTAGTGCCCCTGAAAGGGGCAAAATTTTCTATTTTGCATTGAATGTTTATCTTGATGATCTCTAGGCCAAGTTCGAAACTGGGTCATATGGGGTCAAACACTAGGTCACAAGGTCAAATCAAAGGAAAAGCTTGTTAATACCTAGAGGCCACATTTAAGACACTATCTTCTTGAAACTTAGTTAGAATGTTTATCTTGATGCTTCCTAGATAAAGTTTGAAACTGGGGCATATGGGCTCAAAAATTAGGTCACCCGGTCAAAGGAAAAGCTTGTTACCACTCTTAAGGCCACATTTATGATCCTATCTTCATGAAACTTGGTCAGAATGTTTAACTTGATGATTCCTTGAGTTCAAAACTGGGTCATGTGGGGTCAAAAACTAGGTCTCCCGCTCAAATCAAAGGAAAAGCTTGTTAACACGGTAGAGGCCACATTTGTGACCCTATCTTCATGAACCTCGGTAAGAATGTTTATATTGATGATCCCTATGCCAAGTTCAAAAGTGGGTCATATGAGGTCAAAACTGGGTCACCACTCAAATCAAAGGAAAAGCTTGTTAACACTGTAGAGGCCACATTTATGACCCTATCCTCATGAAACTTTGTTAGAATGTTTATCTTGAAGATTCCAAGGCCAAGTTTAACAGGTGAGCGAGATAGGGTCATCATGATCCTCATGATGATGACCCTCTTGTTTGAACAACAAATCCTAATATTTTACTCGAAAAGAATCGAACGTGTAAATGTTTACCTGAAATATTTCTAAATGATATTTTTGAAAAATAAACATCTGACATTTCCAACAAAATGCATTGCATGCTGTCAACAGTTTTTTTTGTTTTTTGTTTTGTTTTTTTTTTCTTCATTTTATTCTTATTTCTACAACTGAAGAATGTGACCAAATCTGTAAATCATTCAAACTTTGAATATTCATCCTTGCTTTTTCCAATTCCCCAAACACTCTTAACCTTTTCTTTTCCCTCTTCCCATTTTTGTATTTTGCATATAATTTAATTTAAATGTACTTGTTCTTTGTCCGTCTGCTATATCTTTCCACTACAGTTTCTTTTTGTTGCGAGCCTGCTTTGCGATGCATGGCACTTTGACTGTGTTTGGGATGCTATATGTGCTTTCGGGAAATCTGCCCTAACCTTTTATTTTTCACATGATGTAGTAATAATTGAACAGTTTTAATCTGGAAATGTTTTACATGTTTACACGATATATTTAGCTGCATTATGACATAACCAAAACATAAAAATACATTTGTATTCAAATTGTGTAATACTAGTAATATCCATTCTTCTTTTCTAGATTAGGTTACGTGTTGGAATGTACAACATCTTCATCGCCGATTGGTTGAAAGTATTTCCCCACAGAAACATACTTGTCGTTAAATCAGAGGATACCACTGGTCCAAAGAAATCAGAAACATACAGACGGATATTTGAATTTCTTAATATAAGTAAGCTTGTTTTAAGAAACATACTATCAACATACAAAGTTACTCTGACAGAATTCCGCTGGAGCAGGTGCCGACGGCGTGAGCTAGAGGTGTTGCATATTTCATTACCTCTCATGAACAGACTCTATCAAACCGAATCTGCTGTTATGCTGATAAGCTGCATGCTGTACTTCGAAAAGATCTTTTCGCGGGTTTAACTGATACATGTACTTTGGTTTATTCTCTGCTGAAAATCTAGTTCATTAGCAGATATGGCTCAGGGAAGTAATACACCCTGAAAAGTAATCATCTTGTATCTTTATACATATGTTCTTGGAAACTGAATTCTGTAACGAAACTCTCATATTAACTTGATATGTCTTTTGTCAGATAATATTTTTTCACTCGGGTATTTGTTTATTTTGTGTAATACGTATTATTAATATCATATTGACATTTTTGTAACTTCATTGTACAGAGACAGATGAATGAACTTTTTAAAGTTGTACTATGTATTAAACAAAAAGTGCCGCTTACCCCAGATATATTTTTCTAAAAACAAAACTTGACTTTTTAGGACCATTTACAAAGTTAGAGGAAGTTGCTATTTTCCATCGAAGTGCTGTAAACACAAGATCTGCCGGCGAGAGAGAGCTTGGGGATATGTTGCCAGAAACTAGGACACTTGTAGAGAAGTTCTATGAACCATTCAACAAAGAATTAACTAAAATGTATCCAGATATTAATTACAACAATAAATGAAATATACATTATAGTTTGTCAAGCTATTAAAATCTTTACAAGTATAGCTTTGAATCGAACGGGCTTCACTTTGGATGAAAACATCTTAACAAAATTGACTTCCAAAGGTAACGAGCAGTATAGACAATCGTTTTCCAAAAACATTATTATTGTTTCTAATGAGTAAAACGTTTGACTGTTTGTTTACAAACTGTTTATTTTACAAATAACAAACGCTGGTTTTATAAAAAATTTAAGCTGCACATTGTTAGATATTTCATCTACTATACATAAGAGTCCCATATAACGCGTTCTTAAAAAATATGTGGTTTAGTGTATATGAAAGTAGTGTTTAGTGTAAAATCTTTCAAAAGTAGAAATCAACAAAGTTAATTATGCTTAATGTGAATTCCTGGTCTTGTGAGCTCACTGTTATATTTGTTTGTTGAATATTCCATTGTTCAGTCTGTTATATTTATGGTGTTTTGGAATCATTTAGTCCATTCAAGGTACCTGTACAACAGAGTTCCGCTTAAGCCGAGATGCCAGGATACGTGACTCTTGTTTAGTTTGTGTTTGCTTTCAAAGGATCTTCTTAAATTTTAGTTTCTATTAGTATTTTGAAGTTGTATGGACATTATGTTGTAGATATATGCAGTCATCTCATTTCTAATTGCATATCAAGCGTTTTTCTATAAGAAATACTATTGTTGTTTTAGCAGTAGCATGAAAATTTCATCAATTAAAAAGAGCTTTAAAAGACATATAGATGAATTGATTTGTGCAATATGTTATATTCTTACATTGATGTTTTAGATATTACTTACTGTTACAGTTTCGTTTGTTTTTATGGCATGAGGTAACTAAGTATGTATCACGACAATAGTCTATACTTTCAAGGAAATATGTGCATTTTCTGAAAACGTTACAGCAGTAGATAATATTCTAGAAATTTATTTTCTTTATAATCTCGGATTTTTCTCGAAACTGTCACGAGATATGTAGGTAGCTATAATATGGTGGGATATTTCTGCCACGAGATAGCTAGGTAGCTATCGCGATACTTCAAAAATTGTCTTGATAAAGCGAAGATTTCTGAAAATATTATCTCAATAGTCGAAGGTTTCCTGGAAATTTTATTGCGATAAATTACATTATTATCTCGATATCTTTTGCATAAGTGCACACAGCTGCCATTTTTAGCTAGACAGTTATTTCCATATTTTCAGATATTATCTTGATATTTCGAACTTTTCTGAAATGTTTATCTAAACAGCCTAAAGTTTCCTGGAAATAAGAAGCATATCTAGAAAAAAAAAATCTATTTTGATTATGCTACCAGAAAAATGCACAACTTTGCTGGAAATTTTATAATATTATCGTGATAGCTACCAAGCATCTCGTGGCAGATTCAAGCATAAACGCGAAATTTTGCGCTAAAACATATTCAGGAAATAAATTGAAATATCCAGAAGATGTTATTTATGATTGAAATGTTTTCAGTAAAATGCACACATTTCCTGGAAAGTTTACAATATCATCGTGATAGCTACCTAGCTATCTCGTGGCAGAAATATGCCACTATAGTATTGTAATCATATTTCCAGGAAACTTTCAACTATCGAGATAATTTTTCAGAAAATTTCATTTTATCAAAATAATAATTTTAAATATCGCGATAACCAAGCTATCTCGTAACAGAAATATATGCGACCATAATTTTTGGATACAGTTTAATGTTTCAGTGTGTTTTTGACATAATAAATCGGCTGGGGTGGGGGGTGGGGGTTGGGTGGCGTATGAGAGGTGTTTCTAAGTTAATTACCTCTCTTGACTGAATCTGACACGTCAGATCGATTCTGTTATTTTATTTGGTTGTTTTCTATGCTTCCAAACGACCTTCTTAGAAATGTTGTTATCTATCACAACTCCTCTAGTCTTTAAGTGACATGTGGCAGCTGTAAAGACCTGTAATAGGATGCAGTGTATATTTTCCCGTCAGCTGGATCATGGAGTCCATTGAATTTTGCTGTATAATAAAATTCAGCTTAAGTCGGTTCTAGGGGCCGTGAGAGGTGTTGCTAATTTTATTACCTCCTATGAATAGACCCTATCAAACCGAGTCTGATTATACTTTATTTGGCTGCTTTCTATGCTTCAAAAGGTTCTCTAATAGATTTAATAATGCAGAAACGCTTTTCTTGGGACAGTCTTGATTATATGCTGTCCAGCGATATTTAGACAGACCACATTTTAAATAAAATTACACGTTGACAATCTTTTAAATAAAATTGTCCACGTGCAATTTTATTTTATGGTGTGGTGTTTTAATGTTTAGAATAGAGTGTAATATTTATTTTATTATTATTATTATTATTATTATATTCGTCATGCAATTGAAGTGTTTCATTTTAAAATGAATTATAATACATGATTTACGTTTAGTGAGATATAAATTTTGTTTTATATTAAAACATACATGATTTAAGTTTTGTGAGTTAGAAAGTTTGTTTTATATTAAAACATACATGATGTAAGTTTTGTGAGTTAGGAATTTTGTTTTATATTTAAACATACAAAGGATTTAAGTTTAGTGAGATATAAGTTTTGTTTTTATATTAAAATATACATGATTTAAGTTTTGTGAATTAGAAAGTTTGTTTTATATTAAAACAAAGCATAAAGTAATAATACGTTTCTTTATCTGAACCCTTATAAATACGCTTTAAATAACATACTATAGTATACAGTTTTGCACAATTACAGGTATGAATATTCCATTCGTAAACATATTATACGAGGAATCTTTCAAAATATATGCCATACTTAATTTACCCATCATACAAAACTGTTTTACTATGATAAAACAATTAAGTAAAGTAAGAACTGACTTTTAAGATCGGTCGTAGAAATCTAGCGGTGTGCCGTAACCATGGAAACGACTACAGAAGCTGGTAATCGCGGAAACTCAAAAAACTTTCTTGTGTCATTTTTCAAAAGGTAGTAGTATTAGAAACTTGATTTTTTTTCAAATTTTCATTAAGTTATGAATACCTATTGTTTGCAGTGATTATATTCTAAATATCTTATTTAATTTCTTAATTGTCGTCAGCACGTGCAATTTTAGTAATAAGCACGTGCATTCAGTTGTAAACCAATAAGGTGCCTATTTTAATCAAAAAATGTTTTCTGGCCTTAATTACAACTATTGCTGATTTTTGGCTGGAAAATGTTGTATAATACGCAAGTAATTAAAATTCTAAAAATTTGGATACGTCAGTTTAACATCATTTTATATATTAATGCAGCGGATTGCATGCCATATAGGCTATTAAGTCGCTTCCTTTTTCAATACATATTGACAATGAAGTTAATTAATTATGCGTTAAATATCGGCTTGGAATATTTAATAGATATTATATGAAAAACAATAAAGTTTATTTAATTAATGATTGGAAAACATGTGGATAAATTGTTTTTGTGACATTGCCTTTTGTTAGCTGTCAGTATTGTATAGATACGCTTAACATATTATAATGCAAGCATAAAATTGTTCCCTTTTTCGTTGATATTTTTACTATTTCTGTTATGAAATCAAGTATTTTAGATTTGATACTTCTAATTCTTTAATAATTAATCATATTACCGGACTTCTCTCCATAATTCAGCGGAACCATTATGTGAGTAAACTAGGTCTAGAGTAAAGGCTTCTAGTGTGTGTAGGGCGGTTCTACCAAAGTGATGCTAATGTACATGTAGAAAGAATGAACGATGAAATTTGCGAAATAATGATAATGTTTTGCATATTTCTTATTTTCGGGGTGGGTCACTTAAACTTTATTGTTACTCTGTTGAAATCTCGTATTATGCAATACATTTTCCGGAGCTATCATCACTATCGGTATGTTATCAAGTACTATACATATTATTGTATATAGATCGGATGGAAAAATAAAAGGAAAATACTTTGTTTTTGAAAAAGTGTGTCTGTATTTCTTTCATGCACATTTGTAGTAGCAATATACATCCTCTGCATGCGGTTACGAAGAAAAAATACATATGTTATAGTGACAGTTTGTAATGTTATTTTTATACATTTTCATTTCAGCTCCGTTGCTTCTATAAGTCGCATATTTCTAGTTATTTTATATAAAAAGCAATTTATAGTTTATTGACAAATTGAAAAACAAAATGAAATCCAAATGATCGTTTTACTATGATGTCTTACATTTTAAACATTGGAAAACATGCATATACCATAATCTCGTTTTAAAAAGCAAACAGAACGTAAGTATAGGACTATGTGCAAGGACGAATTCCAAGTGTTAACCTCCACCCCCTCCCCCCCCCCTCCCCCCACAACGCACTACCACTTACTCAAATTGAGCAACTTGAATAAATCCTAGACGTCTCAGTGCTAGGATTTATTCTTTATTGCAACTTTGTACGACTGTTCCGGTACTTATCAATATGCACACTGTATTAGAATCAATTTGCTTTGAGTGAAAATACCGAAATGGTACAAGGTTACATTCTTCATTTGTTTCATATAAACAATTAAATTTTGAGACCTCATTTTCAGTGCTTTACAGCATTTCAATGATATAAAAACACATATATAGCCATTAAGTATAACATGTCTTCTCACCAAAAAATGAAAAATACATATATTGAGATGTTAGGTTACATATATTAAAGAAACATTATCTGTCTGAAAAACATCACCATCTGAAAATACTCCCATGAAATTTGTCATTCAGCGATAACTGGTATACAAGTAGACATGGAAATTCACACTGAAAGTGATCTAGCTCCTTTCTCAATACAATAAGCAATACAGCTAAGCCAAAGCTTTATCTGACTCATATACAAGATCTCACCAACAACATGGAACTACATTTAGAATTGCAAAAACAGATCATCTAACATCATTTTACATGGTTGGCGAACTTCTCTTTTCGTAACACAGGGGCTCATTGTCCCTGTGTAGTTAGTGGGGACCGATGCGCTATGTTAACTATCAATTGCTAAATAAGAAGTTGTTAATGCTAAATGTCAATAGCTAAATGTTAATGTCACATACTTAATACTAAATGCTACATACAAATACTATATGGCGTATACAAAATGCTAAATGTCATAAAAACTCTACATGCAGCCACAGGAAAACATTGCAGCAATTACAAGGCAGAGACTGAAGCACTAATGAAGGCCGTCTCAATGGTTGAAGACTCGGTAGAAGAAAGCTCCTCACTCGTCTTTCTCACATATGCACTGCCTGTTATGGAAGTTCTGATCAACATTAAAGCTCCGCACTAGCCAGGAGAATGCAGAGCCTGAGTATAACCTGCAAAGTAGCACTTCAGTAGATTACATCCATTGTGGACTTGCAGGCAATGAAGAGGCAGACAAACTTGCTAAGCTAGAAGCTCAGTCAGAACAACCAACAAAACCTGTGAGTTACAAGAAGAAAGTCACCATCAAGACACTAACGAGACCAAGGATAGAGAAAGATGCTTTTCATCTCCTTGAACAAGTGATGTTGGTCAGGCTTCGATCGGGGCACAACAAGCTCAATGCTCACATGTACAAGGAATACAGACTGGCACCATCGCCAACTTGTTTATATGGTGAGGAAGATCAGATTGCGGAGCATATACTTCGGAGATGTAAAAAGGCATGACCACGAGGGAGCTGCTTCTTGGCCGATAGATACCTCAATGCACCAGAAACTGTATGGAGTCATTGAGATCTGCGGCAAACCATACGTTTCGTCAAGGCTACTGGTCTGACAATGTAGTTGCGAACGAGAAGAAGAAGAAGATAAAAACACTTTTTTTTGTCAAATGATATATGGTAGTTCTCAAATTATCAATCTTTGTGATCTTTATCTCTTCTACTAATGAATGTAACTTCTACTCATTTGGAAAAAACAAAATAAATGTGCTGCCTGTCCAATTTAAAGCAATAACGTTGCAGATGTTAAAGGGACATGGAACCGAAACATTTTGCTGTAAAATGTTTATTATATAATAGACTGAGATATGTAACAGAGAAAAAAGTTATGTAACGAAGGGCAATGATTATATAACTGATATATTCAGCACTTTATTTCAATGGAAACTTAGCAATGAGCATTTTGACATTTATTGTTTTAACAAAAAAGCATTTATCATTGCCAATTACCGTTCGAAAGACAATATTTGAAGTTAAGCAGTTCGCAAATAGCATTTTTCATTTTGCATTAACATTTTTACAGTTACCATTGCGCATTGACCTTCCATGGGCATATCGTATTTGGTATGTTGCATTTTATATAAAGCATTTGGCATTTTGCATTAAGTGATTGGCATTTAGCATTAAGTATTTGGTGCTTAGCACTAAGTTATTGGCATTTTGCATTAAATAATTGTCATTTAACATTTGACTATATTCTGGCGCACCAGCCTTCAATACATATCAAATGCCATAAGCCATAACCTTTGTGCTAAATGCCTATAAATATTGCCAAATGACAAATACTACTCGTCAAATGCTTTAACTTTGTGAGTTAATAATCTGTATCCCTTACACTAATGACTGTTACTTTTAATCACGTTAAAACATATGAAGTTCTATCAGCCCGATTTGAAGCAATAACATGTTCTGAGGGTTATGAGATGACATGATCGAAACCTTTCACTCTAAAATGTTAAGAAATATTTTTAATAGAGACAAAGTTATGTTACAAAGGCCAATGACTATTTACAGGGTGCATTTATACACCGATATATTCAGCTCTTTATCTGAATAAGTACTTGGCATTTATTGTTTCGTACTTGCAATTAACAATTATCATTTATTGTTTGACAATCACAAATGTACCATTTCACAGGCAATATTTGATATTAAGCATATAGCAAATAGCATTTTGCAATAAATGTTTGTCATTTAGCATTTGGCAATGGGCATGGCACACCGGCTTTCCATAGCCTTCAATAGTACTTAATAAATGTCATTTCGCTTTCAAAACATTTTGCATAAGGTGTTTGGCATTTAGCATTGTTATCTGATATTTAGCAATTGACAAATAACATGGCGCACCAGGTTTCCATATAAACATGTACATTAGCATCACCTTGGTAGAGCCGTTCTACACACACTAGAAGTCTTTACTCTAGGCCTAGTTTACTCCCATTATTGTACCGCCAAATTATGGAGAGAAGTCCGGTAATATGATTAATTATTAAAGTGATAGAAGTATGAAATCTAAAATACTTGAATTCGTAACAGTAATAGTAAAAATATCAACGAAAATGAGACAATTTTATGCATGCATTATATGTTAAGCGTATCTATACAATACTGACAGGTAACAATGTCACAAAAAAACATAATTTATTCACATGTTTCCAATAATTAATTTGATAATCATTTTTTTCAAATTATATATGTTAAATATTCCAAGCCGAGATTCAACGAGTTATTCCCTAACTTCATTGTCCATGTGTATTGAAAAAGGAAGCGAATGAATAACGTATATGACATGCAATCCGCTGCATTGATATATGAAATGGTGTTAAACTGACGTATCAAAATTTTTAGAATTTTAATTGAATGCGTATTATACAACATTTTCCAGCCAAAAATCAGCCATAGTTGTAATCAAGTTCAGAAAACATTTTCTGATTAAAAGAGGCACCTTATTTCTTCAGAACTGAATGCACGTGCTAATAACTAAAATTAAACGTGCTGATGACAGTTAAAAAATTTAATAAGATATTTAGAATATAATCACTGCAAACAATAGGTATTCATAACATAACAAAAATATGAAAAAATCAAGTTTCTAATACTATTACTTTTTGAAATATGACAAAAGAAAGATTTTTAGTTTCCGCGATTATCAGCTTCAGTAGCCGTTTCTATGGTTACGGCACACCGCTAAATTTCTACGACCCCATTTAAAACCTCCATTTGTTGCCGAACTGTATTCTTATATAGGTAAAAAAGTTTTGTATGTAGGGTAAATTAAAATCCTTACGGAGGGCCCGTACACACGAAACCTTCTTCAGATATATACAATGAATTGTATGTTGCTACTATATCACTCAGTCATTATTCCTTCGTCTTAAACATTTCAAGCTAAAATCAATTAGTATATAAAATGTTTCTTTGAAGAACAGAAATGTATACTCGTATAAACTTAGCGGGCGTCATAACATTTCACTGAGACATTACAGACTCTTGTAGTTGTTTTGATTTCCTACATCGCGGTAATGTCATGCTGCACAGAGAATGTCATTATATTTTGGTTAGTTGGTCTTTACTCCAAATACTTAAAGGTGCTTAATAAGATTTTTGGCTAGGAAAGAACTGGTTTGATTTCTTTTATCCTGGTTGCCCTACCAAGATACTGTCATTTCATCATACGTTTAAATTTCATAAACATACTTTGCTTAAGGAAAGATATTATTGTAAACAAGAGCTCGTCGAACACGAAATGCGCAGCCCCCCCCCCCCCCCCCCCCCTCCCCCTTGATGAATTCAGTAATTGCACAAGGAACAGAAATTATATGCTCACTGTAAACAAAAGTTCTACCATTCTGGTTTAACCTGACCTTGACCTTTAACCTATTAACCTAACAAGAGATTACAGAGTGATCTTGGCGCCATCCACTGAGCCATTTTTGAATGTTTCAAATTTCAAGACTAGCTCAAGGTCAAAATCAATGTCAAATTTCATTTCGTTACGAAACAATGTGTATGTGGTCCAAATAAAGTTGTAGCTACAGAAATGTGAAAGTAGGTCACTAGGTCAAAATCAAGGTCAAATTTTATTTTGGAACAAAAAAATATGCATGTGGACCAAATTTGAAGCCTGTACCTTCAAAAATGTGAAAATAGGTCCCTAGGTCAATAACAAGGTCAAAGTTTTTTTCGGTACACAAACCTATGCTATTGGTCTAAATTTGAAGGCTGTAGCTACAGAAACGTGAAAGTAGGTCACTAGGTCAAGACCAAGGTCAACTCATGTCAAGGTTCATCTTGCCACTCAAAACTATACATGTGGTCCAAATTTGAATGATGTAAGTTATAGACATGAAGGTTATACGTTTTTCCCTATATAAGTCTATATGAACCATATGACCCCTGGGGCGGGGCCATATTTTACCCTAGAGGGATAATTTGAACAAACTTGGTAGAGAACCACTAAACGATGCTACATTACAAAATATCAAAGTCATAGCCTTTGTGGTTTGGACAAGAAGTTTTTCCCTATATAAGTCTATGTAAACCATGTGACCCCCAGGGCGGAGCCATATTTGACCCTAGGGGAATAATTTGAATAATCTTAGTAGAGGACCACTAGATGATGTCATATACAAAATATCAAAGCCCTAGGCCCTGTTGTTTTGCACGTGAGGTTTTTCAAATTTTTTCCTATATATATATATAAGTCTAAATAAACCATGTGACCCCCGGGGTGGGCCATATATTTGACCCCAGGGAAATAATCTGAACCATCTTGGTAGAGGACCACTAGAGTTTGCTACACACCAAATATCAAAGCCCTAGGCCATATGGTTTTGGACAAGAAGATCAGAAACCGTTTTAACTGTTCCTGGCCAATGTGACCTTGACCTTTGACCTAATGACCTCAAAATCAATACGGGTCATCTGCTGGTCATGGCCAACCTAACTATCAATTTTCCTGAAACTAGGCTCAAGCGTTCTAGAGTTATTGCCTGGAAACCATTTCACTGTTCCTGGTCACTGTGACCTTGACCTTTGACATACTGACCTCAAAATCAATAGGGGGTCATCTGCTGGTCATGACCAACCTCCTTATTAACTTTCGTGACCCTAGGCATAAGCGTTCTTGAGTTATCATCCGGAAACCGTTTTACTGTTCAGGGTCACTTTGACCTTGACCTTTAACATACTAACCTCAAAATCAATAGGGGTCATCTGCTGGTCATTACCAACCTTCCTATCAACTTTCATGATCCTAGGCCCAAGTGTTCTTGACTTATCATCCGGAAACCATTTTACTATTCAGGGTCGCTGTGACCTTGACCTTTGACATACAGACCTCAAAATCAATAGGGGTCATCTACTGGTGATGACCAATCTCTCTATCAACTTTCATGATCCTAGGCACAAGCGTTCTTGAGTTATCATCCGGAAACAGATTGGTCTACATTCCGACCGACCGACCGACCGACCTACCGACCGACATCTCCAAAACAATATACCCCTCCTTCTTCGAAGGGGGGCATAAAAATAAAAGGGTAAAGGTAGATATCACGGAAGCATAGAGCATCCCAAGCACAGGCAAAATAGGACGGCAACAAAAAGAACTTGTAGTGAAAAGATAAAGCAGGCCCTACCCCTAGGACATTTGCCCCCAATAAAAAATGGACTAGTGGATTTTTGCCCCCTCCCCCCTCCCCCCAGTCGAAATGTCGAAATGGTAGATAAAATATATGCTCCCAGAGCTTATTTTTGGAACTGCATTTGCTTCCCCCCCCCCTATTTTTGTACTATATGCCAGTAGATATTACTGTGTTTACGGCAATTTTCAGTCCAAAAAAGAAACTGTTTTACTGATAAAAATTTGATGAATATGTTAATTACATTTAGGTGTAAAGGTAAATAATAGCTTATTAGTAAATAATAGCGTATTACTGTGCTCATAACAACATACAGTCAAACCTGTGTTAAAGACCATCTCTGAACAGAGACCACCTGGCTCTAAAGACCACATGTTTTGTTTCCCATTTTAACATTTACAGTGTACTTTCATCTGTGAATAAAGATCACCTCCCAATAAAGACCACATTTTTGCTCTCCTAACAGTGGTCTTTATAGACAGGTTTGACTGTATATTCTTTTAAATTGCGTTTTTAATAAAATCTGTGAAAATATCCTTTGGAAGCATAGAATGCAACCATGCAAAATAATAACAGACTCCGTTTGACTGAGTCTGTTCATGAGAGGTAATGGAATATGCAACATCTCTCACGATCCTTAGCACTCAAACATTATAGTTTGGCAATTATCTACCACAAAAATGTAAGAAACAAAGGTATTGTTACCTGCAATACGATAATTATATTTTACAAAGTTCCTAAACAATCAGATAGGGACAAAAATATTAGTGGGGGATGTCCGTCCCAGAAATAAGCACTTGGAAGCAAAATATCCAATCTACTATTTCAACTCGAGTAAGGTTAGGGCAAACGTAAACGATGGGGGTGTTGGAGAAAGTGAAAAAAGCAAGGATGAATATTCAAGTATTAGAATTTATTACAGTCTCATCCATCTACCAACATCAAAATAAAATATATATCTAATAGCATTAAAATAGGGACTTTCTTCGACTACACCACGGAAGCACATTTTACCTAATTACTGCTATATAACCTATACAATAGTAAAAGGGAACCAACTATTTGTTAGAGCAAGTACTCGTTGGTAAAAAAGCTATGTACGAATTTGGACCAATCAGAAACAAGTTCTATAAATAGCGCCAATCAAAGCGCAATTTTACTAGCGTATGAATAGTAGACGGATGACAGTGAATTTACTTCTCCGACCCGTCGGTGAATGCACGTCTCGAGAAGGCACAGGGCATTAATGTATATAGGTCATAATTATATTGGCCTTTGTTTGTCAGTGTCCTGACTGAAGTCGGCGGGAGTGGTCCTATAAGGGACCGTTTTGTGTGAAAGAAGCTACCCCTAGAATCTCTAACTAGAGATGACACCCAAGATATGAACGTAAATAGTCAAATACCCGATCAGGTAAGATTCACACTCAGTCCAAAATCTAGACCAATTGCCACATCTACCCCAAATACTAAGCAAAAGGTCAAGACTCCCAGACCTCCTAAATTAAATCCTGCATAGCGTCTCTCTGTTATAAATATTAACTGCCGTTCCATCAAAAACAAAACCCCTGATCTACATCAGGTTATTTCTCAGGTTAAGCCGGATATTATATGCATGACCGAAACTTAGCTCAAACCAGAAATTCGAAATTCAGAAATTCTTCCAGACCACTTTAATTTTCAAATATTTAGAGATGACAGGACAGAGGGCCAAGGGGGTGGTACCCTCTTAGCCATCTCTCGCTCCCTTGTCAGCTCAGAACAGCCTCAACTCGGGTCAAAATGCATTTCAGTCTGGGCCAAACTGTCTCTCAAAGGTATTAAAGATATATACATCTCTTCCTATTACAAACCTAAGGAAGATGATGAAACATCCTTAAGTGAACTTTGGTCAACCATCCAGAATATCCCCAAAAACAGTTCTATCTGGGTCCTTGGTGATTTTAACATGCCTGGTGTTGACTGGACATCAGAATCCATCTCTGAAAACTGTAGGTACCGTAACTTGTATACCTCCTTTCTTGAAAATATAGTTAATTTCAATTTCCAGCAAATGGTCACAATCCCTACTAGAGGAAATAATATCTTGGATCTTTTCCTCACAAACATGCCCTCTCAAGTCCATAACACCACTACTTTACCCCCCTCCCCTAGGTTCTTCAGATCACGACATTGTTTTTCACGAGATAAAGGTTAATAGAGGCCGCCCTATACAACAGGTCAGAAAAATGAAATGCTACAAGAAAGCAAACTGAAATGGCCTTAAACAAGACTTTGAAATGTTTTGAAAGCAGTTTCTTGCAGCAAATCACACTGATCCAAACACTGCTTGGTCATTATTTAAGGATGAGCTAAACCGCCTTAGCTCTATCCACATCCCAACTAGATGTACTTAAGTCCGTCGTGATCTCCCATGGGTTACTCCTGCCATCATTAGGCAAATAAGGAAACGGGACCGTCTGTTTTCCAAAATACAAAGGTCAAATTCCCACTCCCACTCTGAAAAACTGGTCAAAGAATATAAATGTTTAAAGGGAAAATACAAAAAGATATTAGGAATAGCTACTGGCAGTATTTAGACACCATAATCTGCACTGCCGACTCCAAACCAGGTCAAAACAAAAAGTTTTACTCATTTGTCAAATCGAATAGGACAGAAAATAGTGGTGTTGCTCCTCTTAAAAGTGAAGGTCAAACATTTGTCGATCCGACAGCAAAAGCAAACAAACTCAATCGGCAATTTGAGTCAGTTTTCTCACGGCTTCAGCCCCTAAGCCTCGCCCAGTCATGCAAACAACTGCTAACCTCTGTAAATAAACCAGTCATGCCCAAGGTCAGCATATCCCAGGAAGGTGTAGAAAAGCTCCTTAAAAACCAGGATCCAAGTAAAGCCTCTGGCCCAGATGAACTGCCACCTAGGTTATCGAAGGAACTGTACTTAGAAATAGCCCCTGTCCTTACCTATATATTCCAAATCTCCCTCAATACTGGTATTGTCCCCAATTATTGTAGGCATGCAGTCATTGCCCCTGCATATAAAAAAGGCCATAAGTGTAAACCCTCTAATTATCGCCCCATATCCCTCACATGTATTGCATCAAAGTTAATGGAACACATCCTTGTTTCAAACATCATGTCCTTCTATGATCAGTTTAACATTCTCAGTCCCTACCAACATGGTTTCAGGTCAAAACACAGCTGTGAAACCCAGCTAATAAGTTTTTCCCAAGAAGTCAGTGATAGCTTAGAACAAGGTCAACAAACAGATATCATAGTCATGGACTTCAGCAAAGCTTTCGATAAGGTAGATCATCACAAACTAGTCCACAAGTTACAAAGACTAGGTGTCAATCCACAGGTCACTTCTTGGGTCAAGTCCTTCCATCAGGGTCGCACTCAGCAGGTTGTCGTCGAAGGTCACAATTCAGACAATCTCCCCGTCCTCTCTGGTGTCCCACAAGGCTCGGTCCCCGGACCTTGCCTCTTCCTTTCGTACATAAATGATCTGCCTGAAAGTGTTAAAGGCAAGGTGAGGCTGTTCGCAGATGATACAATAGTCTATGTTACGGTCAAATCAAACAGTGATGCCCAAACCCTACAGCAAGACCTTTTCAGTCTCGAAACCTGAGAGTCTGATTGGTCCATGGAATTTAATCCAGATAAGTGCGAAGTCCTAAGAATCAGTCGCAAAAGAAACCCTGTAATATTCCCTTATAAGCTGCATGACATTGAGTTAAAATCGGCTGATTCTGCCAAATATTTAGGCGTAACCATTAGTAAAGACCTATCATGGACCAATCATATCAATAATGTAACATCCAAAGCAAAAAA
Organism: Mercenaria mercenaria; assembly: GCF_021730395.1. Lineage (NCBI taxonomy): Eukaryota > Metazoa > Mollusca > Bivalvia > Venerida > Veneridae > Mercenaria > Mercenaria mercenaria. The sequence goes on along the minus strand of NC_069373.1, from coordinate 78,508,555 downwards.
TTCCCTAAGATACCTCAAACGTAATGTCAACACCCCAAATAAAAGAGTCAAAGAGGTTGCATATAAAACCTATGTTAGACCCCAGTTAGAGTACTGTTCCATCATATGGCATCCATGGCAAAAATACCTAACCCATAAAATTGAGCAAGTTCAAAGATCTGCAGCAAGATATGTCTATAATGACTACAATTACACCAGTAGTGTCTCCAAAATGATAAGTGAACTAAACTGGCAAACCCTAGAACGCCGTAAGATCAGCTCAGTTACTATGTTATACAAGATCCAACAACACCTTGTTTTTGTTGACCACAGTCACCTTAGACCTACTAGAAACTTGAACTACTTGATACCGTATTCAAAGACACATTATCATGCAAACTCCTTTTCCCCCAGAAACATACGTCTGTGGAACAGTCTCCCTGTGTCTTTGCAAGCTAGTCCCAGCTTAGAAGTATTTGCTGGGCAGCTACCACCTTTCTATCAGTTCTAATTCAACTTCCTGCTTTTACTTTTTAACCTGACCTGTAAGATAGTTCTTTTACTTTATCTTTGAGATGCACATAATCTCTGTATTCTTATTATTCTTAACAGCTATACCTGACAAAGCGCCTGCTAGTTATAATCGATAACGATTGTTAAGCAGTATAACATAGACATAAACATAGACATAGACCTTCTTGGTGACGGCCTGCAGATAGATGACATGCAGAGAAGCCCCCGAGCTTCCCTATCCCTACGCTCAACGTGCGGTGCGGGTGGGGAGGGACACACCATCTCCACCACGAGGAAGCAGCGACAGCACCACCAGCCAGCGACTTGATGCTCCAACCGCCCTTGTTATATATAGGGCGACATGCGATATATCCAGTATTGACCACTGTGGCCATCTTGTTATTATAATGTTTAAGTTACCTTTGATTTATTTTCCATTCTTTATTTATCTAGTCATTGATCAAGTGATGTATTAATAACTTATTTATTAGTCAAATGGACTGGCTGTTGTCACACTGTATTGTACTTTATAAAATATTCTTCTGATTGCACTTAGTATTGCGTGTACGGAAATGCACGGAGTTTATTCAAGCCGCAGTTATTTTTTTCTCAAAAACGTCCTTGAGTATTTTGGGGCATGTCGGGCGCGGCAAGAAGATTGGTAAGTTGCAAAATGCATTTTGTGATTAGATCAATTAGGTTTCATTTACAGAAATGACAGTTTTTTGTTATGGCATTAAATTGTCGCATTTATGCGAGTTTAGCTGGATGCTTAGTACTCGGACAGAAATGTAGACCGGAAATGTCTACAGTATTCTACTTGTATTTTTCACTCATTTATGGATTTTCAAAATTTAAAAGTTTTGAAATACTTACAATTTTCATATTTTCGTATTCAAATATCTTTTTTAAATTAATAAATTTTCCTTAGTTCGATCTGTGTTAGATTATGCAAGTGTTGTCTGGGACCCCCACCTCCAGAAAGACATAAACAAGCTTGAGGGTGTACAAAGGCGTGCAGCGCGTTTCGTTTCTAATGATTATAGGCGCAAAAGTAGTGTTTCTATCATGATTCGTGACCTGAAGTGGAAGCCCTTAAAGGAGCGCCGACGAGACCAGCGCCTGGCATTCCTACATAAGATCGTCTACGACCTGGTGGCCGTCCCCACTGATGATTTCCTGGAATATAACCCACGGCAACAACGAAAATCAAATTCTAAATCAGTCAGACATGTGACATATAATACAGACATATACAAAAACTCATTTGTGCCTCAAACCATCGCGCGATTAACATCTTACATCAAGCGCACACATACTCTCGATAATTTTTGCTCATTAGTGAGATAATTTCTAGTATCAATACAGATACAGAATAAATGTTTTAAATGACGTATGATTTTAATAGTGGCATAGATGTTCAAAACTTTTAGAAAAATGCTGTAAGTTAAGCGTTCATAATTAATCCGTTTTATTTTGAGATAATAACTAAAAGTAACCAATAAATTGCTTGTTCCATTGATAAAAAAATTATTGACATAATAGCTAATTTATTTTAAGATTTAGGTCATTAGAAAAACTTCACTTTTTACAAAAAACATGGAGGATTGTTGTCTGCCCACCTGATCACTGTCTTAACTCTTATCAATTCTAAAAATAGAACATACAGCGGATTTGTATACAAACAGGATCTCTCCTATATTATTGTCATCGTATGATTTATATGTATAGATGAAGAAAATTAATGATTGTAATAGATTAATCATGGTGTGAATAATAAAGATGTCATTTATTGGAGTTCACATCATGGTTTGAATATTTAAAGATGCATTCTGCAAAAAAAGTATTTTTTTTTTAAAAGCAGAGCACATTAAATTTTATAATATTACAGTTATAACGTATAATCTTATCTATCCGTATCTTATGTATTATCTTACTTCATTATTCATACGAAAGAAATATTTCATACTTGTATTTTATGGGCCACAATTGAAAGCGCCTCCGCAAGGTATGGCCGTGATGTAGTTGAATACAGCTATTCAACTGGATAGAGTTGAATGACTTCAGTGCAATGTGATACAAAACTGCCGTACGAATAGCCACAGGTCTGTAGGCTATTTCACTGTTTGTATGGGAGAGCCGTACAAACAGCCAGAGAGGCTATTCCTATGGGACCTTACAAATAGCCACTTCCTTTAAGCTAAGCAGAACAAAGTATCTACCATAGCAGTGCCAGGGTGCAAGGCCCCACTGACTTAGCTGTAGCCATCAATTTTAAACATATTATTCTCATTGTACATTCTGCAAATGACTTGACAAGCCTTCAGTACAATATATTAGAGTAAACACTTGGGAAATGTCTAGCCATCAGAAAAGTGTTTAGATGAATTATAAGTGGACACATTGGCCTGTCAAGGAAGGCTTTTCTAGGTGTCTCATAAAAAATTTGTTTATGAACAGTGTATTGAATTAATTGAATTTACCACTTTTGTTTGCTAAAGATAGCAGTGTTAACCTGTTAACAAATACAAGACTGAACTCAAACTGTTTGAAAGAGTAAAAATGGAAGTAAAGATAAGAATTCATAAAAATGTTTTTAACTACAGTATCTATGAATATTTACTAAAGTGTCAATTATGTTAAAGTATTCAATTTGCAGGACATGCTTTTAAACCTTGGTAAATTATTTTTTTAGCTCACCTGTCACAAAGTGACAAGGTGAGCTTTTGTGATCGTGCGGTGTCCGTCGTGCGTCCGTGCGTGTGTCTGTAAACTTTTGCTTGTGACCACTCTAGAGGTCACATTTTTCATGGGATCTTTATGAAAGTTGGTCAGAATGTTCATCTTGATGATATCTAGGTCAAGTTCGAAACTGGGTCACATGCCTTCAAAAACTAGGTCAGTAGGTCTAAAAATAGAAAAACCTTGTGACCTCTCTAGAGGCCATATATTTCAAAGATCTTCATGAAAATTGGTCAAAATGTTTACCTTGATGATATCTAGGTCAAGTTCGAAACTGGGTCACGTGCCATAAAAAACTAGGTCAGTAGTTCTAAAAATAGAAAAACCTTGTGACCTCTCTAGAGGCCATATATTTCACAAGATCTTCATGGAAATTCATCAGAATGTTCATCTTGATGATATCTAGGTCAAGTTTGAAACTGGGTCACGTGCCTTCAAAAACTAGGTCAGTAGGTCTAAAAATAGAAAAACCTTGTGACCTCTCTAGAGGCCATATATTTCACAAGATCTTCATGAAAATTGGTCAGAACTTTCACCTTGATGATATCTAGGTCAAGTTTGAAACTGGGTCACGTGCCATCAAAAACTAGGTCAGTAGGTCAAATAATAGAAAAACCTTGTGACCTCTCTAAAGGCCATATTTTTCATGGGATCTGTATGAAAGTTGGTCTGAATGTTCATCTTGACGATATCTAGGTTAGGTTTGAAACTGGGTCACTTGCGGTCAAAAACTAGGTCAGTAGGTCTAAAAATAGAAAAACCTTGTGACCTCTCTAGAGGCCATATATTTCATGAGATCTTCATGAAAATTGGTCAGAATGTTCACCTTGATGATATCTAGGTCAAGTTCGAAGTGGGTCACGTGCCTTCAAAAACTAGGTCAGTAGGTCAAATAATAGAAAAACCTGGCTTGTGACCTCTCTGGAGGCCATATTTTTCATGGGATCCGTATGAAAGTTGGTCTGAATGTTCATCTTGATGATATCTAGGTCAAGTTCAAAACTGGGTCATGTGCCATCAAAAACTAGGTCAGTAGGTCAAATAATAGAAAAACATTGTGACCTCTCTAAAGGCCATATTTTTCATGGGATCTGTATGAAAATTGGTCTGAATGTTCATCTTGATGATATCTAGGTCAAGTTTGAAACAGGGTCATGTGCGGTCAAAAACTAGGTCAGTAGGTCTAAAAATAGAAAAACCTTGTGACTTCTCTAGAGGCCATACTTATGAATGGATCTCCATAAAAATTGGTCAGAATGTTCACCTTGATGATATCTAGGTCAAGTTTGAAACTGGGTCATGTGCCTTAAAAACTAAGTCAGTAGGTCAAATAATAAAAAAACCTTGTGACCTCTCTAGAGGCCATACTTTTCATGGGATCTGTATGAAAATTGGTCTGAATGTTCATCATGATGATATCTAGGTCAAGTTTGAAACTGGGTCAACTGCGGTCAAAAACTAGGTCAGTAGGTCTAAAATTATTAAAATCTTTTGACCTCTCTAGAGGCCATATTTTTCAATGGATCTTCATGAAAATTGATCTGAATGTTCACCTTGATGATATCTAGTCAGTTTCGAAACTGGGTCACGTGCAATCAAAAACTAGGCCAGTAGGTATAAAAATAGAAAAACCTTGTGACCTCTCTAGAGGCCATATTTTTCATGAGATCTTCATGAAAATTAGTGAGAATGTTCACCTTGATGATATCTAGGTAAAGTTCAAAACAGGGTCACGTACCTTCTAAAACTAGGTCAATAGGTCAAATAATAGAAAAACCTTGTGACCTCTCTAGAGACCATATTTTTCAATGGATCTTCATGAAAATTGGTCAGAATTTTTATCTTGATAATATCTAGGTCAAGTTCAAAACTGGGTCACATGAGCTCAAAAACTAGGTCACTATGTCAAATAATAGAAAAAACGACGTCATACTTGAAACTGGGTCATGTGGGAAGAGGTGAGCGTTTCAGGACCATCATGGTCCTCTTGTTTGTTATAATCATTTTGACATTATTAAATTGGTCACACTTCCATTTTTAACACAAATATTGATCAGATGTAGTTTGCAACTTATTATGTAAAGTACAATACTTTTATAGAAAAATACTTAATTCATAAACAAACTGATCACAAGATGCACAGAGTGCACAGGAAAACCCTAGAGGACAGGCTAGAAGGCCAGAGTACAGGCTAAATGTCCAGTTACCAGATGGCTAGACACTTCCAAAAACTTGCTTGCAGGATCTACCCTTCACTTTTGATAAAATACAGATTTTATCGATCACTCACAAGCTTCTACTGAAGTTCCCCTTTGCCTTTTTAGGGAAAATTAGGCCAATCATTTTCAGTATAAAAGACAAAGAGAAAAATTTACCACAGGGAGCCTTTTATCAAAATCGAGTCCTAGTACAAATTAAATGAGCTATGGTCAACTACAAATGCCAGTTTGATAAAAGTGGCAACAGGCATATAAAAGATGATTGTTTTACAAAGAACATTTTGTGTATTTCAGACTGGCCTGACTGGCTTGAAAGCTGCAGAGGAGCCACATAAGGTAAGGAAGGAATGAATTAGAAAAGTTACTGACACAGTACCATTATCAAAATCAGACCTAGGATTATTAATAAAGTAATGACAATTAGTTAGTTAATAACTTCTTCTCATGTAATTGAGATTACTGTGTGATGGAACATATTTTCAGTTATGAGTAATGATAGTTAAATGAATTAATCAGCATTTTTAGCTTGCCTATTTGAAAATTTTCAGACAGTAGAACTATTGTGTAACCATTTCGTCAGTGTGACTGTCGGTGTCCACATCATATACGTTTTGCATGTAAGCAGGTTTCTCTAAAACTACTAGACCTAATCCTTTCAAACTTCACACATATATTTGGCACCATGATATTACCTGACAGGAAAAGTTAAATACATTTATATAATTTAAAACCAATGTTTCAACAAAGTTTTAAATTCTGTGTTGTACTGGCATATGAGTGTTTACAAAAAGCCACAAAATTTGTACTGGTAATCGGTCCAAAATGCCCAGTTTTCAATCTTAATAATTGTGTAAGTCTATTTAGTCTAATTTTAGATGGTTATATTATTTATATTGTTTTACTTCTACAGAAACTTGTTAATCTGTATGAACGTACCCTTCGAGTGCTGAGTAAAATGCCATCTGATGCTGGATACAGGGTGAACACACATGCTATTGTTAAAAACCGATTACAGCTGGTGCAGACAGTAAGTGGAATAAAATCTTTATTCGATATTAGTTTATACTTAATTATTTTAGCTCGAATGTGATGAAAGCTTAAAGCTTATCTGAATCACTCTAGAACCTGCTTCCTTGAAAAAACCGGTACAGGTGTCATATGAGAAGGCATGGTCATGGCCCCAACGGGACACATGACCTCCTGGTTGAGCGGCCGACACCTTAACCACTAGACCACTGCTCCAACCTTATTTGATAGCACAACTAAAACTGATGATTTCATCACAGGAGCTTGAAGCTCTATCAATAAATAATATATACAGTTGAGACTCAATATCTCGAACTTGCATATCTTAATATTCTGGCCTTCTTGAAGGTATTTTCAAGTCCCGTCTTGAAAACATGAGCACAAAATATCATTTTAAGTCGAATTTCATTTCTCTTGAACTAAAATGCCTGATCTCATGGAATTCGAGGTAATGATTTTCAACTGTATTATCATATCCCAACCACTAAGATACCTAAACTGTACACCGCTTCAATAGCCTAGTGGTAGAGCACCCGCTTCCAGTGCGGGTGGTAGCGGGTTCGATCCCTGGCCGCGTCATACCGAAGACGTAAAAAAATGGTACTAATAGCTTCCTCGCTTGGTGCTAAGCATTAAGAGGATAGTGCTAGGACTGGTCAGCCCGGTGTCAGTATAATGTGACTGGGTGGGATATCATGTCACGTGTCTACAGCATGATATTCCAGTGAGGCAGCACTATAAAGTTGGGCATTGTGCACACTGCTACAAGTAGACACCGTCATTTATATGACTGAAACATTGTTGAAAAAGACGTAAAACCCGAACACACACTCACACCTACCTGTATATATTTTTATTGATTGAACTTCAAACACTTGTGATAGCATATACTTAAAAATGGTCAGTACTGTATTTACTCCCCAGTAAGACATGGTTTTTCTCCTTAAAACAAGACCAAATATGTTGACTCGTCTAATGAGTGATTCAGTATCATTGACTATTAAAAGTTTTTATAAAAGAGTGATGGCAGCAAAAAGCCGATTTTGAATTATTTAAAGGAACCAGTCTTATAGGAATATCGTCTTATAGATGGGTAAATATAGTAGTAATGCTGTATAACAACAAGAACTTATTACTTCATCAGAATTCAAGATAAATCTCTAGTCACTTTCATTTTAAAGAAATTCCATCTTCAGATACCCACAGTTGTCTTGACTGCACTTCTCAATCATCTCATCTATGGAAAAGTATTACATATTTTGCTATGTTTTAAAACTTCTGATATTGTGATAGACAATTTCAGTTAGCAGGATTTTGCCTATCAAAGAACAGTCATATCAGCCTCCATTCTGTGTAAGTCCACTCTATTTTGTCTTTCAGGAAAGTGACCTAAATACTTTAGAAAGGAAGATCAACAATGGAAAAATTGAGGAGGTGATAAGACAGGCAGAAAGAGAACTTCACTTGGCCAGAAATATGTTACAGTTTAAACCATGGGAACCTCTGATTGCGCAGCCACCAAAAAATCAGTTTCAGTGGCCACCTAATTAATGGACTGCTTTATTTAACTTAGCTCTTTTTGAATTGATATCTGAGTGTATACGAAGATGTAAAGAAACTTACAAAATAAATGTTATTGAAGAAACATAATTTAACCAGTTTTCTAATACTTTGACTATTCAAAGAATAAGGAGGGCTGTTTCTCTTGCCTGGGAGTTGGAGTCAGCATCCACGTTGGTTAAAGTTTTGTAGCTCACCTGTCACAAAGTGACAAGGTGAGCTTTTGTGATCACGCAGTGTCCGTCGTCCGTGCGTGCGTCCGTAAACTTTTGCTTGTGACCACTCTAGAGGTCACATTTTTCATTGGATCTTTATGAAAGTTGGCCAGAATGTTCATCTTGATGATATCTAGGTCAAGTTCGAAACTGGGTCACGTGCCTTCAAAAACTAGGTCAGTAGGTCTAAAAATAGAAAAACCTTGTAACCTCTCTAAAGGCCATATATTTCACAAGATCTTCATGAAAATTGGTCAGAATGTTCACCTTGATGATATCTAGATCAAGTTCGAAACTGGGTCACGTGCCGTCAAAAACTAGGTCAGTAGGTCTAAAAATAGAAAAACCTTGTGACCTCTCTAGAGGCCATATATTTCACAAGATCTTCATGAAAATTGGTAAGAATGTTCACCTTGATGATATCTAGATCAAGTTCGAGACTGGGTCACGTGCCGCCAAAAACTAGGTCAGTAGGTCAAATAATAGAAAAACCTTGTGACCTCTCTAAAGACCATATTTTTCATGGGATCTGTATAAAAGTTGGTCTGAATGTTCATCTTGATGATATCTAGGTCAAGTTCGAAACAGGGTCATGTGCGGACAAAAACTAGGTCAGCAGGTCTAAAAATAGAAAAACCTTGTTACCTCTCTAGAGGCCATACTTGTAAATGGATTTCCATTAAAATTGGTCAGAATGTTCACCTTGATGATATCTAGGTCAAGTTTGAAACTGGGTCACGTGCCTTAAAAAACTAGGTCAGTAGGTCAAATAATAAAAAAACCTTGTGACCTCTCTAGAGGCCATACTTTTCATGGGATCTGTATGGAAGTTGGTCTGAATGTTCATCTTGATGATATCTAGGTCAAATTTGAAACTGGGTCAGCTGCGGTCAAAAACTAGGTTAGTAGGTCTAAAATTATTAAAATCTTTTGACCTCTCTAGAGGCCATATTTTTCAATGGATCTTCATGAAAATTGATCTGAATGTTCACCTTGATCATATCTAGGTCAGTTTCAAAACTGGGTCACATGCAATCAAAAACTAGGCCAGTAGGTATAAAAATAGAAAAAGCTTGTGACCTCTCTAGAGGCCATATTTTTCATGAGATTTTCATGAAAATTAGTGAGAATGTTCACCTTGATGATATCTAGATAAAGTTCAAAACAGGGTCACGTACCTTTGAAAACTATGTCAATAGGTCAAATAATAGAAAAACCTTGTGACCTCTGTAGAGACCATATTTTTCAATGGATCTTTATGAAAGTTGGTCAGAATTTTTATCTTGATAATATCAAGGTCAAGTTCAAAACTGGGTCACATGAGCTTAAAAACTAGGTCACTATGTCAAATAATGACGTCATACTCAAAACTGGGTCATGTGGGAAGAGGTGAGCGATTCAGTACCAACATGGTCCTCTTGTTTTACAACAACCCATGGGTACTAGCCTGGACCCAGTGTCGGCATCTGTTCAGCATCCACACTTTGGTTAAAGTTTTGATGCATTTTCACTTAGCCTTCATCTCTGTAATTACTTTATGAATCTGCTTCAAACTTAAAATAACTATACTCATCATCACCAATATCATATAATGCAAGGGCCATAACTCTGGCACCATGAATTATGCCCCTATTTTACTTGGAATTTCAGGTCAGAGTTTTGATGCACTCTCAATCTATCTCTGTTATTACTGAATGGATTTGATTCAAATTTGAACTAGTTGTTCCTAATCATCACCCACATCACATGATACAGGGGCAGTAACTCTCATGCAAATATTTCATGTATTATATCCCCGTTTTACTTAGAAATTTTGGTAAATTTTGATGCATTTTCACTTTACTGTTCTTAATATTTATGTCTCCCCCATATTGTTATGCCCCCGACATCTACTGATGCGGGAGGCATATAGTGATTGTCCTGTCAGTCCATTTGTCTGTCCGTCCGTATGAGGTTAACCAAATTGGACCGTTGCGTCTAGCATCAATACCCCTTACTAAAATGGCTTGATACTAATGCAGATATAACCTGTGACCATTCCTCATCTTCAGACATCACCTGACCTCAGTTTGACCTTGACCTTGTTATGGACTTAGGTTGCTTTGTATGGGCCATCTCTTGGTTAACCAAATGGGACCGTTTTGTCCAGCATCAATACCGCTTACAAGAATGAATTGATACTAATACAGATGTAACCTTTGACCATTCCTCAATCTTCAAACATCACCTGACCTCAGTTTGACCATGACCTTGACCTCGTTTTGGAAAATCTATCGACAAGGATGCCACCGGGGGGATCAAGCGTTTATTGAACGCAGCTCCTTGTTTTTGTCTTTGCCGTCTGCCTGTCCATCTGTCTGTCAGCATTAAGCTTGTCTGGCTTTCACAAGTCAAGCTGCTGGCCGAATTTCGATGAATCTTCACAGGAGTGATCAGTACCAAGCCTAGTTGTGCATATCGCCGACATGTTCCGCTTCTCTGCACATAATGACCACCAGAGCTAAAGGTATACATAGGGGAGACATGTTTTTGTGACAAAAACACCTAATTCTATATGGATTTGATTCAGACTTACAAAAATTGTTTCACATCATCACCCCTTCCATACCACACAAGTTCCATAACTCTGGCACCAATATTTCATTCATTATGCTCTCATCAAACAACATAATGGCTATAATTCTTATGTCAATATTTAATAAATTACACCCATTTTTAGCTCGACTATACAAAGTATAAGGAGAGCTATCCTGCTCGACCCGGCGTCGGCGTCTTTCCATGTCCCCACCTTGGTTAAAGTTTTTTTTTACACTTTCTCTTTTTTCATCATATCTCTGTTATTACTTGATGGATTTGATTAAAACTTAAAATAGTTATTCCTTATCATCACCCACATCATCTGACATAAGGGCCATAACTCCTGCACCAATATTTCATGATTTATCCCCCCTTTTCACTTAGATTTTCAGGTTAAAGTTTTGATGCACTTTCACTCTATCTCTGTTATTAGTGAATGAATTTGATTCAAATTTAAAATAATTGTTCAACATCATCACCCACATCATATGACACAAGGTGCATAACTCTGGCACAAATTTTAATGAATTATTTCCCCTTTTTACTTAGAATTTCAGGTTAAAATTTTGATGCACTTTCACTCTATCTCTGTTATTACTGAATGGATTTGATTCATACTTAAAATAATTGTTCAACATCATCACCCACATCATATGACACAAGGTGCATAACTGTGACACCAATGTTTCATGGATTATTCCCCCTTTTTAGCTCACCTGAGAAAGAAGTGCTCAAAGGTGAGCTTTAGTGATCGCCCTGTGTCCATGGTCCTTCTCAACAATTTGACTGTTAACACTCTAGAGGTCACAATTTTGGCCCAAACTTAATGAAACTTGGTCAGAATGTTTTCCTCAATAAAATCTTGGGTCAAAAACTAGGTCACCAGGTCAAATCAAAGGAAAAGCTTGTTAACATCCTAGAGGTCACAATTATGGCCCAGTCTTAATGAAACTTGGTCAGAATGTTACCCTCAATAAAATCTTGGACGGGTTCGATACTGGGTCATCTGGGGTCAAAAACTAGGTCACCAGGTCAAATTGAAGGAAAAGCTTGTTAACACTCTAGAGGTCACATTTTTGGCCCAGTCTTAATGAAACTTGGTCAGAATGTTACCTTCAATAAGATCTTGGACCAGTTCGATATTTGGTCATCTACAGTCAAAAACCAGATCACCAAGTCAAATCAAAGGAAAAGCTTGTTAACACTCTAGAGGTCACAATTTGGGCCCAATCTTAATGAAACTTGGTCAGAATGTTACCCTAAATAAAGTCTTGGACGAGTTCGATATTGGGTCATCCAGGGTCAAAAACTAGGTCACCAGGTCAAATCAAAGGAAAAGCTTGTTAACACTGTAGAAGCCAGATTTATGACTGTATCTTCATGAAACTTGGTTAGAATGTTAATCTTGATGATCTATAAGTCAAGTTCAAATCTGGGTCAGGTGGGATCAAAAACTAGGTCACTAGGTCAAATCAAAGGAAAAGCTTGTTAACACTTTAGAGGCCACATTAATGTATTTGTTTAGGTTGGCGTGGCCCTTATAGACAGGGACCGGTCACCCTCGCCCTGTATTCATGAATCTTGCAACATCAAGCCGTAATAATGAAATGAATGAACTGGCACGCAGAAAAGTGCCATTCAAATATTACAAGATTAACATTCTGACCAAGTTTCATTAAGATATGGTCATAAATGTGGCCTCTAAAGTGTTAAATAGCTTTTTCTCCGATATGACCAGACATGACCCAGATTCGAACTTGACCTAAAGATCACCAAGACTAACATTCTGACTAAGTTTTGAATTATGTCTCTTTTAAACTTAATATATCAAATACACTTTCACTCTATCTCTGTTATTATTACATATATTCAAAGTAAACTCCAACTTCTGTACAATAACTCCATCGACAGATACTGTAAAAATATCCCTATTTTTCACCAAATCAAGGGGGGAAAACTCTGCTTTTACTGGATCAAGGAGGATAATTCTAGGAGTGAGCAAAGGTCATGAGCTGATTAATAATTACTTGAGGTTTAGTGATTCTAGCTAAAATACTTTTTGAAATGTAAGCCTTTTCAATTTTATTTTACTTAATCAAGGGGAAAAACTCTGCTTTTACTAGGTCAAGGGGGATAATACTAATTTAAAATGTGAGCAAAGGCCATGTGCTAATTTATAAATATGTGGTTTGGTGATTCTGAAATATTTTTTGAATTATAACCATTTTCAATTTCGGACAGACGGACAAAACAATATCCCTCCTTCAGTGGGGATAATAATAGAGAAAATGAACATTCTTCTTGCCTTTTTATCAATATCTAACACTCATTTTCAGTCACTTCAACATTTTTCATTATTCTATATTCATTCTATGCTAAACTTGGAAACGAACATGCTGAACTGTTGGCAAGTAGCTTTAATCAAATAATAAAATTGAAAACTAGATAATTTGTTATAACTGAAAAAAAAAATATCGTAATAAAGAAAAAGGTCATACCAGTGAAAATTATCTTACCTTAATATTTATTAAAAATACTTGCAAAAAAATTATTCTATCATAAACATGCAGTCACTGCTATTGGAATATAACGTAAAACAAAAGTGCCAACAAGCGGGGCAATATACGCCCGAAGGGTTACATCAGAGGATGGGAGCAAAATTTAAAGAACTTGACTGTTGAAGCCCAAAGGACAGGAACAACAAATGAAGAAATTCAAAACAAAATTCTTACCAGGTAAAGTTATGTCAAAATACATTAAATAATTGGATGTACCATCCATGTTGTACCACAGAAAAATGGTCTCGGTTTTTCCCTACGGCCAATAATAAAAAAGTTTCAAAATAAGCTATTTATAGTCACAAAAAAGGGAAATTATACAAAAAAATTATTGTAAGAGAACAAACAAGTGAACCATGATGGTCCTGAATCGCTCACCTGCCCCCAAATGAACTGAGTATGACATTGTTTTTTCTATTATTTGACATAGTGACCTAGTTTTTGAGCTCATATGACCTACTTCTGAACCTGACCTAGATATCATCAAGATAAAAATTCTGACCAATTTTCATGAAGATCCATTGAAAAATATGGCCTCTAGAGAGGTCACAAGGTTTTTCTATTATTTGACATAATAAACTAGTTTTTGAAGGCATGTGACCCAGTTTTGTACTTGACCTAGACATCATCAAGATAAAAATTCTGACCAATTTTCATGAAGATCTCATGAAAAATATGGCCTCTAGAGAGGTCACAAGGTTTTTCTATTTTTAGACATACCTAGTTTTGACCGAATGTGACACAGTCTCAAACTTGACCTAGATATCATAAAGTTGAACATTCTCACCAATTTTCATGAAGATCCATTGAAAAATATGGCCTCTAGTGAGGTCAAAAGGTCTTTCTATGTTGAGACCTGGTGACCTAGTTTTTGACCGCAGTTGACCTGGTTTCAAACTTGACCTAGATATCATCAAGATGAACATTCAGACCAACTTTCATACAGATCCCATGAAAACTATGGCCTCTAGAGAGGTCACAAGGTTTTTCTATTACTTGACCTACTGACCCTTTCTATGTTGAGACCTGGTGACCTAGTTTTTGACCGCAGTTGACCCGGTTTCAAACTTGACCTAGATATCATCAAGATGAACATTCAGACCAACTTTCATACAGATCCCATGAAAAATATGGCCTCTAGAGAGGTCACAAGGTTTTTCTATTATTTGACTTACTGACCTAGTTTTAGACCGGACGTGAGCCAGTTTCAAACTTGACTTAGATATCATCAAGGTGAACATTCTGACCAATTTTCATGAAGATCCCTTGAAAAATATGGCCTCTAGAGAGGTCACAAGGATTTTCTATTATTTGACCTACTGACCTAGTTTTTGACAGTTGACCCAGTTTCAAACTTGACTTAGATATCAACAAGATGAACATTCTGATCAATTTTCATGCAGAAACAATGAAAAATACGGCCTCTACAGAGGTCACAAGCTTTTTCTATTATTTGACCTACTGACCTAGTTTTGGACCGGACATGACCCAGTTTCGAACTTGACCTAGATATCATCAAGATGAACATTCTGACCAATTTTCATGCAGATCCAATGAAAAATATGACCTCCAGAGAGGTCACAAGGATTTTCTATTATTTGACCTACTGACCTAGTTTTTAAACGCATGTGACCCAGTTTCGAACTTGACCTAGATATCATCAAGGTGAACATTCAGACCAACTTTCATGAAGATCTTGTGAAAAATATGGCCTCTAGAGAGGTCACAAGGTTTTTCTATTTTTAGACCTACTGACCTAGTTTTTGACGGCACGTGACCCAGTTTCCAACCTGACCTACATATCATCAAGGTGAACATTCTGACCAACTTTCATTAAGATCCCGTTAAAAATGTGACCTCTAGAGTGGTCACAAGCAAAAATTTACGGACGCACGCACGGATGACGGACGCAGCGCGATCACAAAGTGACAGGTGAGCTAACAAGAGCTGTCGGAAGACAGCAACGCTCGACTATTCAACAGCCTTGTCAATTGAATGAATACAAAAGTTGAAAAAGGGGCATAATTTTGTAAAATGCAAAGTAGAGGTATTGAACCTCTGTACTGCATGTCATATCATGACAGTGAACAAGTGTTTGAAGTTTCAATCCTTTCCAATTTGTGGATACTGAGATACCAGCTTACATACAAAAACTTAACCAAAAACTGCTAAGTCAAAGGGGCATAATTTTGTAAAAATGCCAAGTAGAGTTATGGGACCTTCACAGTGCATGTTAGATCATGACAGTGAACAAGTGTGTGAAGTTTCAATCCATTCCAATTAGCGGATACTGAGATACCAGATTACATACAAAAATTTAACCAAAACTTGCTAAGTCGAAAAAGGGGCATAATTTAAAAAAAAAAAAGAGTAGAGTTATGGGACTTGCTTAGTGCATGTCAGATCATGACAGTGAACAAGTATGTGAAGTTTCAATCCATTCCCATTAGTAAGTACTGAGATACCAGCTTACATACAAAACCTTAACCAAAAATTTCTAAGTCGAAAAAGGGGCATAATTTTGTAAAAAAGCAAAATAGAGTTATGGAACCTGTGCAATTTAGGTCAGTTCATCACAGTGAATAAGTGTGTGAAGTTTCAATCCATTCCCACAAGTGGTTACTGAGTTACCAGCTTACATACAAAACCTTAACCAAAAAATTTCTAAGTTGAAAAAGGGGCATAATTTTGTAAAAAAGCAAAACAGACTTATGGAACCAGTGCAATGTAAGTCAGTTTGTCACAGTGAATAAGTGTGTGAAGTTTCAATCCATTCCCACAAGTGGTTACTGAGATACCAGCTTACATACAAAACCTAAACCAAAATCGGGACGCCGACGCGGACGCATGGGCGAGTCCAATAGCTCTACTATTCTATGAATAGTCGAGCTAAAAAGGGATCTGCCAAATAAAAACAAGAGCAATGCAGAGCAATATACATAAAGCAAAGCCATATATGACATTTGACCCATAAGTGTGACCTTGACCTTGAAGCGAGTCATCCAAAACATGTGCTCTGCACGTTGCCTCAGTGTGGTGAACATTTGTGCCAAGTTTCTTTGAAATCCTTCAAGCAGTTCAAGAGTTACAGAGCGGACACAGCAAAGTCATACATGACCTTTCACTCCTAAGTGTGACCTTGACCTCGAAGCTAGTCATCCGAAACAAGCGCTCTGCATGTCGTCTCAGTGTGGTGAACATTTGTGCCAAGTGTCTTTGAAATCCTTCAAGCATTTCAAGAGTTAACAGAGCAGACACGAATCACACTCATATGACCTTTGACCCCTTAGTGTGACCTTGACCTTGAAGCTGGTCATCCGAAACAAGCGCTCTGCACGTCGTCTCCATATGGTGAACATTTGTGTCAAGTTTCTTTGAAATCCTGCAAGAGGTTCAAGAGTTACAGAGCGGACACGAAATTGCTAACGGAAGGACGGACACCGGGGGTATAACATAATACGTCTATTTGGGCATATAAAAAATAAAATTACTGTGTTCCATCTATAGTTTCATGTGTATTTGCATCATTTAATCAAATTAATGTGTATAAACAGAGAAATAACAAGAGTTTACACTACCAAATCCTGACATAGGGTAAAATTACTAAAATGAGAGAAATGAGTGAAAACAGAATACAGCACAAGTGCAAAATTGTACGATCGCATATAAACATTGATATTTATTTACCTACATTGTATTGGCATTTAATGCAAAACAATGGTGTTAAAGAGTTCTTAGCATGAGACACAGTTTGAATATCACATTTGCCAGAATGAAACTACATTTTCCAAGATAATTAAAATCAAGTTTGTGTGTTTTACAATCTTTCAAGTGGACGTGCATTATGTATAATGCAATATCTAGCATTTGAAGTCTTATTTCTAGGTCCCCTATTACATAATAACTACAGCAAGCAGAATTCAAAGCTTTTTGCATAATATGCATCATATGCTAATTAGTTATCTGCTCAACTGTAATGTTTCATTATATGATTTATATCACTGAATCAGTTCCACATCTTCATTGGTAGTTGTGTCTGTTCATTATACTCACACGAATGCATAATACAACTTCAGGGCTGAGGCTGTCATAAATTCATTGCAAGATTACCAGTACAATACAATACAATACAATACAAAAACAAAAGCTGTTTGTAAAACACACATGTCCCCCATAATAAGTTGTCCCAATTTTAGTCCCCTGATCATAATGACCTTGACCTGCTAACCCCCAAAACATTACATGTCATGTACTTAATATGCCCAATCATGCTATCAAGTTTGAAGATACTGGGTCAACTGGCTGTCAAGTGATTGAGCGGAAATGGTTTTTCAGGCCCACGTGACCTTGACCTTTGACTATTAAACTGACCATAAAAACAACAGGGGTCATCTACTTCATACGCCCGATCATGCTATCCAGTTTAGAGGTTAGGGTCAAGTGGTTCTCAAATTATCATGCAGAAATAATTTCAATGTTCAGGTCCCTGTGACCTTGATCTTCGGCCAATGACCCAAACCCAGTATGGGTCATCTGCTTCATACGCCCAATCACACTATCAAGTTTGAAGGTTTTGGGTCAAGTTCTCTGGAGCGGGGCATAACAAAAGGAAACAATAGAATATATGATACATTTAACATTTTACATGTCTAAAAATATAAAATAAACAGCAGAGTCTGTCAGTTAGATAAATGGGTAATAAAACAACAGGAACGCTTACTAAAATATAAACATTATCTTTAACAATTTCAAAAAAACTACTTTTTATATAGAAAGGGTCAGAGCAGTATGAAACACAGGGAGAAAGCAAGGGTGATTATCAAGCAGATAATTTATAATGGCTTTATTGGTTTATCCATTTTTTTTTCATGTAAGGTAGGTGAAAGATGCCATTTATTTTTCCTTTTTCTTGCTGTCTGCATATAAAGCAGTACTTACAGCAAAACAGAACATGTTCACAAAGTGAACCTGACCTATATCAAAAACTTTAGATATAAAATGTCCTGAAATGTATTTAAAAAATTCAGCATATTTTATTAGCTCGAGGTCTAATAACTTTAAAACTACAAATCCGGCACAGCTTATCAGTGCACAAATAAAAGAGTTCCTACATTTTGCTTGCGGAGCTTTCATCCATGCAAACACTGCTCCACCGACAGCAAAACAAATGTGTACACCGAGACAAATTTCAAAGCCTAGTATATGACACAATGTTAGAAAATAACTTCCTATTGAAGCTGCCATAAAGATCATGTTCCAAGCTGAACTCCATCTGTTGACGGTATTCATTCCCCAGAGGAATACCAACATGAAGAAAGGCAAAGTATACCATTGGTCAAGAATGGCAAACCCCTTCAACTGAGTCACAATTCTCAATGTTTGTATTGGACCATAACAACAACTTGCCAAGTTGAAAATATAAAACATTTGAGCATCATTTTTTCTGATCTTGTCTTCTGACAGAGCTATAGTAGTAGCAGCACACCAAGCTGCCCCAATGATCACGTAGCCAATGTTAACAACAGAATTGAATGGCATCTTTATCCATCTGGGTAAAAATCCTTTCATTGAGACATGTACACGCTCGGCATAGTGTTGATTTCCAAGTTCAACATGGGCCCCGTTAAAGTACCCTTTATACACAGCATAGCTCATGAGAGCTGTCACTGATAAAACTAGGAATAATGACTTCACCATGATCCATGGCATCATTGTTTCTTCTTTGTCTCCTTGGTGATTCTCACTGAAAATAGAATAAAGAAGTTATTAACTTGTTTGTTTAACATTTCTGTACCATTATTAATACCCTACCATTGGAACACTGGAGGGAACTAATGGAATGCCCTCTGTCAGTCCGCAAATCTTGATCCTGTGATAACTCAAAAAGTAACCAAGCTAGGTTCATAAAACTTTGTATGTGAATAGAGGGCAATATGAAGATTATGCCTGTACCTGACTTATGCTTGTAGGTCAAAGGTCAAGGTCACTATTGACGGTCAAGTTAAAACTGCTTCTGCTCCATACCTTTTATATGCATTGATGGATTATCTAAGTGCTATAATGATGAGACAATGTGTCAACGCATGATCTATGCTTGTCAGTTAAAGGTCAAGGTCACTGTTCAAGGTAAAGTAAAAATTTGTTTCCACTCAATTTACTTTTAATTGCATTGAAGGATTTTTTAGTACTACACAGACGAGTTCCCCATGATAAGACTGTGTCGCGCACATGACCTATGGTTGTCAGATCATTTTTAGCTCGACTATTCAAAGATTAGTCTAGCTAATCTACTCACCCCGGCATCGGCGTCAGTGTTGGTGTCGGAGTCACACCTAGGTTAAAGTTTTGCATGCAAGTACATACGGCTATCATTTAAAGGCATATAACTTTGAAACTTTTTTTCTAGGTCAATTACCAACCTCACTGGGTCAAGTCCCATAACTCTTGACATGTATTTTGGCCAAATTATGCCCCCTTTTGGACTTAGAAAATCCTGGTTAAAGTTTTACATGCAAGTTACAATCTCCAAAACTAATGCAGATATTGAATTGAAACTTCACATGTGTCTTCGGGGTCATAAAACTAGGTGATAGCATCAAGAGCCATAACATGTTTTTTGGCCAAATTATGCCCCCTTTTGGACTTAGAAAATCCTGGTTAAAGTTTTGCATGCAAGTACATATAGCTATTACTTAAAGGTATATAGCTCTGTAACTTATTTTTTTCTTTTCTATATCAATTACCAACCACACTGGGTCAAGTCCCATAACTCTGACATTTATTTTGTGCAAATTATGCCTCCTTTTGGACTTAGAAAATCCTGGTTGAAGTTTAGCATGCAAATTACTATCTACAAATCAAATGCAGATACTGAATTGAAACTTTACTGTTTCTTCAAGGTTATAAAACTAGGTTATAGCATCAAGTTTCATAACTCTGACATTCATTTTGGCCAAATTATGTCCCCTGTAAACTTAAAACTTCTGGTTAAAGTTCTGCATGCAAGTTACTATCTCCAAAACAAATGCAGATAGTGGATTGAAACTCTGTAGATAGTGATATTCCTGCTTCTGGGACAACAATTCGAATATTCGAGCATCTGCTGTCTTACTGACAGCTCTTGTTTTTACCTGTGAGTAGGGGGCTTCTGTATTGCCACTGCAATACTTAGTCATTTCTTTTTTCAGTATTTTCATATCAGACTTTCTTATAATGAATCTATAATATTTAATAATTTTATATAAACAGCTTTTTATGATGTTGGAAGACCCTATGTACCCCTCCAGGCATTATTAGATAACAGCCGGACACCTTAGTAGAACCAACAATGTTCTGTAAGCCTGCTGGATGGCTCCTCACATGAAGAATTCTTCACCCTAAGTAAGGCTCAAACCAATATCAGTGAGGGTCAAGTGATTTGAAGTTGGCAACCATTACCACGTGGACACAGAGGCCCCAGTCTGTAATTTGCCAAGTGTTTAGTAAATACTACCTTAATAACTGGTTCTTTATTCTTAAATAATTAGGAAATGGCAGCTAGAAACCTGTATGACATCTATTCGTGTTACCAATTTTAAAGTGATGGCAACTACAAAATGGATCAAGGCAACCGTAAAAGTGAAAGTCATAAAATATGCCATCTGGACAATCTGAATTAGTAAGATAAAAGAACAATATCAATGGTCATAGAATAGTTAGCTTGATTTCATTTGGAGTATGTAATAAATTTCTTTTATTCAAGAGGGTTAGATAGAAATGAGTAAGACACTTTAATCTCTCTCTAACTTGCAACCTAATTTAAGCTGAATTTTCAAAGTTTTAAAGAGCTGTTGTTTTTGCTGTCTTAAGTCCCAGACAGCATTCTTTTAACAAATCAACATTGCTGGAAAGTATTTGGTAGATGGTCAACAAAGAAGGACTGCTTGAAGGTCTTTAAACTAGGTGACAGCATCAAGAGCCATAACCCTGACATGTATTTTGGCCAAATTATGCCCCCTTTTGGTTAAAGTTTTGCATTCAAGTACATATTGCTATTACTTAAAGGCATATGCTTCCTTCTGGACTTAAGAAAATCCTGGTTAAGGTTTTGCATGCAAGTTACTGAACTTACTGTCTCCAAATCAAATACAGATATTGAATTAAAACTTTACTGTATCTTCAGGGTTATAAAACTAGGTTATAGCATCAAGTCCCATAACTCTTGACATGCATTTTGGCCAAATTATGTCCCCTGTGATCTTAAAACTTCTGGTTGAAGTTTTGCATTCAATTTACTATCTCCAAAACTAATGCAGATACTGGACTGAAACTCTATAGATACTCTAACTTCAAGGGTAATATTGCTGCTTCTGGGACAACAGTTCGAATAGTCGAGCAATTGCTGTCTTACGGACAGCTCTTGTTAAGTCTTTGGTATGACATGGCAGGGTTTCGAACACACAAACTACTAAACTTGAAGCGGACACTCAAACACTGGGCTATCCGTGGTTTCCCTGGCAGCCACATTTCTTTGAAAAAATTTCTAAATCAGGCCAGCAGTCTGAGAGAACTTTTAAAGCTTTTCCTTTTGGTTGCCATGGCAACCAGAGTTCTGCATGAATGACAGATCTGAAAGAGTCTGAAAAGGGACCACCAATGGGACAACCCTGTGATGTTGGCCACAAGTCACTCGCCTTAAACTGTCTATTTGTCCTTCAATATGATTTATGTATGACACACTGAATCATGAATGACAACAACAGTTACTGTGTTTAGTATAAATGCCTTTTCTATTTTTTGCTTTGGCAGCCCCTAAAATCAGTCAAGAAAAACCATTTGAAAAAAATCAGTCAAGAAAAACCATTTGAAAAAAAAAAAGAAAAGGCCTGACAAAAATTTACAGACCAAATTTGGTGATGATCCAGGCAGAAATTAAAGATACTGAGAAAGGTCTGGTGCAGAATTAAGTATTGCAATAAATAAGCTTCAGGTTTCAGACACTCCCACAGTTAGTACTCCCTCTGCATCCAACACACCCCTCTGTTATTAGTACTCCCTCTGTATCTAGTGAAGAAGAGATAGTCAGTACACTTTGCAAATTGTAATCCACCCCAAATTAATTAGGGTTTATACTGATAAGGCATTAAATGAGGTTTTATTGTTAGTTTTATGATTTTGAAGCACATTGATCAGTTGTTATGATTGTAGTTCTACAATGAAAAAGCTTGGCCATTGAGTACCAAAAATTACAAATTAGGAAAACAGGTGAACACTGAATTGCACGACAAAGATGGCGATATAATAGTCGAACTAATCCGACGTATACAGTTTGTTTAATATTGTGACGGTCAAACTGCGGTGGCTGCAGAATTCAGAAATTAAAAAGCAGCCACTCAGCGACAGTAAGCTTGTCTAGGTGATATTATTCATAGCAAGTACATTGAAAAAATCCAAATAGTGTACAAAATACTTCCAATTTATTAGGCACTGTAATTAAACAGTGATTACAATTACGTTTTCATTACTCTATGTCCGACTGATTTAGATTATCCGAAAATGGGCCATCCGAATATATATCACCTGTAAAATAGAAAGGTCAATTTTTAAACAATCATACAATTACTATTGGATTTTAAGACATTATGTGCATCAGTAATGGAACATTCAATAATTTTCTCAGCGACAGTTTAACGATTATATCAGATTAACAGAAAATACAGAATTTAAGCTGCGGGGAGTTTCCTGTGTTTTGGTCTTTTTGAATAAAATCTTTTAACATGTTCTATAATTTGACATCTGTTTTGATGACTTTGCATTGCGCTGCGTGGTGGGGATTGTGAGTCCTCATTTGTTTTTGTTGGACACGATTTTGCCAGGTTTGGGAATGCAGTTTTCTAACAGGTAATTGATATTCCGATAGGAAGTTAATGTGCATTGCTTGTCCAATCTCAAGGTCAAACATCAGTACAAAAATTTCAGAAACCAGGTCAAAATGGAGATAAAGCAGGCCCACACAAACTACGTAGAGTATGACCTAGAAGCACACTCAGGTGATCCAAATAACCCCAAACCAGCTCAAAACTTCTCCCGTAAAAAGCACTTCTCAACCACCAGAAATGCCAAACAGGACACCCAAGGCATTGCCCCACTATCGGAAAATGATAACCTTATCACAGATAGCAGGGGCCAGGCAAATGTTCTCGACCGCCAATTCCAGTCCGTCTTCACTCCAATGAATCCCTTAAAACTAAGTCAGCTATGCTTATTGAAAACCAAATACCTGTTTAGCAACGCCCCAAAGCCTCAATACCCCAAAATGCCTGAAATTTCCATCAGTGTAAATGGTGTCCAAAAGCTTTTGTCCACATTACAGAGTGACAAAGCTTGCGGTCCCGATAACTTAAAACCGGTAGTCCTGAAAAACTTAAGTGTACAAATTGCCCCCCTGGTCACCAAACTTTTCCAAAAATCTCTAGAAACAGGCTCTATCCCTTCTGACTGGTCCAAGGCGAATATCACTCCTCTCTTTAAGAAAGGTGATAAAAAACAAAGAAAAATATCAAACAGGGAACCCTGCTAACTATAGACCCATTTCTCTGACATGTGTTCTTTGCAAAGTTATGGAGCACATTGTCGCATCAAACATCACTAAACATTTCCAGGTCAACAACATACTTTATCACCTGCAACATGGCTTCAGGTCAAAACGGTCATGCGAAACCCAAATATTAGGACTTGTCGAGGACCTATCCAGGAATTTAATTCATGGTCACCAAACAGACTTAATACTCCTCGACTTCTCAAAGGCGTTTGATAAGGTTAATCACCTAAAGTTACTATATAAGCTGCACCAACATGGCATCCAGGACTGCACACTACAGTGGGTCAAATCATTTCTCATTGGTCGCCGTCAGTCCGTCTTAGTCAATGGTGATAAGTCGGATGAGGTCCCGGTCACATCTGGTGTTCCACAGGGCTCTGTCCTCGGTCCTCTTCTCTTTCTGCTACACATAAACGACCTGCCTGAAAATATAGTTTCACAGGTCCGGTTATTTACTGATGATACTGCTGTTTATATCACAGTCAACAATGTTACGCAACAACATACTCTGCAAGAGGACTTAATCAGGTTACAACAATGGGAACACACATGGGACATGGAATTCAACCCATCCATATGCACAGTGATTAATATTTCCAAGTCTAAACACCCTTACAAATCCACTTACACATTACACGGGCAGACACTAGCAACCGTAAATGATGCAAAATACATTGGTGTTAGCATCACTTCAGATCTAAACTGGAACAAACACATAAACCAGGTCACTTCAACAGCTAGTCAAACACTTAACTTCATTAAGCGCAATATTCCCTCCAAACAGCAAAATATTAGGGAATTTGCCTACAAAACCCTTGTTAGCCCACAACTAGAGTACTGCAGCTCAGTGTGGAGTCCATATACACAGCACAACATACATAAAATCGAGATGGTCCAACGCAGGGCCGCTCGATGGGTCACCAATGACTACTAAAATTACAGCAGTGTCACACACATGTTAGAACAATTTGGGTGGCGTTCCCTTGCAAACAGAAGGAATGATGCCAGGCTACTGATGTTTTACAAGATTGTCCATGGACTGGTTGCAGTGCCAATGCCATCTTATATTTTACCTCCTACCCGGCTCACTAGACATATGCATTCCCTATCATTTCGGCAAATTCAAACACCCTGTAATTATTACAAGTTCTCCTTCTATTAATTGAAATTGATCAAAATCAAATTTAGATAAGAAAATATTTTGATTTTATCGTTTTACAAGTTTTTAAAATCGAAAGTAGGTTGTCGTCTGCTGTGTGAAATTGCCGATTTTTCACGAAGATTTCTTTGAAATTAGTTTAATAAGATGTAATGACAGGGTACACTTTAATGTCATATACTGTAAAATGCTGTTAAACTGTCTTTGCATCATAATATTTTTTCAAAAATATTGTTAACACTGGACATTAGGCAACTTTTAGAAAAGTGTAACCATACCCGGATACAAAATTTTGGATACCCAGAATACGTTCTATTAGAAGATCTAAACTTGCTTTTAGACTGTTGTAAGTTATAAACTAAGCCTTATTTCATTTATTTAAGTGGAAGTTTAAACTTTATCTTCTGTATGTTGCACTTATAAATTTTTTTAAATATCAAGTACATGGAGAAGATGTGTACTGAAATTGTAACAAGTAAAATAGGCCTAAACACATAGATATTGTAAATACTCGCAAGGGTGTCATACAGTATTTATAGATTGATAGATAGCAACTTTGTTTTTATAAAAGAAATATTTGTTGAGCCGTTCCCCAGATGTATTGCTTCATTTAACAATAAATTCACTCTATCATGCTGGATGATACTATTTAATTATAATATGGATGGTCTGCATTTAGATCCAGAATGATTGATACTATCCATCATCTTGAGCTCCAGTTAAATGAAACCAGGGAGTTGTGATAGATGGTGTGTAATATAGCTCCATGATGAAACTAACAATATTTCAATAATATGATACTAATAATATCTCTATTAACAAATACTGTCGATACTAATATATACATTTTTTGAATTTTCACATAGATGTATAATGATATTAGTCGTGCTTAACTTTATAATTACTCATATTACCAGTTCATGTCAAAACAATACACTAAACTGTTTAGAATTAACAAACAAGCGAAAAACGTCATTAGGGGAAAATGACAACAAAATCAAAATAATGTCATTGCCCTTCCCTTTCGAAAACACGTATTTAATATTGAGTATTAGTCCACTATATTCCAGTTAGCATAAAGAATTAAACCACAGTATCCTTATAATTGCATCATTTCCTTTTCTTTACAACAACTTTTTGTCAACCTTTTGTCTCTTTGTGACGTTTTCAAGTGTAATAGGAGCGGAAAAATGTGCAGCCCGATACAGGACTCGAACCTGCGACCTTCTGCTTGCAAGTCAGATGCTCTTCCAACTGAGCTAATCGGACAATCGATATCTTAGACAAATTATATACATTATATACACACTGCTACATTCCTCTCTCCTTTTTTCAAAGACAAACTCAGATTCTTTTGATTAACCCAGCCATTGCTTCACCCTAGCTCTAGGATTCCAAGGCTAGCCACCACACTCACGGCACCAATGTAATAGGAGCGGAAAAATGTGCAGCCCGGTACAGGACTCGAACCTGCGACCTTCTGCTTGCAAGTCAGATGCTCTACCAACTAAGCTTATCGGACAATCGATATCATAGACTAATTATATACATTATATACCAACACTGCTACACAAGAATGGGTAGTGGTAGTAAAAGGATTGAATTATATCTTTACATGATAAGCTAGTTTGAAATTTCGATATGATATTAGGACCACATTGATCTACTAGTATGCTAAATTTCAAAGATGTACTTGCAATTGTTTTAAGATATATGTTTAACAACAACCATGGTAGATTAGCTGTTTTATTCAATATTTAGACGTTGCAAATGAATAACAGAAAAATGCAGCTTGTTACACATGTTTTTTGCCACTGACCATTGCATGAATTGTGGTCCCTTCTTCATGTATATTTAATTTTGTTAGTTACTTCACAACAGCGGGTGTTAAGTGCTGTGTGGCGGCCGTAAAAAGTCGCCCCGACTTCATCTCAGTGTTGTTATATTTTCTGGTCCTTCGGGATCATTGATTTCAACTCATTTAGATTTGAAAATTGAATACTGCTTAAGCCGGTGCTAGGGGGCGTGGGCAGTGTTGCATTTTCCATTACTGCTCATGAACAGACTCAATCAAATCGAGTCTGCAATTTTCACTGTTTGCATTGTTCTCGGTGCTTCCGAGGGATCTACTTTCCAGATTATATTTCTAGTTATCACTATTACATTTGTTTGTGTGTATGTGTACATGACCTCACTCACTGCATAGGTGCATACACTTACATATTACTCTATTTCCATGCAAACTGCTGTATGGGTGGCTGCATTCTTTGAATGTGTCTTTTCCCTGTTTTTCCCTCTATATCTTTATCACTGTATTTTTTTTTCAAATATGCTCGATGAAAAACAAAATGACAATAAATGCCCAGCAGGTAAAGCTACGTTCCAAAAATGCAGCCTCTCTGAAGCGCAACTCAAAGCGCACATACGTGCACAAGACTAACACACATAGACAAACTCATGCAGACATATTCACAGACAGAGACAAAGCAAACAACAGGGACAAACAAATAAAGGAACACAGTGGGACAGTGCCTTGGAATGGTCAGTGGCAAAACCTCCTCTTGGGAGCTTAAACCTTTTCAGGATGATCACTACCAAATCAAGTGTAAGCCTACGCTGATCTAGTCACAAGTAAGCCAAATGCCAATAGCTTTAGTGTTTATTCCTTTCTTCGTATCCTTTCTCAATAGCATCGTGCTTTCTTTTATTCTACTGCTTTGAAGCTGTTAATCAGTCCATAGCAAATCTGATTTGTTGTGGTAGATGTCTTAAAATAGAGAAAAGTGGAACCTTCACAGGTCGCTCAACACGACAGAAACGAAAATGTTGCAGGCTCCGTTTGATTAAGCCTGTTCATGGACGGTAGTGGAAATGCATGCTACCGTCCACGTCCTCTAGCCCCGGGTTGAGCAGAACTCAACATTTACACATGCTTAAAGTACAAAAAGCAATTTAGAGACATCCGCAGATGTATTCAAACGGCGGTGAACATGGAACCTTCAATGATACACGTGTTGAGGCGTATAATTCTATGAAGAGCGGCGTTTGGTCCCCAGATAAAGAAAAGGGTTTGTCCCAAACGAGGAAACAATGGGCAGAACTAAACAAACTGGAATTTAGGAAGGGGATCTGAGGTTATGGAGCCTGCGTATCACAGGAGCTGTCAAAAGACAAAATTAAAAAGCAGGCACCATATCCAAGGGGTGATTATACAATACCCAAGGTTATGAAAGCGGGAGTATTGGAACCACCCAGGCCGAAATTGTCATGTTGAGAAACTAAACAGTACCAATAACACGGCATAAAAGTCGTGCTGAATCATTTTCTAATAACGCATTAGTGTTTCTTTTTCAAGTCAGTGTTTTATCCCTGTTTGCTTTTAACTAGATTTTAGGCCTAGCCAAGATTAACAGATGTCTAAAAGTTAGTATAGACGATCAACAAATTAAACTACCAACCATGTACTGGATTCCTAAATTGCATAAACAACCATATCAAGCTCGCTTCATCGCTAATTCAAGCTCTTGTACCACTACAGTTATTTCAAAACTATTAACATCATGTCTAACTCCTGTGAAAGCCCACGTGGAAGGATACTGCGATAAAGTATACGAAAACTCTGGTAAACACTTATTTTGGTCGATTAAAAATTCCGGCGAAATCCTGGATAAGTTTAAAATTAATAATTACAAGGTATCTACAGTCAGTACATACGATTTTTCTACTTTGTATACCACTTTACCACATAACTTAATAAATGACAAACTAACTGCCCTAATTAAAACGACTTTTGCCAGAGAGAATGCTACATTTCTCGCTTGCAATTTTGATAAAGCTTTTTTTACTAGCAATATTATTAAACATTATACAATGTGGACCTGTGACGAAGTTTGTAAAGCCCTTTCCTTTTTATTGAACAACATTTACATCAGGTTTGGGAATGCAGTTTTTAGACAAGTAATTGGTATTCCCATGGGAACAAATTGTGCGCCCCTTGTCGCAGATTTGTTTTTATATTGTTATGAAAGAGACTTTATGTTGAGTCTTTCTCCAGATACGCAGGCAGATATTATAACTGCATTTAATAATACATCACGCTATCTGGATGATATTCTTAATATGGATAATCGGTTTTTTGGTCTATTGGTGGGTACTATTTATCCTAGGGAGCTTCAGTTAATTAAAACTAACAATTCGGATACTGATGCTTCATTTTTAGATTTACATCTCTCTATTTATGACAATATTATATTATTTAAAGACACTTCTGCGAGAAGGTATTTCTAAACCCGTTTTTTATGGGGATGTGGTTTACAAACTTCGTAAGATCTTGGGTCATGGTAATTTTCCAAATGTATGTGGTAAAATTATAAAACGTTTTATTAAAAGAGGTTACGACCCAACTGTTTTGAGACATACCACATGTTTTGTGTTCAACCTGTTTACAGTTGGACACTACGCTTCACTCTTTGATTGTGTCTGACGGAAGAGGGGGAGGACTCTATGATAAGCAGTTTTTAAATCCTACCAGGACTGAACTGTTTTGATATCTGTCTTCTGGCCTGTTTCGTCGGGCCCTTAAAGGCCTAGATTTTGGCAGTGAGCCAAGGGATTTCTGTCTTCACCAGCACAGTTGGAGGCTAATGACCATCACAGTATGGTTCCAATAAACAAGGGTCATTGTTTATCGGAGAGTCAGTCTACCTTACAAGTGTATCAATTAGTGAGAAAGGGAAACAATATAATTTATTTTAAATTAATGAATAATTGATAACATTTAAAGTTATACCAGTTTCTTTTTGGCATTTCTATGTAAAGAAAAATATTGTTGATCAAACACAATAATAAAATAAAATAATTCATAATAATGAAATAATGAGAGACTTACTTAAAGAAATATGCAAAGTTTTATTTTTTTCAAATTCTGTCTGGAGAATTGTGATATTTCAGAAAAATGTGACTTTCACTCATCTAAAGCTGGCAGAATGCTGTAAATAACATTTGTCTAAAATTGAAAACAGTATGTGCATTTCAAAGTTACAAAGCAATGCATGAAAAAAGTCCCTTTTGGCAACATACTGAAAATGATAGTCGAGTATAGATGGAACACAATAATTTTATATTATACTGTTTGTCAGCACAAAGAACTCATGAAGTTTTCACTATACTTGTGTTTTATCATCATTATTATTTTCAGTATTATTTCTGTATATTTTATCATCCTAAATGTAATATAATAATAATAATAATGATGATAATAACAATCATGATTATATTTATAATTATTACAAAGCAATGCATGAAAAAAGTCCCTTTTGGCAACATACTGAAAATGATAGTCGAGTATAGATGGAACATAATAATTTTATATTATACTGTTTGTCAGCACAAAGAACTCATGAAGTTTTCACTATACTTGTGTTTTATCATCATTATTATTTTCAGTATTATTTCTGTATATTTTATCATCCTAAATGTAATATAATAATAATAATAATGATGATAATAACAATCATGATTATATTTATAATTATTATTATTAATATTATTATAACATTAAAGTAATAGTTATTATCATCTATATAATATCAAAATAATAATTATTATTATTATCATTCCACATTCATTGAAGAAAAATTAATTTCTTTCAACTCCACTGCACACATCTTCATGGTCTAGTTGGGGTCCCTGCTGTGCTAATTGCCCTCTAATCAGTTACTGTTACATAATCGCTGATAAGCAGCAGATAAGATGGGAGTTGTATATTGGATTGGGGTGGGGGGGGGGGGCGACACTTACATAGTAGTGAATCTAGGCCTTTAAGGGTGTTTCTCTTGTTGCTCTGTCTTCTGAAAAGGCATTGAGTACATACGTTTTTGGTTCTTATGGTTGTTTTTTTTTCATATCTTTATACACGAGAATTTTTGTGTTTTACATGCCATGCCTTTTTGTTTCCATTACGTGTGTTAGAGATTCACCTGGAGGGGATTACTTTTATTTACACTGTCCCTTGTCTTTGGAACGTGGTGGGGGAAAGAGTGAGGTTGGGTGCGGACCATAAACCGGTTTAAGCTCCCCAGTGGTGTTTTTGCCACAGACCGTTCCAAGGCGGTGCCCCACTGTATTCCTTTGTTTGTTCGTTTTTGTCGTCGTGTGTTGGCTTTGTGTGTGTGCGCGCGCGCGTGTGCGTGTGTGTGTGTGTGTGCGTGCGTGCCTGCCTGCGTACGTGTGTGTTTGTGGTGTGCACGTTTGCGTGCTGTGGGTTTCGTTTTGGGGAGGCTATGATTTTGGTGCGTGGCATTCCGTGTTTGATACTTATCTTTGTTTTTTTGTTTGAGCCTGTGGAAATGCATGCTACCGTCTACGCCCTCTAGCCCCGGGTTGAGCAGAACTCAACATTCACACATGCTAAAAGTACAAAAAGCAATTTAGAGACATCCGCAGATGTATTCAAACGGCGATGAACATGGAACCTTCAATGCTACACGGGTTGTGGCGTGTGATTCCACGAAAAGCGGCGTTTGGTCCCCAGATAAAGTAATGGGTTTGCCCTAAACGAGAAAACAATGGGCAGAACTAAACAAACTGGAATTTAGAAAGGGGAACTGAGGTTATGGAGCCTGCATATCACAGGAACTGTCAAAAGACAAAATTAAAAAGCAGGCACCATATCCAAGGGGTGATTATACAATACCCAAGGCTGAGGGGATTACTTTTATTTACACTGTCCCATGTCTTTGGAACATGGTGGGGGTAAGAGTGAGGTTAGGTGCGGACCATAAACCGGTTTAAGCTCCCCAGTGGTGTTTTTGCCACTGACCGTTCCAAGGCGGTACCCCACTGTGTTCCTTTGTTTGTTCGTTTTGTCCTTATGTGTTGGCTTTTGTGTGCGTGTGTGTTGTTCGTTTTGTCCTTATGTGTTGGCTTTAAGTGTGTGTGTGTGTGTGTGTGTGTGTGTGTGTGTGTGTGTGTGTGTGGTGCACGAGTCTGCGTGCTGGGGGTTTCGTTTTGGGGAGGCTGCGTTTTTGGTGCGTGGCATTCCCTGTTTGATATTTTTCTTTGTTTTTTTTTTGTTAATTTATATAAAATGTCTCTTGTAAATTTATATAAGAATTTATATGAATGTCTCTTGTAAATTTATATAAAAAACAAACCTTAAGAACCAAAAACTCCAGTTGAACAAACTTCAACTTCAGCTGTCTACTGCCGAACAATCGTCTAGCGATTATGACTGGCAGGCGCTGTCTGGAATCAGTGTTTAGTAAAAATTTTACGTGCATATTAAAAAGATAAAAGACCCAAAGTATACAGTTAAAAACAGTAGATTGTAGTATTTAGAGAGAGAGAGAGAGAGAGGGAGAGAGAGAGAGAGAGAGAGTGCGAGTCCGGTCCGCTGACAAATAAGGCAAAGCCAAATTTAAACCGTTTTTTATTTTTTTATTTTTTTTTTTATTTTACAATAAGTCTTCATATTTAACCGAGTACTGATAATTTAATTAGTAAAATATGTCTTACATTTTTTTTACAACAGCTATTTTTGCTTACATTTTTTTCTCTTCAATTTTACCAATTTTTCTTTTTTGTGATAATATAGTACATGACAGATGCGGATGTGGCACTGTGTTTGACCTTCTCAAGCCCTTTTTCCATTCTACATCTTTCTTTCGGTAGGTTGGGACATAAGTACTTTTACTTGGGGAACTAGGTTACGTCTTACACTTGTCACATTACCCGACTGTCAACTACTAATTCATATTTATATCTATTTACTTGTTTTTACTCCTACCTCTTTTTATGCATGTATGATATGTATGCTTATTCCCTCTTATTTGCTTAACGTGGGAGTAACCATGCCAGTAATGTTATATCTACTGAAACAAGGTTACTTCCCATACCTTTTCTGCCTGCTTTTCCTTTACAGCCGCTTTTTTAGTTGTTATTATTTTACCACTGTTTGTCGGGAAATAGCTTTGTTATGTAATATTCGACGTTAAATAAAGCTTCTTGTATCTTGTAAATAGCACATACATCGTATGAAGAGTCACTATGCTACCATTGATCCTCCTCTACATTATTCTAGTATTACTAATAGGATGTTTTGGGACAGGGTTTTGACTGTCGCTGTCCTGTCATTGCTTAGAAAGATTATGAAAGACCAGATCATAAAATAAGCGATCCCGATAATTCAAATGAGCAAGGCTAGCAATACTCCAGATCTGCCAAGTAAGTTGTATAACAGTTGTCATTAGCAAATCTGCCTTTCAACAAAGCTTTATTCCTAAGATGATGTCGATGGTGGTGCAAGCGGAAGTACTCGATAACATTTAACAATGAAAAAGTCACTGCAAATTGTACATCAAGCACATCTACACAAAAAGCAACCCGTCTAAGACGAAACTTAATCATTTTGGCAAAATTTTTTCTATATATTTATTATTTCGTTCATATTAGCTTTAAATTTGTTCAAATACAATCTTTAAGCAATATTGAAAATAAATTATTTATGCAAATCACATCATCCGGGCATTTGCACAGAACTCTGGGAAGACGCGAAAATGGCCGCTCCCATCTTGAAATGGAAGCGGGTTACAAACACTTCTGGTCCAGGACCAAGACCTCGACATGGTCACAGAGCAGTTGCAATCAAAGATTTGATGGTTGTATTTGGTGGTGGCAATGAGGGTATCGTCGATGAGCTTCACGTTTACAATACTGGCAAGTTAAGTTTTTAGCTATCGGTGAAGAGTATTCAAGATGGCCGCGCTCTTGCCGATTGCTGTGATGTTAATTCCAGCTACATTAAACAAAAAATCTGTACTAAATAGAATAAAGTCGATGTTAAATTAAAATTTTGATAGTTTTATATGTATGTCTCAAAGAATTTTACAAGTCTTTTATTTTATGTTGTTATTTGGAAATTCAATATGGCGCTGAGTACGAAGATTCGTTCACGTTGGCTATTCGTGCACAATATTTTCGTAATCAACGGTTTGATTGCAAAAAAATGCAGTTTGGTAAATTATTTTTCATTTTTGAATATTTTTACAGCAACAAATCAGTGGTTTGTACCAGCTGTGCGTGGAGATATACCACCTGGTTGTGCAGCTTATGGCTTTGTTTGTGATGGCACCAGAATTCTTGTCTTTGGTGGAATGGTTGAGTATGGAAAATATTCAAATGAGCTGTATGAACTTCAAGCAAGTCGATGGGAATGGAAAAGATTGAAACCAAAAAATCCCCGAACAGGATTACCCCCATGTCCTCGATTAGGTAATTTTAGTCCTAATACGAAATGAGTCGCTATCTGATGGGGAGAGCCCCTTCATTTACAGTTATAGTGCTTCCTTCCATATATATTGCTCCAACATTTTCACTAAACTTGACCATTTTGCTCCTGTTATCAACAACATCTCATGGCAAAGGGTCCATATATCCATCTCAAACGTTTTTAACTTGTATGAATTAAACCCCTTTACTTTGAATTTCATTTGTTTAAAGTTTTTATTGCATTTTAATGCTGTCTTAGCTTATATGATATAAGGTACTACCTATCTGGTTAGAAAATGGTATTATTGGTTCTTTCTGCATAAATTGTTCCAGTGTTTTCAGTGTGACATTTTAACTTTTGTGATATAAATTTGGAATGTGTGACTCTGTTTTAAGTTTAACATTTTGCACTTTTTAGAAAGCTTACTGTGAAGAAAATCTGGCAGCATATAGAAAAAATGAATGTGGAATTATAATTTATTGAGACTGTTGTAAAATGTATTAAATTACTTAAGGCGTAAAAAAAAATTGTTTCCGGTATCCCGACCTACCCTAAATTTTTGGCCAGACCCTAAATGTTTTTATGGCCTGCATTTTGGTCAAATTATGTCCCCTTTTGAACTTAAAACTCTTGATATTTAACATTTTGGGTAATATTTTCCTGCCTCTGGTACAATATCTCAAATAGTCGAGCTTGGCTGTCTTAGGGACAGCTCTTGTTTGACATAAAAATAATTTCCGAAAAGTCTCACTTAATAAAAAAAAAAATTCTGACCTACTACCCTAATTTTTACCGGAAACAAAGAATTTTTTTTAGGCCAAATGTTTTGGGATCTTTATTGAATTAAAACTTGTAACAAATTTTAAATATATTATTACGGTACACATTTTGATTCTTTCACTATTGCAGGGCACAGTTTCACTCTTCTTGGCAACAGAGTCTACTTGTTTGGTGGTCTAGCAAATGACAGTGAAGATCCAAAGAATAATATTCCAAGGTCTGCTTCCTAGGTTTTCTTAAATGTCTTAATAAAGTTTTAAAGGCGTATGCTAGAATTCCCTGTATATGAGATGGGCGAAATTTTTCCCAATAACAGAATTTCTTCAAACTTTGGATATTGAAGGACAATCATCTAAGAAACAAAAATATGCAATAAAAGTCATATTATGTGAACACCCATGGCGGGCAGGCGGGTTGTTGGCGTCCAAAAGCATGTCCGCTCTCTAACTCTAAGCAATGTTGGCAAAGTAAAATAGACTCCTTTTTGACAGGTGTCACAGTTCTTAGTCAGGATTTCCATGCTTTTTCAGTGACAATTTTAAGGTTAAAAGGTAGGACTGGAGCAGGTCTTTAAAACCGGTCAGTACTGTTCATTTCAATACTACAGTCACTCTTGGGAGGTCAATACTGGTTTATTCAACACTTTTACATACTGTACATTCACAAATTAGTACAGGCTGTAATAGTAATATATAAATAATAAAGCAATTTGAATAATATAAAATTTTGTTCATGAAAATGTAGAGTGGTCAATACTGGTTGATTCAATTTTGGTCATTGGCAATGTGTCCTGGTCAGGCTCCACTTTGGATAATATACTTAGACTAATAATACTAGTTTATTCTATGCTTTTATCTTCTTACACTTTACAGTACTTAGCCTTTATTTTAAATTTATTAATTAAAGATTTTATTACTGTAAATTACACTTATGGACAGTACTGGTCAATTCAAATTTTGGTCCTACACAATATTCCTGATCAGTACATGAACCGGTCAATACTGGTGAGTTGAATACTTTGATTGCATTACTTATTTTTAAAATAAAGTTACCATGTTCAAGTATTGAGAATAATACAGTGGGATTAATGATCATGACCGCTAATAAGTGCCAGAAACATATATATTGTAAGACGATGGTGTCAATTAGGCAATGTGACAATTGCTATCAAAACACAAAACACTTCACGGAAGAGTCCATTTTTCATTAAATTATTTATACCAGTAAAAATAGATTTATCACTTGTGAACCAAACACTTACTGCTACAGTTTATGAAATACTTTCTACAAATTAAGTTCAGTTAAATTAGCAGTTTTTAGCTTGACTTTTCGAAGAAAAAGTAGAGCTATTATACTTGTGTCGGCGTTGCCGTTGGTTAAAGTTTTTGATAAAGTCAAATATCTCTGTTACTATCAAAGCTATTGACTTGAAACTTAAAATACTTGTCTACCATCAAAGTCTACACCAGGAGAAATAATCCCAGTAACTCTGATTTGAATTTTGACAGAATTATGGCCCTTTTTAATTTAGAATTTTTTGTTAAAATTTTTGATAAAGTCAAATATCTCTGTTACTATTAAAGCTTTTGACTTGAAACTCAAACTAATTATCTACTATCAAAGTCTACACTAGGAGAAACAATCCCGATAACTGATTTGAATTTTGACAGAGTTATGTCCCTTTTTAACTTAGAATTTTTGGTTAAAGTTTTTGATAAAGTCAAATATCTCTGTTACTATCAGAGCTTTTGACTTGAAACTTAAAATACTTGTCTACCATCAAAGTCTACACCAGGAGAAACAATCCCCATAACTCCAATTTGAATTTTGACAGAATTATACACCTTTTTAATTTAGAATTTTTTGTTAAAATTTTTGATAAAGTCAAATATCTCTGTTACTATTAAAGCTTTTGACTTGAAACTCAAACTAATTATTTACTATCAAAGTCTACACCCGGAGAAACAATTCCCGTAACCCTGGTTTGAATTTTGACAGAGTTATATCCCTTTTTAACTTGGATTTTTTTTTAATGACAAAGCTCTAATTCAGAGTCAAGCACTGAGAATAGTCGAGCGGGCTGTCTTACGGACAGCTCTTGTTTCACTTACTGTCACATTTTTTGTAGAAAAATAATGTATCTTTGTAATCTAATCTAACAGAAAATGTTCAATGACCAGTATCAACCTGGCGATATTAACCAATTGACCACTTCTAACCACTTCTGACCAATTTGGGAGTACTGATTAGGTTGCTTTAACTAAATGTTAATGCATGCATTCATCTTAATCAAGCCTCAAATGCTCTTAAACTGTCATTATTAAATTGTTCATTAACTTTGCAAAATATCTTAACAGTCAGTATTTACTTATTGACCTGTATTGACCAATAAACCAGTATTGACCACTTCAGGGAGTATTGACCGGGCGGTTAAAACCGGGGGTGGTTTTAACTGCCCAACATTGTCTCTAAGTCAAACAGTTTTCATCTGATCTTCACCAAACTTGGTGACAATGTTAGTGGGCATAATATCTCAGCCAAGATTGATAACCAGCAAAATCGCCTCAGGCACTCTTGAGTTATGGCCCTTGAATTACTTGAAATCTGCAAATTTAGCCTTGTCCGCCCTCTAAGTCAAACAGTTTTTATCCGATCTTCACCAAACTTGGTGACAATGTTTGTGGGCATAATATCTCGGTCAAGTTCGATAACCAGCCAAATCGCCTCAGGCACTCTTGGATTATGGCCCTTGAATTAGGCCAAGTTCGATGACGGGCATATTTTGTGACAGTCTGCCACTCTTGTTGTGGCAGTAAAAAAAGTTGTTTTATCATAGATGTATGTATTTATCTTGATTGGACAATATGTTAAAATTATGGTGTAAACTTACCTGAGACCTCTTGTCTTTCAGTTGTCTGAATTGGGTGGACGGATAGCTCAGTGGTTTGCATACTGGCCTTCCAATCCTGAGGTCGGGGGTTCGATCCCCGGCAGCTACTCGGGAATTTTCAGAAACGCTTTTCAGTGTTTCCCACCCAACTAGAGGTGTACTGGTCAGGAACCCAGGCAATCCTTGCATGTATCAGTGCTATACACTGGGCACGTTAAAGAACCAGGCTGATCTCTCTGTTGTGGGGGCTTTGTCTCACTCTGTCCCTCTGGGCAGATCGCTCTGTGTCTGTACTAGTAGAGGATGAATTATGCGCCCTGTGTGGCTGCATTTAAACTATGTAAAGCGCCTTTGAACGTGAAATTGATCATGAAAAGGGCGCTATATAAATCTGGTATAATAATAATAATTATTGTTTATTTATTTATTTGGGTTTTACAGCACACCAACACAGAATAGGTTATATGGCGCCAAACAGGACTACAAATTTTGGTTTCACATCTCATTTACATCGAAATAAAAACATGAGGTATGGAATCAAAATTGGCATACCTGCTGGAATCACAGAGTTACAGCAAAACCAAGTGTTAAGACCCTATTAGTCGCCTCTAACGATCATGCAAGGGTAAGGCAGTGGTTCCAATTTTTTTCATACATAGATTGTCCCAGAACCACATGGGGCTATTTAGGTATTATGTATATTTTGTTATTTGACAATGATTAAAGAAGAAAGAATGACTGAAAATTACGTGTTTTATTCAGGTACTTGAATGACCTTGTTGTGTTGGAGTTGAAGCCGAACTCCAGTCAGTTACAGTGGGATAACCCGCTGATGGTAGGACAACCACCACCGCCGAGAGAATCACACACTGCTGTAGGTTACGTGGAGAAAGATGGCCGCAGACCAAGGCTTATTATTTATGGTGGTATGAGTGGATGCAGGCTAGGAGACCTTTGGCAGCTAGATATTGGTAATCTCATGGCATTAAAATCAACTTTGCTTGAATCTAAATATTTTTCAAAAAAAAGTTAAAACAGTCAGATAATGTCAAAATATTGAAATGAAAGTCAATAAATATATTTCTTTGACTACTGTAAAAATTGGGACTTATTTAGTTAAAGACTAGAAATGCACACAATAGTAAAATTGTAACCCTTTGAGATATTTCTGTCTTTGAGAAGATAAAATTTCACAGGTCATGTTCTTAAACTATCTGACTCATATTTTTGAAAGAGAACATTTTTTTTCTTGCATACTTGACAGAAGTTCTAGTGCGAAATTTCTTTTACTTTTACCTTATAGAATGACTCATGTTCTGTAAAGTATGTCATTTATGAATCTGTTGTATAAAATTCACACCATAATAATATCTCTTAATCAGATTCAATGACCTGGACAAAACCTCTTGTAAATGGATTACCTCCCTTGCCTAGAAGTCTTCATTCAGCCACAGTTATTGGAAACAGAATGTTTGTATTTGGAGGATGGGTCCCACTTGTAATGGATGATGTCAAATTTGCTACTCATGAAAAAGAATGGAAATGCACAAATACTTTGGCTTCATTGAATTTGGGTAAGACAGAGTCATAGAATGTTATAGTAAAATTCATCTAAAACTTTTTTGATGACATTAGTATGTATGATTTTGTAATTACTAGTGTTCATTGAGTGAAATTCTATTCAGTAGCTTAAAAAAAATGGGGCCTCCGTTGACGAGTGGTTAAGCTTGCTGACTTAAAATCATTTGCCTCTCACAGATGACCCGTGTGTGTTGAAACCTCAGTTAATGTGTAGAATTCTTCATTTGAGAAAACCATATTGCTGGCTTACAAAAAGCAGTTCAAGTTCTAACAGAACATTCTTACTATCAAAATGTAGGTCAAATCTTTTAATTTTGCGGACACAAAATTTTTAGACTTTTGCGATATCGTTGGTCTTGTGGTGATATAAATTTGTAGATTTTGATGTTAATGTGAATGAGAAGTTTTTTGTTTGTTAGAAATCACTTTTGTTGATTGATGACCCTATGTTACCCCAAAAATTAGTCCCCATGAAAATTGATGATTTCACAGTAAATTAGTTACTTCAATGTAAGTGTATATTAAATGTAAACAGAGCAATGGGAGAAAAAAGCATTTCTCTCAGCTTTACTATTTGTGTGAACTTAAACCATTTTTTCACTCACCGCTCTGTATGTAAAAAATATAAATGTGATTTCTTGAAAATGAATGTCTGTTTAAATGTCTTTGAGTTAAGAAGGAATGTGTACATTTTAGACTCTATGACATGGGAACCATTGGCAATGGAAGTATTTGAGGATGCTCTACCACGTGCCAGGGCTGGACATTGCTCTGTTGCTATACATACTAGATTGTATATTTGGAGTGGAAGAGACGGCTACAGGAAAGCATGGAATAACCAGGTTTGAAAACTAAATTATACATGTCTCTTATATCAGACAGTTATTTCAATATAGGTTGCTGTTAAGCTGTGGAATACCACATTTCCAAAAAAAACTGTGTCTCTACTGGCTAATTTGATTTCATTAGTTGCCTATTAAATAACTCGTATTTGAAGGGACAGTTTCTAAGATGTAGGATTGGAAAATTATTTCATGACAGATGCAACTTGGTTATTCTCTATAGTTTAAAAGTGGAGGATGTGATCTCCCTGGCACAAATTTCAGTGATACTTTAGTACAAACACAAAGGTGAAATTTTCTTACCCAAATTAATATCTTTATTTATCTGTTTCAGGTTTGCTTCAAGGATTTATGGTTCTTAGAAACTGGTAAGAAAATGATGAGCATCTAATGATGGCAAATATTACTTTTCAAGAATTGAATATGAACAAAATAACTGTAATTAAAATTAAAATGTAGCCAAACCAAGTCAAATTTGAATAAGCCAAAGTGCTTTAACATTGAGATGGTTTAGGTAAGTGTTGGTTCGAGTCTTGCTCACATTGTCATGTGAGAAAGTCATCCGGTTGGCTTGTGGAAGGTAGATAGTTGTACTGGTGTGCCTATTCATGTGTGAAATGTTGACCAAAAGGATACCTTGGGTCTTACTCTGCTGTCAGTTTAAAGCTGGATGCTATATATTATAACCAGAACATCAACTTAGAACCCAACAAATACATACTTGAAATTAAGAGAACTATTTTCATCCTCTAATAGCTGTTACAACTGAATTTCATGTATCTGACAAATTTTCATTTATATAATTATAGCATCACCATTGATAGGCCTTGAATCACTAACAATTCCTGTGATTTATTTTTTACAGAGAAGCCACCAGCACCGTCGCGTGTCCAGCTGGTCAGAGCCAGTACCAATGCCCTAGAGGTGTGCTGGGGAGCCGTACCTACTGCAGATGCCTACTTACTACAGTTACAGAAATATGATCTTCCACCAGCCCAGACTCCAACCCCTACAGGCACACCCACAACTAACCCCCTAGTCAAGGCTTTACCTATTCCACAACAACAGCCTGCCCAGCAACCTGTGGGTCAGGCAACACCTGTTGCACAAGTTATTAGACAAGCTAACCCTGGAACAGGTAGGTCACTATATCTTACTTATCTTTTATAAGTTGAATTGAATATGGATTGATTTTGGGAAACGGAACTTCATATTATAGTCCTTAAATTTATTTAGAACACTGTTATACTTTGGCCTCTTCTCATTCAAAAATTTAAAGTATACATCTGTTCTCATTTCAAAAAAGGATAACAGTACTTTTTCATTTCTAGCATTTTACTCAAGTCCTTCTTCATTCTTAAAATTTTACTTGCTGCTCTGTGATTGTCTACTGATACTTCTAATTTTCTTCATTGCGCCAGCCTTGTCTCAGATTCGCGCAGTCACAGGACAGCTGGCTGCCGGCACTTCTCCTCATACTATCAAAGGTACTTCGGAATGTGCTTCAAGTAGTATAAAGCATGCACATTGTACCTAGGGCATATACACAAGATGCATGATAATGTCTTGTAACCTAAGCACAAAACAGTTCAAATATTTTATTTATTTTGTGGCTGTTAAATGATGCTTTGAAGAGTTTTGTGCTGAGGCTGCAATTTGTGTTGTAAATGTAGCATATAGTCACATGTAAGGGCTTATGTAAAGATATGGTATATAACATGACTTGGAAAGGCTAGAAGTTTGTATAGGTATGGTTTCAATATTAGTAGGGGCTTCTGTAGCCGATCAGATGGTTAAGATTGCTGAATCATTTTTCTCACGTCGGTGTGAGTTTGAAACTTAAATTTGGGTATAGAATTCTTCATGTAAGGAAGTCATCCAGCTGGCTTATGGAAGTTTGGTGGTTCTACCCACAGGTCTGTGATCAGATAATGCCTAGAGGGGCACCTAGGGTCTTCCTCTAACATTATAAGCAGGAATAGAGGGTGGAGTTCTAAACCATACAAAAACGAATGTTAGTTTCAGAAGTTTGAATTACATCTGGGTTAATAGCAACAGTTTTGTCTTAGCATGCCTTTAATTTAGTTTTAATATTTGTTTTGTATGTTTTGGGCTTTGGAATATCATATGATTACAGAATTTTTATAGATGAAAAATCCACTTTTCCATGACAATTCAGCAAGATTGCTGCTGGTTGCTGGTTAGTGGTGGATGGCGGAAAGACTGTAAAAAAATTGTACTTTTTATAGCAAATTCAGTATTAAACATATTTTGCATGAAAATACACACTGTTTCAGTGTATTGGAATTTATTGTGATATGACAAATGTTACATCTATGTAATACAGTAAATATATTAACACAGTTCATCCCCTTGTGATTTAATTTCAGTTTATATGTAGTACTTCGCTTTTGTTATTTCTGTAAAAATTTAATAATGAGTAGGAAAAATAAAGATTATACTAAAATCAAGTTTAGAATTTTTTGAACTTTCTAAAATCATGGTTATAGACATATAATTGTCTATAGTTTAAGTGAAAGGCTGTAAAAATACCTACTTTAAAAAAGTTGTTTAAACTTTAGACTGCTTGATCACAATAAAAAGGTTGTGCATCCACTAAGAAGTGTAACATGTGTATGAAGACAGATGAGGTTTTTGTGGTTATATTGGTTGCACTTTGCATGCATTTGTGTCTGTATTTAACATAAATCTTAATTTCAACATGAGCCAGACAAATAATTTACATAGGAATCGAACTAGAGTACAAATTATTGCATGAGAAAAATGTATTTGTGTACTTTACCTTTAGCCTGCTGGCGGCAAGTGAGTTTGCCTTTTCTACCAGTGCAGACCAAGATCAGCCTGCATGTCCGTGCACTATTTGGTCTGCACTATTTGCTATTCAGTCAGTAAATTTTCAGTAAACACCCTTTGAATAACAAGTGGTGCTGTCCAAATTGAATGATGGACCAGTCCATTTTAGAAATTTAGCAGGGTAAATGTTAATTGACAGACTGATTTAACACTAGTATAATACTATTTTTACCTGAATGAAGAATGTATTTAATTGCATATGATCATTATCCACAGTAATGAACAGATTTATCAGCAGAATACTGTCTATCCAAGTTGTTTTATATATGGGGTGTATGAATATAAACAAGATAGCTTAAAATCCAGTTTATACTGATAACAGAA
Source organism: Mercenaria mercenaria (assembly GCF_021730395.1). Lineage (NCBI taxonomy): Eukaryota > Metazoa > Mollusca > Bivalvia > Venerida > Veneridae > Mercenaria > Mercenaria mercenaria. Next base: position 78,464,869 of record NC_069373.1, on the reverse strand, counting down.
TTTCATTTTTTTTAAGTACCTGATTGATTGATATAGATGTAACTTCCTTCATGAGAAAAGAAATTGTTTAAATTGAGTTGCCTTTTTCAATCTAGTATATTGTTTAAAGTATATTTCAAAATAAGCCTTTAATGAACTCTTTTAACAGATAAGGTTTGATATTTCAGTGACAAGTATGACACGTCCCCAGTTGAAGGGTCCTATTACAGTAACAACAATGCCTGGGGCTGTAAGGGTTGCATCACCCCAGGTTGTCAGTATACCACAGCAGGGTCAGGCTACAAGACAGGTCGTGGCAACCACAGTTGGTTCTGTATGTTCTTACATTCATTTTCTTTGATAATTGTTGTTTTTTGGGGGGTGGGTTATACATTTGATCTCTATGTCTTTTTTTTCATACATCAGAAGTACTATGGGATATTTTGGCATGATTCAGTTTTGATGATTATATGAGAAGACATGTGTAGCCAGAAATCTACATATTTAGTAACCATGTGGATTCATTTTGGGTCATGCCATTTAATGTATTTTAAAGTTTACTAGTAAACACTTTTTGAATGTCTTGTTGGACATAATGGTAAAACTGTTGTCCAAGGTCCTCCAAAGGGCTTAAGGCACATAGTTTTAACTATGGACTGTAAAAGCCGTTCATTATGTGTTTCATTGCATGAGTTGAAATAAAATTTATCCTTTAAGATTTGACTTTAGCCTGGAGCAAAATTTAGTGTTGAAATATAGACAGGAAAATGGCACAAACTGCAAACTGGCAATTTTAATGAGTTATGTAATTCTATGTCTAATTTTGGAAAGTTGACACAGTTACATGTACTGCCAAAAATATCTCAGTTTGCTGTCTATTGCAGTGTTCGAACTTAATTTGGAATTTCATCACAAGTCAGATACCTTATATAGTGTAAATGATGCTATGAAAATGATGAATAGTTTTGAGTTGAGCCGTGCCATGAGAAAATCAACATAGTGGCTTTGCAACCAGCATGGATCCAGACCAGCCTGCACGGATCCGCGGAGTCTGGTCAGGATCCATGCTGTTTGCTAACAGTTTCTCCAATTCCAATAGGTTTTAAAAGCAACCAGCATGGATCCTGACCAGACTGCATGGATGCGCAGGCTGGTCTGGATCCATGCTGGTCGCAAAGCCATTATATTGGTTTTCTCATGGCTCAGTTATTTTCTTTGTAAATAATGTATTACTAGAATGTTTCTGTTAATTTAACTTGTAAAAGTTATAGCTTAGCTGAAAGTGAAAATTGTAAGGCAGGTGTTTGTAATAAGTTACACATGATAAAATCTTGTCTTCTTGTGGTTCTTTGAACAGACAAGTGGTGGACAGATGACGGGTATTGCTGCCTTGGCAGCAGCGGCGGCAGCCACACAGAAGATCCAGGGTACCAGCCAGCAGCAGACAGCAACTGCACCGGTATCCAGCATAAAAGTAGTCACACCTACAATAGTAACACCACAAGGTGTCAAGGTCACTCCAGTTTCTAGACAAATTGGTAAGCTTTTAAGATATGATGTCTAAAACAATCATTTTAGATTTTATTAAACCAATGTAAGTGCTGTGTGATTGAACAAACTTTTCCTGTTTTGATTCTTCTTCTTGACAGTCCTCTGGCCAACGCTCTTTCAAATTGTTTGACATTTAGAGCTTTCTAGATAACTACTGGTTGGCGACCCAGATTCAGACAATTTTACAACCTTTTCAGCTGTCATATTTTCATTTTTAATACAAGATCCATGAAATGTTACCTGAATCAAGTTCAGTTCTTCGTTGTCACAAAAGGTGAATTTGTTTGTATCTAAAAATAAACTGAACAAGTCACTGAGGCCTGAAAAAGGGTATGTAAATTTTACACTTTTAGCGTGTTGCAGGACCCAGAAATCGGACAGTAGGAAAACGCTAATTATCGTCATTTCTGTCTCGTAGAATCACTCTTGGGTCGATTGTAATGATAAAAAAGCGTAAAACTGTAAAAGTTTTCTCCCTTTGATTGATTTTTCTACGTGACCCTGCTTATTGAATTAATCTTTTCCATTTTTTAAAATAACTTAAGAAATAAATAATGGCCATTATCTTCTGGAAAATTTCATTTAAGCCTGGCACTATCTACCCATTTGATCATTTTAAACGCAATTTTCTCGTCTGCATTTAGCAGATTGTAGATGAGTACCCCTTGAATAATGTTGGGGCCTCAAAATAAGTATGCGCATGCGCACTGAAAGCACATGCAACTTCCCCCATACAGAGCTGTAACAACATTTTAGGAACAATATGAATATTCCAATTTTGTAAGTTTTACTTACTGATTTGTAATTGTTGCAGTGGATATTGCACATAAAGCAAGCGTCTGTGTACTAGTCAACAAATGATCAAAATGAACGCTGAAATAAGCATTTATGTGACTGTCCGGGTTTCTGGGTTGTCCGAAATTCTGGGTCGCCAACCAGTAGGCTCCACAATAAGGAATGGTCTATTGGAATAGTCTGGTAGATATACCTGTTAACAAAATGACTGTTGTTTGTAATAGAATGGGTGACACAATTTGAATGTGTGCCATTTGAATTGAAAAAAAAATACTCCTATGTTTTACAGGGTTGACAATTGTGTTACGAGTTTATAATTGTTTGTCTTAAATGGGGGTCTTGTTTTTAGTGTAATTAAGGTCATTTGCAAATATACATTGTTTCAGGAAGGCTAAAAATATTTCTTAATAATGCTTCCCAGTCTTTTCAAAATTGAGCCATTAAATTAAAAAAAAAATTAGCTTGACTATCTGAATTTTTTCAAATAGAAGAGCTTTGCTGCTATTGTAATCAGCCATTTATTGGCACAAAGATTAAAGTTTTGCATGTAAGCAGGTTTCTCAGAATCTACTTGGCCAAATGCTTTCAAACAGCATACATATCTTTGGCATCATTAGATGACCTCTCAGGACAAGTTACATAACTCTAGCTTTTGTCAGAATTATGCCCCTTTTAAATTAGAATTTCAGGTTAAAGTTTTGCATGTAAACTTCTTTGCCAAATGCTTTAAAACTTCACACTTATTTTAATTGATTATCATTTACTGTATGACTGTTCAAAGGGGACTTGTCTGTGATACAAAAAATGTCAAAGTGATTTGTCAGTGGACCATTTCCTTATATTGTAATATCTCAGGTGTATTTCATTTTCTCATCCGATAGGATTTTTCTTTTCAGTTAATGATGTTTAGGACTTTGGGTTTAATTACATGAAAAATAACAGGCCTGAAGACACTCTTTACATAATAAATGACATGTGACATTGATATAAAAATATGTTGTTTTTTTTTTTCAGCGGGAACTACCATTGGTTCTGGCAATCAGACTATCAGGGTAGCTCCCCCTGGAAGCACGATCATACGTGCAGCGAGCGGTGCACAGCTGACACCTGGCTCAAAACAGATCATCACAGTACATAAAGCGGGGAATGTAACCCAGGGGGGTAGTGGAACCGGTCAGCCACAGATTGTAACCCTCGTTAAGACTTCACAAGGAATGACTGTTGCAACAGTAAGTAAATTTTAGGGGTGTCCCAATACTAAGGGAAGGTACAGAAGTTACTCAGCCATTTCAAATTAATAATAATAATAAAGACTTTATTTAACGAGGCAGCCTACTTGCCGAAGCAATCTTCCGTATGGGTCTCATTTAAACATCTAGTTAATTGAAGTATTTGTTAACATGTTTTGTAGGTTCTTGTCAGAGTACTGCAAAGGCAAAACTCACACTTGTTAGTAAAAAAGCAGTACTGGCTTCTCTCAACTATAAAGAAGACTAGAAAGGGAATTTGATGATTAAGTTCATAATGGGAGTTTAGTTTTATGGGTGAATAAAATCTGAGATGCTCCTTCAAGCATAGATATGTACTTTTATAAAGCCACTGACCTTGCTAGAGTCAGCTGATCAAAAAGAATTTGACAGACCTGTAGTAGTCTGGAGCATGTGATTGGAAGGTTGATCCATTCAGTTTCAGAATTAGTTATACTACTTAAAATGTGATAGTTTGACTTAAAACACAACAAACAAACATTAAGCTTCGGGTTGTATTTGTATTTGTACCAAAATGATGAAATAAATCTGTAATTTCAGAGCAAAGGTGGCACATTGCCTCAGGGAGCTACCATAGTGAAACTTGTCACATCTCAAGCAGGGCAGGGTAAACCAACAGCTATAATCACAAGCCAGGGACATACCGGCCAGACACCATCAAATATTATAGGGCTTAGTTCAGTTCAACCACAGGCAGCAAGACCTGCTGGGGTATGTCAACTTCCAAAGGAAAAAAGTTGTTATCTTTTATTGAATATGGAAATGTTTACAGATTAAATAAATGATATATATGCTTTAAATTAAATATGCATATGCTGTGTCAGACCTATTTATACCTTGGTACCTGATATGAAATTTTATAAGCATGTTTTATTGTGTTATAAAACAGTCTGTGGTAAATTATCTCAGTAGTAATATGCCTTACTCCTATATAAGAGCAGTTTCAAAAAAAATATGTGTTGGAACCTACATCTGTCCTCAATGAACAAGTACCTCAGAATTGTGTAGCTACCTTAAACTCTTTCCTAAAGCTTTTTTATTTGTGCTCTTCTTTTTGTGCAATTTGGGGTACTTGTTTCTTAACTGATTGGAGCACTAGTTTTTGATAAATAAATCTTTTGAAGCTTTTTAGTCTTGAAAATTAGCTTAGAAATAATCAGTAGGAAATGTTTTTTCTTTTTAGCAAACCCAAACAAAGACAGTTATCAGAACGATTCCGTCATCTATGATATCAACAGTGAAGGCGGGACAAGCTGGAATCCAAACTACACCAGGAGGAGCCAAAACCATCGTAATCGCTGCCCCAAAAGGGGGAGCTGCTGCTGGACAGACTCCAACCAAGATCCTTTCTTCCATGCCAAAGATTGCTGGTCAGGGTAACACCCAGTTTATTGTGGTCAGTCCCCAGGGAAGCAGTGTGGTGACACCAGGCGGTTCTTCTATAGCTTCAGCTATTGGTAAATACTCTGGAAATAGTTAATGAAATCAAGTAAATGTTTTGGCCTATGTTTAAGTTTTGTTTGTATTTTGGCTTATCTGAGCCCATATTGCTCATGGTTAGATTTTAGGATTGCTGGATGTCTATCTTTCAGTTGTCTGCAACTCCTTAAAAAAACAGCTCTTTAACTTTCAGTGTGTCTGGTCTTTTTAATTATGCCCCTTTTTTTCCGATTTATAATATTCAGGGGCATGTGTCATACAATGTTGTCATAACTCTGGTCTGAGCTGTGAAACTCGGGTAATTGAAATAGGGACATTAGAGGATTGTAATGTTGTTAAGTTGTACAACTAGTGTTCTATTTGGGATTTCAGTCAGTATGACCAGAGTTATGGTCCTTGACTTAGGGGTAAAATCCACATAGAGGGCTTGAAAGTGTGTGTTGCATATATCTTAAAAATATTTTAACTAGAGTCATGTAACCAATGGCAGGAAGTAGGACACCTATTGACACACATCTAGTGTATGAATTAAATGAAAACCTTGAAAATGGGTCAAAGTGCACCGATTTCTGGATACAGTTAAAAGTTTAGAATTGAACATACATAACGGAGCATGACTGAGTTTGTTCTAGTGAACATTCATAAGTATGGGCATATGAGTTCTGACATTGTAAAGTATTTGAATATGTACAGTGTCCTCCTGATAATTGGTAAGGTTACAAGGTCAAAGATAATGTCTAAGTTGTAAGTGATTTAGTGAAAATTTCTTTCAGCTGGTCAGCATAAGACAATAAACGTGTCAGCCCTGCAGCAGACGTTAAGTGGTGTAGTACAGTCACCTCAAGTTGTGACGGCAGGTGTAGGAAAACAAAACATCACAGTTGTATCACAAGCAGGTAACCCTATCATTTTGATTTAATACATACTCCAGTGTTTTTTCGTGAACATCCTAGAAAGTATTGAGCTGATAATGCTGTTTAATCAGATATTTTGGTAAGGCTAAAAAATTGCTAGGGAAGTTGAAGTTGGTTTGTGTATGTTTGATAAAAGCCTATTTGTGAAACAACTATTTGAAACAAGTACAGCACTTTTCACAAGTAGGGACACTTAGCACATATAGCAAACATTAATCCCATGCAGAAATTTCTGATGTCATGTTTTTGCCTGAGTTATTGATAAAAGTAAAATGGAAAAAACAACAGGTAAAAGGAAACTCTGTGATCTTAATGTTCATCTGTGTTTATGAACATTTCAGAGGCACCAGCATGTTCTGTACAACTTATTTTCCCCCAATTTGCAACTTGTAGAAAAGGGACATTTAATATTGGTTGCATAAAATGTTCTTTCAGAAATAACTAGTTAGTGGGAGGATTTCAAATTTTAAAGATGAAGATTTGATTGGATTAACACAACCTTCAGATCAACAATAGTCTCTCACAATCAGAGTGCATATGTCAGTAAATGTAATTAAAATCGATATTGGTAATAAGTAAAACTGAATGCTAATACTTTCAGGAGGTGCATCCCAGATCATCAGGACAATACCAGCATCACAGCTCATCTCATCTTCTACTGCAACAGCCTCCTCCCTCCTTGGCACTTCCAGCCAACCAAATGTCTCTCTCATATCTGGTGGCTCCACCCACATCGGTTCCCCATCAATACAAGTTGCTCAGCAAGCAACTTCCAAACCAGTGCAGATCACTATAACTCCGCAAGGTCAGGTTGCCACTACACCAGTGGTGGTTCAAGCCTCAGAACCAGCTGCTACTGATGAAGCAGATGGTGCTTGTACAGATGGTATTCACTGTGGAACTCCACCCCCACAGGAGTGTACAGATGGTATTCACTGTGGAACTCCACCTCCACAGGGGTGTACAGATGGTATTCACTGTGGAACTCCGCCGCCACAGGAATGTACAGACGGTATTCACTGTGGAACTCCGCCTCCACAGGAGTGTGCAGATGGTATTCACTGTGGAACCCCGCCCCCACAGGAGTGTACAGATGGTATTCACTGTGGAACCCCGCCTCCACAGGAATGTACAGATGGAATGCACTGTGGAACTCCGCCCCCACAGGAGTGTACAGATGGTATTCACTGTGGAACTCCACCCCCACAGGAATGTACTGATGGAATGCACTGTGGAACTCCACCACCGCAGGAGTGCACAGATGGAATGCATTGTGGAACTCCGCCCCCATCAGAAAATACACACTTTATACCTATAAAAGATGGAACATGTCCTGATGGAATACACTGCGGAACACCTCCCCCTCAGGAAAATAATGGAACCTGCCCAGATGGAATCCACTGTGGAACACCTCCCCCACAGGAAAATAATGGAACTTGCCCTGATGGAATCCACTGTGGAACACCTCCCCCTCAAGAAAATAACGGAACTTGCTCTGATGGAATCCACTGCGGAACACCGCCCCCTCAGGGGAATAATGGAACTTGCTCTGATGGAATCCACTGTGGAACACCTCCCCCTCAAGAAAATAACGGAACTTGCTCTGATGGAATCCACTGCGAAACACCACCCCCTCAGGAGAATAACGGAACTTGCTCTGATGGAATTCACTGTGGAACACCTCCCCCACAAGAAACTGAAGGAAATGTGGAAGAAAACCAAGAAAATGTTACAGCTACAGAAACTGATAATCAAGAGGCAACAACATCACAGGAAGCTGAAGGTGCTGTTGCTGAGGGACAAGAGGAATCCGAAGCTCTTCCACTGACACAGGTATTTTTGAACTGTCATACCTTATAAATGACTCAAAGAATTTTTTTCAATTTAATTGAATTCAAAGTGTTTGCTTTGGTAATGATTATGACATTTTACCAGTGTAATGCATGCTTGTGCATTGTTATATTCAAAAAGTATAATGTTTGAGTAATTTAAAAATTATTCTGCACAGTTGATTTTAAAATGGTTTTACTTCTGATATAATGTTTGCCTGAAGAAGTTGCTGTAAAATATGTGTGCATGTATCTTTTGTACATTTACCAATCTGCAAGGTGATACATAGAAAATTTTCATTTGGTCTTGAATTAATTGCTCCCTGCTTTCAACTAATATAATAATTGTTTACTTTCAGCTTGAAACAGGAGATGCATTGGTTACTGGGGAAGCTGAACCAGTGGGAGATGCACTTGCTGCTGGTGACGCCATTTCTGCAGGAGATATGCTGACTGGTGGAGAGGCATCAACAACAGCTGTTGCAGATGATGCTGATGCAATGATGACCACAGCAGACGACGGAGATCTACAGCAGTTAGCAGGTAACTTTGAAACCTTCACAACAGTTTAGACAGAGCTTTGTACTCATACTGTTCAAACTATATATATATGTTATAAACCAGAAAGGACCTGCCAGCTTAGCTCAGTAGGTAGGGCGTTGGTCTGCGGATCGCGGGGTTGCGAGTTCGATCCTCGGGCGGGGCATATGTTCTCCGTGACTATTTGATAAACGACATTGTGTCTGAAATCATTAGTCCTCCACCTCTGATTCATTTGGGGAAGTTGGCAGTTACTTGCAGAGAACAGGATTTTACTGGTACAGAATCCAGGAACACTGGTTAGGTTAACTGCCCACCGTTACATGACTGAAATACTGTTGAAAAACGGCGTAAAACCCAAAACAAACAAACAAATAAACCAGAAAGGACCTCTGTTGCTGGGTTTTAGGTTGCTGATTTCAAATCACTTGCCAATCACCACTGGGAGTTAGAAACCTCATGCTTGCAGAAAGCTAGTGGTTCTACCAAGGTGCCAACTTATGCCTGGACATGCACAGAGAGCACTTCGGGTCCCTTCACCATCAGAAGTGGGAAACTTGCCTCTTGATCTCTAATTGTGTCAGTGTAATGTCAAACCAACAAAGTAAATAAGTATAAACCAAAAAGATAAAAATTTAGCTACCTTTAGCTTTTTGAAAAAATGTTCATAAACAATTTTGCTCTGGTCAAGTTGATGTAGATTTAAAATGATGCATATATATAAAACAGTACATGGATTCATACTGCCAAAGTCCTTGCATTTACACAAAAATATTGTATATACACAGATATATTTGTTATGTCAGTTTGAGGATATATTTAAACGTGATGTTTTGTAATCTGGTTTTACAGAGGGTACCGAGGCCCCAGCAGAGGTAAAAGAAGAACCAATGGAAACAGGCGAGGCCCAGCAGGCCCAGTCTGAACAAGCAGAGCAGGTAAGTAATCTCACTGTAAACACTGGTACAAAGCCTGTATGTTTCTACTCAAAACTGTTGCAGAATAACACACTAAAATTAATGTTTTACTAAAGAACTATTTTCTGGACATACGTATTTTATGTTCCACAATTGATAAAATCTGTAGATACCCTTAATGATTTGGTATAAATTTTCATTTAGCGGTCAAGTCTACTGATTGCTTTTCGATCAGTAGCTTTAATTTGTCTCTAGATTATTTTGTGGCTTTTGGATAAGTATGTTTGTTTTGTACAAGAGTTTATTTCATGGCTTTTCAAGCAGTAGGTTTATAATGAGAGTTTATTTCTTGTTTTTCGACTATTATGCCGATATTTAACCAGAGATTATTTCATGGCTTTTCGATCAGTATGCTTATATTGTGTAAGAGATTATTTCATTGGAACCGTTATGTTGATACTGCGTTTCATATGTTGCTTGATTATCCTAAATTATCATACTTAGAATTTTATTATACCCCGACAAAACGAAGTCTGGGGGGTATATAGGAGTGAGCTTGGCGGTCGGTCGGTCAGTCCGTTGGTTTTGCATGGTTTCCGGATGATAACTCAAGAACGGCTTGACCAATTTAAATAATGTTTGGTACACAGGTGTAACATTAGAAAATACAGGTCAGGTTCGAATTTGGGGTCAGTTGGTCAAAGGTCAAGGTCACAGTGACCCTGAACAGTTAAACGGTTTCCGGATGATAACTTGAGAACGCTTTGGCCTAGGATCATAAATTTTGGTACACAGGTGTAACATCCTGAAAGGCAGGTCAAGTTCAACTTTGAGGTCTGTCGGTCAAAGGTCACGGTAAAAGGCCAAGGTCACAGGGACTCTGAACAGTTAAATGGTTCCGGATGATAACTTGAGAACGCTTGGGCCTAGGATCATAGATTTTGGTACACAGATGTAACATCCTGAAATGCAGGTCAAGTTCGACTTTGAGGTCTGTAGGTCAAAGGTCAAGGTCACAGTGACTGGGAACAGTTAAATGGTTTCCGGATGATAACTTGAGAACACTTGGGCCTAGTATCATAAACTTTGGGGTCAGTAGGTCACAGGTCAAGGTCTCAGTGACCCGGAACATTTAAACAGTTTTCGGACAATAACTTGAGAATGCTTGGGACTAGGATCAGGAAACTTAATCTGGAGGTTGGTCATGTCAAGCAGATGACCCATATTGATTTTGAGTTCCAAAGGTCATTTAAACCTTTTACGGACAATCACTTGAGAACGCTTGGGCGGAGGATCTTGAAACTTCATAGGGAGGTTGATCATGACTAGCAGACGACCTCTATTGATTTTGTGGTCAGTAGGTCAAAGGTCAAGCAAGGTTGGCTTTGACATTGGCTTAGTTCTGTGACAAGGCCATATTGTGGGGGTATAATTCATCACACCTGTGACAACTCTAGTTAGTTCAGTTCAACAGACAAAAAGAAACAGCTAAGGGATGTAAGTAAAGTTTTAGATGTGATAAAATATTATTGAATATGTATTTTCTTGTTAGTTGATTTTTCTCAATATTTTATTTAGCCACCCGAGAGTGAACAGAGTATAGACCCAGTTACTGGACTGCACAACGGTATGCCGGTTCAGCTTGACACGTCTACTAGCAGTGGTCTGCTCGGTCAGTCTGTCTCTCTACCTGACCAAATATTCGCAACACCAAACTCTGGTCAGGACACTTCAGGTACAGACCTAAAACCAGAGGACCTTCTCCTGCCAAAGTCTGAGCCAGTAGACCTGGGACTGATTAGTCAGGCTTCAGATTCTGGTCAAGGTATGCATGAGTTCTTACATATAAGCAGTATTGTCCAATGTCTAAGCTTCCCAGCTCATGTAAACTAGGGAGTTGATATGTACTTCTGTTTCTGTTTACAAAAGAGTAACAGATTTGTGAATTTAATGAGAGTAAGAAGCTTATTCAGAATTTAAAGTTTGACACTCAAATTATATATATTTTTTTCATTCTGTTTTAAGGAATCTGGAACACACTGGGAATAATAACTAGACTAAATGTACTTTCATTAGTTTTACATAGAGATAAACACAATTTATTTACAGTTTGAATATGGTCCCTCATAATCAGTGACATAGAAGATTCATTCTTTCATGCCAGACAGGATTTTCCCATGTTTTTGCCACTGCTAGAAAATCTCATCTTGCACCCAGAGGTTTAAGATGACTCGTGGCCTGCCGAAGGCGTAAATTCATACGCTGCTATAATAAAATAGTGCTAAAAAGAAAAGCATTTGCTACTTCATTTCTCCTATTTATTAAAGAATATGGCATGTAAGAAAAAGAAACTATCACTAGTTGAAGGTGGTGATGGAAATATCTGGCTCTCGGGTAACACTTTTGCGGTAACTTGGCAGAGCCTCATTGCCATCTAAACATTTACCCGCGAGCCAGGTATTTCCATTGGCAACTTCAGCTAGAGAAAGATTATTATACTCTACAGTAAAATATCAGAATGATGGCAAATGATGATAAAGAGTGTTATGTATGTATGTTTGTATGTATTTCAGATCCTCTAGCGACACTGGCCATGGCAGCTGCTTCCTCTGCTGGTGCTGTAACCAGTGTTAAACATGAACCAATCAGACCTACACAAGTACATTAAACTTTACAATACTTATCTATATTGTTTAATATTCTACATGATTACTTGCTAAATAATCTAAAATTGTAGGTATTCTTCTGGCATTATTTGGCAAAATTTTGTCAGATTACTCTTCTTAAGTTTATTTATTGAAGTTCGTCTAAAAATGGACTCTATGCTTTTAAAAAAATGATAATATATTGCTAATGGAAAAGTTTGTTAAAGCGGCCATTTTCTTTAAGCTGTCTAGAATATACCATAAAGAGACAATTGCTTTAAATAGTACTTTTCAGAGAAAAAAAGGAAAAAGCCTAGCTATCTATGCAAATATATATTTAGAGATACTTAAGAAAGAAATGTTGTTTCTATATTAATAAAAGCAGATGCTGTACACTACTATATCACTAGGAAATTTGGCCACAAACAGTTCCTTGAAGATTCATATGACAGATTTTTTAATGCTTGTATGTATAGCTTAAATGACCGAAAACGCTTTTTTCTGCCTCAGGAGACTAGGGTGCTAACTACAGTGTCTACACCAAAAAAAGAAGGGAACATGTGGTATGACGTTGGTATCATAAAAGGAACGTCCTGTCTTGTGTCATACTACCATCTTCCGGCCGAGGGAGGACAGGGAGATATAGCTGAAAAAAAGGTATGAACCAGTACTTACTGCTGTATTGTCACAAGCCAACGCATTTAAACAAAAGTGCTATAGTGAAGAAATAGGAAAAGTCTTAACTGTTCACTCTACAGATTGCATGTTTAAGCCCCATTAGAGTCTTGATTTATTGTGCCTTATACTTAGTCTTAGGAAGTGTTTTGTTTGCTTAGTATGACACTATATTTCAACAGTATTTCAGTTATGTTGAATGCTCTGTTAACAAACTACATTGTATTACTGTGTCTGTTGTGAATTTCCAGTGCCTAAGTTTGAAATTTGGATTTTCTCTTTCTGGGAATTATCGTATTCTATTTTCCCCTACAGAAAGCCTCAAGTAATTTTGAAAAATCAGAAAAAAATCACTTTGCCCTCCGCCTCACTTTCAAGTGGGAATGTTTGTAATTACTTGCAGAGAACAGGTTAGTACTGGTACAAAAGTCAGGAATGCTGGTTAGGTTAACTGCCCAATTTTACATAAATGAAATACTGTTGAAAAAATGGCATGAAACTTAAACCAAAACAAAAACAGCAGAGGTGAAGTACAAAGAACTTCCGATGCATTATCTTACTGCACTCTTCTTGTTGGTTCTCATGAAGCAGACTAGTAAAGCAGTTTTCTGAGATAAGTTTGGATGGCAGAACTTGCTGGTTATGTATATTAGGGATGAAGATTTGTGAAAACATCAGGAGAAATCTTAACAAAACTGTTTAAAGAAACTATTTTCATATGTTAAGACATCAGACAACAATCTCTGAAATTTAAATATTTTTCATCAACAGGATATAGATGTGGTATCAATACAAGATCACAGTGTATTGAAGAGACAAGAGTTGTTACCTGGAACAGCGTATAAATTCCGTGTTGCTGGTATCAACGCCTGCGGGAGAGGGCCATGGAGTGAAATTTCAGCATTCAAGACTTGTCTACCTGGATATCCAGGTGCACCATCGGCCATTAAAATCAGTAAAGTAAGTAAAGAAGATTTGCTGGACTTTTAACAGTGCTGAAAAAAAGATTGTTACCAGCAGCAGTATGGTCCTTGATGGCTTAAACTTGATTTATATTACAGCATTTATGCAATGCTGGTTTTAACATGTCATATGAAGGACTTGAAGAATGGCAGTAAAGACAATTTTTCATTGTATTTGAAAATTATAATTTACATTGCAATTTTCCATATTTAAATTTACTGGTAGTAAGAAATTGGATTTTTTTGAGATATACTGGTAGAAAGAGAATTAAGCATTCAGTAAGTTTCCCCTTAAAAAAAGATATTTTTCAACATGCTTCATTTCATTTTTCTTTCGAAACAGAGTGCAGATGGGGCACATCTTTCTTGGGAGCCCCCTCAGAATACTGCAGGCAAAATCACAGAATATTCTGTATATCTTGCTGTACGTAATGCAGCTCAGCAAGCCGAACAGAAGCCAGGTGGTGCTGCTCAACTTGCTTTTGTACGAGTATTTTGTGGACCTAGTGCATCATGTGTTGTTAATTCAAATAGTTTAGCCAGTGCTCATATAGACTATACAACAAAACCAGCAATTATATTCCGTATCGCTGCACGTAACGAGAAAGGATATGGACCGGCAACGCAAGTCAGGTGGCTTCAAGGTATGTTACACATTTACCTTTTTTGTTTTTCAGAAAAAGCAAACTCAGCTGCTTCTGATTTATGTGAAATTCCTTTGAATTTATCTGATTTTGATTGATGAAATCTTGCTACACCTTTGATGCTGTGCATAAAATTATGAATATATAAATTTGGCTGGCACAGAACATAAAATTATGATTGTTCATGAAACTTATAGTATATCATTGGTCAGTCATGATCTATTTTTGCTTGCTAACTGTAAGCCTTATTTAACTGAAAAGGTGTTTTGAAATGGCATAAATCAAGCTAAAGGAAACAACAGAAGGTTTTTACCCATAACATTACTATATGTTTATGTCGGTGTTTTCAGATGCAGCTCAAGGAGCCGCAGCAGCAGCTGCAGCAACAAACAAATTACCTGTGAAGAGGACTGTTGATGCGTAAGTTCTTCTTTTATAATTTACATAGCTTACAATCGCCATGGTAACATAGTTGTAGTGTGCTAACTAAGTGTAGCCCTGGTTATGTCATACCACCTAAGACACGAAAATAGTACTGGTAATTTCTTAGCTTGGCACTCAACATTAAGAAGATAGTTCTAGGATCCGTCAATCTGGTGTCAGTTTGTGACCTAACGAGTGGGGGCTGGGTGTGGGAGGAGGAGCAGAGGGTATCTTATCAATCTCCTGCTTATAGTGTTTCAGTAAGCACAGTGTTAAGTTGGGCATTGTGCTTACTGCAACAAGCAGATACAGTTGTTTATATGACTGAAAAAAATGTTGAAATAGACGCTAAACCCAAGCTGATAGACTGTTAATAGTTTTAGTAAGAATAAAGTGCAAAATATGGAATATGTTTCAATTCCAGAAGCTTTCCTGGTTCCTAAGTGTGCCAGGTGTTAAAGCACCCACAGGACTCTCATCCTAATTTTAGTAATTTTTTCGGCGATATATGACCATTTTGTGTCGATTTGCCGTAAAACCCAACTCACTTACTTTAGTAATTTTTACTTTGAGGAGTGGTGGCTTGAATTTTGAGCCTATGAGTTCAGTCACTGGCTGAGGCATATATTCTCTCTGACAGTTTGAATGAAGACAACGTGAAGTCATTTCTCTTTGTCCTCTAGTCAGTGCGATCTGACATCATTCACACAAAAAATATTAACATAATTGGCATTTTTTGAGAGGGTGGAGGGGGAATGAAAATGAGACACTAAAATTTACAAAAAAAAAAGAATTTAATATAGTGAGGACCTAATTTTCTAATGGTAAAGCTCAAAATTGAATCAACACATGTGATAGAAACCAACGTATATTGTATTTTACAGATCACAGCTGCAAGCTATTCAG
Source organism: Mercenaria mercenaria (assembly GCF_021730395.1). Taxonomy (NCBI): domain Eukaryota; kingdom Metazoa; phylum Mollusca; class Bivalvia; order Venerida; family Veneridae; genus Mercenaria; species Mercenaria mercenaria. Next base: position 78,449,381 of record NC_069373.1, on the reverse strand, counting down.
ATGAAGAAGATAAAAACTGATGATGAGGCTGGCATGTAACCACTACAACCAGTCTAGATACCAACTTAAAATAGAAACCAGTCTTGTGATTTTGAGAAAGAGAACCAGTCTATGAATCATGATTTTCTAGTAAACTTAATAGGAATTCTTCTTGCCGTGCCTGTAAACATTTAGAATAGGCTATGTTATAAAATGATAAAAAGTAACTCAAAGGAGGGACCAAAAGGACTGAAAATACAAAATGATATCTTTATCCTCTAACGCACGGCAATAGAATAAGTTACCTGTCATACAAAATAATTTAACCTTTAAGAGATAATTTTATTTACTGTTTATTATGCCTGTAGGTATTGCCATGATTTTTTTAAGGGCTGATATTATCTTTTTGTTTTAAAATCTATGTTAATGTTAAAGAGTAAGAAATGTCTCGCATCAAAGGCAGCTTTTTGTTATATTTAACCTATTATAACAATGCGTTTCTGAAGAAATTCTCAATATTAAATTGTCAGTTCAAATATATTTATGAGCAACATCTTCCAGATATAAAATCATTCATATATCTTCTCTTCAAACTGCAGTAGTAAAATTTGACATAAAATCTCATTTTATATTCCGTCTGAAATACCATGTTTTGTCTTAGTTTGATAGTTGTTCTTGAATATTTCCTTCAGATGAAATTGTTTTGTTGTTATTGATTGTACTTATGGCTTTAATTGTTGATTAAAATGTATGTTGTTTTGTTGTTAATGGCTTGAGAGCTGAACGTAGAAGTGTTGTTTCTCATTGAACTTAAACAACTCGTCAGATTTCTGTTTCACTCTCGATTTATAAAGAGATACTTGTATGATTTTTTTTTCCAACTGATCTCATTCATATTCCATGAATATAAACATTATGTTTTTAGGTAATTCACTTTTATCTCATTTTGTTTTCATGTCATAAAATCATATGCCAAACAATTTTTCATGTGTGGAAGTTGAAATATTGCAATCACTTATGTAAATAGAAGGGAAAAATATCTTTAATGTAAGTTTTTTTAAGAGTATAAAGAAGTTACAATTTCCAGGGTGCATACATTATGTATAGTAAAACCTTTACAGAACAATTAGCATCTGCTAAAACTGTCGTGTAACTTAAACCGAATCGCTCGCTACACATAAATCTGTATGTTTCAAATGTAAAATGTTGCCGTCAGAAAAAGCTTTTGGATGTGATAGGCTATATATTTTATCAATAGCTTACAGTAGGAGAGTATATTATAAAAAAATTGCAAATATTATCCATCCTACACTTAAAATTGTTGGTATAAAGATGTCATCGTGTTCTTTGAAGTTAATGATACTAGTATAATCACATTCTATTGCTGCAAAGGTTTTTGTCATCAGGTAGTGTTTTTGTCACAAACATTTACCTCTGGATTAAATTTGTTAAATATTTTATTAATAAAACAAGGAAAAATTACACTGGAATGCTGATGTTTTATACAATAGGTTACAGTTAGTGAAATATGCTAAGGTAGTAGACCCATAATGGCGGTTGAAAGTTCCTGTGCGATTTTGTATTCTTGTTGGCTCTTTTGTCATTCTTTGATCGTAAATGTAGTGCGTAAGTGTGATTGTTTCGTTACAGTTAGAGAATGCTTTAGTCACGTACGGAGAAAGCGTAAACAATTGAAAAAATACCAAAATATCAATACAGGTCCTTTACCTTAAATAAATGCAAAACAAACATCAGTTTTACAGCAAATACTGTATTAAAGTTGTTGCTTTTTTGTCTTTGTTATTGTATTATAATGATTTGCATGTTTTTCAGGATTTTGTTTTTGTTTTAAAACAGCAATACATTGGTTTTAAGTTGCACTTGTGTCATAATTTACATAAATGTACATGTTGCATTACTGTGTCATAATTTATGTACATATTGCATCATTTGTTGTACATACTTTCATGTTCATAAATGCTTTATTTTTCTGTTGGTATTATTTCACTGTCTTACAATCTGAACAAGTTTAATTTGATAAGGAGTAGAATACATTTATAAGAAATTGGTTATTCCGAAAGGCTGACCCAGGCTGGCTAATATTGATGCTTTTAGCACCTGCGAGTGCTAACATTGAAAAAGGTCATCGCTTTGAAATGAAGAATTGAACATACAGACTGAACTAGCTTGTAGACAGTGACTACAATACAGTTTTTAGTTATATTTAAAAGGAAGTGAATGAAGTCAGTCTTCACCCTATGTCGGTATCTAATTGATAGATCATCTTACAGTCATTTCTGTTAGAAAATCTATTCTAAAATTTCCAGAATACAGTGGCTTTTGTCTCCAACGGAATTAAACCAAAATTTAAGACTAAATTTTATTTGGTAATATTTTTATTATCATTCTAGTGGCAAGTATAGAGGAAAAGTAGCATAATGGCCTACAAAATGAAGTGTAGGAAAGTAAAAATAAGTGCTATTTCACATTTCAATGTCGTGTCATTTAAAAGTATCGAACACCATTTACATTTGAGATTTTTTTGAATTCACATCTTGAGATATACATTTTACTTGTAAATAAGAAAATAAGTTGTAAATAGTGTATAGAAAGTAATCATCATCTTCCATTGAAGTCATCAGATTTTTCATCATATAACTCATAGCACTGAAACTACAAATTTTAAAAGAAAAGTATAAAAGGGATATTCGGGTATTTTTCAGGGCATATATCCATGATTTATCTAACTTAAGACTTAATTACTCAGCCAGTTAAATGAAACAAAAAGCGGGGTTTTTATTGAATTAAATTTTGCTATGAAGTCACAGTATTACCAGTTTTGAAGTTGTGAAAACATGTGACAAGTTGTCTGGTCAATAAGCTGAACATGAAAGTCTCGTTATTTTTTTTTGTTTTTATTAAAATTGGATTGCATTTAAGTGTAGTGAAATACAACATTTTACAGCAATTTTCTTGTTGCTAACCGTGTAAATAGTGGTCAGATTAACAAGATAATGCTAATTGCAAAACGTTGTCAGTGTAAGAAATAATCTGTCTGCATGTAAGTAAAATATAAAAGAAAAACCTCAATTTAACATCAATTAAAGTAACTACAGTTTTCATCACTATTTCACCTACGTGTCCATTTGAAGACGTTTAATTTCAGAAGTGTTATTCTTCCAGAAGTGTAATTTATAAAGAGTAGTAATTCCTCGAGAGGTGTAATTCTTTAAGAGAGCAAAGCATGATTTTTTTCCATTTGTCTGTTTTTAATCCCCCGCCGTGGCGGAGGGATTATAGGAATGGTCTGCGTCCGTCCGTCCTTCCGTCCGTAACAAAATCGTGTCTGGTCCATATCTCCTAAACCCCTTGAAGGATTTTCATGAAACTTGGGTCAAATGATCACCTCATCAAGACGATGTGCAGAACCCATGAGTCAACCTTTTCGGCTCAAGGTCAAGGTCACAACTCAAGGTCAAAGGTATGAGCCTGCCATATTGTGTCCGCTCTATATCTCATAAACCCCTTGAAGGAATTTTATAAAACTTGGGTCAAATGATCACCTCATCAAGACGATGTGCAGAACCCATGAGTCAGCCATGCCGGCTCAAGGTCAAGGTCACAACTTAGGGTCAAAGGTTTTGAGCCTTCCATTTTGTGTCCGCTCTATATCTTCTAAACTCCTTGAAGGATTTTCATGAAATTTGGGTCAAATGATCACCTCATCAAGACGATGTGCAGAACCCATGGGTCAGCCTTGTCAGCTCAAGGTCAAGGTCACAACTCAAGGTCAAAGGTTTGAGCCTTCCATTTTGTGTCCGCTCTATATCTCCTAAACCCCTTGAAGGATAGTTATCAAACTTGGGTCAAATGATCACCTCATCTAGACGATGTGCAGAACCCATGAGTCAGTCATGCCGGCTCAAGGTCAAGGTCACAACTAAGGGTCAAAGGTTTGAGCCTTCCATTTCGTGTCCACTCTATATCTCCTAAACCCCTTGAAGGAATTTTATAAAACTTGGGTAAAATGATTACCTCATCAAGATGATTTGCAGAAACTATGAGTCAACCATGCCAGCTCAAGGTCAAGGTCACAACTAAGGGTCGAAGGTTTGAGCCTTCCATTTTGTGTCCACTCTGTATCTCCTAAACCCCTTGAAGGATTTTTATCAAACTTGGGTCAAATGATCACCTCATCAAGAACTCATGAGTCAGCCATGTCAACTCAAGGTCAAGGTCACAACTGAAGGTCAAAGGTTTCAGCTCTGTATCTCCTAAACCCCTTAAAGGATTTTCATGAAACTTGGGTCAAATGATCACCTCATCAAGACGTTGTGCAGAATTCATGAGTCAGCCATGTCAGTTCAAGGTCAAGGTCACAGCTAAAATCAAAGGTTTACCTTTTCACTATCCATAGCAGTGGCGGGGGATTTAGCTGTCTTTCAGACTGCCTTGTTAAATAATGGAAGTTTATCTGTCATAGAAAGTCATTTTGTACAGTATCTTGTTTCATCATCATCATTTATCATAGTACTCCTGTATTTTGGTATTAAATATTCATATAGCCAAAATCAGCTTGTTATTTTTATGCCACCACATTTATTGTGGAGGGGGATAGGGGGCAGGTATATAGCATTGCTGCTGTCTGTATGTCCGTCTGTACATCCCAAATTCTTTGAGACCAACTCAACCTACACTGTTCGCCGGATTTGCTTCGAAGTTTCAGAGGTGAAACGGTTTCGGATGTGCTGATGATTAAAAAGGAAGGAATTGTTTCTGTGACTATTTTTACTGCAGTTATTATTTATAGTTTTGTTATATAGAGTATAGAGAAAGCTCTTGTGTGGCCAGCTCCTGTCGCACAATAAGCCTGATTTACTTGAAGCTTCACAGATGAACAAGCTTGATGTTGAGATGACCATAAAGGATGGAACTTTTGCTTTGACTATTTTTACTGCAGTTATGGCCATCTGATAGCTTTGCTATAGAGAATATAGAAAAAATTGTGTGCCCATCTCCTCAAACACTATTGAAAGTTTCACAGATGAAGGACTTCCATGTGAAAATGACCATAAATAATCGATTTTGGTATGGCGATTTTTTTTTTCTAGAATTATGGCCCTTCCTTAATTTCACAAAATGGGTCAAAGTGAAGAAATTCGGTGTGTTCAACTCGTACACTTTTTGAAGAGGCTCGGATGCACAACCTTATCTGAACACAATTTGCTTCTAACTTAAATCGAACATCCTTTACGAGAAGACTATGTACTAAAAACTGCTATTTAGAGGATGGCACAGTACATTGGTGCATCTCTGTCCAGTGGGCACAGTTCCGGTTTCTCTCACATATACAAATCCAGTATATGTCGTCCAAGTGCTAGAAGGGACAAATATCTTGCAGGGGTCTTGTGCGTAGCTAATTAACCTTGAACGTCCTTTTGTGGGGACACTTGGTGTTGCCTTTGTGCGTCCATCCGAATTTCAGTTTGTATCATGCATATCTCAAAAGTATTTGACCCAGTAATGAAAACCTTGCAGGGTTCTTATTCAGCAAATGAAGTTGTGAGCCTGGTGTTCTCTGCTGGAATTTCCTCATACAGACCTGAGTTATGGTTCCTCACTTAGTGAAAAAAGTTCGTGTTGTACATATCTAAAGAATATTTCACTTAGAGTCATGAAACAATATACCGTGATAGGAAGCGGGGCACCTTACACCAAGTTAACCTTCTGCAACTAGTGCGACATACTGTTCAAGTTCCCACACTCACGGGGTCCGGCTTTTCCTGAGGAACGGCGTAATAAAGTAAATAATATATTGATAAACAGCTTTAAGCTTTCATGAAATGAATTAATATAGATTGAAGTTGAGTACAGATATGACAGATCCAATGAATTTAAGCAATTGGCAATCTTGGATGAAAAAATAATAACATAAGCGATGGATTAGCAGTGGTGTTACTAGCTGAAACACAGTAAAAACTTCTACCTGTTAGCAATACAATTGTTATTTTAAGGGCTCGCATCGTCCTTGCTTTTTCTACCTGAATGTAGAAAACGTGCATTCCGGAAATAACAGTTGACTACAGTAAACAATAACAGATGGACAAGTTTGGGTCCGCCCTTTGATAATTTTACACTTTCTATAATGTGTCCAGAAGTCCAAAGTGTTATGTCATCATTTAAACAAAGCTGCACTTGTCCAGTTAGCAAGTGTAGCAAAAGTAATTGTAGACCTTCATTCGAACTGTTCTGAAATCATCGTGAAATGTACACATGATCTATTTTTTTCTTTGGTTGGTCTTTAAGAAATTTTTATGTTGAAGATGGTGAACGATTTCATTCTACTTTGTCCCATTTCCAGATTTGATCCAATGAGCCCGTACATTCCCTCAGTCCGAGTTTATCAAGTGTAAATGCCGTGATACATAGTCCGGTTGACACGTGTTTCAGCCTACTTTCACTATAATCCCATTCTGCATCCGGGTTACTATATTCAGACGGAGACCGTCTAAGTTTCAGCATGACTTCATCACCACCTTTTTCAACATCAAACAAATTACCTTCTATACACCTTATCTGATTTTTCTCCGTTAAAATAAAGTATTGGTTGGATGTTACCATTTTATGGCACGGATACAAAATAACATTAAGCTGGTTATCAGTTTTAGCAAGATCTAAACATCTTCTATTATGTTGATTTTGAATTCTACCCCTGTACTCTATTTTCTTGGGAATATAAACGTTGGATATTGACTTTACTATGTCTATGAAATACTGGTACGGTTTACATCGATTTCTGGTACGGATTACGCGTCTCTCTTGTAGGTTTTCGATGGTGTAATTCTTGTCGCTAAGATAATGCCTGAGTGTATCACTGTAAGGCGGATCCATCCAGACCTCTACCATACGTGCCTTGTTTAAGGAATGGTAGTCGTTAGCTGGGTCATTCTTGCCCCATGGAGTTATTCTGAAAGAAAGCAAACACCATTTCAAACCATCTCTGCATTTGTGAAAAGATATTGATACCCCCTGCCTTGTCGGAAGGGGTGTTATGTTGATCGTTCGGTCGGACTGTCGGGTTGTTCATCTATCGGTAGACACTTGTTTCTTATCATTAACTAGATAATGCTGAAGCCTGCAGTGGTTAAACTTTATACTCGTCTGTAGATGACCAGTACTTTTTGGATTAATTGGTAATATGTCAAGGGCATATTGTCACTGAGGCTGAAAACAGCCATACCGGTACTTCGTAATGACTACGAGGGGCTACTACTTTTTGGTTTAGTAGGTCATCAAAGGTCAATGTCACAGTGACTTTAAGACTTAGAAAACGGTTTCTGATCAATAACCAGGGAACACTGGCCTGCAATGGTCAACCTTCATAGGATGATCGATGATCCATATTGCTTTCGTGATCAATAAAACTAAGATGACGGTCCCGGTTACTTTGAGATTGAAATTTGTTGCCGATTAGTTACTAGAGAACGCACTCGCACACAGAAACAATTTCATAGAATGATTGTCTATGGCCAGTAGAAAACCCATATTGCTTTTAAGGTTAATAGGTCAAAGGTCAATGCTACTGTTAATTAATGTGAAGCGGTTCTCTAGCAATAGCTGAAGATACATGGATCTAAGGTTGTCAAACTTCTTAGCATAATTGTCTATGGTTATAAGATTGTGCCAACTGTCTGTGGGGTCATTATGTCAAAGGTTAAAGGTAACAGCATAATGGAGACTGAAAATTACACACCAAGTTACCTCCAGCAGGCCATCATCGTGGTCACATTGAAACGGTATGTGTTTTACAAACAGCTCTTGGCACTTTAGTAACTGACACTTAACATGTTTTCGACGACAGTTTGAACAAAGAGAATAGCGGTAATGTACTTGCCTAAACATATGAGCTACTTTAGAGCATGGTACCATCTCTACAACACCTCCACATAGCCACACCTTTACTGACACTTCCATCTGCTCGCTTCCCCAAACCCGCATGCCAGGATCGAACCCGCCCAACTGCATGAAGAAATCCTTCCTCATAACCATCATCATTCCTTGCAAGGTGCCGGCAGGGATCGGTTCCACGCTATGATTCCGTTTTTCTTTAAATGCTGGACTATATTCAGCAAACATTTGATCTAAATTTACGTGATCAAAGAATGGAAAGAAAGTGTCAAATGTTTTCTCTTCTGGTCGATTGTTATCTATTACAAATTCAAAATTTTCTTGATTCACCCCACCAACATGAGAGCAAAGGAGTGCTTTAGGGTTCTGGACTAGTCTGTAAATCAAAGGTTCCAGCCAGCCCGGTCCCACCTCCATATGACCATCCATGACGGCGAACAATTCCGACCTGACGGCGTCTATACCGGTCTGTCTTGCCATCATCAGTCCAAGAGATTTCTCGTTTTGGACGAGTGTTAGCTTGTCCACATTTTCCACGTGAATTTTAACACGAGTTTTTAAATCTTCGTCCGTCGATCCATCATCGACGAGAATTATTTCGTAAATAAGATGAGGAGGAGAAGTTTCTAACACACTGTACACCGTCCTAAGTAAAATACTATACCATTCGTCTCGAAATATGATGACAACAGTAATCGGCGGTAAATTGTCCGGATATACCTTACGTTTACACTCGGACGGTCGCATGTCCGGTAATTTTCGGTGTAGACCTATCATATCGCTTATAAAAGTATTGAAACCATGGAATTTATTCCTCTCCTCTAAGCCTGGAAGTGATAAGTTCAGGCCGTATGTGTCAACACCTGTCCCGTTTGCACCCGGACCATACTGTCGGTATATCACTGTATTTTCTTTAGACGTAAAAGTCCGTATAGTTTCATTTCTAGGAATAAATCTGTGTTTTCTCTCGGAAACATTTGCATGCAGTCCTAGTTTTACTTTATCAACTAATTCAGACACATCGAATCCTTCTTCGTGTACTCTATAAACTAAAACTATTAAAGTTATAAAGTATAGAAATATAATCCATTTTAACACATTACGAATACCCGTTTGTCTCATTGTTAAGAGAGTAAAACAAGTGAAAAAATAAGGAAAAATATTCAGCGTACGCCACGCGTTTAGTGCAGGATCAGATTGATCTCTGTCTTTAAGCGGATTAGGGAGGCATATTCTGTCACATGTGTTGAGTAAAGCCAACCTGGCTATTGTAGTTTTCAGGCGGCGTGCAAAATAAATACGACAGTAATGCTTTTGTATGTTTGGTTGATAAATTCTTACAAATGTTCTTTGAAATACAACATGTAAATGTACCATCCCTATCAATATATATTTGCAAAGTCTAATATGTATGATATATTTAGAGGAAAAAAAAACGCAATGTTAATTTCATGCAAAAAATGCAACTTGAGAAAATGAATGACATGACTTCATTGTCATACTCTATTACCCGCAGCTTCTAGGCACGTTCCTATTAAACCAGGTAGAGTCGATTATCTAAAATCGCCAGTTGGTGCCGATTGATCCTGCTTGTGCCATCCATCTGTGTAAAGGTGAAAATGGGGTTGGGGTATCCATTTCGCTTTTTCTGAGTTCATCATGTCTCAGTTAAAAAAACAACAATAATTGCAACAAGAACAAGAAAAAACAGTTGATATACACGTTGTTGTTTTTAGCTCACCTGAGCACGAACTGCTCAACTGTTTTTGTGGTCAGTGATTGTCCGGCGTCCGTCGTCTAATGGTCATATACCAAGTTTGTTCAAATTATCCCCCATAGGGTCAAACATAGCCCCGCCCTGGGGAGAGCGGGGTGGGGGTGGGGTGGACACATGGTTTACATAGATTTATATAGGGCAAAACTTTGAAAAGTTTCTTGTCCAAAACCACTGATCTTAGGGCTTTGATATTTGGTATGTAACATCATCTAGTGGTCCTCTACCAAGATTGTTCAAATTATCCCCCTAGATTCAAATATGGCCCGCCCATGAGTCTCAAGTTTTACATAGACTTGTATAGGAAAAAAATCTTCTTGTCTTAAACCACAAGACATAGGCCTTTAATATTTAGTATGTAGCATTGCCTGGTAGTCCTCTACCAAAATTGTTCAAATTATTACCCTGGGGTGAAAAGAGGCCCCGCCACGGGGGTCCCAATTTTATATAGACATACAGATTTAAAAAAAAATCTTCTTGTCTGAAACCACAAGACCTAGGCCTTTGATATTTGGTATGTAGCATTGCCTTATAGTCCTCTGCCAAAAGTGTTTAAATAAAAACCCTGAGGTGAAAAGAGATCCCACCCCGAGGGTCCCAAGTTTTACATAGACTTATATAGGAAAAGTTTTAAAAACCTTCTTGTCTGAAACCACAAGACCTTGGCCTTTGATATTTGGTATGTAGCATTGCCCTGTGGTCCTCTACTAAGTTTGTTCAAATTATGTCCTTTGGGTGAAAAGAGGCTTCGCCGCGGGGGTAACAAGTTTTACATAAACTTGTTTAGGAAAAAACTTTAAAAATCTTCTTGGCTGAAACTGCAAGGCCTAGGCTTTTGATATTTGGTGTATTGCATTGCCTAATTACCCTCTACCATAATTGTTCAAATTATGCCCCTGGGGTGAAAAGAGGCCCTGCCCCAGGACCCCTAAGTTTTACACAGACCTATAAAGAAAAAAAAAATAAAAATCTTCTTGTCTGAAAGTTCAAGGCTTAAGCCTTTAATATTTGGTATGTTGCATTGCCTAATGGTTCTCTAACAAGATTGTTCAAATTATGCCCCTGGGGTGAAAAGAGGTCCCGCCTCGGGGGTCACTTGTATATGAGTTATATAGTAAAAAATACTTAAAAAATTATCTGATCATATTTCCTAGATTGTTTAATTATAATTACTTGATGACTCTAAGTAATTAGTGGTCACTTGACTGTCACCTTGACCTACTGACCTACTTTCTTGTTTTTTTAAGATACAGCCTTGAAATTTGGATGACATGTACAGTTTTGCACACCGATCATAACAGCATAGAAATTTGGACCACGTCAGTAACATTCGATAAAGATTTCAATACTCATCTTTAATATTCTTAGCCCTGACCTACTGACCTAATTTCTTGTTTTTGAAGCTACAGCAAAGAGATTTGTATATTTTTAACAGATTTCAGTACTCACCTTGAAGAATCTTTACCATGACCTTCTCACCTAGTTTTTTTCTTTTTGAAGCTTTAGCAAAGAAATTAGTTCAAGCAAGCAATTAAACTCAGTTGAGCGATATAAGGCCGTCATGACCCTCTTGTTTTTATTTCTGTTAGAAACGTTCCACGAGCCTCAAAATTTGAAAATACATGTATAGAGAATATCACTAATTTATTGCTCAGTTATTATTATAACATCTGACAATAGATAATTCCTGACTTAGGAAACATCTTTCCAGTTCACATTGATGAGCGATATTTCATTTGCCGTCGTAATGACCGGATATGGGTCCATAAAGTTTCTGACCGAAAATAAATTATGTTCATGCATGAATATATGAAAACCGTGTTCATATAAAGTTCTTAAAACTTTAAGTTTTTGTGCAAAAGTTACACTGCGGAATTTTCTTGACACGAAATGTATTTCTATACACATTTGTTTTACGTATTTGAGAACACCCGACTGGAACATTTGTGGAAGCGCGCTCCATTCGGCACTTTCTACATCAATCTTGAGAATATCGATCACTCTCTAAAAAGTGAACATATTTGCATTTATTATTCATCCAAGTATTGATTTTTCAATGGTTTGTTGAACAATGTAGTAGGTCTGATGGATAAAAAATCAGCTAAGTCCATTTTTTTAGTTTAGAGGAGTTTTGGATACCCTCGGACACTGGAGCGGACATACACCTGATTGAAGTTAAAAAGTGCCTAAAAGTACTCTCTGAACAAAGAACATAATGCATTAATCATTAGTCATTTAATTATTGTTTTTTTTTAGCGTTTTTGTTTTTAAAATTTAACAGTATATTATATACTAAGTGCCTATATGTACTTAATTTTTCGTGATTTAGATTCTTTCTAACACCATCTAAGGTGTTCATTTCCCCTCCATATGTATTTGTTTCACTGCTGTTCCAAAGTCCAGTAATGTGGAAATTTATACCTGTTGGGATCGTCCGATTCCTTACTTGATGACTGTAAAATACAACAACATATTTTTCAAAACTACGTTTTCAAATACGACAGTTATCCTTTGCAAAGTTTTTTGATGATTCAAACATATTTAACCCTTAGCTTGCTGGCGGCAAGTGATTCTGCCTTTGCGACCAGTGCAGACCAAGATCAGCCTGCACATCCGTACAGTCTGATCATGGTCTGCACTGTTCGCTATTCAGCCAGTAAAGTTTTAGTAAACACCCCTTCAAATGATAAATGGTACTGCCCAAATTGGAAGATGGACCAGTCCATTATAGAAATTTAGCATGGTAAGGGTTAAGTGAACTGTTTATTAACTATTACAGTGCTCCCACATCGTAAGACACAAGGTCCATTACTTTGGCAGACGAATGGATGTCACTTATTTGTAATTATCTTGTAAATTAAGAAATTTTAGCATGAAATGTTTCCATGGTTTTGTTTACTCCAAGAAAGAAGAACTGCTGGGGTATTATAGGTCTAGTTTCCTTAATATGAGCCGCGCCATGAGAAAACCAACATAGTGGCTTTGCGACCAGAATGGATCCAGACCAGCATGCACATCCGCGCAGTCTGGTCAGGATCTATGTTGTTCGCTTTCAAGGCCTATAACAATTAGAGAAACCGTTAGCGAACAGCATGGATCCTGACCAGACTGCGCAGATGCGCAGGCTGGTCTGGATCCATGCTGGTCGCAAAGCCACTATGTTGGTTTTCTCATGGCGCGGCTCATATATATTATGCTCTATTTCCCTATTCATCATCGAAATAGTCGAGCGTTCTGTATTCTCAGAAGTACATTCATTCACGGTTTTATTAAAGGCGTACATCCTTATACAATGTCAGATGACTTCGCAAAATAAGGGTTTTATTGCATGCAAGAGGTAAACGCAAAATATGTGTTGATCGAACGGAAATTAACTGTCAGAATATACGCATGTAAATTGCTAAATTGTATATATTTTACGTTCCCAAACGAGGAGGCATATTCGGACCGTCTGTCTGTCTGTTTCCGATTGATAACTGAGAAACGCTTTGGCCTACAGTCATCAAGCTGCACAGGGTGATTGCCAGTAGTAGTAAAAAAACCTCTAAAAGCCTTATTGTTTTTTGGTGGGGTCAGCAGGTCAAAGAGCAAAGTCATAGTGACCTTCAGACTGAAAACGATAACTGAAGATGGCTGCAAAACAAGAACCTCAAACACTTGGTTGGTAGATGATCCCTATCGATTTTTAGGTCGGTGTTCCAAGGTTGTAGGCAGTCATGGTGACACTGGTCCTTACTTAGAAATCGGTTCCATTTATAACTGAAGAAAACTAGTGTTTGTATTAGAGCCTGTCTCTGTGTCTGTCGACCATAAATTTTCTAATGCTGTCAAACTTCTTATGATGATTGCCTGCCTGTGGTCAGTAGATAACATCTTTTCTTTTTGGTTTCAATAGGTCAAAGATCGAAGGTAATAGTGACCTCGGGAGGCAATCAAGCGTGTTGGTAATTGAAGACATTGGGATTTATGATTTTATAAATGCATTTATCTGTTACCGTCCCTGTCACACTTTACCTAACTTCTTTCAATGGGAAAACAGATGTAACTGTGAAACAAACTTTTGTCTCACAGAACACAATACCGATAAAATGTTCATTCAAATGTCAGGACAGGAAAAAAAGCCCTGTTGACATTTGACCTCCAATTTTGACATTGACCTTTGAGTTAGGGGTCCGAGATTTTTGCATGATCATGAGGAACATTTGCGACAAGTAATATTAAAATCCCTTGATGAATGACAGAGTTATGGACCAGACACGAACCTGTGGACGGACGGAAAATCGCAATCCTATAGTTCCCGAAACTGGTTTTCAACCAGTAGGGGACTAATAGTTTCACGGTCATTTATATATCTTTTTCTAAGTTTTGCGTGAGGCAAATTTGTTCATTTTAGAAATAATTGTTAATGAATATGACACAGGGGCTTAAGTTACCTTGGATCAAAAGTGTGTATTTCACAGCCGAAATTGCTTAAAACAGAGAGCTCAAAGTCAAACCGAAACTTTGATCTGAAAAAAAAAGCACTGCTGTTATTATAAACAATGAACATTTTTTTAAAAATAAAGAATTGATCCAATAGATAAATCGGAAAACTACGACGCTGAAGTATTTGCTTGTTTGTAGCCCGCTCGCTTATCTAAATATGGAGAGCGCAGATCTGCGGATCATAGGGCCGTCAGTTCGAATACCCGAGCGAGGCGTATGTACTCTTTGACCATTTCATAAAATACATTGTGTCTGTAGTCATTTCATCCTCTACCTACATGTGAGGAAGATGGCATTAACTTTCGGAGACTGGTTAGTACAGGTTAGGTTAACTGCTCGCCGTACTGATGAAAAACGGCGCTAAACCAAAAAAAAAAAAAAAAAAACCCTAAAAAAGAAGACCCTCAAATTCCAGAAACTTTCCTGGTTCTAGAGCGTCCCAGGTGTAGAGACACTAGACATGGCACTCCTATCCAAACGTAGGTGGGGCTCTCGAATTCACGACCCCTGGTTTCATAGTCATACAGTGTTATCACTGGACCACTGCGTCTGCTCTATGGACGCTATGAGTATACAAGTGTGCGTTTTGTTTATTATTCACATAATGTAGCTGAAGTATACTTTAGGAGCACATGTTGACTCGATAAAGTTTCAGCAAATTTTTGTTGAACCTGTGTTTTTCTGAAGGCCACAGACTGTGTTTTAACATGTATTAACCCTTGTCAAATAAATACATAATTATTATCATTATTATTTATATTGTTTATCTAATAATGTTTAAGATTTTTTCTACGCGTAAGCGTACCAGTAACACGGTTACTCACCCAAACGAATACACAAGACAAGGACGACGAGGTTTATAAATTCCATCCAAACAGATCTCTTTTCCACCATCTTTCACTGACCCTAGTCTTATTTGATTCCGACACAGGACTTGCAGTGTATTTATGTACCTTAAATTATTTAAAGGAAAACAGTAAATCTAATATGATGGATAATGTTAGAAATAGATGTTTTAGTGATCAATAATTAAAGATTACTAAAGCTGGCATGGTTCACTACATGATGCAATCAGAACCACGCAATTCGACTGACAGCAAATTTACAAAACTTACCTGTTCCAAAAAACTCACACAGCTTTTATTATTGTTTGAAAGACCCACTCTGCCTTCGTAGATGAAGAAGAGGATTTAATCGTAGACGAAGAAATGGATTTGGGCATAAGCTGTATCCATTTCCTATGAAAATACATGTAATCAATGTGCAGAAATTTCAAATATTTGACCAGTACAATAAACACGTTTAAAACCATGACTCTGTGTAAGTAAATGCACTATTTTTTTTCAATATGAGAAATGGCAAATATGAAAAGTGGGATGGAGCGTCATCTGCAGCTAGCTCGGAGAGACCAAATGCGACAACATAACATAGTTTGAATTACTTACTTCTAATACATTTTACATAACTCATTTTTATTCATTTGCTTAAGTGTTACGTCATCAGCCGGGAGAAACACATTTTCGTCTTGTGTGTGCAAGTGTGGAGCTGATCTCACTTCAGAAACCTACATAAAGAAATAAGTAAAGGAGTAAACGATGATAATAAAAGACACAAGAAAAAAGCATACTTTAAAAGCCACTACACAACCACCCGATGTTCTCAAATACGTGTCTCATCAATACAACCTTGAAATCGATCTAAATGCTATAAAATTCATCAAGATTCAATACAACCTTGAAACTGAAGTGTGCTATAGAATTCTTCAATACAACATTAAAATTGATCTATGTGCTGTAGAATTTATAAATGCAACCTTGAAATTGATCCGTGTGCCATAGAATTTATGAATACAACCCTGAAACTAAAGTGTGCTATAGAATTTATAAATACAACCTTGAAATCGACCTATGTTCTACCTTGAAATTGATCTATGTACTATAGAATTCATTAATACAACATTGAAACTGATGTGTGCCATATAATTTATAAATACAACCTTGGAGTTGATCTATGCGCTACCTTGAAATTGATCTATGTGCTATAGAATTCATCAATACAACCTTGCAATTGACCTATGTGTTATAAAATGTATTAAAACAATCATGAAATTGATCTATGTACTATAAAATGCATCAATAAAACATTGAAATTGATCTATGTGTTACCTTGCAATTGACCTATGTGCTATAAAATGCATCAATACAATATTGAAATTGATCTATGTGCTACAAAATTCGTCAATACATCCTTGAAACTGATGTGTGCTATAGAATTCATCAATAAAACTTTGAAATTGATCTATGTTGTACCTTGAAATTGATCTGTGTGCTATAAAAATCATCAATACAACCTTGATACTAACCTATGTGTTATAAAAATCATAAAAACAACATTGAAACTGGTGTTTGCTATAGAATTCATCAATACAACCTTGAAATTTATCTATGTGCTATAAAATTCTCCAATACAACCTTGATACTATTCTATGTGTTATAAAATTCATAAAAAACAACCTCGAATCTTGTGTTTGCTATAGAAGTCACCAGCACAATCTTGAAATTGATCTATGTGCTATAAAATTCTCCAATACAACCTTGAAACCGATGTATGCCATATAATTCGTCAATAAAGTCTTGAAATTGATCTATGTGCTATCTTGAAATTGACCTATGTGCTATAAAATGCATCAGTACAATATTGAAATTGATCTATGTGCTATAAAATTTATCAATACAGCCTCGACATTGATCTATGTGCTATAATTTTCATCGGTACAACCTTGAAATTACATATCACAACACAACCTTAAAATCGAACTATGTGCTATACATTTCACCTATAAAACCTTGATATTGATTTACTTGCTATAAAGTTCATCAATACAACCATGAAATTGATCTATGTGCGATTAGATTCTTAATACAGTCTTGAAATTTATCTATGTGCTACCTTACAATTGACCTATGTGCTATAAAATGCATCAATACAATATTGAAATTGATCTATGTGCTATAAAATTCGTCAATACATCCTTGAAACCGATGTGTGCTATAGAATTCATCAATAAAACTTTGAAATTGATTTATGTTCTACCTTGAAATTGATAAAAATTTATCTATGTGCTATAAAAATCATCAATACAACCTTGATACTATTCAATGTGTTATACGATTCATAAAAAACAACCTCGAAACTGGTGTTTGCTATAGAAGTCACCAGTACAATCTTGAAATTGATCTATGTGCTATAAAATTCTCCAATACAACCTTGAAACCGATGTATGCCATGTAATTCGTCAATAAAGTCTTGAAATTGATCTATGTGCTATCTTGAAATTGGTCTATTGGGATACCATGAAAATTGATCTATGTGCTATAAAATTTATCAATTCAGCCTTGAAATTGATCTATGTGCAATAATTTTCACCAGCACAACCTTGAAATTATATTACAATTCACCAATACAACCTTGAAATAGATCTATGTGCTATAAATTTCACCAATAAAACCTTGATATTGATTTATGTGCTATAAATTCATCAATACGACTTTGAAAATGATCTATGTACTGTTAGATTCTTAATACAGTCTTGAAATTTATCTATGTGCTATAAAAATCACCAATACATCATCGAAACTGATTCGTGCTTTGGAATTCATCAATACAACCTCGAAATTCGGAGTTGTGGTGAAAACAATCTTATTAAAATGTGAATTAGACAACAAACTAATGCTTCTGATACCTATTCATTCGACTTAAACACTGATGTACATATTCTGAAAAGCTCTGATCCACCTAAAATCACTGAATTCACGGAAGAAACAAATTTATGAAAGAAATAACTTACCGGAGTAGCATTTATTCGGAGATTTGGATGACAGTGCCATACTGATTTAAAAAATAAAATGGAAAGAGCACACGCTGTAACAAAGACGAAAACTATTTTGTATTTAGACAGTTTGTGATATCGCATTTTTATCACACATGTATTATTACAGGTTACAGGCAGTATCCAGGTTATCATACAGAGCTGTAGTGTATATTTGTACTGATATCCATATAATTTTCAACTTTACCAAAAACACAGATATTCTATTATCCTTCATCGATTTTTGAAATAGTTTACAAACAAGTTTTTTATTGCAAATATCGACTGTCTGGTTCGCAAAGTCCATACCAAGTTATGCCTTGCAAATAATTTTTTCGGTTTATTTTTTCACTAATACAGGTTTTCTCATGGAAATGCCCATATACTTTAGATTCAAAGTTTATGCTATTTGAAGTCATGAAATGAAAAAAAAAAAACTTATTGAATAAATAGATTGTCGTTATTTGCATGGTTCGGCATCTGCAAAATCGTTTTGACGAATAAGCCATTCCGTAAGTATAAACTGTTTGCGCGAAATCTGAAGGACAATAATTGTCTATTTATTACATGAAATCAGATAAAAAATTTTGGAGATACGTTTATAGTTTTGACTTCAGTCCACCAAAGACATATTGAATAAAGGTCATTGCATTGCATATATCAAGTAAAAAAATACAAGGAATAGTACACGTTGAATATTTAATGTCTGGCCTTGAAATATGACACTATTGTGTATATAGCATTAAAGAATATGTTCAGTTTATAGATATCGATCTGGTCCCGATATTACGAGGAGTTACGCACTTTTTGTGGATCAAAAACCCTTTGTGCGAAATATACCATTTTTTGCCAATTATGTTTATAGTAAATATAATTAGAGTGTGCCTTAAAATAGAACCACACGTCCGCCACATGTGTCGAATTCTTATGAATGAGACTGTTTCAGTTGTTGATGATTTTTTTTTTTTCAAAAGCGATAACACTGTACATGGTCGCCAACATTGTCAATTAATTAAAACCTGATAAATGTTGTGCCGATGTACATTTCGAAGTACAGCAGTTAAGTTAAGTTATTCATACCAGTCCATATTTTGCCTAACCTGTTTGTCATATAGCTTTGAAACGTTGACCATTTGTTTATCATCATAGTCAACATCTGTGGGGAAAACTACACAACTAGGACAAGGACTTAAAGGCCTAGATTCACTACTATATAAGTGTCCCCCCCCCCCAATCCAATATACAACTCCCATCTTATCTGCTGCTTATCAGCGATTATGTAACAGTAACTGATTAGAGGGCAATTAGCACAGCAGGGACCCCAACTAGACCATGAAGATGTGTGCAGTGGAGTTGAAAGAAATTAATTTTTCTTCAGTGAATGTGGAATGATGATAATAATAATTATTATTTTGACATTATATAAATGATAATAACTATTATTTTAATGTTATAATAATAATAATAATAATAATAATAATAATTATTATTATCATAATTATTATTATTATTACTATATTACATATAGGATGATAAAAGATACAGTAATAATATTGAAAATAATAATGATAATAAAACCATAAAACACAAGTATAGTGAAAACTTCACGAGTTCTTTGTGCTGACAAAAAAAATTAATATAAAATTATTGTGTTCCATCTATACTCAATTTTCATTTTCAGTATATTGCCAAAAGTGACTTTTTTCATGCTTTGCTTTTTAACTTTGAAATGCACATACTGTTTTTAATTTTAGACAAATGTTATCTAAAGTATTCTGCCAGCTTTAGATGAGTGAAAGTCACAATTTTCTGAAATATCACAATTCTCCAGACAGAATTTGAAAAAATAAAAACTTACATACTTCTTTATGAAAGTTTCTCATTATTTTATTATTGTGAAAATAAGTTCCTAATTATTTTATTATTGTGTTTGATCAACAATACTTTTCTTTACATAGAAATGCCAAATAAAATCTAGTATAACTTTAAATGTTATTAATTATTCATTAGTTTAAAATAAATTACATTGTTTAACCTTCTCACTAATTGATACACTTGAAAGGTAGACTGACTCTCCAATAAACAATGACCCTTGTTTATTGGAACCATACTGTGATGGTCATTAGCCCCCAACTGTGCTGGTGAAGACAGAAATCCCTTGGCTCACTGCCAAAATCTAGGCCTTTAAGCTCAGTTATGGCCCTTTTTGACATGTAAAGTGTTTGACATATGGCTTTGAAACTTTTATCACTTGTTTATTATAACAATCTCGTTTTGTAGGCAAGAGTACATAACTCTTTCAACTATTTTGGCTGAATTATGGCCCTTTGTGGACTTGGAAATTGGTACAATTGTTGTAAAAGTCCATGTTTTGTCAAAACTATTTGACATGTTGCTTTGAAAGTTTGAACATTGTTTATATTTCCATCTGTAGGCAAGAGTACATAACTCTGCCAATTAATTTAGCTGAATAATGACCCTTTTTTAACTTGGAAATTGGTTCAATTTACGTACAAGTCAACGTTTTGACAGAACTATTTGACATGTGGCTTTGGAACTATGAACACTTGTTTATCATCATGATTTCCATCTGTAGGCAAGAGTACATAACTCTGTCAAGTATTTTGGCTGAATTATGGCCCTTTTTGCACTTGGAAATTGGTTCAGTTTACGTACTAGTCAATAGTTTGTCAAAACTATTTGACACGTACCTTTGAAACTTTTAACACTTGGAAATCATGATTTCCGTCTGTAGGCAGGAGTACATAACTCTGACAACTATTTTGGTTGAGTTATGTCCCATTTGGACTTGGAAATCAGTTAAGTTATTCATACCAGTCCATATTTTGCCTAACCTGTTTGTCATATGGCTTTGAAACGTTGACCATTTGTTTATCATCATAGTCAACATATGTAGGGAAAGCTACACAACTAGGACAAGGACTTAAGCTCAGTTATGGCCCTTTTTGACATGGAAATTAATTAAGTTTCACATACCATTCCATATTTTGTCTAAACTATTTGATATATGGCTTTGAAACTTTGAACACTTGCTTACCATCATAGACTTGCCTTAATCCACAAATAAAGGTATATTGTTTGTCTTATCTATTCTTTTTCTTTTGTCTGAAAATCTTTGGTAATATTTTGGCCCTATACTCCTACAAATTCTTCGAATAGTCGAGCGCGCTGTTAACAGACAGCTCTTGTTTTTCTTTAAAATTTGACTGTAGCCCAGCAAATTTCAGTGTTGAGATATAGACAGGTAAATGGCACAAACTGCAGACTTGCAATGAGTCAAATAGTTAAATATCCAATTTTGGAAAGTTTGTATGGCAGAGGTAACCAGTTACACGCCATGCCAAAATAATCTCAAAGTTTACTGTCTGTTGCGACACGTGAACTTAATTTGAGCCGCGCCATGAGAAAATCAACATAATGGCTTTGCGACCAGCGTGGATCCAGACCATCCTCTCTTGATTCTCCTTCTTGACAATCCTCTGGCCAAGGCTCTTGCGAATTAATTTGATATTTAGAGCTTTCTAGATATCTAGGCTCCACCATAAGGAATGGTCCATTGGAATAGTCTGGAAGATATACCTACTAACAAAGTAAATGTTGCTCGTAATAGAACGGGTCACACAATGTGAGTGTGTAATTAAATAAAATGTGTGTTTTACAAGGTTGACAAATTTTGCGTTATGAGTATAAGGTGGTTTGTCATAAATATGGGTTTTGTTTTTAGTGTAATTAAAATCATTTGCAAATGAACACACGTTTCATGAAGCCTGCAAATAATTCTAAATTATGCTTCCAAGTCTTTTCATGATGAGCCATTAAATAAACAAAAATAGCTTGACTACCGGTATTTGAAATTTTTCAAATAGTAGAGCTATTGCAATCACCCTTTTCTCTGCGTCCGCGTCACAAGGTTAAAGTTTTGCATGTAAACAGGATTCTCAGAAACTACTCGGCCAAATACTTTCAAACAGCATACATATCTTTGGCATCATTAGATGACCTCCCAGGACAAGTTACATAACTCTGGCTTTTGTTAAATTATGTCCCTTTTAACTTAGAATTTCAGTTTAAGATTTGCATGTAAACAGATTTCTCAGAACTTACTTTGCCAATCACGCAAATGTTAATTGGTTATCAATTAATACATTTATGGCTGTTCAAAGATACAAAAAGAGTCAAAATTATTTGTCAAAGGACCACTTCCTTGTATTGTAACCTCTCACATGTATTCATTTTTTCTCATCCAATGTTTCTTTTCCGTTAATGATGTTTAGGACTTTGGGTTTAGTTACATGAAAAATAACCGGCCTGAAGACATTTTTTTACAGAATAAATGACTTGTGACATTAACATAAAAATATGTTGTTTTTTTCCAGCAGGAACATCCATTGGTTCTGGCAATCAGACGATCAGGGTAGCTCCCCCTGGAAGCACGATCATACGTGCAGTGAGCGGTGCACAGCTGACACCTTGCTCAAAACAGGTCATCACAGTACATAATGCGGGGAATGTAACCCAGGGTAGTGGAACCCTGAATACTTAATTAATTAAGTATTTGTTTCTCAGATCGTTCAGCACGACTTTTAAGTCGTGTTACTAATACTGTTTAGTTTCTCAGCTTGAACATTTCGGCCTGGGTGGTTCCAATCCTCCCGCTTTCATAGCTTTGGGTATTGTATAATCACCTCTTGGATATGGTGCCTGCTTTTTAATTTAGTCTTTTGACAGTTCCTGTAATATGCAGGTTCCGTAACCTTGGATCCCCTTTCTAAATTCCAGTTTGTTTAGTTCTGCTCATTGTTTTCTCGTTTAGGGCAAACCCATTATTTTAACTGGGGACCATACGCCGCTTTTCATGGAAATACAAGCAAGCGTATCATTGAAGGTTCCATGTGCACCGCCGTATGAACACATCTGTGGAAGTCTCTTAAATTATTTTTGTACATGTAGCATGTGTAAATGTTGAGTTCTGTTCAACCCGGGGCTAAAGGGCGTGGACAGTAGCGTGCATTTCCACTACCGTCCATGAACAGGCTCAATCAAACCGAGCCAGCAACTTTTTCGTTTTTGTCGTGTTGAGCGACCTGTGGAGTTTCCACTTTTTCTATTTTGGTATGTTTTGTAGGTTCTTGTCAGAGTACAGCAAAGGGAAAGCTCACACCTGTCTGTAAAACACCAGTACTGGCTTTTCTTTGAAGAAGACTAGAAAAGGAATTTGATAGTTTAGTTCATAATGGAAGTTCAGTTTTCAATGGATGAATAAAATCTGAGATGCCCCTTCAAGCATACATATGTAATTAGAGTCAGCTAATAAAGAATTTGACAGAGCTTGGCTCCAGCCCATAGTAGTCAGGAGAATGTGATTGGAAGTTTGATCCATTAAGCTTCAGAATTAGTTCTACTACTTAAAATGTGATAAAGTGTGACTGCAAACACAACAAACAAACATTAAGCTTCCGGCAGTTTTTGCAATCATACTAAAAGGATAAAATAAATCTAATTTCAGAGCCAAGGTGGCATATTGCCTCAGGGAGCTACCATAGTGAAACTTGTCACATCTCAAACAGGACAGGGTAAACCAACAACCATTATCACAAGCCAGGGACATACCGGCCAGACACCATCAAATATTATAGGGCTTAGTTCAATGCAACCACAGACAGCAATATTTGCTGCGGTATGTGGACTTCTGTGAGAAAAAAGTTATCTTTTATGGAATATAAAAACGTTTACAGATTAAATAAATAGTATATGCTTTAAATTTGAATATGCTTATGCTGTGTCCTTAGAACTAGTTATACCTTGGTACCTGATATGAAGTTTTATAAGCAGGTTTTATAGTGTTATCAAACAGTCTGTGGTAAATTATCTCAGTAAAATGCCTTGCTCCTATTTAAGTTCAGTTTAAAAAATAATGTGTGAGAGCCTTACATCTGTCCTCGTCAAACAAATAGCTTGGAATTGGGTAAGTAGCTTAAACTCTTCATAAAGCTGTGTTATTTGTGCTCTTCACTTTTTGCAAATTGAGGTACTTGTCAACTGATTGGAGCACTTGTTTCTTTAATAGATAAATCATTTGAAGCTTTTAACTCTTGAAAAATATCAAACAGTGCTTAGGTTAGAAACGATCAGTAGGAATTGTTTTTTTCCTTCTTTTTAGCAAAGACGGTTATCAGAACGATCCCGTCATCTATGATATCAACAGTGAATAATATAATGTAATGATGGGAGAGAGTACTTTTCTCTACATCAGAAATTCATATTAATTTTTAACACCTTTTAATTTGGTAGACAACAGAGAAGTAAGATTCAAACGACAGAGTCAAGGTTAAATTCCATATATATTTTAATCAGTATAGTAGTACACTAAATAAATTTCATTGAAATATATCTCCAAACATTACATGAATTCCATAATTTGATAATATCACGTTTTACTATGTTTCTTAAGTCACCTAAAATGCTCTGCACTTTAATATTATCAAATCCCTTTTATAGGACGAATTTTTCCTGAATACAAATCACAATAAAACATGAGCAAATTATGTACATAATAAGATATTTGGGAGAATTCAATATATATTTAGGAGTACTATATAGCATAGAAAAAGGAGCATTATGATACAGAAAACGTGTAACAATAACGTCAATAACGCTTAAGGAGTAAATATATTATATTATAAACAAGTGTCCTTGTAACATAATTTGCACTTCGCGACAGGACAAGCTGGAATCCAAACCACACCAGGAGGAGCCAAAACCATCGTATCTCTGCCCGAAAAGGTGGAGCTGCAGCTGGACGGACTCCAACCAAGATCCTTTCTTCTATGCCAAAGCTTGCTGGTCAGTGTAACAACCAATTTATTGTGGTCAGTCCCCAAGGAAACAGTGTGGTGACGCCAGGCGGTTCTTCTATAGCTTTAGCTATTGGTAAATACTTTGGAAATAGTAATGAAAGTAACTAGATTTTTGGCTTAGGTTTAAGTTTCGTTCGTAGTTTAGCTCATCTGAGCCAACATTGCTTATGGTGATATTTTAGGATTGCTGGACGGCTATCTTTTGGTTGTCCATAACTTCTTTCAAAAGCAACTCTTCAACTTGCAACTGAGTGTCAAGTTTGTGTCATATGTGTCTGAAACAGTATTTGACTTAAAGTCATAAAACAGAAAATGTGAAGTTATGCATCTGTTGTTTTGTTACAGATTTCACTCAGCCACATGAGTTATGGTCCTTGCCTTGGTGAAAAAAAAAATACACATTACGTACTTAAAAGTTTATGTTGCATATATCTTAAAAATACTTCACCAAGAGTCATGAAACCATGTAGAAATATCATTCAGGATGCGAATGTGTGAACCTGAGGTTTGTTTGATAAATATGTGTGCCATGTGTCTCAAAACGTACTTTACCTAGAGTAACTGGACATTAGAGGATTGTTACATTGTTAAGTTGTGCATCTGGTGTCGTATTTGGGATTTCAGTCAGCATGACCAGAGTTAGGGTCCTTGATATAGTGAAAAATCCACATAAAGTGCTTAAAGTTTTTGTTGCATATATCTTAGAAATATTTCTACTAGAGTCATGTAACCAGTGACAAAAGGTATGGGCACCCGTTGACACACATCTAGTGTATTCTAATGAAATGAAATCCTTGGAAATGGGTCAAAGTGTACTGATTTTTGGATATATTTAAGTTAAAAATTTAACATACAAAACACACCATGACTGAGATTGTTCTATTGAACATTCATAAGGATGGGCATATGTGTTCAGACATTGTATTTGAGTACAGTGTCCTCCAGATAATTGATAAGGTTACAAGTTGAAAGATAATGTCTAAGTTGTAAGTGAACATGTCTTTCAGCTGGTCAGCATAAGACAATAAACGTGTCAGCCCAGCAGCAGACGCTAAGTGATGTAGTACAGTCACCTCAAGTTGTGACCGCAGGTGTAGGAAAACAAAACATCACAGTTGTATCACAAGCAGATAACCTTATCATTTTAATTTAATACATACTTTAGTGTTTTCTTCTTGAACATCCCAGTTGGTATTGACCTGATGCAACGTTTTAATCCGATATTTTCATGAGTCTAAACAAATTGCTATTTTTAAAGTTGGAATTGGTTTGCTTGGTAGAATATGGTTAAGCCAATTTGTGAAACAACTATTTTTAACAACTGCAGCACTTTTCACAAGTAGGGACACTTAGCATATATAACAAAGATAAATCCCATGCAGAATGTTTTGATTCAGCAGTATCATAAAGATGTTTAAGTCAAGGAAGTAAAATAAGATGGTAAAATGTAGAAATATATTTAAATGGTTATTTTTGTGATACTTGGCAGTTTTATGTTATTGCCAGAGTTATTGATAAAAGTGAACTGGAACAAACAACAGGTAAAAGGAAAATCTTAACATTCATTTGTGTTTGTGAACATTTCATAGGTACTGGCATGTTTTGTATTTTCTCATTTTTCGCCAGTTTGCAACCTGTAGAAAAGGGACATTTAATATTGTTTGCATAAAATGTTCTTTCAGAAATAACTAGTAAGTGAGAGGATTTCAAATTTTCTTTCAGAAATAACTAGTAAGTGAGAGGATTTCAAATTTTAAAGATGAAGATTTGATTGGATTAACACAACCATCAGATCAACAATAGTCTCCCACAATCAGAGTGCATATATCACAAAATGTTACTAAAATTGAAATCAAGATTGGTAATAAGTAAAACTGAATGCTAATACTTTCAGGAGGTACATCCTAGATCATCAGGACAATACCAGCATCACAGCTCATCTCATCTTCTACTGCAACAGCCTCCTCCCTCCTCGCCACTTCCAGCCAACCAAATGGCTCTCTCATATCTGGTGGCTCCGCCCACATTGGTTCCCCAGCAATACAAGTTGCTCAGCAAGCGACTTTCAAACCAGTGCAGATCACTATAACTCCACAAGGTCAGGTTGCCACTACACCAGTAGTGGTTCAAGCCTCAGAACCATCTGCTACTGATGAAGCAGATAGTGCTTGTACTCAGTCCCTACAGGAATGTACAGACGGTATTTACTGTGGAACTCCGCCCCCACAGGAGTGTACAGATGGTATTCACTGTGGAACTCCGCCCCCACAGGATGTACACCCTATCAGAAAATATACACATTGTACCTATAAAAGAAGGAACATGTCCTGATGGAATGCACTGTGGAACACCTCCCCCTCAGGAAAATAATGGAACCTGCCCTGATGGAGTCCACTGTGGAACACTCCTTCTCAAGAAAATAATGGAACATGCCCTGATGGAATCCACTGTGGAACACCGCCCCCTCAGGAAAATAATGAAACTTGTCCTGATGGAATCCACTCTTCACTTTTGTGGGTCAATATCGCGTTTTGCGGACCTGCGGGTGCACCCCTTTCGACCAATCAAATGAGTGCACTTGAGAAGGGTATATAATATTGTAGGAGATATTATTTCACGGGAACAGGAATGTTGATACTGTATTTCATATGTTGCTTGATTATCCTAAATTTTCATACTTACAATTTTAAGAGTTAAGTTCAACAGACAAAAAGAAGCAGCGAAAGGAAGTTTTAGATGTGAAATTGTATTTTCTTTTTAGCTGATTTTTCTCAACATTTTATTTAGCCCCCAGAGAGTGAACAGAATATAGACCCAGTTACTGGACTGCACAACGGTATGCCGGTTCAGCTTGACACGTCTACTAGCAGCGGTCTACACCAAAAAAAGAAGGGAACATATGGTATGACGTTGGTATCATAAAAGGAACGTCCTGTCTTGTGTCATACTACCATATTCCGGCCGAGGGAGGAGAGGTAGAGGTGAAGTACAAAGAACTTCTGATGCATTATCTTATTGCAGCCTAATGATAATCATGTGCTCTTCCTAGTAAAGCAGTGAGATATGTTTGTATAGCAGAACTTGATGGTTACCAGGGAGCGAATTTAGCGGTCGCTAACCCGCGAAATTCGAGTAAAAATAAAAAACGCTAGTAGGAAATCATGGCACTCAAATATTTTCGACATCACGTTCGGAAATAGTGGGATGCACTCAAACTGTCCTTTGCTCTTTAAAAAGTCCTTTGGGGTAGATAATTTACCGATAATCACGTGATAGTCTGGTTCCCGTCGTACTATGTATTTTCAATCGACAGTGAAGGGGCAGGTAATCCAGACTAATCACGTGACCGTTTGTAGATGCTTGTCGCTACAAAATTTATATATTTAAAATTCTAAATACACATATGATTTCAGATGCATATTTACCATAGCTTCTAATGACCATAAGCACAATTTGCTTAATGGCAATATTGTCCTTCACTAGTAAAATTTAGAAGGATACACAACTGCGTCTGTAATAACTATGAATTCCCAAGCATTCTAACTTGGCTCGATTTGATTTCCAGTTAAACAAAGAAGGAAATGTTGTGATTTATTGTTTAATTTACCACGGTTCAGATGCTTCAGTATTTAATCACTCGGGCTAAGGCTCTCGCGGTTCAATTCCTACGCATCTGAACTATGAACCGTGGTAAATTAGACGATAAACCTCTCGAAGGCCTTGATTATTTGTTAATTATTTCCTAATTCACTACGCTAAAAAAGACCTAAATTATCTATCCCATAATCAAAGAGAATCGACAGGAGCAAGAAGAATAAATTCATAAATTTATATTTAGGCTTTGTTATCCGCATTGCCATAGTATAACATTCCGGGTCACTATGATGCGAGGCACCTACTCAACCCTACTTCACTCCGTCGTGGGAAGTGTAGTAAGCAAGTCTACAAGATAGATTAAGCTCCGCCTATGATATCATATTTCATTATTGTTTCTGTATGTAAGATATATACATATTTCTATAGAGAGAGTGTGAGTTTATACTTTGGATGCAACACACATATTTAATATATAAACCATCCTTCGGGTCTTGTTCTGTTTGTGTGTCAATAAGCCATCTCCATAGATTAATACATATATATTACAATGACGATATATATTACAATGGCGACGAGGATCGGATTATTTTTAAACTGAGGAATAAGTGATTTTGTGACAATGGAAAATTTACCTGCGTTTCCCAAATTTGATGTTTAGGCTGACGAAAATTCCCTAGGTGTTCGGTGGGACAAATATGTAGATAAATTGGAGAATTTATTTGTTGGGCTAGTTATAAATACAAGAAAAAGGAAAAAGGCACTGTTACTGCACTATGCTGGAGATGATGTATATGACATTTATGATACGTTAAATCTGCATGGAGAGAGTGAAAATTACGAAGAAACAAAAGCTGGACTTACGAACTACTTCAAACCTAGAAAAAACACTCAGTTTGAAATTTTCGAATTCAGGAATATTAAACAGTTGCACGGTGAAACGATTGACCAATATGTGACTAGATTGCGACAAAAAGCTAAAAACTGAATTTTCGGACACTGAGTCAGAAATTAAAAGCCAAATCATACAGGGTGTTATTTCGCAAAAAAAGAGAATGCGATGTTTGCAAGATTCAGAAAAATCACTTAATGACTTACTTACAATGATGAGAACTATGGAAATTTCGAAGACTCAAGCAACAAGTATGTCAAATGACACTAGTAGTCAGCAGGTAGTGCGTGTAAAAAGCAATCCATATCTTAGTCGGAAATCAAAGGGATTCGTACCATAACGTTCGCAACAACGTTCTAGTTCATACCAAGGTTTACCGCAAGCAGGCTCGTCGTCGGAAAGGCGAATCAGTCCTCAACAAACCAGCAAGAAATGTCGTAACTGTGGAGGGAAATACCCACATATATCAAGTTGCCCCGCGCTTGGAGCAGAATATAGTTATTGCCATAAGAAGAACCATTATATATCGGTTTGTAGAAAACGTAAGAAGCAGGTGACATTGATCGAGGATGAACAACCGGATTTAGAAATTTTAACAGATGAATACGCGACGGATTGCAATTCGGACGAATGTGATGTGCTATTTGGATTTATGTCAGATGGGAAAAAAGTGCCAAAGAAAAGGATAAAATTAAATGGCGTAGATGTGAATGTTTTGATTGATAGCGGAATACTCGCAAGTTTTCACTGGGTTAGGATGTCTGAAAGACAGAAAAGTTAAGTTTCACATTGATGAAAGTGTTGTGCCAGTAGCTCAGCCTCCTAGGAGCGTGCCATTTCATGTGCGTGAGCAAGTTGAGCAGGAACTTAAAAGTTTGGAGGATATGGATGTTATTGAAAAAGTGGAAGGTGTGCCAACACCATGGGTATCGAACCTGGTAGCTGCTCCAAAACCAAATTCACCGGGAGAAGTAAGAGTGTGCATAGATATGAGGAAAGCCAACACCGCAATCAAAACAGAGAAAAATGTTAGTCCGACGGTGGATGATATAATCTTAACGTTGAACGGCGCAAATGTGTTTTCGCGTCTCGATCTGTACAAAGCCTTCCATCAAATTGAACTGGATGAGTCATCACGTGTAATGACAACGTTTCAGACACATGTTGGACTTTTCGATATAAACGTTTAAATTTTGGAGTGTCAGCAGCGCCGATTTTGTTCCAAAATGAGCTTCGTCAAGCACTTCAGGGTCTGACAGGCGTGTTAAACATTGCTGACGATATCGTATGCTACGGCAAAACGCGTGAAGAACATAATATCAATCTGCGAGCATTACTTCAACGTCTTCAAGAACGGAACCTGACATTGAACAAGAAAAAATGTTCATTCGGACAATCAAAAATCAAGTTTTATGGGTACGTGTTTTCGGAATCGGGAATTTCACCTGATCCTGACAAGGTAGATGCAGTAAAAACATGGACAGACCAAAATCTGTATCCGAAATCCGTTCATTTATTGGTCTCACAAACTATTTGTCTAAGTTCATAGATGGCTATTCAGTCCTAACGGAACCATTACGACGACTTACACATCAGAAGGTAAAATTCGAATGGAATGACGACCAGGAAAAATCGTTCATTTCACTAAAAGAGGCATTGACTAGTGACAAAGTCATGACGTATTTTGACCCGAGGAAAGAAACTGAACTCTGGGTAGACGGTAGCCCATGCCGTTCAGGAATACTTATTCAGAAAGGAAAAATAGTGTCGTATGGAAGCAAAGCTTACAATTCAGTACAAGCGCGTTATTCGCAAACAGAGAGAGAAGCTTTAAGTGCTGTTATCATGATTCAACATTTTCATTTGTACTTATTCGGCAAGCAATTCAACTTGATAACGGATCACGCTGCACTTCAATCAATCTTCAACAACGTAAAGAATATACAGCCACCAAGATTAGAACGTTGGCGTTTGAAGTTGTTAACGTATGATTTCGAGACGATTTATAGACCAGATAGTTTAATGATCTCAGATTATCTTTCCAGACATCCGCACGCGAGACACGCGACCAACACAGTAGCCGAACAATATGTCAGTTTTATCACTGATAACATTTTGCCAGATGCATTGAAGCTATCAGACGTAGCAAAAGCTACTAAATCAGACTGTGTATTAAGTTTTGCCAAGAATGCAATAGAAACAAATGACTTGAAAAATCAGAAATGCCAATCCGATGAAAGTTTTCGTTTATATGAAAATTTAAACAAGAATCAAGAACTTGCAGTTGTATATACCGATGAAGGATATGTATTGTTACGAGGTACACAGCTTTGTATACCAGAAACTTTGCAGAAACAAACAGTGTTACTTTCGCACGAGGGTCACCAAGGCCAATCAAAGTGCAAAGGATTACTTCGAGAATATTGTTGGTTCCCGCATATGGATAAAATGGTTGAAGAAGCATGCAAATCATGCATTGTGTGCCAAGCTGCATCACTAGGATGTACTCCAGATCCGATCAAACCAACACCTCTGCCACGAGATGTGTTTACTGAAGTCAGTTGTGACTTTTGTGGACCATTCCCGGACGGGTACCTGTTATTAGTAGTATTATGCGATTATAGTCGTTTTCCAATAGTTGAGAGAGTCAGGTCAACATCCGCAGAAACTGTCAATATTTTCGATATTTGGATATCCAGACGTATTGAGAACGGACAATGGACCTCCATTTCAGAGTCGTGCTTTCAGAGAATATGCTGATAAGTCGGGATTCAAGCATAAACGAATTACTCCATTGCACCCACAAGGAAATGCAAAAGTCGAGCGATTCATGGCATCATTGCAAAAATCAGTCAAAACCGCAATAGCATCAGGCCCCGTGTTCACAAAACATTTTCAGTCTCAGCTGAGTTTGATAATGAAACTTTATTTGTCATTTATATCTAAATAGCATGTTTTAAACTAAGTTTTAAGTCAATAACTATTCTCAAGTGGCTATTCAGTACTGATGGTCAGTCTCAGTTGGAAGTTAACCTTTAAGTTTTAGTAAAATTGATATTAAAATTTCAAACTCAAACTCAGCTGAGACCGAAAAATGTTTTGTGAACACGGGGCCTGGTCAAGATTATAAGAGAGCGTTGAATAGATATCTAATGAATTTTCGCAATTCGCCACAATCTTCAACACAAAAAGCTCCTAGTGAATTAATGTACAATCGGAAAGTATAAACGAAATTACAATCAATGACATTTGAAAAGCAAGACATAGATGTTCGCGACAGGGACAGTCTGTCAAAATCGAAAAACAAAATTTATGCGGACAAAAACAGAAGAGCACAGCCAAGTGCATTGAAAATTGGAGACCGTGTGTTACTAAAACGGGAACAACGTAACAAATTTGAGACAGTGTTTGACCCTACACCTGGCATTGTCATTGCCAGGAAAGGTTCAATGCTAACAATCAGGCACAGAGGAAAGGAAATTACACGAGACGTGTCAAAGTTCAGGGTAGTTCAAGGTGGTCATGAGCCGGCGCAGACGAAACCTGCAGATACTACATTTGCACCACGTCAAAGGTCGCAAAGGAAACGACGACCGCCTAGACGTTTTGTCAATGAATAATTGGATTAATCAGTGACATAATTTTACATGTTTCAGTGCACAGGATTAGTCACCTAAGTGTTGTGTGGGCCATAATAATGCCCTATTTGCTACCATAGCAGTGTAATCATTTTATATTCGCTTGCTGGATTTATTATTCTTTGGACAAATGATCGTGTCAGAAAATATTATGTTACTCTTGGGAATATTTACTTGTTTGTTTCACAATTACATTATAATTAGTTCTTGGGCGGTAGAACTCAAAACTTAATTTATAATTTTGATAAAAATAACAGTTGATTGTACACATTTTAGGGTTTTGAGATAAAACACGAAACTGTTAGATAACGACGGAACATTCCGAGGACTTCCCCAGGATATTTCAATTTACAGTGACATTTTAAAAAGTACTTAGCTAAAGCAGATGCTCTATAAACTGATTATTTGATAACAAGGGTTAATGAACTTTGCTGAAAAAAGAGGAGAAATTTATGATAATAGGCTTGCTAACTAGCTTATTTCATTAGAACAGAATTTTCATGTTTTGAGTATATATTTGAACTTTGATTATTTTAAACAATTTATGTATTCTGATTATTGATGAGTTCTAATCTAAAGGCAAAGGAGGATGTAGTAAGCAAGTCTACAAGATAGATTAAGCTCCGCCTATGATATCATATTTCATTATTGTTTCTGTATGTAAGATATATACATATTTCTATAGAGAGAGTGTGAGTTTATACTTTGGATGCAACATACATATTAAATATATAAACCATCCTTCGGGTCTTGTTCTGTTTGTGTGTCAATAAGCCATCTCAATAGATTAATACATATATATTACAATGTCGATTTATATTACAGGAAGGGGGAGTATAAAGAAACCAAGTTTCAACACCAGTCACTATCTTATGTCCTGATACCAGTTTCCCAAAATTTATTGCCGAAAAAATATATCAATCAATTATGTATTTAATGCATGAAATAATTACATGCTACACTTCATTGCCTTTGAAATAGGTAATACCTAGATTTCTTTAAACCTAGGATACACATTTGTAATAAATGCTCATAACCAGCATTTACGGTAAATTCTCTTTTAAATACTGCAGTTAATGAAAAGTGTTAACCATTATATTGATTTTAGACCATGTTTGTTTCAGCCATCTGTTGCATGTTTACAAGTTGCATGTTGCATGTTGCATTTTAATAGAACAATCGTCCTTGCCATGAACATTGATTCAAAACTTACAATTTCCGTGAAATGTATCTCTACATTCATGGAAATCAAATAAATAATGATACAGAGACACAAGTTTTTGTGACAGATGTTTTGGCTGAAATATAAAATCTAAATTCACGAAACGATAATAAAGGAAATGTGTAGACGACATAAGTACTTAAATATTTGTACTTGAAGAATGAAATAAGAATCTATTGAAATAGCTTCATCATTTTTTTTTCTGTTTTGAAATTGTGCTTAAGTCAAAGTTTGTCCTCAGCAGTCTAATCAGTTCCTAGGCAGTTTAGAATATTATTGCAAGGTAATTCGCATATATTGCGTTGTAACACGTATGCACACATGTGTACTAATTTTAAGAACTGACTGCTATTTTCTGGGACTTCTTGCACACTCATGAATCGCGCTAGCGATTCATTTGATTGTTTGGCAAGAAACCTTCCAGTGTGGTTTATGCCCATATAAACACACAGAAATAGCATTCAAATTTACGAAAGCTTGCTACAAAAATAATTGATTTGCTTTCCAGGAGTATCAGAAAATCAAAATAAATGTCAAGATATCGATCTTTTAGTCACAGTCAAAAAGACCCGCCCACGTTCAACTATAATTCGCCTTCCGATAAAAATACAGTTTCTGATTTTTATTTTAAATAAGTTTAACTCCAGTGATAATTTATACAGTCGTATCATTCAATTGTGATCTTTGACGTCAGAAAAATTAGTTAAAGCTATAATTAAATGTTCTTTTTGAAGGTTTTGGTGTCCAATTTTAAAAGAATTTTTGGGACGAGGCCATTTTGTTCATTTTTTTTGGTGAAGGACGTTAGATTACGCGTGCAATCCCGTGAAAGGACCGTCATTGGTATTATTATTGTAATGTTTAACGCTTTTG
Organism: Mercenaria mercenaria; assembly: GCF_021730395.1. Lineage (NCBI taxonomy): Eukaryota > Metazoa > Mollusca > Bivalvia > Venerida > Veneridae > Mercenaria > Mercenaria mercenaria. The sequence continues at coordinate 78,414,270 of NC_069373.1, read as the reverse complement.
TCTTTCCATAGTAAAATGTATCGTGAATGCAAATTTTGTATACAACAAGTAAGTTTGGAAAAAGAGCTCATGTTGCTTAATTTGTGAATAACAAATTTCGTCCTGAATAAACAAACAGCCTAGTCCAAGTCCTTCCAAAACGCTAGCCCCCACCCCTCTCCTCGACCCCGATTTGTAACGTTCATCAATTGATATAGACCTTTCTTTACATTCCGAGCCGTTCGTGACTATTTTGTTCAAAACTGAGGAAGCATAGTTTTGGTGAGAAAAGTCACCAGAAGCCACCCTTTCTCTTGGCTTGCTCTAAAATTTCCACGGGGGAGGCTCCCCGGACCCCGCCGGAGAAGGGGATTCCTCTCCCCCACACTCTTCCTTTGAGTAACATCTAAACTGTGCACGCTACGCCCCTGGCAGTGACCTGAAAGAACCTGAAACTTCTGAGTCCAGCCAAAAGTCCAAAGAATCATTGAGTACTTTGGTTCATATCCTACTTCCGAAACCAGAAGTCCCGGCCTGTCCGAACCGTGAATTGTTATATGAAACCAAACAAGAACAAAACAACTACATAAATTTAGCACGTAAACAGCCTTTAAATAATTGCTAGTGGAACCCACCATTTTGCTAGTGGAAAAAATGGCGCTAGCAAAAATTGTTACATATATTAGGGATGGAGGTTTGTAAAAACATCAGGAGAAATCTATCTGAACTGTTTAAGAAAATTATCTTCAGGTGTTTAGACATCAGACAACAGTCTCTGAAATTTAAATATTTTTCATCTTCAGGATATGGATGTGGTGTCAATACAAGATCACAGTGTATTGAAGAGACAAGAGTTGTTACCTGGAACAGCATATAAATTCCGTGTTGCTGGTATCAACGCCTGTGGCAGAGGGTCATGAAGTGAAATTTCAGCATTCAAGACTTGTCTACCTGGATATCCAGGTACACCATCAGCCATTAAAATCTGTAAAGTAAGTAAAGAAGATTTGTAAAGAAGATTTGTTAGGACTTTAAACAGTGCTGAGAAAACTCTTTCAGGTGTAATTTAGATCATCCCCTATAGATATTGAAAGACTGTTACAAGTAGGAGTATGGTCCTTGGTGGCTTAAACGTAATTTATATTACAGCATTTATGCACGTCGTATAAAGCATTTGAAGGGAGTATGGCAGAAAAGTCAGTCTTTCATTGTATTTGATATTAATAATTTACTTTGTAATTTTCCGTATTTTAAACTAGATGTTTTGAGATAGACTGGTAGAAAGTGAATTAAGCACAAGTATTTCCCCCTTAAGAAAAGATATCTTTTAACATGTTTCATTTCTTTTTTTTTCTTTTTTTTTTTTTTTTTTGAAACAGAGTGCAGATGGGGCACATCTTTCTTGGGGACCCTCAGAATACGACAGGCAAAATCACAGAATATTCTGTATATCTTGCTGTATGTAATGCAGCTCAGCAAGCCGAACAAAAACCAGGTGGCGCTGATCAACTTGCTTTTGTACGAGTATTTTGTGAACCTAGTGCATCCTGTGTTGTTAATTCAGACAGTTTCGCCAGTGCTCATATAGACTATACAACAAAACCAGCAATTATATACCGTATCGCTGCACGTAACGAGAAAGGATATGGACCGGCAACACAAGTCAGGTGGCTTCAAGGTATGTTAAACATTTATCATTGTTTTCAGAAAAAGCAAACACAACTGCTTCTAATTCTCTTGAAAATCCTTTGAATTTGTCTGATCATGATTGGTGAAATCTTGCTATACCTTTGCTGCTGTGCATAAAATTATGAATATAGAAATTTGGCTGGCGCTGTGTGAGACTGTTCATGAAACTTACAGTATATTACTGTTAAAACATGATCTATTTTTAGCTTGATAACTATAAGCCTTATTGAACTGAAAAGGTGTTTTAAAACGGCATAAATTAATCTAACGTTAAATCCGTCCGTGCGTCTGTCAGTCCGAAGTTCGTGACGCGCCTTGCTCAAAAAGTATTTGATATAAATGATGAAACCTTGCATGTGCCTTTATCATGATATGAACTTGCGCACCTCCTATTTTTCGTCTGGCGGCTCCGTCCCCTATTTTCAGAGTTATGGCCCCTGAAATAGTCAAAAATGCACATTTTCACCTTGTGACACACATCTAGCTCAAAAGTATTTGATATAGATTCATGAAACCTTGCATGAGTCTTTATCATGATATGAACCTGCGCATCTTCTACATTTCATTTCGGCGGCCCCCTATTTTCAGAGTTATGGCCCTTGATATAGTCAAAAATGCACATTTTCACCTTGTGACGCGCCTAGCTCAGAAAGTATTTCATATAAATTTATTAAACTTGCATGAGTCCTTATCATGATATGAGCTTGCGCACCTCCTGTTTTTTATCTGACGCCGCCTATTTTCAGAGTTATGGCCCCTGAAATAGTCAAAAATGCACATTTTCTCCTTGTGACGCGCCTAGCTCAGAAAGTATTTCATATAAATTTATTAAACATTGCATGAGTCTTTATCATGATATAAACTTGCACACCTTTTATTTTTTGTCTGCCTTTGCCCTATATTTTCGGAGTTATGGCCCCTGAAATAGTCAGAAATGCATATTTCACCTTGTAACGCATCTAGCTCAAAAAGTACTAAATATAAATGGTTGAAAAGTTGCATAAGTCTTTATCATGATAAAAAGTTGTACACCTCCTATTTGTTGGCTTGCTCCTCCCCCGATCTATAAATTTATGGCCCCTGAAATAGTAAAAAAATGCATATGTTTTACCTAATTATGTGCCTAGCTCAAAAAGTATTAGATGTAATTTCATGAAACCTTGCTTTAGTCTTTATCATGATGTGACCTTGCACTCTTGGCATTCTTCTTGAGAATCTTAGCGCTTATTGCAGAGGTATGGCCCTTGAAATAGCCAAGATAGTGGATGTTTTTGTTTGTGATGCTCATAGCTCAAAATGTATTTGGCAGCACCCTATTTGGCAGCACCCTGCCCCTTTTGAGCTCTAGAAATAACACTAGGCCTAGCATAATGAATCCTTTTCATAAATGTTTGTTGAGGTTATACCCCATTAAAACTGCAAACATTTGAATTATTGCCCCTTATTTGTGACAAATGTACCAGTGGGAGGCACACCCTGTGTCCTACAGTCACATTCTAGTTTTATTTATTGTTTATTATGCCTGTTGTAGGTATTGCCTTGACGTTTTATAGGGCTGATATTATCTTTTTGTTTTGAAATCTATGTTACTGTTAAAGAGTAAGAAATATCTGGCATCCAAGGCAGCTTGTTGTTATATTTAACCTATTATATAAATGCGTTTCTGAAGACATTCTCAATATTAAATTGTCAACTCAAATATATTTATGAGCAACATCTTTCAGATACAAAATCATTCATATATCTTCTCTTCAAACTGCAGTAGTAAAATTTGACATAAAATCTCAGTTTATATTCCGTCTGAAATACCATGTGTTGTCTTAGTCAGATAGTTGTTCTTTAATATTTCCTTCGAATGAAATTGTTTTGTTGTTATGGTTTGTAACTATGGCTTTAATTGTTGATTAAAATGTATGTTGTTTTGTTGTTAATGGCTTGAGAGCTGAACATAGAAATGTTGTTTCTCATTGAACTTAAAAGTCTCGTCAGATTTCCGTTTCGCTCTCAATCTAAAAGGGGTTGGGGGGTTCCCAGTTAGGTGTCTGCGCAAAATGTTTTTTGATTTTATTTATACTTTGTGGTAATATACCTAGATGTATTACGTTTCATTAACAAGTGTTACTGTTACCAGTTTTGACTTACTTTTATAGATATTCACATTTAAAGTGGGTGGGGTAATCTGACATGTGACCAGTCAGGAACACAATTTCTGTTATTTTTTTCCTGAAACTTTCATGATAAAATAACTATGCAATGGACATTCACACAACATGTTGCATTTTAAATTGTACTGAATACTTTTTTCATCACAGAGCCACAAAGTGGTCTAATCAAATTTACTGATTTTCAATGGACGAACTTTACCAAATAGCTAAAACATTTTTCATTAGTTGAGATATTAAGGTGTTATTTTCAGCAGATATTGTAAACTTAATAATCATTAAAATGACAGTATATCAGTACACTCTGATTAATATTGGAAGAGTGGTACACTCTCAAACTGGGAAAAAGTGGGTGGGGTAAATAAATATTCGAAGCAACACTACAAAAATTGTGCAGTTGTTAAGAAATGGCCTCAGATTGTCTATTACTGTCTTAATTTTATTAAATACAGCATTGATTGATAAATTTTAACAAAAACTTTATACATGTGTGTCATGGAAAAAGCATGGACCTTGAACATGACATGTAGACAAACCAAATTAACCCTGAAAGCTCAAAGTATTTAACAAAAGGTTTTGCCTGAGGCAGTGTATTTTGAGGAAAGCTATTGTTCAAATTAACATTAAATTTTCTGCATTGATTTTTCCATGGCACACATGTATAAAGTCTTATTAAAGAGAATTTTTTTTGTTAAAATTTATCAACCAAGTCTGTATTTAATAAAACTAGAATGTGTCTGTAGGACACAGGGTGTGCCCCGCTTCACCCCCCCCCCCCCTCCCCGACTGGTACATTTGTCACAAATAAGGGGAAATAATTCAAATGTTTGCAGTCTTAATGGGGTATAGCCTCAAAAAAAATATGAAAAGGATTCATTATTCTAGACCATATACTTTTTGAGCTATGAGCATCAGAAACAAAAAATCCACTATTTTGGCTATTTCAAGGGCCATAACTCTGTAATAAATGCTAAAATTCTCAAGAAGAATGCCATGTGTGCAAAGGTCACATTATGATAAAGACTCAAGCAAGGTTTTATGAATTTACATTTAAATACTTCTGTGTAAGGCACATAATTAGGTAAAAATGTGCATTTTTTACTTTTTCAGGGGCCATAACTCTGGAAATAGGGGGCAGACCCAGATAAAAAATAGTAGATGCGCAAGTTCATATCATGATAAACACTCATCAATTTATATCAAATACTTTTTGCGCTAGGCGTGTCACAAGGTGAAAATGTGCATTTTTGACTATTTCAGGGGCCAGAACTCTAGAAATAGGGCGCGGACTCAGATTAAAAATAAGAGATGCGCAAGTTCATATCATGATTAAGACTAATGAAAGGTTTCATGAATCTATATCAAATACTTTTTCAGCTAGGCGTGTCACAAGGTGAAAATGTGCATTTTTTACTATTTCAGGGGACATAACTCTAGAAATAGGGGGCGGAGCCAGACGAAAAATAGGAGGTGTGCAAGTTCATATCATGAGAAAGATTCTTGCAAGGTTTCATTAATTTATATCAAATACTTTTTGAGCTAGGCGCGTCACGAACTTCGGACGGACGCACGGACAAGAGCAAATCTATATGTCCCCACCATGGGGGGGGGCACAATTAAGATAGTAATAGACAATATGAGGCCATTTCGTAACAACTGCACAAATTTTGTAGTGTTGCTTCGAATATTTATTTACCCCACCCACTTTTACCCAGTTTGAGAGTGTACCACTCTTCCAATATTAATCAGAGTATACTGATACACTGTCATTTTAATGATTATTTAGTTTACAATATCTGCTGAAAATAACACCTTAATATCTCAACTAATAAAAAATGTTTTAGGTTTTGGGTGAAGTTCGTCCATTGAAAATCAGTAAATTTGATTAGACCACTTTGTGGCTCTGTGCTGATAAAAGTATTCAGTACAATTTAAAATGCAACATGTTGTGTGAATGTCCATTGCATAGTTATTTTATCATGAAAGTTTCAGGAAAAAAGTTTGAACCATTTTTAAAAAAATAACAGAAATTGTGTTCCTGACTGGTCACATGTCAGATTACCCCACCCACTTTAAATGTGAATATCTATAAAAGTAAGTCAAAACTGGTAACAGTAACACTTGTTAATGAAACTTAATACATGTAGGTATATTACCACAAAGTATAAATAAAATCAAAAAACATTTTGCGCAGACACCTAACTGGGACCCCCCCCCACCCTTGTTTGGTTTAACGTCGCACCGACACCATTTTAGGTCATATGGCGACTTTCCAGCTTTGATGGTGGAGGAAGACCCCAGGTGCCCCTCTGTGCATTATTTTATCAGGAGCGGGTACCTGGGTAGAACCACCGACCTTCCGTAAGCCAGCTGGATAGCTTCCTCACATGAAGAATTCAACGGCCCGAGTGAGGCTCGAACCCACATCGATGAGGGGCAAGTGATTTGAAGTCAGCGACCTTAACCACTCGGCCACGGAGGCCCCTCTCAATCTATAAAGAATATAAGATTCTTTCACTGGTTGTAGGTGCAGATGGGAATATCCGGCCTCGAGGGTAACTGTTTAGACGGTAACGAGGCTCCCCGCCGAGTTACCGCCTAAACAGTTACCCCAGAGATTTGTGGCGGTATTCTCTAGAATTATGGCCCTTTCTTAATTTCACAAGGGTCATAGTGAAGAAATTTGGTGTGTTCAACTCGTACACTTTTTGAAGTGGTTCGGAACACAATTTGCTTCATCCCTGAATCCCTGTCCAGTGGGCACAGTTTGGTTTCTCTAAGTTTGTCGAGTTTTCGTGTTTTCATGTCGGCGGGTCGAAAACACGACAAATGATGGGCGCCGTCACGACATATTCATACCCGCCAACACGAAAACTCGACAGATAACTTTGTCGTGTCGGGGCCCATTAAACATCAAGTTTTCGCGTAAAATCTGTCGTGTTTTCGTAGTTTCGCCCCGCTGACATGACAACACGAAAACTCGACAAATTAGGCCTTTATCGAGTTTTCGCGTTTTCGCCCCGCCAACACGAAATGGCAGAAATCAGCCACCATAGGAACGGTGAATAATTTATTGATAAATAGCTTTAAGCTTTCATGAAATGAATTAATATAAATTGAAGTTGAGTATAGATATGACTGATCCGATGAATTTAAGCAACTGGCAATCTTGGAAAATTAAACATAGGCAATGGGTAAGCAGTGGTGTTACTAGCTGAAACACAGTCAAAACTGTTATACCTGTTAGCAATAAACTTGTTATTTTAAAAGCTCGCATCGCCCTTGTTTTTTCTACCTGAATGTAGAAAACGTATATTCCGGAAATAACAGTTGACTACAGTAAAGAATAACAGATGGACAAGCTTGTGTCCGTCCTTCGATAATTTTACACTTTCTATAATGTGTCCAGAAGTCCAAAGTGTTATGTCATCATTTAAACAAAGCTGCAATTATACAACATTAGGCGTGAGTTTGCAAGTGTAGCAAAATAGTGATTGTGTGCCTTCTTTTTACGAACTGTTTTGAAACCATCGTGAAATGCACACATAATCTAAAAATTTCTTTGATTGATCTTTAAGGAATTTTCATGTTAAAGATGGTGAAAGATTTCATTTTACTTTGTCCCATTTCCAAATCTGGTCCATCGAGCCCGTGCATACCCTCAGTCCGAGCTTATCAAGTGTAAATGCCGTGATACATAGTCCGGTTGACACGTGTTTCAGCCTATTTTCACTATAATCCCATTCTGCATCCGATTTACTATACTCAGACGGAGACCATCTCAGTTTTAGCATGACTTCATCACCACATTTTTCGACATTGAACAAATTACCTTCTATACACCGTATCTGATTTTTCTCCGTTAAAATAAAGTATTGGTTGAATGTTACCATTTTATGGCACGGATACAAAATAATATTAAGCTGGTCATCAGTTTTAGCAAGATCTATACATCTTTTATTATGTTGATTTTGAATTCTACCCCTGTACTCGATTTTCTTTGGAATGTACACGTTGGATATTGACTTTACTATGTCTATGAAATACTGGTACGGTTTACATCGATTTCTGGTACGGATTACGCGTCTCTCTTGTAGGTTTTCGATGGTATAATTCTTGTCGCTAAGATAATGTCTGATTGTATCACTGTATGGGGGATCCATCCAGACCTCTACCATACGTGCCTTGTTTAAGGAATGGTAGTCGTTAGCGGGGTCATCCTCACCCCATGGAGTTATTCTGAAAGAAAGTAAAACAACATTTCAAACTATCTCTGTGCATTTGCGAAAAGTACAATTATCCATTTCCATTTTGATACTTTTTGCCCCTGTCTTGGTGGAAGGGTTGGTATGTTGATCGGTAGGTCGGTCTATCTGTCTGTTTGTTCCTGTATCGGTAGACACTAACTAGAAAATGCTTTAGCATGCAGTGGGTAAACTTCATAGGTTGACTGCTTGTGGTCAGTAGATGACCAGTACATTTTGTGGATGAATAGGTCAACTATCAAGGTCGCATTGGCCTTGAGACAAGAAACGACATCTGATCAATAAATAGAGAAGCTTGTGTTTAGAATAGTCAGACTTCGTACGATAACTTCGAGTGGGTACTAGATAATCCCTATTGCCTTTTGGTTTAGTGGGTCATAAAATGTCATGACAAAGTGACCTCTTTCAAAAATAGTTTCCGACCAGTAACCAGGGAACAATTTATTATTATTATACCAGATTTATAACGCGCCTTTTTCATGATAAACACGTTCAAAGGCGCTTTATATATAGCAAACGCAGCCACACAGGGCGCGAAATTCATCCTCTACTAGTACAGACAAAGAGCGATCTGACCAGAGGGACATCGTGAGATAAAACCCCCAGAACAGATAGAGAATCCTTATTAGGTACGGACTTGTCCGGCTAACTTGGCCTAACTCTTTGCGAATAGACAGTCTGGTTCTTTAACGTGTCCGGTGTAAAGCACCGATACACGCGAAGCCGTCTTTCCTGTGACACAGTGTACAGTGGGAGGCACTCAAGAGTATCTCAGTAATTTTCAGTGTCTGGACCGGGATTCGAACACCGGACCTCTGGATTGACAGTCAAGCGTGTTACCACTAGACCACCAGCCCACCTTTGTCATCCAACGAACAACCTTTATAGGATGACTAATGACTAATTTTGCTATTATATAAGTAGATCAAAGGTGACGGTCACGGTTGCTTTGAGACTGAAATAAGTTGCCGATAAATAACAAGAGGAAGGGCTTGTGTATATAAAAATGATTGTCTATGATCAGTAGATGACCCATATAGTTTCCGAGATCAAATGGTCAAAGGCTAATGCCACTGTTAACATAAAATGGTTTTCTATCAATGCTGAAGACACATGGACCTTAGGTTATCAATCTTTATGGCATAATTGTCTGATTATAAGATGGCACCAACTGTCTGTTGGGTCGTTATAACAAAGGTTAAGGTAAAAGCATACTGGAGACTGAAAATTTTCTCCAAGTCTCAAACAGATCGTCATGGGGGTTAAAGGTATGTGTTTTACAAATAGCTCATGGCACCTTAGTTATCATGTTTTTGTCTGCAGTTCTGAACAATTAGAATATTGGTAATGTACTTGCCTAAACATATGAGCCACTTTAGAACATGGCACCATCTCTACAACTCCTCCACATAGCCACACCTTTACTGAAATTTCCATTTGCTCGCTTCCCCAAACCCGCATGCCAGGATCGAACCCACCCAATTGCATGAAGAAATCCTTCCTCATAACCATCATCATTCCTTGCAAGGTGCCAAAAGGGATCGGTTCCACGCTATGATTCCGTTTTTCTTTAAATGCTGGACTATATTCAGCAAACATTTGATCTAAATTTACGTGATCAAAGAATGGGAAGAAAGTGTCAAAATTTTTCTCTTCTGGTCGATTGTTATCTATCACAAATTCAAAATTTTCTTCATTCACCCAACCAACATGAGAGCAAAGGAGTGCTTTAGGGTTTTGGACTAGTCTGTAAATCAAAGGTTCCAGCCAACCCGGTCCCACCTCCATATGACCATCCATGACGGCAAACAATTCCGACCTGACGGCATTTATACCGGTCTGTCTTGCCATCATCAACCCAAGAGGTCTCTCGTTTTGGACGAGTGTTAGCTTGTCCACATTTTGCACGTGCATTTTGATACAACTTATCAAATCATCGTTCGTCGATCCATCATCGACAAGAATTATTTCGTAAATAAGATGAGGAGGAGAAGTTTCTAACACACTGTACACCGTTCTAAGTAAAATACTATACCACTCGTCTCGAAATATGATGACAACAGTAATCGGCGGTAAATTGTCCGGATATACCTTATGTTTACACTCAGACGGTCGCATGTCCGGTAATTTTCGGTGTAGACCTATCATATCGCTTATAAATGTATTGAAACCGTGGAATTTATTCCTCTCTTCTAAACCGGGAAGTGATAAGTTCAGGCCGTATGTGTTGACACCAGTCCCGTTTGCACCAGGACCATACTGTCTGTATATCACTGTTTTTTCTTTAGGCGTAAAAGTCCGTATAGTTTCATTTCTGGTAATAAATCTGTGTTTTCTCTCGGAAACATTTGCATGCAGTCCTAGTTTTACTTTATCAACTAATTCAGACTCATCGAACCCTTCTTCGTGTACTCTATAAATTAAAACTATTAAAGATATACAGTATAGAAATATTATCCATTTTAACACATTACGAACACCTGTTTGCCTCATTGTTAAGAGAGTAAAACAAGTGAAAAAATAAAGGATTTTTCAGCGTAGATACGCGTTTAGTGCAGGATCAGATTGATCAGTGTCTTAAAGCGTAATAATAATGGATATTGATAAACATCAACTCAATCTGATTTGAATATACGTGCCATTTAGTAGCCTGCAAGGCAAAAAATATCAGACATTCCATTTATATAGCACGACTATTGAGTCGGTCTAAGTTCGTATTTGTCAATGCATGCATTAATAATTCTGTGTACTTCCATAATTTTGATAAAAATACTTAATGCAATTAAGTTTAATTTATAAAAAAGAATGACCAAGAAAGGACTCGAGCCCACGCTTAATAAAACGATAACTTTTTCCACAGACACATGCTACCTCAGCTAATTTCCCAATTTGAACTAAATCAATTAGATGTCCGAGGCTATCCAAAATATTTCTTTCCTTATGAAATGGGCTTAGCCTTAGACCTAGTTGTTTTACTTTTTCATAACAGCAGATTATATTCTTCACTGTGACATTATCAAATATTATTTGACTGGAGCGGACCTACACCTGACTGAAGTTAAAAAGTGCCTAAATGTACTATCTGAACAAAAAACAAAGAACATGATGCATTATCATTATTCATTTAATTATTTTTTTTTCAGCGATTTGTTGAAATTTAACAGTAGATTATATACTGTGACACTGACTTGTACGGACCTCACCTGACTGAATAATACAAGGTTCAAAATTGCCGCTATATATACTTACCTTTACGTGATTAAGATTCTTTCTAAAAGCATCTGAGGTGTTCAGTTCACATCCATATGTATCTGTCTCACAGCTATTTCAAAGTCCAGTAAGGTGGAAATTTATACCTCTTGGGACCGTCAGATCTTTTACTCGATGAATGTAAAATACAACAACATATTTTTCAAAACTAGGTTTTCAAATACAACAGTAATCCTTTGCAAAGTTTTATGACGATTCAAGCATATTTAAGTAAACTGTTTAATAACTAACTATTACAGTGCTTATAAGTATATGGATAAATCTCGCGCAAGAATTATTATGCCACATTTATTCTAAGATTTTGTGCATTTTAACTAAATCTCTTATATCACTAAATGGATATGACTCTGACACAAGATCCATTACTCTGGCACACGGATGGATGTCACTTATTCGTAATTATAATTATTTTGTAAATTAAGAAATTTCAACATGAAATGGTTTGTTTCCTCCAACAAAGAAGAACTGCTGGGGTATTATAGGCCTAGATTCCTTAATATATATTATGCTCTATTTCTCGAAATAGTCGAGCGCTCTGTATTTTCAAAAGTACATTCATTGTTTTATTAAAGGCGCAATCCTTATACCATGTCAGACGACTTCGAAAAATGAGGGGTTTATTGTATGCAAGAGTTAAACGCAAAATATGAGTGTGGACTGACCGGAAATGTACTGGCTACCAGCATATACGCATTCATGCAAATTGTTGAACTTTGCACATATGTTAAGTTCCCAAACGGGGAGGCATATAGTTTTCGGACCGTCTGTCTGTCCATTTCCGATTGATAACTGAAAAACGCTTTGGCCTACCGTCATCAAGCTGCACAGGGTGATTGCCTGTAGTCAGTAAAAAACCCTTATTGTTTTTGGGTGAGATCAGCAGGTCAAAGATCAAGGTCATAGTAACCGTCAGACTGAAAACGATAAATTAAGACGGCTGCAAAACAAGAACCTCAAACACTTGGTTGGTAGATGATCCCTATCGATTTTTAGGTCGGTTGTTCAAAGGTCATATGCAGTCATGGCCCTTACCTGGAAATCAGTTTCCATCTATAACTGAAGAACACCAGTGTTTGCGTCAGAGCCTGTCTCTGTGTCTGTCGACCATAAATTTCCTGTTGGTAACTGAAGAATGCCGTGGCATCATGGGCATACAGGTGTCAAACTTCTTACGATGATTGCCTGTGGTCAGTAGATAACCTCCTTTATTCTGGTTTAGTAGGTCAAAGATCGACAGTAATAGTGATCTAGGAAGGCAATCAAGCGTGTTAGTAATTAAATGTCATTGGGGTTCATGATTATGTAAATTCATTTATCTGTAACCGTCCCTGTTTTACCTTACCTACCTTCTTTCAATGGGAATACAGCTGTAACTGTGAAACAAACTTTTGTCTCACAGAACACAATACGAATAAAGTTTTCATTCAAATGTCAGAACAGGAAAAAAGCTCTGTTGACCTTTGACCTCCAAGTTTGACATTGACCTTTGAGCTAGGGGACAGCGATTTGTGCATGACACGTCGTCTCATCTTGGGAAACATGTACAAAGTAATATCAAAATCCCTTGATGAATGACAGAGTTATCGATCGGACACGAAACTTTGAATGGACGGACAGACGGAATGACGGACTGACGGAAAAGCGCAATCCATTAGTCCCCGATACAGGTTTTCAACCAGTAGGGGACTAATAGATTCACTGTCAAATATATCTTTCCAAGTTTTATATGGGACAAATCTATCCATTCTAGAAACAATTGTTAATGAATTTGACATAACTACATTAAGTTACCTCGGATCAAAAGTGTGTATTTCACAGTCGAAATTGCTTAAAACAGAGAGCTCAAAGTCAAACCGAAACCTTGATAAAAAAAAACAACAAAAAAATAATAATAAAGAAGCTATTATTTTAAGCAATGAAAATCTTTTAAAAATAAAGAATAGATCTAAATAGATAAGACGCTACGGTATTTGTTTGTTTGTCGCCCGCCCGCTTATCTAAATATGGAGAGCGCAGATCTACAGATCATAGGGCCGTCAGTTCGAATACCCGTGCGAGGCGTATGTTCTCCGTAACCATTTCATAAAAGACATTGTGTATGTAGTCAATTCATCCTCTACCTATGATACATGTAAGTAAAATGGAATTAAGTTGCGGAGAAAAGGTTGATAGTGGTTAGGGTTAACTGCTCGCCGTACTGATGAAAAAAAAAAAAACGGCGCTAAACCAAAAAATAAAAATGTTTGCTTGTAGGCGCCACCGGTAACCATCAGGTGTAAAGACACTATACACGGAACTCTTATCCAAACGTATTTTTAATTGGAGGAGGGACGCTCGAATTCACGACCCTTGGTTTCATAGTCATACAGTGTTATCACTGGACCACTGCGTCTGCTCTATGGACGCTATGAGTGTACAAGTGAACGTTTTGTTTATTATTCACATAATATAGTCGAAGTATACCTTAGGAGCACATGTTGGCTCGATAAAGTTTCAGCAAATTTTTGTTGAACCTGTGTTTTTCTGAAGGCCACAGACTGTGTTTTAACATGTATTAATCCTTGTTAAATAAATACATAATTATTGCTATTATTATCATTATTATTTATATTGTTAATCTAATAATGTTTAGGATTTTTTCTAAGCGTAAACGTGTGTATGTGTGTGTGTTCGGGTTTAACGTCTTTTTCAACAATTTTTCAGTAATCGTACCAGTAACACGATTAATCATCCAAACAAATACACAAGACAAGGACGACGAGGTTTATAAATTCCATCCAAACAGATCTCTTTTCCACCATCTTTCATTAACCCCACTCTGACCTGATTCCGACACAGGACTTGCAGTGTATTTATGTACCTTAAACGATTATTTAAAGGAAAAACAGTAGATCTAATATGATGGATATTAAAAAAGATATTATAGTGATTACTAAGGCTGACATGGATTACTACATGATGCAATCAGAACGACAGCAAGCTTACAAATCTTACCTGTTCCAAAAACTCACACTGCTTTTATCATTGTTTGAAAGACCAACACTGCCTTCGTAGATGAAGAAGTTCAAGAAATGGATATGGGCATAAGCTGTATCCATTTACTATGAAAATACATGTAACCAATGTGCAGAAATTTCAAATATTTGATCAGTACAATGAAAACGTTTAAAACCATGACTCTGTGTAAGTAAATGCGCTATAATTTTTGATATGAGAAATGGTTAAGTATGAAAAATGGGATGGAGCGTCATCTGCAGCTAGCTCGGAGAGACCAAATGCGACAACATAACATATTTTGAATTACTTACTTCCAATACATTTTCCATAACTGATTTTTACTCATTTGCTTAAGAGTTAGGTCATCAGCCGGGAAAACACAGTTTCGTCTTCTAAGCGCGATTGTGGAGCTGATCTCACTTCAGAAACCTACATAAAGAAATATTTTATGGTGTAAAAGATGATAATAAAAGACTCAAGAGTAAAGAATAATTTAAAAGCCACCACACAACCACTCGATGTTCTCAAATACGTATCTCATCAATACAACCTTGAAATCGATCTAAATGATATAAAATTCATCAAGATTCAATACAACATTGAAACTGAAGTGTGCTATAGAATTCATCAATACAACATTGAAATTGATCTATGTGCTTTAGAATTTATCGATACAACCTTGAAACTAATGTATGCCATATGATTTAAAAATACAACCTTGAAATTTATCTATGTGCTATAGAATTCATTAATACAACATTGAAACAGATGTGTGCCATAGAATCTATTGATACAACCTTGGAATTGAGCTATGCGCTACCTTGAAATTGATTTATGTGTTATAGAATCCATCAATACTACCTTACAATTGACCTATGTGTTATAAAATGTATTAACACAGTCATGAAATTGATCTATTTGATTTAAAATGCATCAATGCATCCTTGAAACTAATATGTGTCATAGAATTTATAAATACAACATTGGCATTGGTCTATGTTTTAACTTGAAATTGATCTATCTGCTATAGAATTCATTAATACAACATTGAAACTGATGTGTGCCATGGAATTTATAAGTAAAACCTTGGAATTGATCTATGTGCTACCTTGGAATTGATCTATATGTGCTACAGAATTCATGTGCTATCAAATGCATCAATACAATCATACAATTGATCTATGCTCTATAAAATGCATCAATACAACCTTGAAATTGATCTATGTGCTATAGAATGCACTAATATACAACCATGAACTTGACCCATGTGCTATAAAATGCATCAATACAACATTGAAATTGATCTATTTGCTGCCTTGCAATTGACTGTGTACTATAAAATGCATCAATACAATATTGTAATTGATCTATGTGCTATACAATTTCGTCAATACATCCTTGAAACTGATGTGTGCTATAGAATTCATCAATAAAACTTTGAAATTGATATATGATCTACCTCGAGACCCGCCCGCTTAGCTCAGTAGGTAGAGCGTTGGTCTACGGATCGCGGGGTCGCGAGTTCGATCCTCGGGCGGGGCGTATGTTCTCCGTGACTATTTGATAAACGACATTGTGTCTGAAATCATTAGTCCTTAGTCCTCCACCTCTGATTCATGTGGGGAAGTTGGCAGTTACTTGCGGAGAACAGGTTTGTACTGGTACAGAATCCAGGAACACTGGTTAGGTTAACTGCCCGCCGTTACATGACTGAAATACTGTTGGAAAACGGCGTTAAACCCAAAACAAACAAACAAATGATCTACCTTGAAATTTATCTGAGTGCTATAAAAATCATCCGCTTAGCTCAGTAGAGAGAGCGTCGGTCTACAGATCGCAGGGCCGCGAGTTCGATCCCCGGGCGGGGCGTATGTTCTCCGTGACGATTTGATAAAAGACATTGTGTCTGAAACCATTCGTTCTCCACCTCTGATAATTCATGTGGGGAAGTTGGCAGTTACTTGTGGAGAACAGGTTAGTACTAGTATAGAATCCAGGAACACCGGTTAGGTTACTTGCCGCCGTTACATGACTAAAATACTGTTGAAAAACGGCGTTAAACCCAAAACAAACTAAAAAATAAATAAAAATCATCAATACAACCTTGTTACTAATCTAAAAATCTAATCTAAACCTTGAAACTGGCGTTTGCTATAGAATTCATCAATACAACCTTGAAATTGATTTATGTGCTATAAAAATCATCAATACAACCTTGATACTATTCTATGTGTTATAAATTCCGTAAAAACAACCTCGAAACTGGCGTTTACCAGGACAATCTTGAAATTGAGCTATGTGCTATAAAATTCTCCAATACAACCTTGAAACCGATGTTATGCCATATAATTCGTCAATAAAGTCTTGAATTTGATCTATGTGCTACCGTGCAATGGACCTATGTGCTATAAAATACATCAATGCAATATTGAAATTGATCTATGTGCTATAACATTTATCCATACAGCCTTGACATTGATCTATGTGCTATAATTTTCATCGGTACAACCTTGAAATTACAATTCACCAATACAACCTTGAAATAGATCTATGTGCTATAAATTTCACCAATAAAACCTTGATATTGATTTACGTTCTATACAATTCATCAATTCAACCTTGAAATTGATCTATGTGCTATTAGATCCTTAATACAGTCTTGAAATTTATCTATGTGCTACCTTGCAATTTACCTATGTGCTATAATATGCATCAATACAATATTGAAATTGACCTATGTGCTATAAAAATTGTCAATACATCCTTAAAACCGATGTGTGCTAATGAATTCATCAATCAAACTTTGAAATTGATCTATGTTCTACCTTGAAATTGATATGTATGCTATAAAAATCATCGATACAACCTTGATACTGTTCTATGTGTTATAAAATTCATAAAAAATAACATTGAAACTGGTGTTTGCTATTGAAGTCACCAGTACAATCTTTAAATTGATCTATGTGCTGTAAATTTCTCCAATACAACCCTGAAACCGATATATGCCATATAATTCGTCAATAAAGTCTTGGAATTGATCTATTGGGCTACCTTGAAATTGATCTACGTGCTATAAGATATATCAATACAGCCTTGACATTGATCTATGTGCTATAATTTTCATCGGTACAACCTTAAAATTGATCTATGTGCTATAATTTTCATCTGTACAACCTTGAAATTACAATTCCACAATACAACCTTGAAATAGATCTATGTGCTATAAATTTCACCAATAAAACCTTGATATTTATTCATGTGCTATACAATTCATCAATATAACCTTGAAATGGATCTATGTGGTATAATTTTCATCGGTACAACCTTAAAATTGATCTATGTGCTATAATTTTCATCTGTACAACCTTGAAATTACAATTCCACAATACAACCTTGAAATAGATCTATGTGCTATAAATTTCACCAATAAAACCTTGATATTTATTCATGTGCTATACAATTCATCAATATAACCTTGAAATTGATCTATGTGCTATTAGATTTTTAAAACAATCTTAAAATTTATCTATGTGCTATAAAATTCTCCAATACATCATTGAAACTGATTCGTGATTTGGAATTTATCAATACAACCTTGAAATTCGGGGTTGTGGTGAAAACCATCTTTTTAAAATGTGAATTAGACAACAAACTAATGCTTCTGATACCTATTCATTCGACTTAAAAACTGATGTACATATTCTGGAAAGCTCTGATCCTCCTAAAATCACTGAATTCACGGAAGAATATAAAAATCTTTCACTTCAACTTGCGAGTAAAGATGCGAATATCCGGCACTCGGGTAACTGTTTAGGCGGTAACGAGTGCCGGTTATTCCCATCTTTACCCGTTGCCAGTTTAATTTTTTTTCTAGCATGCCTTATTCTTCAATTTGTAGAAGATATAAAGAAAGTCCTGTCCGGCATGCAAGAAACAAATTTATAAAAAAAATAACTTACCGGAGTAGCATTTATTCGCAGATTTGGATGACAGTACCATACTGACTTAAAAAAGTAAAATGAAAGAGCACACGCTGTAACAAAGACGAAAACTACTTTGTATTTAAATTGCATTTTAATCATACATGTTTTATTACAATTTATAGGCTGTATCCATGTTGTTCTATCAAACTGTAGTGTATATTTGAACTGATATTCATATAGTTTTCAGCTTTATCAAAAACGCATATATGCTGTTATCCTTCATCGATTTTTGAAATAGCTTACAAAGAAGTTTTTTTTTTATTGCAAATATCGACTGTCTGGTTTGCTAAGTCCATACCAAGGTATGCCTTGCAAATAATTTTAACGGTTTTGATTTACTTTCATAGATCTAAGGTTTTCGTTGAAAAATATACTTAATAGATATTCGGTCCATTAATATATGGAAAAAAATTCCACAAATATATATTTTCACATAATTTATTATGTGCTCTTTATAATATGTTATTTCATATCTATTTATCTTCCAACCAGCGACCCGGGGGTCTCCAATGCCGAGTGATACAGTCTCTGAATTTGAATCAGATGACTTCAACTTCTATGGGTTCGAAACTTCGCCCGAGGTGTATTTCCTGTCTATGCCTGAAATTGTTGCAAGGGGTACTTTGGGTCTTCCATTATTATGAAAATGGAATGTCGCCATATGATCGTCTACCTTATTTCCGTTCTGGATTTTGGACGATGCAACAACTTTGTTTCGAATCGGAAGTGGCCAATCTCAATGTTAACTATACAGCCCGCTGGACGGAAAAAAGTATCTGCATGAAACAAACACTTGACGCGATATTTCTGTTGGCATTATTTACATTATATAGTAGCTGGAATCGAGTCAGTCTTTACTACTTTCATTTTCTGTTGGGAAAAAAATAGGCATAGATTCAACATATTATCCCTGTACAATACGGGATATATTATCGGCACGTCCAATATTACGTGTTTTTGTCTTCGAATGAGTACACGTTGAAATGTGTAGGCGAATTGTACATATAAGTGTTAAATGACCTATTAAATCAATAGTTTGTCTACTAAGTTTTTAAAAATGTTCAGAGCGCAATCATCAACAGTATTTTCACAACACAGCATGTGCAAATGGGAAAACTGTATATATTACATGAAATTCAACTAGATGGTTTTCATCTGTCTACAGAAGCAGAATCATTTTGTTATAAAAATTCTTATTTAACCCGTCCATAAACAACTGGATGTGTTGAAATGTATACAGCAGGCTCAGCCTTCATTTTATACTGTGAATCTATTGTTGATTAGAAACCGTGTTCAAGTAAACAAACACTGGAATATTTCATACAATTCCCTAGCTCAGTATGTCAGGATAAGGTCAAGTTGTTTAGCTACCTTTATCCTCATATCATTTTAATGCTTTTCCACGAAATGTTATGAAACTATTTACATATAATACAAAGGCAGCAGAAATAAGTGCAAGTCTAAATGACCTTTTTGAGTTTTATAGTAATTTGAATACAGATGACTGAAAACGAAACTGATGGTCCGTTCATTACTGAAAACACTGACATTTTAACAGAGGAGATTAATTCGGCAATTACTGAAACTGAAATACTAAAAGCTATTAAATCACTTGAAAATAGCAAAGCTCCAAGTATTGACAATATTGTTAATAACCAGATCAAAGCATCTTCTTATATCATGCTTCCATTATATTGCAAATTATTTAATGTTGTATTTACTGAAGTAATTCCAGAAACATGGACTATTGGTATAGTTAAACCAATATATAAAAATAAAGGTGACCTTTGCCTACCTAACAAGAGCTGTCGAAGGACAGCAACAGCCTTGTCGATTGAATGAATACGAAAGTCGAAAAAGGGGCATAATTTAAAAAAAAAGAAATAGGGTTATGGAACCTGCATAGTGCTTATCAGCTCATGACAGTGGACAAGTGCGTGAAGTTTCAATCCATTCCCATTAGTGGATACTGAGATACCAGCTTATATACAAAAACTTAACCAAAATTTTCTATGTTGAAAAAGGGGCATAATTTTGTAAAACAGCAAAATAAAGTTATGGGACCTGCTTTGTGCATGTCAGATCATGACAGTGAACAAGTGTGTGAAGTTTCAATCCATTCCAATTAGTGAGTACTGAGATACCATCTTACATACAAAACCTTAACCAAAAAATTCTAAGTGGAAAAAGGGGCATAATTTTGTAAAACAGCAAAATAGAGTTATGGAACCTGTGCAATGTAAGTCAGTTTATCACAGTGAATAAGTGTGTGAAGTTTCATTCCATTCCTACAAGTGGTTACTGAGATACCAGCTTACATACAAAACCTTAACCAAAACTTTCTAAGTCAAAAAAGGGACATAATTTTGTAAAAAAGCAAAATAGAGTTATGGAACCTGTGCAATTTAAGTCAGTTTATCACAGTGAATAAGTGTGTGAAGTTTCAATCCATTCCCACAAGTGGTTGCTGAGATACCAGCTTACATACAAAAACTTAACCAAATCGGGACGCGGACGCCGACGCGGACGCGGACGCCGACGCATGGGCGAGTCCAATAGCTCTACTATTCTATGAATAGTCGAGCTAAAAATTGTAGGCCTATATCACTTTTGAGTTGTTTTGGAAAACTCTTCACATGTATCCTGAATAATAGATTAAATTTATATGCTGAAACTATACGACTAATAAAATCTTCACAGGCAGGTTTTAGAAAATGTGATAATTTATTTATACTTAAGAGCTTGATAGATATTGTACAGTCTAGTAAAAAGAAATTGTACTGTTGTTTTGTTAGTTTTAAAGCAGGCATTTGACTCTGCTTTGGTATAAATTGCAACGGGAAAGATAAATGGAAAATGTTTTAATGTCATACATAACTTATATAGTAATATTAGGTGGTAACCAGTGAAGGCTGTACAAACTTTTTCAATTGTAATGTCGATGTGAGACAAGGCGAAACTTCGGTCGCTTTTTTATTTAGTATATTCTTAAATGACTTAGAAAATATGTGAAAGAAATGTTGAGGGATTTTGCAACAATTTAAATGCTTAAAATTTACATATATACTTGAAATTATTGATTCTTTTATATGCAGATGATACTGTGATATTCGCGGAATCTGAAAACGATTTACAAAATGCCTTAAATGTATTTAAAACATATTGTGACCAGTGGAAATTGAAAATTAATGTTGATAAAACAAAAATACTCATTTTTGGTAAAGACAGAATCAGACGAAATTTGACTTTTTATATTGGAAACAGTCATGTAGAAATCGCCAAGGACTACAAGTACCTTGGCATTTATTTTACCAAGGGTGGATCTTACAACAAAGAAATATATTGCGGACCAGGGAAATAAAGCATTGTTTTCTTTTTTGAATGCTTCTGATGTTAATGTTTCTGAATGAATTTGCATATTCATTACTATAAGAATGTTAGAATTTAACCAATCAACGCCTCGTAATTCCCTGACCCAATTCTATTATTAGCATTCCTGTCAGTTGTTAAAAAACCGTGACTGAAATATTTGATTCCCACGTGCGCATTGATCAACTCTCCTAACCCATATAAATTTATGTAAATTCTCTTAAAAGTGTCTTTACTATAAATACAGAGTATTTATCCAACAAGCTATTTTTATTGTGTTCCTTGTGACTACAGTTGTATATCGAATATTTGTAATAGGCATAGATCTAATAATTATATTATTTTGTGAATTACCTTATGTTACAAATTACTTATGAACGGCTGTAATTTTATATGAACATTTTATAAGTATAAATTATAAAACTGTCTGCTAGCTGAATAGTTAATACATTTTGTATGTTTAACTGTCCCCTGGAAAATAGTTTTCTATGCATATAAACCCACATATTGTTGAATCTTTTTGCTTTGTTCTGTCATGTTGTTACCATGTTGTAACCTGACTGGAAATAAAAGTGTTTGTTGTTGTAATAATGATGTAGGTGATGAATTTCATCTTCTTTTTATATGCCAAAAATGTGTTAATGAAAGAAAAGTATTTGAAACGCTATTACTATGTTAATACGAACGTTTTCAAGTTGGAAGAATTGTTTTCTAGCACAAATATAACTGTACTGAACAAACTTAATACATTTGTCGACGTAATTATTAAGAACTTTTTACGCTAATATATTTATTGGAAAATTGGTAGGATACACTGTACAAAAGGTCTACATCTCATCCTTTGATATGTTTGTAGTATTACATACATGTATCAAACTGCTATATATATTATTGATACGTGTTTATAATACACTATAATTCATGCATTATTTTAACATAGAAAAACGAAAGTTTCAAAAAGCATGTAAAGTAACAGTTACATTTAAGTGAGAAGCAAAATGGTTGGGCCACAGGCTTTTTTTTCTTTAGCAGTAGTGACGGCCCTCCCCCAAGAGCAGGTTAAGATAACAAATGTATTGATAATTTAGTATAAACATCATTTTATTGTTATACCGAGAAGAATAATAAATAAAAACTTGATCTTTATCGTGCCAGGTGTAAGGACTCTTGTCCCAAAGTTAGTGCTTTTAATTAGAAAAGCGGGGGCTTGAACGCACGACCTAAAAGTGATGTTGTATTCAACATATAATGAGACCTGTAAAAGCAACGTTGCAAATGAGTTGGCCCAGGAAATAAAATTTTCCAGCAATCGAAATGTCATGCTTT
The DNA here is from genome assembly GCF_021730395.1 of Mercenaria mercenaria. NCBI lineage: Eukaryota > Metazoa > Mollusca > Bivalvia > Venerida > Veneridae > Mercenaria > Mercenaria mercenaria. Next base: position 78,391,230 of record NC_069373.1, on the reverse strand, counting down.
CCAGTTCACGTTAATAAGTGATATTTCATTTACCGTTGTGATGAACGGATATGGGTATTTAAAGCGCCTCGTGGAATATAAATTATGTTCTTGCATAAAGATATGAAAACCATGTTCATATAAACGTCTTAAAATTTTAATTTGTTGTGAAACAGATACATCGCCCACGTTTCTTTCTCCGACATGTATTTCTATACTCAATTGTTTTACGTATTTCAGAACACCTGACTGGAACATATCTGGAAGTGCGTTCCATTCGGCACCTTCTACATCAATCTTGAGTACATCTATAACTCTCTAAAACAGACGATAAAATGTAATTAGAAGCGGCTCTTACGCCACCTTATTTACTTTCCTAATAAACAAAGAAGACTGCAAACCATGTTTTATTATCCAACAATTCACTGTTTGTACGTCACACTTATTACGTCGTAGCGTCAAATCCAAAAAAAAAAAAAAGAACCCACAAAAAAGCAAAATATTTGGTAGATGCCGTCGAGGATGTACGTAATGAATCTTGATAACGAGTTGGAATCGAAATGATATAATATGAAACTGTGATTTGCCCATGAATAAGATTATATCACTCTGGCTGTGCAGTGATTTTATTCAACGACAAACGAGTTTAAATTAAACGACAAATAATTTTATTCAACGACAAACGAGTTTAAATTAAACGACAAATAATTTTATTCAACGACAAATCACTGCTTGGGATATATTATTTCTTATATGATAACACAGTGCCATCATCAAGTACATGTATAATTTCATTAACTAGGAAGAAAATACAATTGAACAAGGGAAAATGTGTATAGTGCCTATATCATTGATAAATACATACTTTTTCATGATTTAGTTTCCTTCTAATATCATCCAAGGATTTCATTTTCCAGCCGTATTTATTTGTCTTACTGCTGTTCCAAAGCCCGGTAAGATGAAAATTTATTCCAGGAGGGAAACGCAGATTTTTTATTGGATGACTGCAACAAAATAAAAATTTTAGCTCATAACTTTATTTTCACATTTAATATCGATCATTAGCAAAGATTTATAATGCGAGAACAAACACTTAAGAAATTTGTTTCAAGAACTTCATTAAATTTCTTCTACATTTTACTACTATTTTCAAATTAAGCTGTCATGAATAGGATACAGTTCTGTTACTTAAGTGTAACAACTCGAAATAATGAGCCGCGCCATGAGAAAACCAACATAGTGCGTTTGCGACCAGCATGGATCCAGACCAGCCTGCGCATCAGCACAGTCTGGTCAGGATACATGCTGTTCGCTAGCAGTTTATCTTATTACAATAGGCTTTGAAAGCAAATAGTATGGATCCTGACCAGACTGCGCGGATGCACAGGCTGGTCTTGATCCATGCTGGTCGCAAATACACTATGTTGGTTTTCTCATGGTGCGGCTCAATTATGTTTCACCAGCACGACATTGATGTGGCCATAATTTTTTGTTTTACTTTGAACAAATCTATCTACATGTACTTAGAAATAACATAAATGTATATGTTACCTCGGATCAAATGTATGCACTTCACATTTGAAATTGCGTATAACGGACAGTTCAAAATCAAATTGAAAATTCGATCTGAAAGAAAAAAAATATTGACCTTTTAATAGATATAGTACTATGTAAAATATAAGTTTACTTGACAGATAATGGAACGTTTTAAACTTAAATATTTATAAAGCTGTTTTTCTAATACGGATTAACAAAAATAGAAAAAGAGTACACTATTATTTGTTTATTATTCAAATATCATTCAAATAACGTATAGTAGTTAACGTACAGGTTACTCACCCAAACGAATACACAAGACAAGGACGACGAGGTTTATAAATTCCATCCAAACAGATCTCTTTTCCACCATCTTTCATTGACCCTAGTCTTATTTGATTTCGACACAGGACTTGCAGTGTGTTAATGTATCTTTAAAGAAAATATTTTAGTTATGCATAACACAAACGACACGGCATTTAGATAACATAAATCATATCATAATTAGATATGATATACTTATGCAGATTTCATATGCTGTTTATTTCTTACTACGTTTTCTTTATATGGTTTAGCGATGTTCATTAACATCCAAGGTCAGGTTGTTTTTTTATGAAATGCTTACAGAGACTAAATAGCGAGACATTGTGATTTTGAGCGCAAAGCGTAAGCTTTTTCTGTTCGAAAACAACACACTACATTCAGATATTCCAAATATTCGCCTACAGCACATTAATTCTAACATTCTTCTGGTTTGTTCTCTTCGGCAGGAAAAACTTAGTTCAAATATATTTAAAACTTAGAAAGAACTGCTCTTCTAAAATGCTTCGAATATATATTAAATCGCTGTGGCGAGACTCCGCAAAATTTGTTAGTATATTTCTGCATTATGTATTCAGTAAAGGTGGCCTTTTATATAAAATTACTGAAATGACTTTTTGAGAGATACATTCAAGAAAAAATCTGTTTTATTTCTTTTCAAGATCAGATTAATATCTGTGTAACGTATCTAAGTTTAAAAAAGCAAACGAAATGCGGGATGGGGCAGCTCTGACAAAAATAATGCCCGCTACGGTTTAAACTTTACAAGAAATTTTGATTAAAATGAATTTCATACTTACTTCCAATACATCTCCATTAACTGAATTTGATTCATACGCATTAGAGTGTCATCATCGGCCAGAAGGAATATCTTCTCCTCTACTTTGCGCCTGCATACAAACTTGTCTTCAGCTGGTCTCACCTATTCAAGTTCAGACAACTAATTAATTAACAACAATTACATGTATATGTACTATATTTACAGTTCTTACATGGCCCGTTTTAGTTTCATATTAAACAAAAGAAGATATTATGAAACAAAGTGACAAAATGTACCCCTAGTAGTTTTCACATTATATGCTTAAAACGTTATAGCGGCGAGCACCGGAAAAGAAAACATCACAAGACAGGCAAAATGTATGGCGGATACGGTATACTATATAATAACCCAGGGTATTGTGTTAGACTCTAAATAATATATCTCAAAAAACGATTTTCTCTTGAATAGAATTATTGTCGCTGAGATGCGTATTAAGAATGGTATTTACTTAGTGTATTTACAAGTATACATTCTTCTCCAATCTACTTCATAATCTCTATAGTAAGTAAACGTATATGGCATGCAGGTGATTTTCTCACCCAGAATAAATAATTTCGTTTGTATTTTAAAGTCTTAGGACGAAAATTGATCTTCTACATTTATGTTAAAAAATGAAACATTTTCCGTATAGACTCTTACATGCATTATCTAACTTTCATTGTGTATTACCCAGACTTATATACTGTTAACACCCGAAACACAGTGCAACAAAATACACCACATTAAGACATACGCCTCAGCATTGAGTGATGTAAGCTTACGATTAATATATTAATGCATTTTTCATCAATTTTTCTTTTAATCATTAATGTCAATGGAATATAAGAAGTTTCAAAATTTGTTTGATCTGAATACAAATGCATTTTATTTTGATAAAAATAATTATAACTGAAATAAAAAAATAAATAAATAGAATGAGATTTTTCTTAAGATCTGTGCTGGACAAAATGGTGGAATGCTCTTCCAAAAGACCTAAAAGTTAATGCAAATAAAAATAGTTTCGGAAGCAAACACTGAAAACATCTTATTTTATACTAAGTTTTATAACTGATTTGACATACTAGAAGGCGTTGTACTTATCATTGTGTATGTAATTATGAACTTTATGAATCGCAAAAGAATATTGTATGTTATATTTTTGCTCTATACACATGTAATTATTTTTGTGAATGATGATGAAATAGAAAATATGCAGAAATATTTATTACAAAAACTTGAGAGAAACATCTAAGTCCATGGGGGGAAAATGAACTTTAAAATTTGGCTGTGCTAAGAACCAATTTGCAGAAACAAAAATCTATGATTATTAGAAAATGGATGACTTACCGAGGTAGCATTTGTCCGGAGAATTTGATGTCTCTGCCATGGTGAATTAAAATGTAAATTGTAAAGAAGACAGGTTGTGCTTAAAATAACGAGCAAGATAGAAATTAGTTTATAATTAGAATTGCTGAAAAGCATTTTAAATATTCATTGCAGTTCTGTCATTTAGTATCGAGTGCTTAAATCATACCCAAATTAATACACCATTTTCACTTAACCTAAATGCCACTCCTATTCGAAATCTTTTTTTCACTATAGCTATACAAATAATGTTTTTCTTCTATTGGGAATATTTAAACGGTTAAATGTAAAACTAAAATAATTCAGATCTATGTCCACATTAGATTAGGCCAAGTAAATTGTCCTGCATGTTTTACCGGTGGCAAATTTCAGGCAATAAAAACGAGAACGAAGAACAGTGGTAACAAAAAAAAAAAAAAAAAAAAAAAAAAGAACGGACATTTACCTTCAAAGGTGTGTTTGTCATACAAATATACACGAAAATATACAGACAACGTAGATAATATACTAGTACATAGAGACCGAAACAGACAGATACACTCACTGATCATACAGGAATAAAGTACGGTCAGTGGAAAAAGACCAACCCTAATCAATGTAGTTGATGGTATACGCGTCAGTTGAATCCCTTACTGATAAGAGAAAGAAAGAAAGTCCATCCATTATACGTTTGAACTTAACCGAACGGCCGATACTATGAAGTATTTGCAGTTGTAAAAGATAGAACCATCATTGAGCAGAAGACAGATATGAAAGTAGCTCAGTCCGAGTGGGATTGCAAAGGGTCTTCCGTCAGTCCCGTCGGACAAAACCAAAGAGGAAAGTGTAGCGTCCAAGTGCACAGGGTTTGAACATCAAACATGTGGTGTGGGGCCTCCGTGGCCGAGTGGTTAAGGTCACTGACTTCAAATCACTTGCCCCTCATCGATGTGGGTTCGAGCCTCACTCGGGGCGTTGAATTCTTCATGTGAGGAAGCCATCCAGCTGGCTTAGGGAAGGTCGGTGGTTCTACCCGGGTGCCCGCTCGTGATGAAATACTGCACGGAGGGGCACTTGGGGTCTTCCTCCACTATTAAAGCTGGAAAGTCGCCATATGACCTATCATGTGTCGGTGCGACGTTAAATCCAAAACAAACAAACAAAAGTGGTGTGTCCCAAACCACAAACGATCAAATAAGGAAATCGATCCCTCTACGGTAACACGCGAGATACCTTACGAAACTTTCAAATAAAAAGTTCTGTTTTTTCCGGCGCGTGCACTGAGCGATATTTTTCTGAGTACATAAAAAACTTGTCGAATCGCAGAGTCTCGCACTTTGTGAACAAAGTAACGACCGGGGTTGCTTTTATGTCATAAGGAATTTTATCTTTAAAGGGCTTGGTTCACTAATGTACTTAAATGGCACCGAATTTAGCCATATTATACATTACTTATTCTACATTGATACATATGCTGTTTGTAACAAGTAAACACAATGCTTCATATATAAGTAATAAACTTTGAAAAATAATGTGTTGTTGTGTTTATATATTACTCCAAACATGCCCCACTTTCCAAAAAAATGTGAATTTTCCATGAAATTTGAGACTTTATTTATGATTTTCGCCTTGGCGGCATCCTTTACCAATCTTAATATTTTAACCACTACTTCGTACATGAAAAACCAACAAAAAGTGCAAAAATCATCGTTGGTGAGCAATGCCGCCATATTCAAAAACGAAAAAAACGTCCGTCTCAGAGACACATTTTTATCCGAAATTACACAAGCCTCGATTTCGGTAAAATGACGTTGAAGTTGACGTCACTTAATTAGATATTTGTTTTCATTAATTTGTTTTTCAAGCAACAGCCATTAGAGCTAGTGTTAAAATCAATAATATCGGACGAAGATTTTTAAGTTTAAACGTTAAAACATTTAGTGAAATATCACAAACCTAATGAGTGAATTAGCGAATTGTTTCCCTTTGAAATCAACACGCCATTATCGGTGGATACTGTAGTGGGAACGTAGTTAGGGTTAGTTAGGTCACTGTAAGAGGTCACAGGAGAACCAGCCAATCAGAGAGGAGGATTCCTACCACATGGCCAGGAGGACCAATCACCAACGAGCAGCATCGCTTCACGACCAGACTCCATTGATTGTACATGTACTTTTGTATCATCCACCGAAATCCAGGGCCATCTGGGTAGTAAGTGACCTATATTGTAGTTATTTCTGCCTGTTAGGGTTAGGAACCTTTTCTGTCTCTAATAGGAGTGTCAACTCCTGTATAGCGAAGGCCATTTTCGCTATATTGGTGTCAGAAGTAATCGCGAACATCTCGCCTGGAAATTCCCTAGTAGGTCCCTGTCCGTTACGTAGTAGAAGGCGAAAGTCTTTGAACTGTCCCTTCGGCCAGGTTTTTTCTGAACAGGATTCCTGTGTAAGATTAGTAAGGGTTATTTCTATAATTTCTAGCCCGGTTTTATACAGCCTGCGGACTGTCAAAAAACTGGGAAAATCGCCGTAAGGCTCAAACGACTATTCTTTTGGGGTTATATCGATTTAGTTCGAACATTCTTTTAGTGGATTAAATTTTCTTCGACAAAAGAAATTGTTTTGTCATTTTTTTTTTCAGAAGTTTAAGCCTCGCGCACGGAAAACGTGCCAAACCGAAAGTACTTTCATTTTACGCCGGAAGTTCCGGTAACAACAACAACCGGTGACTTGGAATTTTTCAAAATTATTCAAAAAGTTATTTCATTCCATTCTATTCAATTCAAGGATAGAAAGATAGTAAGTGTTACTGTGTATTGTTTCTTTTGGTTCATTGTGGAAGGTATCCTTCCCTGTACATATCTTATTGCTGTTGCACCAAAGGTCAAAAAGAATAAAAATTAGAGAGGGTGTAGGGATATTGTCTGTTATTGAGGTTTTCAGAATTCAAGAAAACAAATAGCAAAACGTAGAGTATTTTAATTTACAACAGATATATCAGCTTTATACTTTATATCTAAGGTTATGGCTGAGAAAGTAAGTACTCCTTGCAGCAATACAAAATCCCCAGGTAACTCGGGTGGGACTGGGCCTCATTTGGGATGTTACCCGCCTTTGTGGGGATATGGGTGGCCTTCACCGGGAGGGGTAGCCCCTCACACACCGGACATGAGGGCAAATTGGGGGTTTGGATATTGGTCCCCAGGGGCGTTTATCCCAGTTCACACCAGGCATTACAGCCAATAGACAATTAGAATATTTTCCCCCTGAGGTGGTATCCCCTCACACACTAGGCGTGACGGCAGAAGATGGGCATGGGTGGTCTTCACCAAAAACAGTAGTCCCCCACACACCATGTAAGACGACCTATGATATGCCACCTGTGACACCAGTGCGGGCTGCATCTCCGGTAAAGGTCTTGAGCCAAGGTCATGCTAATAACCTCCAGTATCTCTCAGAAACACATGTCGGGTATCCCGTGACTTTTCCTGTAACTCCCCATGGGGCTAACTGTTCCTACAATTCGCCAATACGTAAAGAAAGTTATCACAGAGAATACAAGTTCTGGAGGGTGAAAATCAAGAACTAAAATACCAAGGGATCGCCTCCAAAAGAAAGTAGATACATTGACAGAGAAATGCGACATATATTGTGTTTGTGTGGAGTATCTGATGACTTGTACACGAATTCTAAGAAATAAAAATAAGTCCCTGAATGACAAATCATCATGGTGGAGAACTACTCCGACGAAATTGTTGAGTCTAGTTTAAAGAAATTTAAGGAAGATGATGAAGTCATAGGAGCCCTTAAGTCAGAAATTAAACTCCTGAATGAGAGTGTGCTAAGGGAGGAAGCCTCCTCACACTTCTCCAAATCCGAGATTTCCCCTGAAATGTGTGAGGTAAGTACCTCAACGGAATTGGGGGATTTGTCCTGTGATACTCCAGTTAAGGATCAGGTAGTGTGTCATGTGTCCCCCGGGTTCCACTAAAATCAGATGATGACCTTGAACAAATCATAGGAGTCCTCAAGTCAGAAATTAATCTCCTAAGGGAGAGTGTGCTAAGGGAGGAAGCCTCCTCACACTTCTCCAAATCCGAGATTTCCTGGAAATGTGTGAGGTAAGTACCTCAACGGAATTGGGGGATTTGTTCTGTGATACTCTAGTTAAGGATCAGGGTAGTGTGCCTTGTGTCCCCCGGGTTCCAATAAAATCAGATGAAGACCTGAACAGTTCTTTAACTTTCTGGACTTTGCAGAGCAGGATTTGTCCCAAGTTACTGAATGCAAATCATCAAGCTCTCTTAGAAGTGGGGAGAGTGTGGGGGAAAATGATAGTAGTGCTCTCATGTGGGGAGCATGTCTGAAACCTTGGGAGAGCAGGCAAATAGCTCTGGGGTTGTTAGTTCTTTATTGAGTCCAGATTCCAGTCTTGAGGGAGTCAGTGATGAGTCTCTGCAGAGGAGCAGTAGACTGACCAGTAGCCAGTTTGATAACTCTGCATCAGATAATGGTGGGAGTAATTTTGCTGACACCACTAAATTACTGATTCCCAACAAGTTAATTAGTGAAGGAGACCATTCACAATCAGAGACTGTACCCACTCATGATCTTTGCACTATGTGTGTTGGTTCAGATACTGTACTTAACCTTTCTCTGAGCGCCCCCAGTAATTTAGAAAATACGGCTACCATATTAACCCTTAATGCCAGCACCCAATGCAATATGGACAGTAATACAAATACTGTAACTACCATTCTGTCCAATGCCACATGCAATATAGACAATGCGGATACCGTAGTAGACCAACAGTCTAGCACCCCATATGAATTGGATGGTGTTACGGATACAGTACTTACCTTTCCTTCCAACGCCATGTGCACTATTAATAACACCGGTACCGTATCAGCCACAAACGCTAGCGCCCTAAACCATAAAGCAGATACCGTACATACCATATCTTTGGATGCCCCAGAAAGTATGGTTACCCTAGTCACTCCTGTCTCTAGCGCTCCACGTGCTCTGTACAATAAGGCAGATAATGTATGTAACACTTCTTTTAGTTCCATGTGTGCTATAGACAACATGGATGCTACAGTCATCCCCAGCTCTAGCACCCCATGTGATTTACACATTAATACTGATACAGTATCTTCTTATCCCCCAAGGCCTTGTTCAATTTAAACAATACGGAAACCGTATTCTCTCCTGATCCTAATGTCCAGTTAGCTTTGCACCAAAGCATGAACATTGCAAATACCCTGGTTGCAACAACCCTGTGCAATTTAAACACTATGGGTACTCAATAGCTCCAGTGTCCGAGTGCCCTGCAGATTGTGACAATAACAAAGATACGGTTTTTAGGGAGCAGTTATCCAATAATGTTCTTGAGCACAACACTGTGACTCTTTTTAATACTGGCCTGTATATTTTAATGGTAATTCAAGAAGATAATTATAGGAACTGCCTTATAATAAGATATCCTATAAGTGAAATTGATGTATCTCTGGTGGCTAAAGGAAATAGGCAAAATGATACGTCAGATTTGCCCAACTCGGAGACTGGTTTTTACAAGAGTAACTCTTTTGACAGCAAAGCTGGGACTTCAGACTCTAGGGTGAAGGCCATGACCAATGTCTTCCACTAAACTTCTCGCCAAGTTTATGCCAAACTAAAGCCCAGTTCAATACAAAGTCATCTGGACCTCAAGTGGCATCTGGGGAACGTAAGGTCATAGATGAATCGGAAATAGTAGGGAATCTTGTTACTAAAGGTCAAGGCACCGGTGGAAAGCTCAGAGGCCATTGTATTCCAAAGGTTTGCGGACCTGATACCAGCAGCTATGTTCAATATCAAGAGCATGGTAGGGTATTGCCCTTCAATCATTCTGGGAAATTGCCACCTTATCACGTTGGAGAACCAACAGTTAGTTTAATTCCTACCTGGCTTTGCCCATGAAGGTTCACTTGCTTGGGGGTTGCCGCCACCAGCAACCTTGTCATTGTACTCTGTACCACTCCCTCCCTCAGGGTTTTACTCGCCCCTTTGTTCAGAGATAGAAAGTTTGTACTACACTTTCCATTCACAGTCCAGGGTAATAATGTTGAATTCTGACAGGTTTAGTCAGGGCCTCATTGCCTCTGCCGCAACAGTTTCACATCATTGTGGAAATACTGAAAGAGAGGTTGTTGGTGTAGGGTCTCTGGGATGTGTTCAGGTCTCCTGTTCAGATGGACAGAACAGTAGGGCATGGTGTGCCAGAGTCTCACTTGTGGGTCTGATTGTATTTTGGTATCACCTGCTAACATTCCTAGTGTGAGACCAAAGTCTGTGCAGCCTTTATTTAACCACAGCATCCTTTGGGCTGTAGCAAAAACCTCTTCCAGATGGGGATGGGGATTCCGGGATCTGTCACAGGACCGGTCTGGTCTTAGCAATAGAGATCCTTGGGCTAAGGGCCTGGGGAAAGGGACTCCGGGTCACGGATCACCTACTTCAGATCCTTTTTCCTATACGGATCAGTAGAGGCAATGCCTCGTCCTTCAATAGACGCAGAAACTGCGTCATCTTCTTGGGGTCTCCCCAGCCTCCTGGTATCCCGGGTTTATCCTTGTTCTAGATGTAGAAATTGTCCATCTGCTCAGTGCACCCCAAGCCTCGTGGGCATCCCAGGTATATCATTGGGATAACTTGTCCTGATACTGTCAAGTGCTAAACTATTTCCATAGATTATAAATTCTATTGGGTCTCTTTAAACCTAATGCAGAATGGTCCAAACTTTAGACAGCTTTGCTTCTTAAGATCAATATGGGGGTCCCATGATCTTAAATGAGGTATTTCAATGACTGGGGAGTTCTCAGATCTGAATGTTTTGCTAGGTAAATTTTGTGGTATGTCCTGGTGTACTGCAGTATGGGTATCCCATGATACACTTTGATAAGACAGTTGTTCCGCAGGGTATCCCAGCACCTTAATGATTTATTATGCCTTTCCGGTAACCTTAAAGTTATAAGCTGATGTAAGTATGTGTAGTTCCTGGTATGCATTAGTATCGGTATAAGTTCTTCCCCTGGGTATCCCAGGACCTTAATAATTTAATATGTTTAATCTGGGTTACCCAGAAAATGATGAACTTAGTCAGTATGGGGATCCCATGACCTTAATTCCAGTTATTAAAAGAGATGTTTGGAACAACCACTTCTAAATGACAATCTCCTATGGGGAATCTCGTCCATGATTTCAGAAGTCCTTGTTGTCTGGTCTGTTTGGCACGAGATATAAAAATCGTTATGTGGGAAACCTCCATGATTATTATTAAGCAGGGTATCCCTGTTATGCCTGTCTCTGTGACGAACCCATCTATAGCCTCCCAGGCCATCTCTTTTCTGTGTGACTCACACGGACCCTGGTGACCAACTTTATAGAATGGGGGGGAGTTAGTAGTGGGAACGTAGTTAGGGTTAGTTAGGTCACTGTAAGAGGTCACAGGAGAACCAGCCAATCAGAGAGGAGGATTCCTACCACATGGCCAGGAGGACCAATCACCAACGAGCAGCATCGCTTCACGACCAGACTCCATTGATTGTACATGTACTTTTGTATCATCCACCGAAATCCAGGGCCATCTGGGTAGTAAGTGACCTATATTGTAGTTATTTCTGCCTGTTAGGGTTAGGAACCTTTTCTGTCTCTAATAGGAGTGTCAACTCCTGTATAGCGAAGGCCATTTTCGCTATAATACATGTCTGAAACTGGGTCAGAGAATACATGCAGTTATTGCTCTGAATATACGCGGATATTTAAAGTGCCTGGCGGATTTAATAATTGTTATGTTAATTTTCGTTATAAATTTATTCGTAATTGGAGGCAAAACAAAATGGACAGACCGCTTCGTTTGTTGACTTATCGAAGATACAACTTTGCAGCGAAAAATAGCAGTGTTGACATTTCGATTCGACTGTCTGCTGTCAAATACTTTTAATATCGTTCCTGTGTATTTGTAAGTTTTCATGATAGCAGAATATACTTGTAGCCAAGACAGTCGGGCATCTACTAAGTTAAGTAGGCCTACATTCTGTATGAAACTTTCTATCTATAGAATTTGTAAAGAGGTAAATGAACTGATGAACAGGAATGGGCTATTCCAGAAAATATCCACCCCTCCACTGTGGAAGCAGTTTTTTTTCGGAGAAAATTACCTCCCCCCCCCCTCCTGGAGACATTTTACCCCCCTCTCCCCCTTCCACACCCCGGTTACCTGAAAATACCCCCTCCCCTTCCTCCTAATACCCCCCCCTCCCCTCCTCTCGGGTTATTTCAGAAAATATCCCCCTCCCCCTTCCACACCCCGGTTACCTCAAATACCCACCTCCCCTTCCTCCCAATAGGATCCCTCCAAATACCCCCCCCCCCCTCCCCTCCCCTCCTCTCCTCTCGGGTTGTACCAAAAAAACTGCTTCCACAGGGAGGGGGTGGATATTTTCTGGAATAGCCCAATATTACAAGATATTGTACATTGTTTAAACTGTCACAGATGTGAACAATTTAATAATTACATGGTCATTATGCACAGTGGAATCTATGAAAATTGAAAATTATAGTACAATAACACAGGAAAAGTGGTGTTTTAAATTGTCACTTTTTGTTGTAATCATAGCAACTATAATAGACCTCCTGAAAATTTCTTAAAAATTCTACATGCAAATTACAATAAAAACTACTTTTTTCATTCTCACTACTGCCATTACTGGTAGACAACATGTTGGTAGGCTACTAAAAAAATGAGAAATTCTTTTTTTATACTTTTCAGGATAACCTCCAGCAGTAAGAAATATAAAGGCTCACTGCAGTTTTGAGTGCTCAACAAGTATTGACCCCATACTATGCTCAGCAAGTAGGGCCCTTGTATTTCTGTGAATCCTCATGCAGGTATAAGATTTTGAAGTTAGTGTTTACATTCATATCAGTGTCAGTATCCTCAAATGCACTTTTTCAATATCACTTTTAACTATGAAATTCCATATATCACAAAATTAAATTCCATAGTCTTTAAACAAATTATGACTCTATGAATAAAAGCTTCAGGCCTGCAGTGCACATTTTACATTGGAATTATAGTGACACCTTTGCAGAAATTTTGTCAAGTAAAATTATCTAAAGGAAGTTATGTTTTGTTAAGACTTGATATTACTAATTTCTATGGGTTTTTTTTTTTCACTGAACTTTCTGTAAATCCCTGAAATTGGGTTGAAAATACTGCATTGCTTTATAATAAAGATGCTATATCATAAGCACTGTGAATTGGAATTCAATTAAATTTTGATAAATACAAGTTAATGTTAAGCAATATCTATAAGAAAGGATGAACTGTTTGGTCAGTGTTGAATCACTCCACTTTTGATGAGAATTTAATACATTTCTTATAAACGTTTCTTGTTTTTGTATGAAAAGTACAGTACTGCTGTTGGAAGAGGAGCAAACAGTGTGGTATCTATGGTCCACCATCACTTCAAGCATCATGGCTATGGAGAAAAAGAATGTTTCATTACATATGGACAATTATAGTGGAACAAAATAAGAAAAGTGTTGTACATTTGTAATAAGGTAAGAATTCCCAATAAATAAAGAAATATTTATTAGCACACAGAATTTGATGTTGAAATATTTAATTTTACAGTGTGTTCATACACTTCAGTTTGGAAAGTCACTAGTTTCCAGTTTATATATATAATGTGTATAATTTTATCTAAATGAAAAATAATATCTCCACTGATAAACATTGAATTACAATTTGAATATTGCATACTTACACAACCATACTGTATTAAGACTTAGGTGTGTATGTAAGAAAATAAACTGTGTAGCTGGCATTTATTTGTTTTAATAAAGTGATGCTATGTTATATTCTAAGGACTCGCTATTGCTACTTAGAAGTTTTTGTTTAAGAATTCATTGTTTAAATATACCCGTTATTTTAGCTATGGAATGTGGCTTGTTATGATGGGTCTACATGATGACTTGGAGTACAACCTGATTGAGGCCCTGCATACAGAATTCAGTCCTGAACATGTTTAGGTATATTTGGCTTGAGCCTCTTTAATCAATTATGTTTTTATTAAAAATCAAGTATTGATAAAGCTTGCTGCAGAGATCATGTCTGTAAAGAGGCCACTTAAATTAAAATACCACAGTTTCTGTTTATGTTTGTGTTGTTAAAGAGTGTCTAGCTCACTGCAAGCAAGTTAATCAGAAATAACTTAATTCTAATAAAGTAACTGTTTTTTCTTAACCAGGTTAAAGAACTATTTGTTAAAATGAGATCAAAATCATGGCCCTTACTTGATGTAGAATATGTGCGATGGTTGAAGTTTTTCATAAAAAGAAGTTATTACTGTAATAAAATTCTAAAATGTTATTTAATGTAATTATGTGTGGGATGTCTTTTGGAATGCTGTTGTACAGGATTGATGAAAAGGTTATGTGTTTGTCTTAAATATTTGATACATTTATCATTACAGAATGTCTTCTGCATGACCTGGTATAGATAGTATTCTTGAAGGATTATAACTTCAACACATAGACGGAGATTAATATTTTTAGGCAGGGTGTTGGCATGACAGGCAAATTCACCAACCGTATTACCATTCCTGAGCTGGATGCCAGTCGACAGTGGTACTTGTATAATGAAATAGCGCCCCTTTGCAGCAACAGCAATGTATGCTCAAACCAGCAGTGTCAAAGCCATTAAAATTGATAATTCAAGTTATTTAAAACGAAGAATGAATGGAAAAAAGTGTTTAACATTTAAAGTAATACAGAGAAAGAGCTCTGAAATTTTGATTAATTTGAAAGTGTTCTTGATTTTTTGAAGATGTACTAGACCCAAATTCCATATATTTGAAAAAGAACAAATGATACATATAGTTTATGTAAACATTGAATTAACAACTTTATGGTGTCAACAGTACTATGCATTTGTTAAATATTGACTCACTATATACATGTAAGGCTGAACACAGTATAAATGTGAAATTCCTCTAAAACACTGGAAGATTTTTCAACAATAATTGTAACATACATGGTAGTAATGTACATTTTTTTCATTACGACAGTTGGATTATAATAGATCTAACGAATATTTTCTGCTGTATTCAAACTGCATGTAATCATTTCTGTCGGCAGTATCATGTTTATTTTCCCTTTTCATGAACAATTAATTTAAACTGTCTTGAAAGCACAATATATCTATAATTTGTAAAACATACATTGGATTATTGTGGAAACAATTTAGTTTTTGTATGCCTAATTATATATTAGTTCCGTTAGTATCATCTAACTCTTTTAATATGATCAAGACATTTAATAAGGCAGTTTTCTTAAACTATTACTGTGTGTTAAATGAGATTATGTAGTATTATGTTTACAGAATTAACTGTGTAACCATGGAAACATTTTTCTGTTGTTCTATATTATGTCTTGAAAAAAACATTGTTTGAAGAACACTTTTCAGTGGTGCTTTTTTAAAAATTTTTACATGTAATGGTAATTGCTGAAAGTATTTTACAATAACTTAGCAAAAACGTCATTGTTGTCTCATTGAAGCATATACTGCAACTCCATTGTAACCATAGCAACAGAAATACATTGTATTATTTATGAATAATGATCTTCACAAACAAATTACATATGTTATTTTTCTTAAAGAATGACCTAAATTGGTTTTATTCCATAAAAAACAGACATAGCAAATATTCTCATTTTTATCTCCGTTTCCATGGCAACCATATATTTTTTTGCCTCAAATTATAGCCATTGCTTAGGGTTATATCTTAGCATATCTGAATGTTAATTAAACGTTCTGATGTAATTGTTATAAGAGATTTTCGTGTTTCCATAAAGAAAATCAATCGGTTGCCATGGCAACAGCACAATTTCAAATGAATTAAAATATGAGATTTTGCATTCTGAGTTGTTGATCATTCATTATAATAATATTTCAACAACATTTGATGTTGTGCCATTTTAACCTATAAGTGAACCAAGCCCTTTGCATTGTTGCGGCTAGCTGAATGGTGCTGGAAGGCAAGTTGCATCAATTGAATGAAATGGTAAACACGAGTTTTTTTCCTAGCCAGAGAGTGGGCAATGTATATAGCAAACACGAATTATTTTACGGCCGGGTAATTATTATAGAGAGACAATCTGCGAGATTTGAGATTTGATTATGACATTTAATCTATAACATATTAAACTCTGCCGAAGAACTGGAATAGAAACATGCAGGCTGTAATTTGATATTTTTTTAAAAACTTGCCTTAGTAAGAGTTTCATTTGTAAACAAACATGATTTATCCCGTCGTCCATCGTTTGAAAAAATAATATTCGTGGTTAAGTGGTTAACTACCGTATGTCAGACAATCAGAATCATGAGTACTCTGATTTTTTTTCTGTTTTATAGTTTTTCATAAATATGTTAACAAATTTACTTAAAAACGCACTGTTCATGAACATACAATTCCAATTTTGTTTTAATTCGGGTGATTTGATTCCCAATTTAGGCAGAGCCTTATTTCATATTATAAAGATTTTTGGGGGAAAAAAACATTTGCCATGACCAAAAATCTGACGAAGTTTAAAAAGAATGTAGTCATTAAAATCAGGATCGCAATACCAGTACAGTATTTGCAGACCATAAAATCTGAATTGCGACAAGAAAAAGTTCAACTACATGTCTGCGTTGAATATGCAGCACATCTGCTAATAAGATTATTTGTTAAACCATGAAAAGTATTTGCATACTTTATAAAGTAAAATTATATATCACGAAAACATAATAATTAGCCGCCAGAACGTGCAAACGGGAACAAGAAACTACGGAACAAATACAGCGCGCCGAAATATGACAGAACGTCACTTAGCAATTGTGATTAATTTATTAGTGTGTGCTAGGTAATTTATATAAATATAGTCAAACCCG
This sequence comes from Mercenaria mercenaria, assembly GCF_021730395.1. Classification (NCBI taxonomy): domain Eukaryota; kingdom Metazoa; phylum Mollusca; class Bivalvia; order Venerida; family Veneridae; genus Mercenaria; species Mercenaria mercenaria. Next base: position 78,374,276 of record NC_069373.1, on the reverse strand, counting down.
ACTGCAAAGCCTCCCTCGGAGACTGAAAATGCTGGTATTTGTAAAAAAAAAAATATCAACACAAGTAAAGTGTGAATTTTGTAAGCAGGTTTTATGTATTTGGAGGTTGTCTACATATGTTCCGTTGATATTCAATATCTCAAGCATGATATAACAGTGGAAGTTGGTTAAGGGAGTTCATCACTTCTTAAGCAAGGGTAAATTAACAAGTAATGTAAAAAAAAAAAAAAAAAAAAAAAACAGAAACAACAACAAGAATATGTGGGATACGGACGTGACTTTATTATAGATTTTTAAATGAAGATTATGACATATTGTAAATACATAACATGGTATATAGAAAAATGATGAGAAAATATGAAAGACAAAGCTTCAGATAAAATGCATGGCAGCAACATAGAAGCGCGAAGGTGCAGACAACTATGAAAATAAGCGCAGAATATACTAGACATAATAGGAAAACGAGGCAAAGATGCTCTCAGAAATATCTATGGCATGAGATGATATTTCAACAAAAATATTCTTCCTAATACGAAATGAAACATAATACTTAGATAAAAAAAATCCGATGTAAGGTAAGAAAGTCTTCGGCAAACCAACGCACAAAACAAAAACTATTGAAAGGCTTTACTGTAATATAGGAACAAACGGACCCGGTGCCAGGGAAGGGTTATAGCAAACTATGCTACAATAAATGATATAATCCCTCCAATCGATTAACTGAGCTGACCGACAGATCGGAAACGTAAGAAAAAGGAAAAAGGTGGGGGGGGGAGGGGGCGAAGGTGATTTACATGTATGTTTCAACAAAACCCATGTGTTGGAGGTTTGCAGCAAAGTGATCCAGAAATTATACATTATGTAAGGACCTACACGTACATATATCCTAAATGCAACTTCCGACTGATCACTAATAATCGTACGGCCGATACGTTATATAAGACACAGTCAATCCATGGACCAGGTGAATGGCCGACCACATGGTCAAGGCCCCTTCTAACGGGTAAAGGGCATATAAGAGTAAGAGCATCTTTAACATCCTGGGGAGTGACAGTAATATTAGATAAAGATGAATTGGTTAACATTTGCTGCTAGGTGGTAAGGGACGATCTTGGTCGTCAATGGTAGATTGTGAGCAGAAGTACTGGTTGAGAAGTTCTACTTTTTCCCGGTCTGTTGACGCTTCCATGTTGCCTTCGTATAAGGTTGGGATAGTTTTGGATGTTTGTTTGTGTGCAAGTTGTTTTGCTGTTTTGAACCATGACTCAGCTAAAATATTTGATGTGTTAACTTTTTCAATTAATTTATTTTGATAGTCTAGTTTTGCTTTGTGTATTCTGATTTGTCAACTGGTTACGTACTTGCCTAAATTTAGCCCATGATTCAGCTGTGTTTTTATGTATCTTATTCCGTTTTCTAATGAGATAACGTAATTTAGTGTTTGGCCAAGGAATGTTATTTGAGCGGACGGTTACTACTTTATTTTGTATAGTTTATGATGCAGCTGATAAGATACTCTCGGTTATGTCTTGAGTAAACTTTTCGAGGTCGTTACTGTCCAACAGAGACTCCCAATCAGTTGCTTGGAATTTGGCTCTTTCGTCGTCATAGTTACCTCTTTCGTACAGCCAAATCTTGCGCTTAAATAAAGTGTGTTTAGGTATGTCTAATTTTAGAACAGCAACGACTGAACAGTGAAATCGAGTGAGGTTTGGAATGAAAGGTCAGCAACAAAACTAGAAATGACATGGTTTGTGTTCTTCACAAACATAAGGTCAATTAGAGAATTAGAGTATTCAGTGAAGTGGACAGGGACTGTTAATAAGTTAAATCTGCTTTAAACTAATCTTCCAATATGAGGTTTGAAACATGAAATCCATTTCTGTGTCCGTTGTCTTTCCTGTAAAGTGTGTCATAACCTTTGGAAACATCACATTAAATTTCAAAAATCCACAAGACTACTTGCGGATTTTGACGTGTAGCTATGCCCTATAGCGGATTTTGACGAGTAGCTATGCCCTAGAGCATTAAACATAAAAGACGTATAAATTCTGTGAAATGCCAACCTACTTTCGTTTTCGATAATGGTGACGTCCTGAAGAAATTAGTGACACATTGCACAGGGATCTGTTGCTCTTCCGAACTGTTTCGTGTGACCGGCAGTGACCGGCATCACTAAGCGTGTGAAGAAAGTACTAGAAATATTTTACTTTTTATATAGAGAAACGTTTTTCTGGCCTGGTTGTATTTTTGGTTACATTTGAGTTAAAGTGACACGTTGGTCTAGTGGTTACACTTTTGACGTCAAGCCAAAGGATTTGGATTCGAATACCAGTCCGTGCGCTGGAAATTTCGGAGATTTTCTCGAGTGTCTCCCATCTAGAAGGCCAGTACTGGTTCTTCCAAGGAAACACGGCTTCGCTTGTATCGGCGTCTTACAGCGGGGTGTGTTAGCCGGGCAGACCTGTACTTTAGGATCTGCTGGGGTGCTTGGTTTAAACATATTTAAGTCATTTCGTGAATCAATTACATGGGTGTTTTCTCTTGCCGGTGTCTGTACTGGTAGTGGGTGAATTTGGCGCCTTTGCATGTAAAGCGCCTTATGAAACGAACGCTGCATAAATTGGTATAATATAACAGGGTTTTATTGTGTAAGAATTATTTTGAAAGCGTTCTTGAATATTAGTGTTCATACAAAATGTTTAATAGGCGTTAATATTTGTGAACCTTTATCAAAGCTACAATACCAGGCTCTGTGAAAATAGATCTTTTTAGTCAGTTTTTGATATCCTTAACTTTAGTACGTTGTTTCGGATATTATACTGATGTTGCATTTTGAAGATTTCTTTGAATTGAAAAGATTGTTGCTGACTTTTCTTTCTAGTTATACCTGGCTCGTAACGATACCCCTGGTCTTCTTAGATACCTGCGTCTAAGCTAAGTTTGGGGACCGCTCCCAGAATACAGACTTGCCATTGGTCAACTCAAAACTTTATTTAGAAACAACAAATTAGATACTGTCGTTTTGAGATTGGCCTACAGACCAAGTTTTATAATCTTTGGGCCATACTTATTATTTCCAAGAAAGTGGACTCGAAAGTGATTCGATTTAGTCTCAAGACTGCTTTATATTTTGGCCAAATAAAATTTAGTATCAAAGTATGTATCTTATCGGGACTTTAACCACCGACTTCATAGCTACAACCAGTATGGAAGTGTAAGGTTTATCCAAGTGATAGCTGAAATCAACTCTGGGGAATATTAAATCAATTATCTTTATATAAAACAGATCGGAAACTCAGTCAAAAGAATGTACATTATAATCTCGCTAAATCTCACGAAAACCAATGAGAACTGCTGATGAAGATGCTTTCCTTGCACTTTACTTAATTAAGCCCCTAAATATTTTTATCAGACTGACACGAGATTAATGGAGAAATTGGTTTATTGCAATTCCGATGTTTGTTATTTCTTTGATTTCATCATGGACTAAAGTTGACCGATACATCTGAACAACCAGAAAATTGCGGTGTACATTTTTGGAGACAACCCATAGACAAGATATGATCGACTCCATCTTGTTCTCGCATTCTGTGTAAACGGTGAAATATGCTGATACATCAGTATAGCATTAAAACAAAAACACAATGGCAGTATGAGTTGGACATATATTTTATTGCCGGACAGTAAAACTTTGATAATACTATGAATACAAATTGCTTTAATAGTATACATGAAATAAATACTTAAGTATAGATGAGCTGATCAGATACACTATACATGTTTTGAGAATCACAGTTTTTACTGAGAAGAGAGAAATTAGTTAAATGTCTATTTTCCATTTCCGCTTACATTTACAAATGCGGAGGCACAGGTCTCTGAATACTGGTTCCAGACGAGTCCGGCCGGGCAGCTTACAACAAACACGTCACCCCAGAGATCACACTGGATGAATTTTGTGGAGTCTGGGTGGGGGAAGAACAGTTTGTTGGCGGCAATGGTCTCTGGTGTGCATGGGTTGTCAAGATTTCCTGATCCGGTTCCTGAAAACATTTTTAAAAAAATTAAAAGCTATTACGGCAAAAGTTTGGCAAATAATAATAACCCTTATCATGCTGGACACGATTGATTCTGCCTTTGTGACCTGTGTAGATCATGATCAGTCTGCACATCCGTGCAGTCTGATCATGATCTGCACTGTTTGCCATTCAGCCAGTATCTTTTGGTAAGCACCCCTTTTAACAGTTAATTGTACTTTCCAAATTGAAAGATGGACAAGTTCATTATAGTAATTTAGCATGGTAAAGGTTTACAAATGCACTAATTCTGCTACAGTAACATCGAACAACATAATAAAATTAAGAAGAACAAACACTTGAAGCCAATAGCCCGCCTGGTTTTTTCGCAAGTTTTCAAAACATATACAGTTACATGCAAAATTAAAGCTCCCAAGAAGCCTTGTAAACATGTAATTCTTTTTTATTTTGGATAAAAGCTGCTGCCGTTTTTTCTGCATATTAAAAAGATGACACATTTTCTTATCTTTATATTTTAGTTGTATAAATTTTTGAAATACCATACATCTGAACGTTCATAAAGAACAGACACATTTAAGTATTTCTGACCTACCATTGACGTTAGTGACAGACTGTGACAAAATATTGATTCGTTGGCAATACATGTAAGCCTATGGGTAAGGGCAACATGTTTTGGCACTTTTAGTATAGCGAAAGTGTTATATAAGACAAATAATCCGTAAAAATCAATCAGGTATAATCTATCCAACAAGATATAAAATAATGCTCTAACTATTGTTTGAACAGGTCTCAACAGTTCTTATGTAGTTTAATACAAAAAGAAACGCACGGATCACTTATTTAAGAGCCTCAATCTTGAACCTTACAATAAAGGTCATTTTTCATTAAATATAACGTAAAGCAACATACCAGTTCCGGTGCCTGTGACAGTTCCGGTTCCAGTTCCACCGGTACTGATGCCTCCGGTTCCGGTTCCAGAACCACCGGATCCGACGAATTTATAAACGCAAGAAAGGCGGCCCTCGTTCCATACCAAGCCGGAAGAACATGGGAGAACATTTGCGTGCCCTAACATGTCGCATTCAATAAATTTTGTGTCGTCACCTGAAAGGAAGCAACTTGACTTTAAGTGCTTTATTTAAGAGCTCTAATGAGTAGCTGAAATATACATTTTCTTTGCAACAATAGTCTGTTGATATAATCAAAACTAAGACACTGAGCTCAATACAACGCAGTGCAATAGATTTTCATCTATTCGAACATCTTGCATGCTAAGTTTCAGTTCTTTTATACAATTTCAAAAAGTACTTGACCTGATTCAGTAAATGCAGCATCAAATTCATGTGACTGTTCTATATTTACCTTTCACGGCAAAGTAGATGTTTCCTGCAGCGAGTGCGTCCGGTGTGCAAGGGTTGTTTGGATTTGCTACAGCTGGCTGGGTACCAGGTTGGGTACCAGGCATTGGTGCCATGGTAGTTCCCTGTGTCACGACGCTTGTTGCTTGTTGACGGCACGTGCTAGTGGTAGAACTGTAGACTAGATTTTCTGGACATTGGATGATGTACATGCGTCCATACCTGTCACACTGGATGAATTTGGTGTTGTCTGTTGGGTGGGGGAAATATACCTGACTTTGTACGTTGTTTACACATGGGTTGGGTACATTTTTGAAGGCATCTGAAAAAGATGTAAGTTGCATGGGTTGTTATGTCAGCAGAGGATGTGCGCTTCAGGCATGCGTAGTTGGAAGTATTGCAAATCGTCAACTTGTAATCAGAGTTGTGTTATATCTTCATCCGTAAGTTATTAACACTTCTATCTTAGTTCATACCTGAGAATCTTAGTTCATACCTGAGGATCCTAGTTCATATCTGAGGATCTTAGTTCATACCTGAGGTGGTCAATTTGATTCTGAACATGTCACAGATTTGTTTGAAACTTTTGGGGGTGAAAGTGTTCACTTTTTATTCACTGGATCAACAAAGACTCATTTTTAATTTTTTTCCTAACCTGGCTGCCCAACCAAGATAGCAGTTTCTTCAAACATGAATCTAAATTTACTTAACGTATTTTGTACTATGGATTTTAGGTACGTAGCCTTATAATTGTCAAATGGAACAGAAAAGCATAAAGTTTGTTGAAATCAGAAGAAACTTTATGCCGATTTACAGAGTATCCTTAAAGGGAGATAAGAACAAAATTTAAGAAATAAACGGACATGTAAAAATGTTCAGTTACGATATGTATTTAACTGAATGTTACAAGTTATACTGTTTGTTTAATACATGTATATATATCTAACAGAATGTATGAAAACTAAAACATGTGAAAAAAATTGTTGCTCAAATTAGATTAACTACCTTTATCCCATGTATGCACTATGGAAGACACTGTAATTGATATGAGTCGTTTTGAACACTTTATGTACAGAGAACAAATTTCACAATTAGAAACATTTTAAGACATTTTCTCATTTTTAGTGTATTCTGTTATAGCTTTTTTATGAACAAAAGCCCCATAGAGTTAGACCGCTTTTAGAAACGTATGTTTTACTATTTTTTCATGATATGTTGTAGTTAATCCCCTTTAATATGAAAGCATTCAAATAGTGGACTATTTCATTTTATTTCAATATAATTACTAGTTTTACATTTGCATTGGAAGATATTGAGATATTTCAAAGGTAAGTTTTAAAATAGTGTGAGCTCCTTAATCCAGTATTTCCAATCTATTCTGGTTGCGCAAGCAAGATAGGTAAACTAAAGGGAGGTAATATTAAGTTTACAAACGTAAGCTATGATGTTCACGAATGAAAAACACACATTTTCAAGATTTTTATCAAAATTTTGTATATTTGATCATTTTAGCAGTGTGAAATTGATAGAAATTTCACATTCATATCTCAAAAAACATCATCGAAAAACATTTAATCAAACCAGAAAAGTATGGTGGGAGCAAATAATGGATTTTAAATTTAAGTCACTTACCCAAACAGTTGGTAGCCGCCTGTCCTGAAAAAAAGAAAACGATGCTTCAGTTAGAAAGACTTGTTTGTTAAAGTTCAAATATAATTCAAATATTCACCATGAAGAAACTTTACAACTTGCTGGCTATTAATTTTATTGTGTGAAATAAAACTAGATCTATTTTATTCAAAGAAATACTTTAGTTAAAAAGAATTGAAATATTTATGAGTACAGCTATACATTTAGTAATATTATTCTATTTCAGTTCAATTTGAAACAGAAACAAATAACTATGGAAAAAAATGTTTGTCAACTTACTTCTTTCTCTGTTTGCTGGGTTAGCAAACGTTACGGCGCAGACAACACTTAGCACGATCAATCGAAACATGGTTCCAGCAGACGACACGATCACAGCAGAAGAGACTAGAATACACTGAAAGTTCGGCGACGTTATCGGCTTAAACTGTCGTTTATATACCCGAGTTTCTTTATCAATCTCATTGACGGCCAAATGTTATCTCACATTTACAACTTAGAGGTGTTGGTGGTATTCCTGTTGACAAAGGGCTCACCCTAAAGTTCCAGTGTTGTCAATTATCTTAATTGTATTAAATTGGAAGAAACAGCTTTAATTCCAGGGTAAACACTACGTGCTCTTCACACATGATCCATAAATGTGTTTGTATCATTAGTCACTGTGAGTCAAATCTGGACAGCTTTATTGCGCATTTCACTGTACCTCTTCTAGCATCCACCACTTTGCCCGATGAAACGGTCCTGTACCGGGTGCAGATCAAGTATAAACCCGAAATTGTTTCCCGCAATATTGATATTCAGTCCAAAGTTATATATCGACGAATAGACCTATCATTCATGTACCAGTTTGCAAATCTCTCTTCCTTATTACATGTGCCGCTTTATGAGTTTTGTTCTGACCAGCGTTTCGTCTGATACTTAGGCCAAGCAGTGAACACATTTGCCAGACATGGGATCTATTGAAAGTCGCCCAAGGTGTTCTTGAAACCTTGCACATTCACGAGACCGTTAATCCTGGCACATCTTTGCTGCTATGCTTCAACTGCTTTGTTTTTTTTTCTCGAGACCGTCTTTCCTCGCACATCTTTGCTGCTATGCTGCTATGTTTTTCTCTCTCTCAAGACTTTGCGCATTCGCAAAACGTTGTCGTTATGCCACCGAGACCTTGCACATTCACACAACTTTGTCTCTATGCTTCAACTTCTCGGTGTTTTTTTCTTGAGACCCTGCACATTCGCACAACTCACCTTCTCGGTACTTTTTCTCTACTGGATGTTAACTACTGGATGTTAAACATGTCGAATGTAGATATGCTTGCCTCAAGGAATAGTTTGTGAAAAACATATAACCAGAAAATATAGACTATTCTGCTTCAAAGTTCCAGTGATCTACATCAGATAACTCTATTACCTTATTATACAATATGCTCTAAAGGGGAGATAAACTATGCTTCGGCCTCAATATAATAGGCACTTTTTCATGCACTGATTGCCAGCTGAATACAACCCTCGAAGTATCTCATAACAGTCGGATGGCTTCATCAACTATCAATACTTGCCGGAAAAGTATAAATGATCATAACGGTTGATAACCAATATTCATAACAGACCGGTTCAGAAATGTTGTTACAAAGGTATAATATTAGAATCGAGTTCTTTTTGCTCTGTTTTTCTCTCTCTTGTTGTTGTAACACGTACATACGTATAAGAAATTTCGGTCGACCCTCGAACACAACTTTACAGGGTGGACCACTAATGTGTTTGTGTAAGGGCTTCCTGACTTTGTTACATTGCCACGGGTGTTAACCACACGCCGAGATCTCGGACCACTGTAAACCTCACAGAATACGGTGATAACGATATGTCAGATTTGTAATCAGCTGTGTTAGCCATTTAGTCACGAACCGAGATTACATGTTAAATATTATACTGTCGTCTGCTGGACAACGTATGTATGCGCAGACGTACGCTGAAGACCAATAGGTCGGACCCGGATTGCTTTTGCGGATTAGCGACAGACTCTTTGAAGTACAGAAAGATTTGTAGGTCGTAGATGTCACCCCGTCGTAAAATAAAGTAAATATAAGTTGTTCTGTTTGAAGCAAATTGTAATCTTTACACGCTAAATGATAAACTGATATATACAGAAAAAGAAAATAATGCGTGTTTTTGTCGAATTTTCTCAAAAACAACTTAACAAAATAAACATGCTCAAAAAAGACTTTTCCTGTTCTATATATATATAACTTACGTCAAACTTAAATTTCCGGGTGTCAGTCTCTCAGAGTGCATTTTGAATTATCAAGTTTTCTGTCTGTAAGGTATTTTGACAATTCAAGTCCGTTTGAAACAGGTACAGTTGAACTTGCTTTAAGCGGCCATCTCCATTTAGCAACCAGTTCCCACAAGCAATTGATCATATATCTTCGCTAAGTGACTTTTTACAATTTCAATCTGTCTTTAGGAGCCGCCAGCCTTAAGTAACCAGACTGTATCGCTCCCTTGACTGGCGGCTTAATACAGGTTTGATTGTATAAAAATATGATCAATGCAAAATATCCAGTTGTCGTCAATTGCTATTATTGTTAAACTTGGAGCTACAGTTTGATTTGCAAGATTTATAACTGGATTTTTTCCCCTGATTTTCAGCTTTAGTTTGCAAGATATAGCTATAATTTAAATATCATTCTAAAAGGCTTAGCACGAGGTATTATCTTTGATAATGTTAATTGTATTTTCGCTGTATAAAATTCTAGCTTTGAAAAATTTCGAAAAATTATATTTACATGCACTGAAAAATGTTGCCTTGATGCTAAGTAATATGTCTTGAAAGTTTCATAACAATTCGTCAAAGATAAAAGACAAAATTTAAACTTTAAAACAGTCTGTGTGTCTAGTCTAGTTTGTAAAATACCCTATTAAAATCGTTTAAACGTTTCAAAACTAATTCAGTTTATTTGAAAAGTTAATTAGTTTCTATTCTTGAAGTTTTTGTTGGCTGATGTGACATAATAGTGTTGTGTTCACTTCAAAGAGAGATCAACGAAAAGCCGTGTTACGGAAAAGGAGGGTCTAAAAGTTTGCATTTTAAAACTGTCCGAGTGACTTACATTGCTTTAACCTCATATCAAAAATACCTGTTGTACTTTAATGACACGTGTCTATGGAGTTAAAATTTTGCAGACTTAGCTATTTAAAGTACAGTAATATTTGGTTCATTTGGAGATTAAAATAATAGTGGGCGGGGGTGTTCAAGTACATTATAACGTAATACAATACTTACGACGTGAAGTAATTATAATTTGAGCCGCGCCATGAGAAAACCAACATAGTGGGTTTTGCGACCAGCATGGATCCAGCCTGACCAGCCTGCGCATCCGCGCAGTCTGGTCAGGATCCATGCTGTTCGCTATTAGTTTCTCTAATTCCATTAGGCTTTGAAAGCGAACAGCATGGATCCTGACCAGACTGCGCGGATGCGCAGGCTGGTCTGGATCCAAGCTGGCCGCAAACCCACTATGTTGGTTTTCTCATGGCACGGCTCATTTATCGAATTTGCTATTTTTTATATAGATTATGGACGTTTTATCAATCAACATCCTAACATACAGAACTATGGAATGTCATGTTCTGTTTCCATTTTGTGCTACTCGTCACATAATTAAATGGCTAATAATCTATCACTAGTAGTAGATGCAGTTCGGTGGTAACTGTTTTGTTGGTAATCCACGGATACCCCCATCTGCATCTACAACCAGTGACAGATTATTTCATTCTTGCACACTGAACTGACATTTCCTGTGATTTTACCCATACCGGCAAAACCCATCTGGCACGAAGTGCCGTATGACTCCCGTACTGTTAATTACAACTTACGGTTCGTGCACTGATATTTTTGTAATGAGAAATGCGATAAAAATTAAATGCTCTTGTATAGATATGATAGAAATATCACATCATAGAAATATCACATTATGAAGCGTTTAAATTTGATGAACAGCAATCACGGCCATTTGATGGTGTTGCTACTTACCATCTTTATATTACTTCAATGATGCTTTTTGTATCAATACAGTTGTTTGTTTCAATTTAAAGTAATGTCATAATTTGTTTGCATTAGATTTTTGAATTTCTTCATATTTTCTGTGTCAACATAGCAATTGAAGCTAATATTTACTTCGTGTACACATGTTTATCTATGTTATTGCCAACACTTAAAGCTCATTATAGCTTATATATGCTGTGCTTAAGCCAGGTGTACTAGCTGGACGTAACTTAACTCGTGGGCACTAAGCAACGAGTTCCTATGAAAGAATGGATCGGACACTGAACGGCAAACAGGATAATTATGTTAATGCAGATAAACATAAATTGCCAAACTTGTGAAAAAAAAAATCGTAGGTATTCCGGTCATATCAGAATTGTTTTAAAGTTTCTCTGACATAAAAAAAGCGCGAGAGATCTGTTATAAGTGTGATTTAATGCTCCAATCTTTATTGCAATTTCAACAATGTTAAAATTACAGGAGGTTCATATCGCACTGAAAAACAACAACAGTACTTGGTTACTACTCTAAACTTTAAGCACTGGATTGATATAGTGGTAAAATGTATAATATGTAAACAAGCTTAACTTTTTTAAATAAAAAGCTAATATGCGACCCGTCGTGAAAATAATTACTTTAACATGTTTTTAAACTTTTAGACAGTTCGTTCAGATGTTGAATTGGCACACCGTCACGGATTTGTGAATCGAGTGAAAAATATGTGCTCATAACAGGGGTCCAGGAAATAACGTTGATTGTGAATAATAGCCTAAATTGAACAGTCCACTATTTTTAGACACTGTTTGTAACAAACCCAAATGGATATCAATTATAAGATATTACACATTTTATAGACGAATTTACAGTTAGTACATGCCTTAGCAATGGAAGTAAAATTTCCCGCATGCGCAGTCTACGTAGGGTGAAAAACAACATGACCGCACAATGTAAACTACGTTAGAGTTATATCACATTTCAATCAATTAGGTCAATATGAGTCCGTATTGTAATAAATTACCAGTGCAGGACAAAAGAAATTATAAATAACTATTCTTCTGCAATATTGATCTTTCACCTCGACAAATTTAGGTTAAAGAAAAATGAAAAGTTGATATTTTCCATTATTTTAAAAAGCTTATGTTTGTATGGACATTCTTAATAACATGATTTGACAGAACTTACAACCTGTCGCAATTAGCTTACATACCAATATCATTAAAAGTCGAACTTAAAAATAAAAAGTTTAATTAACAGTAGTTGAAATATGGATTTTAAAAATTCAAAACTTAAAGATTTTTGACGGGGTTACAGATTAATCCCAACTTATAACACCCCACCACACGCACGCACGCACGCACGCACGCACGCACGCACGCACGCACACCGGTTTGGACCAGGGCCAGCATGATGTCACTACATGTAGCATTTCACCTGAAACTGACTACACTGCTTTCTAGAGGTCATAGATGAAAAATAAATGCATCCTGTGGTTACAATGTCAAATGTTAAAGTATTTGGGGATCAAAATTATAAGGTTTGCAACTGAAAGTCACTACAGTGTCACGTGATCAGTCAGACACACGACAGCAACCGACGTCAAGTGAAATAAAATACACTTGCCTACCACTACTGCCGTAACACACATGCAACCCACTTCAGTTGTTGCAACCCACTTCAGTTGTAGCACACACGTGTAATTCATCACCGTGTATTTCATAACTATTTACAGATAAGTGTACCTTCCAAACAATTCTAGCGACGTCATACACTTACAGAAAAATGATATCTTCAAATTAGGTTTCTTTTTACAGATTTTATTTCCTCCAGGACTTTATAGCCAGCAGTCATGTGTGATAAATACTACAAATACTCAAGGACTCTGTCAATGTTGAATACTTTGGTCTGAGTTGGACACGACATTCCCTTGCTTCTGTTATATGATGATAACAGTCTGACAGCTCGGGTCACATTGCTTCAATCCTTTTATCGTATATGTTTGTTTGCATTTTTTATTTTGGGTTTTATGCTGTTTTTCAACAGTATTTCAATTATGTAACGACAGGAAGTTAATCTAACCAGTGTTCCTGGATTCTGTGCCAGTACAAAAACCTATTCTTCGCAAGTACCTGCAAACTTCCCGACATAAATTAGAGATGGAGGACAGATGATTTCAGACACAATGTCTTATATCAAAATGGCTTGGAGAACATATGTCTAACCTGAGGATTGATCTCAAGACCATGTGATCCACAGATTTGCACTCTCCCCTTTGAGCTAAGCGGGTGGGCTCATATATTATAGGTAGAAGTAGCTCCAACATCACTGTGTGTGCGTGTGTGAAAATACTACTGACATCTTTTTTTTAAGAATTGAGTAATATGATATATGTACAGGACAAATACTAAAAATATCACATTTACTGCTTTCATTTAACTTCCCTGATAGGTGGATGGTCCAACATTTGGCATCCGTCATCAATATTTGGCTTAAAATATTTTGTCTGAAACTGCTGTCAGCATAACACTTAAAATTTTGCCTGTAGCATCCTGGCAAAGTCCCCTGTCTAGTATGTTCAAATGGTTCCACTTAAGGGGCAGGCAGAGCTATAAGAGAAAATCTTTTGAGAGACTGCTTCTCATGAACCTCTTGATGGATCTTCTCTAAACTTTGTCTTTATAAGCATTCTTAGTCTCCTATCTCAAATGATTGTTTGGTCCCTTTTAGGGACAGCATAGAGTAGAAAATCCTTTCAAAAACACCTTGATGGATTATCACCAATCTTGGTCCTTAGCATCCTTGCCAGGTCCTTTCTCAAGTTTATTCAAATGATTTTGCTTGGCCTCTTTTTAGGGGCCACCAGAGCATAAACAAAAAATCCTTTAAACATTTTTTTCTTATGAACCATTTGATAAATTTTCATCAAACTTGATAAAAAGCATCATTGCATGTGCCTTTTTCAAAATATTTTATTTGCTCTGCTCGACTGAACAGCAAAAGGAAAGGCACCAAAATTATGACAGTGCTACTTAGTGATAACGGACCGCTGTTTTGATGACGTCCGCATATAGTCAGGTAGAACGTTCCTTAAATGACGTCTCAACTGTTCCGTCTGGTGAACAGAATGACCGTGAAGCTGATTTAAAATGCAACAAAATGTGTGCAATTTATGATACAACCTTGTTTACAAATGGAAAGGATTAATACAATGTAAATATAAGAAATGAATTAATTCTTTTCGGATTTCATGCGAAATGAATGACAGAGTAGGATCAGCAAACTAAACATGAATCGCACTCATTGTCAATTCTATTCTGTCAGACAGTTCGCATAAACTCTGAAAAAAAAATCATTTCTTAAGTATATTTTTACATACAAAAATTATTGGTTCTGCAAGTTCCTTTGATGACAAGAAACCTTTGAATTTGTGGAGTTATTTAACAGTGTTGAGTACAATACTGTATTTACAGCAGCAATTATCATATTTGGACGAGGTGAATGCCAAGGCACCTGAAGTCTTTGCTACGCATTTGTACGCCGGACTACGCAGGCATATCTCATACCAAGTCATGCACCGCAATTAAACCTATCTGTAAGTAACCTAAACAGTTAGAGTTGTAATGCACGGAATGGTCGGAATGCTGGGAAAAGGCAAGGAACTTTAAGAACTAGAAAAACTAATAAAATTAAAACTACCAGTTGCAGTTCAATACTGAATTCTACTCAACTCTGTTTTGCAGTCATGTGATTGAAAACAAAGGCTGTAAGATGTTTTAACCAAAAATACGTTGTACTTACTAACACTTCTCTTACTGAGATAAGGCTTGATAGCAAGTTCTAAGCATAACTGTAAAATCTTTGCCCCAAAGTATTAATGGCGGGGCAAAAACAGTGTTATCCACCTGCTTACCCTAAAGGGTAAAAACAGGCAAACGGAGTGAAATGGTATCCCCTGCGAAATGGGATAAAGGTTTCACCCTTAAAAAATTCTCAGTTCACAGAAAGCACTTATCTTTTCAAATCTTAATATATGTGTTACAATGAGCTTGACTGCAGCAAACCAAACTGCAACTGAACCATGGTTTCCTCCATTTCATTCCAACAAAAAATGTTTTTCTGTTTTAAGTAACACCGTCCTAGAACTTGGACAAAGCAAACTTTACTTCAACTTATTTTTGGTTTTCATGAAAGCTACCTATTATGTCAAATTTGATCACAGTTTCTCATTCCTAACTAAATTATTGATTACAAACCACTTTATTTAGTAACAATCTAGATCCATGCTGCCCAAAATGCAACCAGGAACATTGGTCTTCATTAAAGCTTCAAATTTACAGTCGCATTCCTAACTGATGTTATTGTGAGAAAACAATTTTTTTTTATTTTCAGTAACAATGATCTTGGCCTTGACCCAAAATACAACATAGGACCAAGGCCTTCATGAAGGTTTTCTGAATTCAAAGTTCATTTGCGCACTTTATCCCTAAATAAAGTTATTGAGCAAAAACAATTTTCTATTTTAGTAGAAGTAATCTTGACCTGGACCCCAAGAACACATACCAGAGTCTCCAAGAAAACTACATCTGTACCATTACTAATCTTGGATGCAAATCCCACAGCAAAAATAGACATATACAATTTACAAACAAATACACTATGCTGTAAGTATTTTATAAATGAAAAGAACATGTAAAGGTATTGTACTTTGTTATTAACAAAGACAGTTTGGGGTGGGGTGGGGTTGGGGGGGGGGGGGGGGGCGGCTTTTGCATTCCTAAAGACATTTCATCACCACCCGCTTATATTCCAAGTTGAAAGTCAATATCTTGAACAGTTTCGAAGTTTTTCACTGGACACAAAATACAATGGACAAATCTGACTTTTGAACTTGAACATGTAACCTTGACCTACTAAACTGGTTCATGCACTCGGTACATCACCTCACCACTGTCTGCCTTTATGCAAATTTTAAAGACAATAAATTGAGTGGTAATTAAGTTATGCTCTGTACACAAAATATGACAAAAAGATTGCTGTAACCTTCACCTATGTACCTGGTTTGTGTGCTCTGCACATCTGGTCCGAGAGCTCACGGACTTTTATTGCAACAGTTGAGGCCAAAAGAAGTTTATACATTTTTGGAAACAATATTTCATATCCTCCATGAAAATCCATTTCTTAAGTGTCAAAGCCGTGCCTATCTATATTTTGTACACTTATGTTTGTGATAGGGGAGGTAAAACTCACTTGTAAAAATTAAGAGGGTACGGTAAAGTTTACGACTACCAGTTTTTTTCACTATTTAACTACAGTAACTATCTTATTGTCATTAAATGTATATATGTCAACCAATGTCAGCAAAAAGGAATTCATCAAAAAGGAATGAAGGGCAAACTTGATATTTAAGGTCAAAAGTCAAATTTATGTACAAATCACAAAAATTGGCATATTTTAAATTTATTTTTATTCTTAAAAATTAGTTTGTTACCATAAGTCACTCAGTTTTACTTATGTAATGTGTACTGTATATATCAGCTTAAGTCAGAAATGCAAATCTTATTGCAAAACGTCAAAGTCAACCCTGATAACTGAAGGTCAAAGTTCATTTTCATGCAAAAATGTTACCTTTACTTTTTTAATCTGTTCAATATGTATTCACATTATTAGTCACTGAAGTTAATTTGTTTTAATGTCTGTATGCCACTGGGCAGGCAAAGTCAGCAGTGCAGATTAACCCGTAAAACTGCCAAGGGTAAAGCTTATATCAAAGGTCAAAGGTCAAATTTGTGTGAAAAAAAATGCATGAATAGCTTCCTGTTTGAAATATAAATGCTATTTCTAATCATAATTAGTAATCGCTCGTGGTTTATTTTAATGTATATATGCCCCACAATGTCAGCAATAAAGATATCGTCTGAAATCAGACAAGTTCAAATGTGATATTAAGGGCCAAAGGTCATTTTCATGTAAAAGAATGAAAATATGGCTCTTTAACTTTTCTCCTGTTGTTGATAATATTTCGTCAATATTAGTCAACGATATCATTCATTTTAATGTATAAATGTTAGGCGATGTCTAGTATGCACATATAATTTCAAAACATTCAAGGTCAACCATAATATCAAAGATCAAAAAAGTGAGTAAAATGTTGCAATAATATCACCTGTTTGTAATAATTTGTATTGCTTAAAAGTATTTGTTTTGTCATTTGAGTTACTGATCGTTGTTCATTTTACTGTAAATATGTCAGACGATGTCATGGAAGAGAAGATAAGTCAAGGTCAAACCTGGTATTGGAGGTCACATCACAAAACTTACCATACTTACTCATTACTTTGATCAGAAATAGCTTGTTGTTATAATTCACTGTTAGCAATTTACTTTAATGTATACATGTCAAGCAAGGTCAGCAATGTAGGTCTTATTCTTATAAGTCAAAGGCAAACCTATTATCAAAGGTCAAAGGTCAAATTTGTGCAAGAATTCGCAAAATAACTAGAATTTTGCAATGATTTTTCTTTATTGTGTAGGTTATTTTTGTCACTACTAGTAAAACTGATCAGTATTCAATTTAAGGTATATAGAGCATCTCTTGCCGACTGGATGAGAGAGTATGGAGGAGCTGTCTGAAAACTTGATGTAGGCACCACTCCCAGCTTTCTGAACTGCCTTTTCCACTCATCCATCGGTATATGCTTGGATCCACATGCTTGGAGCACATTGTCTGGAAACCCGTTCATTGGGCTCGAGCGGCTCTGCCTTTGTGTCCAGTGCTGCTGCTTTCCCTTTTTGCAGTTCTTTGACGATGTGGTTAAAACTATGTCTTTTCAGTCTGTTCTTGGTTCTGCTCTCGAGTTTTGAGTGGAGTAGGTGGGATGGTAGTCTCTTTGCCTTCTCTGCATGCACAAAACTTTTGTACTCTCGTCTTGTTTCTTATTGCTCAGGGTTGGCTGTCTTTTCCATTTATTTTATTGGAGTTGTTTTCATTGCCCCGGGATTATCCTCAGACCTGAAATTTAAACTTGTCTAGTTTATCTTTACTGGTTTTGGAAGCAGGTACCAATGAGGTTGGTGCGTACTCTGCTATGGGCCGTAGCCTGTGTAGACTTGCAGAGGATCTTTGCATTTACTCTCCGAGTTTTTAAGGCCCTCTCCTTTGACCTTTAATGTCAGATTTGACCTTGAACATTTTTCATTATTATTTCAAGAATGGATCATCTGTTATATATACTTTAAAATGAATAATAATTAGTTAATAGTTTTGAAATACCCTCAAAAAATAATGAAAAATCATTGCAAAAATACTGTTGTTTTTTTTGGCTAATTTTCACGCAAATTTGACCTTTGACCTTTGATAATAGGTTTGGCTTTGCCTTATTTGGCTAAGACCTACATTCCTGACCTTGTTTGACATGTATACATTAAAATAAATTGCTAACAGAAAATTCTAACAAGCGCTATTATTTTTGAACAAAGTAATGAGTAAGTATGCTACAATTTGATCTTTTCAAAAAATGACCCCTGACCTTTAATACCAGGTTCGACCTTGACTTATTTTCTCTTCCATGACATCGTCTGACATATATACAGTAAAATGAACAACGATCAGTTACTAAAATGAGAAAACAAATACTTTTAAACAATAAAAATTATTACAAACAGCCTGAAACAGGTGATATTATTGCAATATTTTACTCACTTTTTTTACCTTTGACCTTTGAAATTATGGTTGACCTTGAATGTTTTGAAATAATATGTGCATACCAGACATCGCCTACTTTTTATACATTAAAATGAACTGATATTGTTGATTAATATCGACAAAATATCATTTACAAGAAGAAATGTTAAAGAGCTATTTTTTTCATTCTTTTAATTGAAAATGACCTTTGACCCTTAATATCACATTTGAACTTGTCTGATTTCAGACGATATCTTCATTACTGACATTGTGGGACATATATACATTAAAATAAATCACGAGCAATTACAAATAATGATCAGAAATAGCATTTATATTTCAAACAGGAAACTATTCATGCAATTTTTCACACAAATTTGACCTTTGACCTTTGATATATGCTTTACCCTTGGCAGTTTTGGGGTTACCTTTGCACTGCTGACTTTGCCTGACATACAGACATTAAAACAAATTAACTTCAGTGACTAACAATGTTTGTTTGTTTTGTTTTTGTTGGATTTAACGTCGCACCGACACATGATAGGTCATATGGCGACTTTCCTGCTTTAATGGTGGAGGAAGACCCCAGGTGCCCCTCCGTGCATTATTTCATCACGAGCGGGCACCTGGGTAGAACCACCGGCCTTCCGTAAGCCAGCTGGATGGCTTCCTCACATGAAGAATTCAACGCCGACTAACAATGTGAATACATATTAAAAACGTTAGAAAAAGTAAATGTAACATTTTTCACATGTTTGCATGAAAATGAACTTTGACCTTCAGTTATCAGGGTTGACCTTGACGTTTTGCAATAAGATTTGCATTTCTGACTTTGACTGATATATACATATTACATATAAAAAGCCGAGTGACTTATGATAACAAACTAATTTTTAAGAATAAAAATAAATTTAAAATATGCCAGTTTTTATGATTTGTACATAAATTTGACTTTTGACCTTAAATATCAAGTTTGCCCTTCATTCCTTTTTGATGAACTTCTTTTTGTTGACATAATATTATATACATTTACTGACAATCACATAGCTACTGTAATTAAACAGTGAAAAAACTGGTAGACGTAAACTTTACCCTACCCCCTAAATTTTTACAAGTGAGTTTTACCTCCCCTATCACAAACATGTGAACAAAATATAGATAGGCACGGCTTTGACACTTAAGAAATGGGTTTTCATGGAGGATATGAAATATTGTTTCCAAAAATCTATAAACTTCTTTTGGCCTCAATTGTTGCAATAAAAGTCCGTGAGCTCTCGGACCAATCGTCTTATTGCTATCTATCTATATCATATGCTAAGACTGAAGTCAATACCATGAATGGTTATTGTGTTTAATACGGTTTTGTACCGTTTTAGCCACTGACATCCTCAGCCAGGAACCGCCCGCCGTCAAGTATTTCGGCCCTTTAATCCCAGGACACTCTCTAGGCGGCGGGTCCGTAGTGTTGATCAGGTACTACGAGTGAGTGGTTGGCTTCCAGCTCTTCTACTCTCTCTTGAGCCACAGCCAGCTTGATGCCCTTTCAGCAGCGAGACTAAGCCTTCCAATGGCCTTCTTCCTCTCTCCTGTTATACCCATGGCGCTGAACATTCTCCACAAGGACTGTGCTGGGAAGCCTCTCGATCCGATTTCAACAGGGAAGAGCTATGTTCTACATCCTCGCTCTCTGCATTGCTCTTGGAGCTCTGTGTACTTGGCCCACTTACGCTCATACGCCTCTTCACAGCGAGTTTCCCAAGGAACTGTCAACTCCAGGGATTTGTCTTTCCTGGACCAGATGACAATGTCTGGTCTCAGTTTGGTCTGTACGATGTCAGGGAAGATCAATATTCTTCTGAGGTCAACTGCCATTTCCCACTTGTCTGATTTATCAAGGAGTGACGTTGTTGCTGCCTTCTTTGATGCAGTCTGCGCTTCCTTGGCAAATTGTATCATCTGTGAGTCTGCTTTGCCCTCTTCTTGGTTCTCTCGCGTTCCAAGGTGTCTCAGGTTCTCCAAGTACGCAGTCATGTCTCCACCTGTATCTGCCTTGGGTTAGCGATGTGGAGCAGGCTAATAGCACATGCTCCATGGTTCCTACTTTGTCGCACAATGGACAACTTGGATTGTCTTGTGTAAGCTGGAAGGTGACGGAAGCAGGTCATAAACAGATCTTAGCAAGAAGCTGAGTCTGACTCGTTCGTAGCACCAGATTTCTGCCCATGTCAGTTTTCTGTCTGTGGTACACCACTTCGTCCAAGCACCTTAGGCCCCCATGGAAACTGCTCTTGTCCTTCTTTCTTCCTCCTCTGCCAAGCGTACTTCGTTCTGTATCATCTGCCTCCTTGTGGTACTGTCCGCTGAACCCCATCTCTGCTTTTGATGATATCGAGCCCTTGACGACCAACAGCAGTAGTTCCGACTATATCTTTGTGCTGGAGTCTACTTTCGGCTTGGCTAACTGCCTGGCTTGCAGACCATTTCCGTCCAGTCCGCGTTTCAATTCCTGCTTTTCGGACTAAGTCGTCCTTTGACTCCTTAGGAGTGACCACCAGTCTTGTCTCTGCAACCTTGAACTCCTCCACCAATGACGAGAGTGGGAGCTGTAGTCGATTGGTTTTGCTGTAGAGACCATGCAATGTTGCTGAAGCTGGGTGGGGCTCCTAGCCATCGACGTAGGTATCTGCTGACCATTCTTTCCAAGCCTTCTACTGTTGATGTTGCTATTTCGTAAAGCATTAAGGACACATCAATTTGGGTAGGAGCCCATGTTGAAAAAGCCATGCCTTTAACTTCCCAGACCGGCCAGTTTGGTCAGTCTGTTTCAACCCTTCCTGTAGCTGGTTTTTAATGCGATGTATGTTGTTGGCATCCTTTAAGCTTGCATCATACCATTTTCCGAGGCACTTGATTGGACTGTCTACAATGGACGTTATGTCCTCTCCTTGAACCTAGAGGTTGAACTTCTTTGTGGTCTGTCCTTTTTTAATGACCAGACCTTTCGATTTCTTTGCCTCGAATTTCATTCTGGCCCATGTGGCAGCCTCATCCAGTGAGGATAGTACCCATCTCGCCTGTATGCGAGTCTTTGTTGACACGGTCAAGTCGTCCATGAAACCTCTGTTTGCTGGTAGGTACACCCAAGATGCAGTTTTAGGACCTCGGGTTCCCCTCTTGGCTGCGTTGATGATGAGGTTCATTCCCATTACAAACAAGACGACGGAGATGGTACAACCTGTGACGATGCCTTTCTCTAGCTTATGCCAAGATGTTATTCTGTTGCCCACTGCAGAGCGCAGCTGTATGCCATCGAAGTACCCATTGATGATTCCTTGTATGTGTTCAGGAATGTAGTACTGCTTCATAGCTTCCTCAATCAGCTGGTGCTGGCTTTGCACATACTCATATCGCCACATACCTACGACAAATTTAAAGTAAATACATAGAAGAAAAATTAAGTTCAAGAACAAAAGTATGAGGAACAACTTTGAACTTTGAGCTCCATTTATGACCCTGACCTTTGACCTACCAATCTAGTTCACGCACTCTGCACATTTTCTTTCTCCATCTACCTATACACCAGCTTAAAGTCAATACCTTGAATGATGGGGGCATGAATACTAAGTATTGAACACAGAGTGGTTAAGTTATTCTCCCGACACGCAATATGACAGACTGACAGATAGATGCCCCATCACATAATATGACTGCTTTATCAAAAATAGAGGTATAAAAACCATAAATATGTACTAAATATCAAGTGCAAAGGTACATATGTATTGTCTTCCTAAAGCAACCTGATGGAAACTTGCAGGGTCACATTTCCTTATAGCATTTAACATTTGTACCATATTTTACTGAAATTCTTCAAACCAAGTTTGAGATTTGACACCGGATGAATTGAAAATGGAACAAGAGCACCAGCACCACATGCGGGTGCCACAGCTCGTCTGCAAGTGCTGGACACTATGTAAGACAAGAGGGTCATGATGACCCTGAACCTCTCACCTGAGTAATATGAGCTACACATTTCAAATGGTAAACTAATGCTAAAATATTAAGAAAGTAGGTACCGGTAAGTAGGTCACAAATTACTGAAAGTCAGTTTTAAGATCAGTGTGCAAAACTGTAAATGTCATCCAAATTTCAAGACTGTATCTTAAACAAGAGGGCCATGATGGCCCTATATCGCTCACCTGAGTATCATTGCTTTAACCAAAAACAAAAAGAAAAAATTCTTACAAGGTACAGATATGTCAAAATACACCTAAAAACTGGAGGTACCATCCATGTTGTACCACAGAAAAGTGGTCTCAGTTCTTCCCTACGACCAATAATAAAAAAGTTACTAAATAAGCTATTTATAGTAACATAAAAGGAAAGTAATAAAAAAAAATATTGTAAGCGAACAAAAGACGGATCTGCCAAATAAAAACAAGAGCACTGCAATGCAACGCAAATGCAGAGCAATATTCACATAAAACAAAGTCATATGACCTTTGACCCCGAAGTGTGACGTTGACATTGAATTTAGCCATCCAAAACATGCGCTCTGCACATCCTTTCAATGAGTGAACATTTATGTCAGGTTTCTCTGAAATCCATCAAGGGGTTCAAGAATTACAGAGCGGAAGGGAAATTGCTAACCAACACACAGACAGACAGACGGACACCGAGGCAATAACATAATACGTCCCTGCAGGCTTATAAAAAAGAATCGAGATCTTATGGTGATACAAGTTGTGTGCAAGTTTGGTTAAAATGAAATCATAAATGAAGCTGCTATTGTGCAGATAAGGTCAAAATAGTCAATTTTGGTCCTTTCAGGGGCCATAACTCTGGAACCTATTATGGGATCTGGCCGGTTGAAGAGTGGAACCAAGATCATTTGGTGACACAAGTTTTGTGCAAGTTTAATTAAATTCAAATCATAAATGAAGCTGCTATTGCGCAGACAAGGTCAAAATAGCTAATTCCGGCCCTATCAGGGGCCATAACTCTGAAACCCATTATGGGATCTGGCCGGTTCAAGAAAGGAACCAAGATCTTATGGTGACACAAGTTTTGTGCAAGTTTGGTTAAAATCAAATCATAAATAAAGCTGCTATTGTGCAGACAAGGTCAAAATAGCTAATTCTGACCCCTTCAGGGGCCATAACTCTGGAACCCATAATGGAATCTTGCCAGTTCCAGAAAGGAACCAAGATCTTATCGTGATACAAGTTGTGTGCAAGTTTGGTAAAAATCAAATCATAAATAAAGCTGCTATTGTGCAGACAAGGTCAAAATAGCTAATTTTGGGCCTTTCAGGGGCCATATCTCTGGAAACCATTAAGGAATCTGGCCAGTTCCAGACAGGAACCAAGATCTTATGGTGATACAAGTTGTGTGCAAGTTTGGTAAAAATCAAATTATAAATAAAGCTGCTATTGTGCAGACAAGCTCAAAATAGCTAATTTTGGCCCTTTCAGGGGCCATAACTCTGGAACCCATAATGGGATCTGGCCAGTTCAAGAAAGGAACCGAGATCTCATGGTGATACAAGTTGTTTGCAAGTTTGGTTAAAATAAAATCATAAATGAAACCACTATCGTGCAGACAAGAAATTGTTGACGGACGGACGGATGCACGGACTGACGATGGACGACGGGTGATCACAAAAGCTCACCTTGTCACTATGTGACAGGTGAGCTAAAAAAACAAGAAAGTAGGTCAGTAGGTCAAGGCCACAGTCAAGTGACCCCTAATCACTTGGGGTCATCAGGTAATTATAATTAAACAGTCTAGGAAATATGATCTGATAATTTTTGAAGTATTTTTTCCTCTATAACTCATATAACAAGTGACCCCCGGGACGGAGCCTCTTTTCACCCAAGGGGCATAATTTGAATAATCTTGTTAGAGATCCACTAAGCCATGCTACATACCAAATATCAAAGGCCTAGGCCTTGAACTTTCAGACGAGAAGATTTTTTTTTCTGTATAAGTCTAAGTTAAACTTGGGACCCCAAGGGCAAGGCATCTTTTCGCCCAAGGGGCATAATTTGAAAAGTTTGGTAGAGGAACACTAGGCAAGGCAACATACCAAATATCAAAAGCCTATGCCTTGCAGTTTCAGGCAAGAAGATTTTTAAAGTTTGTTTCCATATATTAAGTCTATGTAAAACTTGAGACCCCCAGTGCAGGGCCTCTTTTCACCCCAGGGGCATAATTTGAACAATTTTGGTAGAGGACCACAAGGCAATACAACATACCAAATATCAAAAGCCTAGACCTTGCAGTTTCAGACAAGAAGAATTTAAAGTTTTTTCCTATATAAGTCTATGTAAAAATTGAGTCACCCCGGGGCAGGGCCTCTTTTCACCCCAGGTTTATAATTTGAACAATTTTGGTAGAGGACCACAAGGCAATGCTACATACACAATATCAAAGACCTAGGTCTCATGGTTTTAGACAAGAAGATTTTAAAGTTTTTTCCTATACAAGTCTATGTAAAACTTGTGACCCCCCGGGGCAGGGCCTCTTTTCACCCCAGGGGCACAATTTGAATTATCTATACAGAGGACAATTAGATGATGTCACAAGTCAAATATCAAGGCTCTAAGCTTTACGGTTTTGAACAAGAATATTTTTTAAATTTTTCCTTTCGGTTGCCACGGCAACCAGAGTTCTGTATGGAATTCAATTCCTTGAAAAATTTTGAAAGGGGGCCACCCAAGGATCATTCCTGTGAAGTTTGGTGTAATTCTACCCAGTTGTTTTCAAGAAGATTTTTTTTTTAGAAAATGTTGACAGATGGACGACACACGACGGACATTGAGCAGTCACAAAAGCTCACCATGAGCCTTTGGCTCAAGTGAGTTAAAAAGCTTTATAGTTCTTGGCTTTCTTACTTAAAGCTATGGTAAGTATTCGAGAAAACTTAATTTTACCAAGAAATACTGATTTTCTAAGTACAAAAGGGCCATAATTCTCACAAAATGCAGGTTAGAGTTATGGTTCTTGGTCTACTTACTCATCTAATGATGATAAACAAGGGTGAAAAGTTTCAATGCTGTTTGAGAAAAAGTGGACCTAAACAAAAATTTTAAAGGGCACGGAATGCCCGACAGTATGAATTTTATATGAAAGCCATCCTGAAGCCATTCATAATGCTGAATAAGATATGGCCATTTGAAATTTAAGAAAACAGCTGATCATATATGGCAGCCATTTTAATGTGTTTATTATTATTATTATTATACCAGATTTATATAATGCCCTTTTCATGATAAACACTTTCAAAGGCCCTTTACAAACGCAGCCACACAGGGCCAAAATTCATCCTCTTTTAGTACAGACACAGAGTGATCTGACCAGAGGGAAGAGTGAGATAAAGCCTCTAGAACAGATAGAGAGAAATCCTTTTTAGATACAGGCCTGTCCGACTGACTTAGTCTAGCTCTTTGCGAATAGACAATCTGTATAGCACTAACACACGCGAAGCTGTCTTTCCCGGGAAGAAACAGTACGGGCTCCCTAGTTAGGTGGGAGACACTCTAGAGCATCTCAGAAATTTCCAGAACCTGGACTGGGACTTCTGGACTGACAGTCAAGCATGTTACCACTAGACCACTGGCCCACCTATGATGTCATTTAGACACTGCTGAATGCTTTATTTAGCAAATAACCTTTTAAATAGATTAATTTTATATGTTTCTTGAGTGTTAGATCTAATTCTGTTCCTTATACCGGTAGCTGGAAAAAGTAGAGAAATTATATTTACAGGTATAAGTAAATACAGTTCAAATATGTATCTAGATATTTGATAAATCTGCCATTTTGTTTTTTCTTGCCATGGAAACAAATTGACTATTATTTTGATCAAATATTTAAATGCTGATAACTTTCTCATTTTTACGACAATTTTTAAACATTCTTGCCTTCTTTAATGATTTCAGAAGTCATAGCAAATGAAATTAACATCTGAACAACACTCAAAATCAAATTTTCTGAGTACAAAATGGGCCATAATTCTATCAAAATGCTTATCAGAGTTATGGTTCTTGGCCTATATAGTCACCTAATGATGATAAACAAGTGTGCAGTTTCAAAGCAGTAGCTCTTATAGCTTTTGAGAAAAGGTGGACCAAAATGAAAATTTTAACCGACGCAGATGATCGAGTGATGACAATACCGCCTAGATTTTTTTTTCAAAAATCAGATGAGCTAATTAAAACACATTATAATATTATTTGTATAAGTACAAAGGGCTATAAATCTTGTATCTGACTCAGGTAATCTGATTGAAACTTGCAGAGTGGCATTTCCAAGCAACAGTTAATATTTGTACTAAGATTTATACAAATGCTCCAAACAATGCCTTACATATGAATTTGGATGGGCAGACTGATGGATGGACAATGTTAACTTTATATCCCTCCGCCTTTGGAGGGGGCTAACAATGGCCAATTTTTCTAACTTCTAACGTAAGTTTGTCTAAGACAGTATATATTATGTGTTATGTATTTATGGAACAGACAATTTGTATAACAAAGAATAGAAAGTTTTACTGGATTTAATGTCAGAACTTAATTAAACAGTTTATCATGTCAGATCTTAATAAAGCAATTTATTTTAATCATATGATAGAAAGCTATTTAAAAATAGTTAACTTAATAAACTTTTTGAACTCTTTCTTCTTCTAAAGCTCTTGTATACCAGATTATTCCTCTCCATGTGACCTTCAGTTTATTACCTCTTTGTTCATATTAGAAACAAAAGTACCTTTACATACACAAAATGGCTTTCTCAGCTAAAATATGATAATTTCTTGATTTTTTCAGTGTTAATTAAGATAAACCCTCTACAAATACATTTTGTAACTTTGACAGTTGTGGAAAATCTTAGAAAATATCATGTGTCAAACATTTCATGTAATGACTTTTGTGTCTTTTTCTCATAAGTTACCAAAGGTTTAGGTGGCCTTATTTTACGGCCATTATAGCCAGTTTTTCTGTGCCATAAACCACATTTTGGACGCACCCCAAACCATCTATTTCTTTGAGCCGATCCTATATGTTCCTTCCCGTGATTTACGTTTGATGCTCGTCCGCATGTAGCTATACAGTTCTTGCTCAAACTTGCCTCGCGTCCAGAAGGTAAACGCACAATCACCCTATCCGCGACCTTTCGGGCAATCGTGCCACTAGTTCCAGCAGCACGTGCAAAATTACCACCCTCATTCTCAAACATTTCAATGTTGTGAACAACAGTGCCTGCAGCATAAGCTCCGAGAGGGTGGGCATCACCTGCTTTAGCAGAAACTGGAAAAAAAATAAAATAAAAGTATCAAGAGCTCTGCAAAGCATTAAAAGGGAATTATATAAGAAACAAGAAACTGAAAGATATTTATTTTGTTGTGGGGTGGGAAGGCAAGCTATCCTTCGTGTGTGTGTTGGGGGTGCGGGTGAGGGTGGGTGGAGGAGGAATGTGAATTGTTGCACTCCTCAAGTTACTTCATCACCACCAACCTCTACTCCAAGTTTAAAGGTAACACCTTGAATAGTTTTAAGTTGTGCTCCAGACACCAAATACAAAGGACAGATATGAAATTGATTGTGACCTCGACCTACCAACCAAGTTCATGTGCTTGAATACTAAGGCAAACAAGAGCTCCGCCAAGCGGGGTAATAAATGCTCGAAGGGTTACATCAGAGGATGGGAGCAAAATTTTTGTCCTACCACCAATAATAAAAAAGTTTCAAAATAAGCTATTTATAGTAACATAAAAGGGAAGTAATTCAATTTCTTTTTTATAAAGTTGTTGTAAGTGAACAAAAAAGGGATCTGCCAAATAAAAACAAGAGCACTGCAATGCAGAGCAATAAACACAAAGCAAAGTCATATATGACATTTGACCCCTAAGAGTGACCTTGACTTTGAAGCCAGTCATCCAAAACATGCGCTCTGCACGTCATCTCGGTGTGGTGAACACTTGTGCCAAGTTTCTTTGAAATCCTTCAAGCAGTTCAAGAGTTACAGAGCGGACACGAAACAAGCTGATATGACCTTTGACCCCTGTGACCTTGACCTTGAAGCAAGACATCCAAAACATTCGCTCTGCATATCGTCTCAGTGTGGTGAACATTTGTGTCAAGTTTCTTTGAAATCCTTCAAGGGGTTCAAGAGTTACAGAGTGGACATGAAATTGCTAACAGAAGGACAGACGGACACCGGCGTCATAACATAATACGTCTCTTCGGGCGTATAAAAAGGCTACAAACAAGTTTAAAGTCAATATCTTGAAAGGGTATTGAGTTACGCCACGGACACGAAACGGGCATATAAAAAAGCTTTCTAAGATGACAAAATGCTCTATATGTATTTATAGACAAAAGGTCTTCTGCATCAATTACACTTTCAACATCAAAATATTGAATATATACTAAATTAATATCCAAGTTATTATGTCCCCCTCCCCCCCACCTATATTTATGCCTCTCTGACCTATTTCATTTTCTCATTAAATATTCTTTGATAAAGAATCTTTCCAAAAGATAATAATTATTTATTTAAATCTCTCGATTCCTATACTTAATGTTTTATTTTATCTAATAATTTACTTAAATCTATTTACATTTTGTATTTATTTTAGCACGTGTTATACATTTTTATACAAGTTACAATCAATTATCATTGATAAAAAATGAAAGCAGCTCTGATATCTGAAGATATATCCGTGATATTTGTGTTATAATCTAATAAACTAGATTTCATTTTGTGCTAAAACATCATGTTTTTTTCTTCATGAACAAAATAGTAAATTATACATGCATCCCAAAAGCATTCTGAAGTGATTGGTAAATTTATAAACATTTTTGATATTATATGACTTCCAATCAAAAATCTTAAGCCATAGTGTGAAAAATTTACAAAATCCGTTGCAGTTTTTAGTTATGCCCTTGGCAAGAAGCTATTGGAACACAGATGTCCTCAGACAGAATAGTAGTTACGTGGCCATGTTTTCTTATTTTCTTTGTTTTATTCTAACCATATAAAAAGTAAGTCACATAAAATGAACTGAATGAATAGAATTTACTGTTACATGTTGTTCTCATTGCCACATAACTACTCTCCTAAGTATGCGGACAGACAGATGGTCAAACAGTAATTATCTGAGGGCTTCTGCCATAGTTAGAATTTACCTGGTAATGTTGGGATGTTTCCATAAGACTTTATCAAATCTCCTTTTTTCATATGTTCTCCTGCTATTATCCAGCGTTTGTGGTTACCACTGGCAACCAAAGCAATGTCAGCAGACCGTAATGGATCATATCTTGTATATATAACTTTTTCCACAAGAGGCTCTTCTTCACTAATGGCGTTACGTGTATAATCTACCATCCTATACTCTTGTTTAGCGCCTCCACCAATTCTCTTGTTCATTACCTTACCTAAAAATATTGAGCACTGTTTATTACTGTATACAGAAATGCAAATATTTTCTCTTAAAACTGCTTACCGTAGACTGAATAACATTCACAATAGTTTAATGTTCCTTAATATCTGCTTACAAATTCAAAATATTCATCAAGTCCTCAAACACAAACATGTTTCGTGAATTCTTAACACTGTGAATATGGCTGCTAACCACAAATCGCTGGATAAAACCGTTGTAAAAATGATCCAATCTACAGTATACAGTACTTTAACCTTTACCCTGCTAAATTTCTATAATGAACTTGTCCATCTCTCAATTTGGACAGTAGCATTAACTGTTAAAAAGGGTGCATAGTATACCAAAAAGATACTGACTGAATGGCAAACAGTGCAGATCATGATCAGACTGCATATTGTTGTAAAGGCAGAATCAACCTCAACAGAATTATCTTAGGCCATTTCCTATGCTTTTGAGCCTTCTGAAGCAATAATATACACTTACTGCAAATGCTTGCCAGTCAACAGTCAGAACTATTGCCCATGGTTCAAAGGAGCCAATTGTTTTGACATCTGACGGGCAAACTATTAAATAAGCATTATATTACATGACATTTAGTTTTACCTTTATATTTTTGACTTGCTAGCCCAGTAAACATGTAATAGTTATAGTATGTGTGAGAGTGTGTTACCAGGATATATCAGAGCTAGGGGTACATCGAGGGTATTTTTCTCTGCACATATCGTCGAGGCCGGTAGGCCGAGACAGATATGTGAAGAGAAAAATAACGAGATGTACCCCTAGCTCTGATATATCCTGGTAACACACGAGCACTACATATTATAACTGTTTTATCGCATAGTTTATCATTAAAATTTATATATCATTTTCATTTAAATTTGTTTATTATTATTTTTACTATTTTGATTCCCTTTCTGCGCCTCGCTGACTGAAACACTAAAACTTCTGTTTTAGAAAATGTGTTCCCCAGATAAAAGTACCCAACAAATTTCTGCATTGGTTTTAAATCTTTGCATTTCATTGGCCAGACATATTGTAAAACTTGTTGTTTTGTTTGTAAAAAAAAAATCAAAGAAAAAGAAACATTTGAGAAATCTCAGAATTTCATATATTTCATGTATTTCTGAATTTGGCAATAACTATCAAGTTTTTGAAATATTCTAGTTTATTTATTCTTTTACTTTATAAATGTAGGTGTTTGTGACAATTCTTTCTCTGTGAACTGTAAATTGGAGCTAAAATCATCTTTTCTTTGAAAGGAAAAAATTATACTCCCTTGATAGGGCCTCAATAGAGAAAAAGTGTTCCGATATATATCGGAACAGTTTTACTGTGCTGATATATATCGGAACACTTTTTTTCTTATGAAACTCCATAGAGATTTCCGTGTTGATATATATCGCAACAGTTTTGTAAGATATCAGCACAGTTTTGTAGTAATAATGTGTGTTACTATGTATAACATGCTGCAAAGATCAAAGGAAAATTGCCGCACTATGCGATAATGCTGAATATAGACCAATGATATAGCACAAACTATGGATTGACGACTTATATAAAGAGTCATGTAAATTAAGAAGTTGTACTTAATATTTGTTGGTGACTAATTTTCGTGGACATCATAAAATATAATCAAAATTTCTTACTGAAGTACTATAAAGAATGTGCTTTTACTTTTAGTCACATGACATCTTATTCCAAATAAAAGATTTGTGAGCTAAAAACTGACTTCTGTGCTAAGAATTGTTAGCACGCCACCAATTAGGCATGACAATATCCTTGCTGCTTTTCCATAATCTTACATGTTTTTGTCTTTTTTAAGCAACATAAAAAGCTAAATAAATATTTTTAAAAATTATTTGGTTACATTCGTTCCTTTTTGCTTCAGATTTATTTAAAGGTAAGAGTTGTCTATAAAAGCAGTTACAAGAATACACAATCCCAGGTTGAGCTGCCCATACAGTATCCACTGGACCTATACTCTCTTCATATATTATTTAGTAACTTACTTTACTGAGATAGTAAGTTACTAAAACAACATTTGTATATTTACATAGTTCAAAGACAGACAAATACCTGAAATTTGTTAGAAACAGGTACTTTTTCATCAGTTTTTTAATGATATTAAATACCAACTTCTGACCACAGTATTTTTGCAGGTGATGGCACAACGTAATGCCGTTGAAATATATGAGACGAAATGTTTATGCCAAAACTGACATACAAGGTTTACAAAGAACAGTAACAATAAATTATCAATAGAAATGGTATTAAACCTGGCATCCACTTTTCGGCCGAAACTTGTAGAAGAGCGAGAGTAGTAGTTTATGCTGGAATATTTATAAAAAAAGAAAGAAACATGTCAGTAAGATTTTAATAAAAGTCACATTCAAGAAAATATAATTTTAAAACATATATTATCAGTTGCTTTAAGGAAGAATTCATGAAGAAACAGATATCATGAAAGTAAAAATGCTTTACCATCCCAGCCTCTCCCTCCTGTTTTGGGATATGGTATTGGAACAGTAGTGTACTTGGTCAAATCTACTCCTTGCAATACAAATTTCATCTTCGGTGAGTTG
The DNA here is from genome assembly GCF_021730395.1 of Mercenaria mercenaria. Lineage (NCBI taxonomy): Eukaryota > Metazoa > Mollusca > Bivalvia > Venerida > Veneridae > Mercenaria > Mercenaria mercenaria. The sequence goes on along the minus strand of NC_069373.1, from coordinate 78,341,490 downwards.
TACCTCACAGCATGAGGTTGAACTTTGGATGGATCATGTTCTGGTCTCACTCCAGGCTTTCTATTTGTTCCTGTCTTACTATCATCTTGTTTGGAATCTGTACCGGCCGATGACTTGTCAACCTTTGTATGAGAACTACTCATACGTGCTGCCCAAGAAAATCTGAAAAATTTACAATCAATCAAAATTTTTATTAAATTAAGCTATACATGTGTTCTTTACCATATGTGACAGAATTAAAGACAGGGGACTGGGAGGTAACTCTTTTGTGCTGAGTTGCCTTAGATACCTTTTTTTGTGAAACAAGAGGCCCAAATGGGCCTAAGGTGCTCACCTAAAGAGGACCTTGACCATATGACCTTGCTTCTGACCAAGTTTGGTGAACAGTTCATTAAAATAAAAGTTATTTTAAGTTTTTTTTTCTATATTTTGCTATGACAACCCAAAAATGCATAAACAATAGAACAAATTTGAAGATAAAAGTTAGTTGTTAAATAATTTTCTATTTCTGGCTCTGGTGTCCCCTAAAAGGGACCAAATGCCCCCAGTGGAATACATTTGGCATAAGACCTTATAATGATGCTACCGACAAAGTTTGATGATCAGCAGTTCATGTGAAGTCGTATTTCTATTTTTAGCTCTAGAAGTCATTTAAAGGTATTTCTATTTTAAGCTCTAGTGGCCCCTACAAGGGACCAAGTGCCTCCATTTGGAAAAACTTTGGAAAGAACCATATAATGATGCTACAGACCAAGTTTAATCAACATGCATTAAGCACTTCATGAGAAGAAGTTGTTTAAAGGTATTTCTGTTATTGGCTTTAGTGGTTCTATTAAAGGTGTCAAGTGCCTCCATTTGAACAAAGTTGGGAGAGAACTTTATAATGATGCTACAGACCAAGTCTGATCCATCCAGCAGTTCATGAGAAGAAGTTGTTTAAAGGTATATCATGTTAAGCCCTTTTCACCCCTTAAAGGTGTCATGTGCCCCCAATTTAGCAAAAAAAAAATAATCTGCATGACTTTCAAGGCATGATTGCCATGCAAATCATGAAAATAATCAGCATCACCATGAATAACGATATAATCATGTGAATAGCCTCATCCTAAATAGTTATCCCATATAGCTGTGTACAATGTTTTAATCAAATCAAGCGAATACTTTCCTAGAGCAAGATAGTTACTGAAGATGAATAGGATGATGAAAGCATGTGTTATAAGACAAAACTGAAGGCATATTTACAAACATGGCAAACTTTGTAGAAAGAATTTCATTTTTCAGAATATATAAATTATATAATGAAAAGTAATGGTCTAAGAGGTATAAATTTCCAAAATTCAAATTCACCAGACAGGATGTTTTCATTTAAAACACTTCATATGAATCTAATAAGTCAATGATACAGGGAATTGGGGGAGAGATGACTTCAAAAATTAAGAAGCAAAGATTTACAGTCAACTAAATGTCCCCATTTTGGTCATTTCGTCCCCCTTGATGATTTCAATTAGTCATTTCGTTCCCCTTTTGTCTGCCCCTCGTTTTTATACTTATTTTTGTCAAACTTTGCTGGAAAAGAATTTATTATATACAATAATAATTATTATATGTAAAATATGTATTCTGTAAAATACGTTCTGCATAACAATAAGAAAATTTTACATTAAAAACTTCATTTTTTGTTTCTTATAAAAACTACATTTTTTGTTGTATGAATAGTATATAGAAGTGCTGATTGCATGCCTGTTTCGTAGCTTAAAGTGTAAAGCTTGATAAATTGTTATTATTCTGATCGTGATTGTTTTGAAATACAAATATTTAACGCAAGTTTTATATATATATACTAAAAAAAACCGATTGCTTTTTTTTAATTAGAAAATGTCCGATTTTATGTGAAATTACAGAATGTGTACCTTTATTGTTTTTACAAGCCGATTCTCACACATTTTAACAAATATACTACTTGTGATAAATAAGTTCTTTCTAGCAATCGTCCATTATGTATTTTAATTTTCATAAACATTTGGAAAGAAAATTTTATTAGGCCAGTCAACTTTTAATTGATAAATCACTATTAACCCCATCGACTGATAAACAGTAATATTCTGTTTTGTAACACTTCTTTCATTCTTATTATAAATCTGTAAATCGGTGACACTGCATTTACCGCATATATATTAATAAGCTATTTTCTAAAGTTTTAATTTACAAACTTGCTAATTTATCTTTATTCTTAAACATTATCCCACCTTCGTAGCCTCCCCACCTCACCCCACGCTGTATAATACTCAAATTGTTTTAAAGATTTAAATATATGAAGTTAATAGAAGCAATTCCAATATCACTTTTTCTAAAATAACGTCCCGAATGTAAGAACCACTACCTAAGGCAAGAGATCCATTCAGTTTGAGGCGACACAGGTCTGGAACAGCCTACCAAACAATATACGCCAAGTAGACAACTACAAGGAGTTTATTAGGTTAATCCAGACATGGGTGAGCCCAAGCTGTAAATGTTCAATGTGCCACTAGCTCTGATCCCATTATCCACCCTTAGTTACAGTATGTTAAGTGCATGGCATGATGCTCCCTTTTTACTTGCTCTTTAGTCTTTTATTTTAATTTTTATTTTCAGTTCAGCTTTGTCTTTCAGTTACAGCTAGTCAGCATGATAAATGTGTTAACATATATTATTATTATCCTACTTATTGCCAGTCATGTTGTTTTAACCATGTTTTAAAAGTATGTATTCTTGTTTAAAATCTTAACTTAATATCTTTTAGTTACAGGTTGTTTGTTTTTTAAATGCTTTATTGTCTTTCGTTTTATAAAATGCTAATTATAATGTTATATGTTTAAATAGCAAAATGCTAATTTTATATGTTTGAACAACCAACTCAAAATAAAGCTTCTTGTATAGTCTTGTATTCTAATGTGAAAATATAAAGGATGGAAGTGTCTATTGGCACGACAGTCATGTCGATTATTTTTCTTATTCGCACGACGGTCGTGCCGATTAGTATCCTTATCTGCACAACGGGTGTTTTGATAGCGTTTCTATTTTTGGCGTGAAGTATTATCCTAATTAACATCATGTTCATTGTTTAAGATATTAAATTATTATACTTTAATTAGATATTAAAACAAGAGGGCCATGATGGCCCTATATCGCTCACCTGTTATCAAGAAGGTCCTCAGAAAAAATATCTAAGTCCAAAGGACAGGAACAACAAAGGGAAGAAATTTAACCAAAAAGAAAAAAAAAAATTCTTACAAGGTACAGATATGTCAAAATACACCTAAAAATTGGAGGTACCATCCATGTTGTACCACAGAAAAGTGGTCTCGGTTTTTCCCTACGGCCAATAATAAAAAAGTTACTAAAAATAAGCTATTTATAGTAACGTAAAAGGGAAGTAATTAAAAAAAAAATAATTTGTAAGTGAACAAAAGAAGGATCTGCCAAATAAATCTGTTGACATAAATGAAATTTCAGATCAGTACCTTCATTAGTTACGGAGATATACCCATTTTAATTTGAAATAAAGGGAGGTAATTTGACATAAAATCAGTCCATAGTTATCTACCCTGATTGGCTCAATCCAACTAATGACAATAATGAAATTTCAAATAAGTCCTATAAGTACTTACTGATATAAATTCATTTTGATTACAATCAGGGGAGGTAATCAGATATAAAATAACTCTGGAACCTACGATTGGATCTGATTGTCATGGAATCCAAGATTTATTGTTGTTGAAGATATTTTGGAAGTTTGTATCAAATAAAACCATAAATGAAGTATCTATATGGCTGCAAAAGCCAAAATAGCCAATTTTGGACCTTTAAGAGGCCATAACTCTGGAACCCATGATGGAATCTGACCAGTTCAAGAAAGGAACCAAGATCTTGTGGTAATATAAGTTGTGTGCAAGTTTGGTTAAAATCAAATCATAAATGAAGCTGCTATTGTGCAGATAGCTAATTTTGGCCCTTTCAGGGGCCATAACTCTGGAACCCATTAAGGGATCTGGCCGGTTTAAAAAAGGAACCGAGATCTTATGGTGATACAAGTTTTGTGCAAGTTTGATTAAATTCAAATCATAAATGAAGCTGCTATTGTGCAGACAAGGTCAAAATAGCTAATTCTGACCCTTTCAGGGGCCATAACTCTGGAACACATAATGGAATTTCGCCAGTTGAACAAAGGAACCAAGATCTTATGGTGATACAAGTTTGGTTAAAATAAAATCATAAATGAAGCTGCTATTGTGCAGACAAGGTCAAAATAGCTAATTCTGGCCCTTTCAGGGGCCATAACTCTGGAACCCATATCGGAGTCTGGCCAGTTCAAGAAAGGAACCAAGATCTTATGGTGATACAAGTTGTGTGCCAGTTTGGTAAAAATCAAGTTATAAATAAAGCTGCTATTGTGCAGACAAGGTCAAAATAGCTAATTTTGGCCCTTTCAGGGGCCATAACTCTGGAACCCATAATGGGATCTGGCTAGTTTAAGAAAGGAACCGAGATCTTATGGTGATACAAGTTGTGTGCAAGTTTGGTTAAAATAAAATCATAAATGAACCACTATCGTGCGGACAAGAAATTGTTGACGCACGGACGGACGGACGAAGGGTGATCACAAAAGCTCACCTTGTCACTATGTGACAGGTGAGCTAACAACACCATAAAAATGATAATATAACATACAGGCCCTTCCCCAGAAATTTTTTAAGGCGCTGGGGTAAAGTTTGTGTGGCGGGATAAGGGGTGGGTGCGGGAGGGGTTTTCCCTCCGGTGATCATTTTTTTTTTAAAAATTGAACCCAAATGGTGCTTTTTTAAGTATACCATATGCAAAAAAACACAACAACATGTATTTCATTACTTCTACATTTTTACATAATCATATAACCATCAATATATCATATACACTACACAGACATGACAGATGTCCACTTCTTTTATATGTATTTTCGAACAACACATATGTCCTTCCACTTCTTTTGTACTAACACTAACAACACATAGGCATTTTTGTTTTCATATACCGGTAAGTGTCTGTCTTTGGCTCTGTGCCATTCCTTTACTGCACCACTGAAATTCAAGTCATTCAGTTTTTGTCCCTGCATGGACACCATGAGTAAGGCATTAAGCAGTTTCATGCTCACCGGTGAATGGTGGGTGGTCTTTACACATTCAACTGCTGAAACCTCTCTCACAATCTGAAAGTACAAAAAAAAGTATTTGTTATTTTCCCAGAGCAAGGATAACCAAGGATGGATTTATATTGTAGAAGTTCCTAAGATTTGACATTTATCTTGTGTTCTTCTGCACAATGAATTGCAACAGTATTTCTGTTAAATATTTGTGGGTGTTAACAACACCATTGCAGCTTTTTTACACACAGAAGCAGGTTCTGTATTTCAAGTTTAACTAAGTATTTTACTGCAAGCAGCAAGTTTCAGAAAGAACATGTATACACACCAGCTGTGGAGGTTGGTAGAAGCAGTCCCACTGTAGCGACTTTGTTCAGGTTTGGGTGAGACTCGGACAGATTACCAACAATCCACTCCATGGTGCTCAAAGTGTTCATCTGTGGTAAGGGTGGGTAAGATCCGCCTGTGCCCATTCAATAACCGCCCGGTCTTCTTCAAGGGAGAAGAGTGATGAAAGAGCCTGAAATGAAACAGAAGTTACAATGACATGTTTCAAACATCTTAAACAATGGTAATTAAACATCCTCGAAAAAGTTTGCTTCAGTTCATCCGGAACAACTTCAGTCAAAGAATCACTGGTCATTTTAATACAGTTGCCTTTCTCTGCTAATTATTACTCGATAACAATTAACTTACCCATGCATGCCGTCACCAGCTGTTATCCCATTTCATTGCATACTACCAGTAGACTAATTATAATCTTTAACTAATTATAATCCAATCACTCCTGCTCCAGTTAACGCAAACTTGTGAAAACACAGACTTTCATCAACACGTGTCGTCTTTAAACCCTTATCAGTACACGGTAAACAGCTAGCTACAGTGTGTATTCATAAACTTCCCCGATCGATATTTACCTGAGGTGTCTCACAGGGATGAAATCGCTTACTGATTTAAGACGCTGCGCTAATAATTGAGGCACCGCGCGGGATAATTAAGCGCTGCGGGAAGCTGTATTTCGTGTTTTAAGCGCCTCGGTAGCGCGGCACCTTATGCGGCTGGGGAAGGGCCTGACATACTGTTACTGCTTTTATTAGTTAAACTGATTATTATAAATTCATCAACTGCAGAAGAAATAAATCAAATGAATGCACAGAAAACTAATATCTGCATACCTTAATTAGTTCATTTTCATACCTTCTTTTTGTGTTTCTAACTTTTAACATTATGTTTTAATTCAATAAATCAAATATAAGTTATTCAACATAATAATTGTACGCATCGTAATCGTGTGTTGACTTGTTAACTTACCAAAAGGTGCATGCTAGAAATTGTCAAAAAAATCAATACTATGGGGATCTGTTAAGCAGGGAAAAACTTCAGAAAAGCTTAACTAAATTTTACATATGTATGTTTAGTCGTATGGATAACAAAAATAATTGGTATGACTTTCCAGGCATGATTGTCGTGCGAATAAGGAATAATATGAATTAAGGCACCGCCTAGCATTGGGGATTTATCTTTTATATATCCGCTTAGAAAGAAATATTCAACGCTCAAGAAAGTGAAACTTTGCTCTAAAATGTAGTTTACATTTAGTGTCATCATACCTCTTACAGCGAATATCATACTTTGCAAAATTTACGGAAGCCATGCCGGTGACGTCATTCAGCGTTCTCACACTAGCTTTTAGAATTTTGTTTTGTTTGTTTGCACTCCACGCAGAAACTTGACAGTCTTTACACTTCCTTACTGTTTTAAAAGTGTTTTTCAGTTGCATGTACGGTTTTCATTACGAAAAAGCAGTAAAATAATCATGTTAGCGCGGTTTACGAGTTTCTATGACTGATTCGGGGTGCTCGGATGTTCATAAAGACAACCAGTCAGCGGATTTTACATAAACCGGAACCGGAAAACATCGAAAAAATTGCCCCAGTATATGCAAACAGTTAAGACGAATATCTATATACGGACGTTACCGTCTTGGGGATTTTCATCCCCTATAATCGGCGAATAATGAATCTAATCAGCACGATGGTCATGCGGATAAAGAAAATTATCAGCACGGCAATCGTGCGGATAGTCTCGGCCATAAACAGGTCTAGGAAAGTGGAGTATTTACAGATTATCTCTAAATTTACAGATAATCTATAAATTTACAGATTTTTCAATCTGTAAATTTACGGATTGTGAGTATGAAAACTGATGAAATTACATTTATCCTCAAAACCGCAGCTTGGAATTAATTGGTTTATTTACAGCATGCATAAATTAAGGTCATTTGTAGGTTTCAGCCATTTTTGTTGACTTTCAGTTTTTGGCATTTTAAGAAAAATCAAAGTCAATAGAAATGACTGAAACCCACAAATGACCTTTATTTATACATACCATAAGTAAATCAATTAATTTCAAGCTGCGATTTTGTGTCTAAATATAATTTTAGCAGTTTTCAAACACTTGATCTGTAAATTTACAGATTGAAAAATCTGTAAATTTATAGATTATCTGTAAATTTACAGATAATCTGTAAATACTCCACTTTCATAGACCTGATAAAGGATTTCAAAATCAAAGTGAACCGAGTGTGGAGGAAATGAAATAATATATGCAGGGTGGGCAAAAATTATGACCAAAACTGTGACAAGTTGACAGGATATTTCAAGAGGTGGAACGAAATGACCAAAATGAGGACGAGTTGTCTGGGGGACGAGTTGACTGGGGCCGAGTTGACTTGATACCGAGGCATATTACCTTTGGATTGAACCTTTAAACACAGAAGGTTGAGGAAAATTTCCAGCTGGCTTCCAAAGCCACAGTTTTAAGCAGTTTAACGCCATTTGCGTGTTATTTTCTATCCGGTTCTTTATTCAAGGAAAAATGTGCCCATGGGCGCAGCCATCTTGGTGTCCTTGAGGGACCATACATAACTACTTATAATTTCTTCTTTTCTCCAAAGGTCACATGATCTATAAAAAACCCAGCAATTTTGCCATATTTTAAAGTTATTTTCATATAATTCTAATTTCTACTTCGAATGAATTTTCTAACTTAGAAGGTGCAGTTTTCAATACTGTACTTGTCTATTATAATATCTACTCCCTAAATAAACGGTGTAAAGGTAGATCTATATTTCTACCACAAAAGTTGGGAACGAAAAAGAAACGTTTCAACAATGGCATCAGCTCTAGAATCCTACGTGAACAGTATCCTTTTACTGTTGAGTGTTTTTTGTCTATATTGAAATTACGAGATTGAAAGTTTTTTGTGCTGCATGTCATACTTTACCAGTTCACTCATAATATGAACCACAGGCCAGACCTAAATTCATTTGGCAAGTCCGTGGAGGTAGTTTAGACTAATTTTGACGCGATCCTAAGAAATATTTAGTTATTTTTCTTATGGGCAATATCTCCACTCGCATCTAACACTCGAAATACTGAAATAGTTGAGGAAATTCCCGATGAACAAGGCCATCCTCGACTTTTTTGTCCGAGCATAAAATTTCGCATTAAATTTCATCTTCTGCTTTGATTAAAAGTGTCGAAATATTGCCTTGTTAACTTAATGTAATTATCCATGATTACCTGCAGGTGTGGAAACAACTTTGGCACACATCGTGTCAAACCTATCGACCCTGCTTGACTGGAATGATTATCTGATGGATCTTTAATCCGGTATGTTTTAAAGGGTAATTTTAAAGGACAATTTCTTTTATAATGTATAATAATTGTTTAAATAAAAGAAGTATGCCGTATGTTTAAAAATTGGAAACATTTGTGTTTTTCGCGGCGTAATAAAACAAAACTAACCTAAAGCTAATTTCTTCAGATTATTTGGGCTAATCTTTATTACAGCTTTGAAACTTATTTTTTCTTTTCCTAGATCAATTACCAACCTCACTGGGTCAAGTCCCATAACACTCGGATATGTTTTTGATAAAATTATGCCCCCTTTTGGACTTTAAAATTCTGGTTACAGTTTTGCAAGGAAGTTACTTATACTATCTCCAAAACTAATTCAGATAATGAATTGAAACTTCACATGTCTTAGGGATTATAAATCTAGGTGATAGCATTAAGTCCCATAACTCTGTCATGCATTTTGGCCAAATTATGCCCCCTTTTGGACTTGGAAAATCCTGGTTAAAGTTTTGCGTGCAAGTACATATTACAGGGATTTTTTTGGGGCCCCATCCCAGTTGTAGAAATTTGCTTATTTTCCACAATTTTGAGGTTTAAATTTCCCAAAAATCTGCCAAAAAATACCAGTTTTGCGGTTATTTCAATTTTCAGGTTTCTGATTTTGTTTTGATTCTTGTTCCTTATATTTAATTGAGTTAGCGCTGTTCCTGTTTAATCGAATATCCGCTCAGGTACCAATTCGATTAACTCTTGCAAATAGTTCTATGTTCCATACATGACAGTGATCACATTTAATCAGGCTCGCCAATTTTTACCAGAAATAAATTTTGTCGAGTGATAAATAGGAAATATTATACAAATAAAGTCATAAAAAAGTATGCTGCTGACAACAAAAGCATCGGCTTTGTTAATAAAACATGTGCTGAGAAACACCACTGCGATAAAGTCCCAAGACTCAGTACTAAGATAAGCAAACGCCGCTGACGAATTAAAAACATCCTCGGATGAGTCGGATCTAGCCTGTTATAAAACATTGGATAAAACACTGTACACAAGTGAAGCTGGTACTGACCCAACGAAATCTGAAGGTTTTACTGACCCTTCTTTGTCTTAAAGAGTTTTTGTGACTTTTACTGGGCAGTTTGGTAGACACTTTCAAGAGACAAAAAAACAACAGAAACATTGACTTGTATTAAATTGTAATGTGACATACAATGCTGAAATAAATTTCATATAATGGTAAAACTTATTTTTGAAATTTCCCAATTTTCAGGTTTTACGTGCCATTTTTCCCAATTGAATGGGCCCCGGGCCCCAGGTTTGAAATGGTGAAAAAATCCCTGCATATAGCTATTACTTACAGCTTTGAGACTTATTTTTTCTTTTTTTAGGTCAATTTACAGCCTCACTGATTCAAGTCCCATAACCCTGACATGTATTTTGGCCAAATTATGCCCCCTTTTTGACTTAGAAAATCCTGGTTAAAGTTTTGCATGCAAGTTACTGTCTCCAAAACTAATGTAGATATTGAATTGAAACTTCACATGATTGTGTCTTCGGGGTTATAAATCTAGGTGATAGCATTGAATCCCATAACTCTGACATGCATCTTGGCCAAATTATGCCCCTTTTTGGACTTAGAAAATCCTGGTTAAAGATTTGCATGTAAGTTATCTCCAAAACTGATGCAGATACTGGATTGAAACTCTATAGATATTTTAATATTTAAGGTAATATTCCTGCTTCTGGGACAACAATAGTCAAGCATAGGCTGTCTTACGGACAGCTCTTGTTACATTTTAGAAGTCACTGTCAAGATTGTGATTATAATTTGATGTTCAAATGTAATAGTGGTAATTCACACCAGCTTCAAATCTGTGAAAAAAAGTTTAAATAAATGAACAAGGGGGTTGGTTACTGAATAATTCCTTTCCAGCTTTGATAGTGGAGGAAGAACCCAGGTGCCTCTCCCTGCATTTTTTCATCACAGGCATGCACCTGGGTAGAACCCCAGACCTTCCCTAAGCCAGCTGACGGCTTCCTCATATAGAGAATTCAACTCCCGGAGTGATCGAGTGAGAGGCAAGTGATAAGAAATCAGTAACCTTAACCACTCTGCCACAGAGGCCCCAACTGGCTATGAAATAAATACTTTTGTATGTCTCCTCAAAATCTGTTATCAACTACCTGTATTAAATATTCTGCAGGACATTCTGTTAGGATTTTTTTTAGCAGACAACTTTTAAGCAGGCAACACCAAGAAAATTTTTATCATCAGTTTATTCTTCTAGAAGCTTAATTTTCAGTTATTGGACTTCACAAAATAATAACTTGGTCAATTTGGAAAACTTGTTCAACTAAGTGCAATGCAACTGAAACAATGGACAATAGTGTTGGTATACTTTTGTCTGATTATACATTTGATTTTCCTGTGCTCAGGATTCTGAGCATGAAGATAAATTAGAGAATACAATGTAGAATTAACATGTGAACAAAATAGAATTATCAGTTCATCATTAAGAAGAAATAGGTTTTGCCCATTTCATTTTAAATCAGTTTTTGTCGGCCCTGCTTTCAACGGTTTAAATATATCTTTTAGCTCACCTGATGGGTGGATGGTCTTGCATTTGGCATCTGTCACCAACAGTTGGCTTCAAACATCACTGAAAATGCTGTCAGCATACACCAGATTTTGTCTGTAGCATCCTGGCAAGGTCCCCACTTGATGAATCTTATCTAGTCTTTGTCTTTAGTATTCTTAGATACATGTAGTCCATTATCTCAAATGATTCTGTTTGGCCCATTCAGGGAAAACTTAAAATAGAAAATCCTTCATAAACCTTGTGATGGATTATCACCATTTAAAACTTGGTCAATAGCATCCTTAGAAGGTTCTTTTTCAAGTTTTCTTTTCAAATGATTCTGCTTGACCTCTTAGGGGCCTCAAGAGTATGAATAATCAGTGCTCTAAACATTTTTTTCTTATGAACTGATAACTTTTCATCAAACTTGGTCAGAAGCATCTTTCAAAATATTTTGATTGGTTCTGCATGACAGAATTGCTAGAGCCTAAAGTAGAAAAGCATTGACTTGGTTTAGACTCAGTCTTGTATGAACTATTCTAAAGCTTGTTCAAATATGCCTCAAGAAAGCTATGAAATCAAAAATTGTAATATATTGCAAAGTCTTAGTAAAATGAGTGTGACTCAGTGCAGACCTGGAGCGCCTGTATAAGTTACAGACTCCGGTATATACCGAATTCAAGCAATTTGAATGAAAAGTATCTTAAATGTATATATTTTGTAACCATGATGATACTAACCCCAACAGTATATTATACATATTATACACAAAATGTGTGCGGGCATGCAATAATTTGCGTATTTTTGCCGTGCGCTCCAATTGATAATCACTTCTGGACATGCGCAGAAGACCGCTCCAGCTCTGCAGTGAGCAACATCATAGTAAAACACTGCAATATATAGCAATACCATTGTACTTGTACCTGGCAATGCCCGGCCCTAGACTCTGACTATCTCCAGTTTAGGTTGATCCGCATGTTGGTAATACTGGCAGTGCAACAATATATTATAACCCCATATTGCCCAAATCAGACTGTCATCCCACAGAGGAGCATTGCCAGTGCTGAGGTCTCAAGATGTCATAATATTATATCAACATAAATATTAATATTATATCAACATGAAAATATAGATCAAAATCTTGCTAAACCTGTGGAAAATATAGATCAAAATCTTGCTAAACCTGGATAACTAGTTTATAGCATATATTCTAAAATATAAACATGTATTTTGAACTCTTCTCAGATTTTGTCAGGCCTACTTCTAGCTAGGCTTTTCATATATTTTTTTTAAAAATAAACCAACAGTTGGAAATTTGGTTTAATACTTTTAGCTTGCATTGCCTGTCAAAGAAATGGCTCTAACACTTAGAGAACATGTTATTTTGTTTTAAGTTATAACTATTTACGGTGTCATAAGGACAAACTACTTGAAAATCTAGGTCAGGAACAACAACTCTTTGAAAGGACTGGGATTATTGTAACAAGAGTACTGCCCCCTGTGTTAAGTCATTTCAAGTTGATAAAGCTAATTAATGTAATGATATTATATATTAAATTATGTAATAACTCTGAGATTATATAATATCAAAGAGTTTGTGCAAATAGCACATATTGCATTGAATACAAATACTCCATAAATACAAAACTACATTAATGTTTGTTTGTTTCATTTTTAGGTCAAATATATATCACCATTGAAGTGAATGCAACATTTTATATTTTATTATGTCAAAAAGGTCTTATATTTTCATGTTATTGTAAAAAACTGTGTACATCCAATTCTTTATTAATTTTTTATAAAAACATCAAATTACTTATGATTCAGATTCTTCAATGTCACGGTATAGAACTTGATTATTTAGATGGGGAGGAAAATGTGCAGCCAGACCTGGACTCTAAACTGGGGCTTAATACTGTTCCAGTGCTCTACAGACTGAGCTGCCCGACTGCCTACACACTTTCTCCCCATTTTAATAATCAAGTCCTTTAACGTGATATATTTCCCCACAATTCTGAAATTCATCCTCAAATTTCAGCAGGTACTTGACAACAAGCAGTTACAGGTGCCAGAGACTAACCCAAATAATGCTGTCACGGTCCTAGTTAGGCGTCAAATGTCACAGGGTTAGAAAGATATGCATCACATTTTTATATATTTTTATATCAATCGTGTCCAGCATGATAAGGGAATTATTGTTGTAAGTAACATCTACTGGGACTCAAACCTGTGGCCTTGGAATAGCATTTCAATGCTCTACTGACTGATCTACCCAGCTCCCTACACACTTCCTCCCCATTGAAATAATCAATGCTTTACTGTGACATTCAGCACAGGTCATAATATATAAAAGAGTGAAACTATCTGGATCATGTTAACCCTTACCGTGCTAAATTTCTATAATGAACTTGTCCATCTTTCAATTTGGACAGTACCATTTACTGTTAAAAGGGGTGCTTACCAAAAAGATATTGACTGAATGGCAAACAGTGCAAATCATGATCATACTGCACGGATGTGCAGGCTGATCATGATCTACACTGGCCGCAAGGGCAGAATCAGTTGTGTCCAGCATAAGAGTTAATAACAGTTACTGCAAAATTGAAATTAAATTCTTTAAAATGTAATGACCTTAATTTTGTACCAGAAACAGTTTCTATTGTGACAGCTGACGGGAGAATTATTGTTGTAAGTAAACACCAGAATTTTTGTTTCATTTAACTCTGTTGTAAGTAGTTTTTAAAAGAAAAAGTCTTTAAGTGGCTTGCCAGCTTTGATAGTAAAAGGAGGCAGAAAGGTGGCGCCATATGCCTTGTTTAAGGTAAAAGACATTGAGGACATCTGGGTAGAACTACAGCTTTTGCATGATGCCAGTTTTAACAACAGATCTGGGCAAATTATTTTTGGTGGACAATCTTAACCACTTGGTTACAGTATCATTGGTAACAGAAACTGTTTCTTATCCTTATGAATGTTATTGCAACCTGAAGATTTAAGATGACAAATATTTAGAATTCAAGAAAGAAATGACTCCATTTATATTCAAATAGTTATATGTTTACTTAAATCAATCTATATTTATTTATTCTTGAAATTGTGGCATATTTAGGATGCTGAATGTGGGAAGTATTCTTTTAAGAATTTGAGTTATCTTCATTTTTAACCAGTGTTTTATGCAGCCATGTTATATAGAATTCCAAAACATCTAAAACAAAGTTTCAACCTCTGTTATTTGAGGTTTATAAGTAATGTAATTTATCTGAATGTTAGCATGCATAGTTAGGGTGTAGTTTTTGTATAGAATTGTGTGGTTGTTGCAGGTTGTTTTATATAAATGTTGTATTTTTTGCAGGGAATGTTGAAAGGTTTTGATCAAACAATAAATCTTATTCTGGATGAAAGCCATGAGCGTGTCTATAGCAACAGTGAAGGTGTGGAGCAAGTTATACTCGGATTGTACATTGTCAGGGGAGATAATGTGTAAGTTACTGTAGGATTGTACATTGTCAGGGGAGATAATGTGTAAGTTAAAGTAGGATTGTACATTGTCAGGGGAGATAATGTGTAAGTTACTGTAGGATTGTACATTGTCAGGGGAGATAATGTGTAAGTTAAAGTAGGATTGTACATTGTCAGGGGAGATAATATGTAAGTAACTGCAGGATTGTACATTGTCAGGAGAGATAATGTGTAAGTTAAAGTAGGCGTGTACATTGTCAGGGGAGATAATGTGTAAGTAACTGCGGTATTGTACATTTTCAGGGGAGATAATGTGATGTGTAAGTTACTGTAGGATTGTACATTGTCAGGGGAGATAATGTGTAAGTTAAAGTAGGATTGTACATTGTCAGGGGAGATAATGTGTAAGTTAAAGTAGGATTGTACATTGTCAGGGGAGATAATGTGTAAGTAACTGCAGGATTGTACATTGTTAGAGGAGATAATGTGTAAGTTAATGGCACATGAGGTGACATTTTTGGCCGAAAAATGGACTAGGGGTGGCCTCAGAAAAACGAGAATTTCTCGACTTCAAAATATGATTTGTAAATGGAACTGTGCAGGTTGTCTTTACTGAAGGTTTTCTGAGAAATAAATGCAAAAGTTGCCGAAAAATAAATAATGTAGTTCCCCTTATAGGTTATATAGCAGTAATTCGGTCAAAAATGTGCTTCCATGGTGTAGTCGAAAGAAGTACATAATAAATAGATCCTAATCTTTCCATTTTTCGCGCATTTGCGCGTAAACCGGGGGCCAAATGGGCATTATTTCACTGATGGAATGAATTTTACATAAAAATAAGACACTTTTATTGCTTATATTCGCATGTTTTCGAGTTGTTTACTTGAAAACGAAAGTAGGGTGTTTATTCTGCAGACCGCTTTCTGAAATGCGGCAATATGAGGGTACCTAACTTTTCTTGAAGCAAATGTATGGGTATCTTGTGGAAAATAGGTCTACGACTGAGTAAAAATCTAGAAACTGTATGGAAGTTTATCTGAAGTAGCTGAATTTTATATGAAACAAAGAACAATTTCTTTTATTGGTATATAGCCTATAATGTACATTGTCAGGGGAGATAATGTGTAAGTTACTGTAGAAGTTTACATTGTCAGGGGAGATAACGTGTAGGTTACTGTAGGATTGTACATTGTCAGGGGAGATAATGTGTAAGCTACTGTGGGATAGTACATTGTCAGGGGAGATAATGTGCAAGTTACTGTAGGATTGTACATTGTCAGTGGAGATAATGTGTATATTGCTGTGGGACTGTACATTATTAAGTAAGAAAGAAGCCAGCGGCCAGCTAGTGTAGAAGATCAATAAAGCGGACTGTTTATTACCTCATGTATTCCAAACACATGTCAACTATGCGGATAACATTGCCTAAAGCAGTCGTAACCAGAAGGCAGTCTGACAGAAAAACACAATTTTACTAATCTAGCATTTAAGGTGATGCTATCAATCAAATTGAACTGGCATGCTTTTGAGAACGTTTTCAAATGCTAACACAAATTTTCTTCAACTCTAGATTCGGCAGTTTTAAAAACCAGTTTCCTGATGAAAACCTAGATTGTCATCTATAATACCGCTAATTTAATTATCTGTAAAAACATATTATAAACTGACCTAATTGTCGACAATTTCAACATATCTTTAATCAGAATCTATAGGTTATAGATCTGTCTGTTTTTATTCTAAATGCAAGTGTTCAAAGTGAGAAAACCTCCATCCCAGCTTGCTCCAATTGTCTGTGTGTGTGTTTTTTCCCCCACCCAATTTCGAAGGCTTAATAACCTATTCTGTTTGAACTGTTCTGTCATCATTTGAGCAATCTAGGGCCATCATGGCCCTCTTGTTTTAGTATTGACACACTCATTGTATGCCTCTAGATCATTCCTTTTGCCAGACTTACTGAAATGGTTAATAGAGCTAAGGGGCATGTTCTTAAGTTTCACACACAGCGTCAATAATTAAGAAATAATGTATAGAAAAACCATGTTTTAACGTTATTAATGCATGGAAAGAGGTTATATGTCCGCGGAATAATTTTAGGAGGACGTAGCCCGAGTGAATTATTCTGGTGACATATTACCGATTTTGAGTGTATTACCGGTAATTTAGGTAAAACATGATTTTGCTATACATTATTTCGATTCTAATATGCCCTTATTCTAAAACAGTAGATAAAATAAAGTAGCGCTCTTTCCTGGTCGCAACAAAAACATTGACGTCATCGCACATTAACAGGACGTCATGTTAGCTTAAGCATGTTTTAACAGAAACAAGCATATTAGAATAGATATATTGCTGTTAACTCTTAGATATCAATTACCTCAAAGGTAATAGTGAACTTGTATTAAGATATTATGTTTGTGTTTTCAGAGCTGTTATTGGTGAAGTTGATGATGAAACTGACAGATCACTGGATTTCACAAGTATACGGGCAGAGCCCCTCAGTTCTGTTACACACTGATACGTTCAGGCTGTAGGATGCACATATATTCTGTTGTAAATAAGGATATGTACATAGAGCAATGGATGAGCGTGTTTTAACTGTACATACTTTACAGCTGTATAAAGACCAAGACAGATACATGATCTCAGTTTTGTGAAAGACATCTAGGGGAGCCTGTATTCATCAAGGAGCTGTGTATTGGTGTATTCATGCTGCTGATGTTGCAGGAATTACCTCCTTTAGATTGAAGAAAGAATGCTTTCATTCATCGTCTGGCACAGAATTACCTCCCTTAGATTGAAGAAAGAATGCTTTCATTCATCGTCTGGCACAGAAAATTTTTGACATTTCATTGTTTTGGGTTCATCATCTTTGTTGCAGTACTTTCTACAGATTTTCCTTCCACTTACAATGTCAAAAAATGAAATTAGATTCATTTAAGGAATTGTATTGAATAAATGTAATATCTCCGTGAAAATTTCATACATACAGATGTATTGTGAGCATCACTGTTAAAGTGTTCAGAAGATTTTGGAAATTTTGTTTTTTGATGATCAGTTTATTCATGTTGCAGTGTACATCTGACTATACCATTTCGCAAGCTGTTTTACAAGTTCTGTAAATATATCATCTTTTACATTGAAAACTTTTGTTTAATATTTTTCTAGAATATTTAAGAGTAGCAAACATTTTATGAAACCTACAAATTCATATCCTCACAAAACCACAAAATGTTGTGCCTACAAAATTAATTGATTTAACAGTACATGATGAAAAGTGGTCTATGTATAATAGTCCGATCAATTCGTAACAGAAAATGCCAAAATACTTCAGAACATGGGAAAAGCACCAAAATTGGCACAGCTTTTTATTAAAGCATTAAAAACATTTTTTTTCATGGGACCCATTTGATATCTGTCAAGATGGCCGATACGGCGGCCATTTTCCAAAATGGCCGCCAAAACTCAAAATTTACCTTACAAGATTCTAATGAAAGGTCATTATATTTACATTCATCCCCAAAATGCACCAAATATAAATGTATATGATAAAATAAATCCTAAATTTGCATCAAATGCAAAAATAACAATTCAAATGATGTTAATTTCTTTCTGTTTCCATGGTAACGGCTAAAATCTAGCCTTTAAAACTCAGTTTAATATTATCATTGTGTTTTGTCATATTTTAAAGAATGTTTTGTTTTACTATATGTAATTTATATTATTTTACTTGCATTCCCTCAGCAGCAGCATATTGAAACATTGTTGTTATTACCCATCAGTGTTAAGCCAGAGGGGGCTTATGGGTTGCCCCCATATGCATGTCAATACGTCAGCCATGTAAAGTGGGATACTGCAATAACTTTAAAACTACAGCAGAATTTTTCATGATATGTGGTACATGGATAGATGGCAATGTGGAGAATGCCAATGTCATTTAAATTTGTTCCTACGGCAACAAATGTTGTTGCTATGGCAACAAATAGTGCACGAATATGACAAAAAGTGTCATCCTGCATTTCTTCAAAACTAGGAGAGATTGTTTCTTGGGAAATTGTACATAGATAGGAGGAAAATTGAAAACATGCTTGTTATCTTATTTTCTCCTTTTGTACATCATTTTGTCCGTCTGTATGTCCGTCCATCATTCGCAAATGGCGGATTCTTCAATAACTTCAGAAGTGCAAATTCTAAAGACTTCTTTATGAAACTTGTTTATAGATGGTAGGTGATATGGAGAATGTGAAGGTCAATTAACTTAGTTTCTATATAAAATTGTAGTTCCTTTCGGTTTGGGACTTCGAAATGCAAGAATAGATTATAGCGAAGGGCTAGTAGGATCAAATGAAACAACGTTCCTTACTATTTCTTACTGCACCCGCAGTCACAATATCTGCATAATAAATTGATCACATAATCATTGATTAATTATTGATTATGTAATGCTAACTGTGTAATAAAGAAGAGTAAGGCTGAAAATATTAAAGTGCTTTCACTGGCAACATTAACAATAATGATAACTATTCTGTGAAATATATTACTCTGCACAGTGAGCTGAAATCTGAAATAAGGTACATGTCAGATACTCGTGTCAGTACAAACAAGCAATAGATTGTCGACAACTTTAGTTAACATGCATAAGGCAGTGCAGAGCATTTCAGCACTTTTGACAAATGACATCTTCTTCGACAGCCTTTATCTAGGTTGCAAATGCACTTGAGGAGCTTTTTGTATGAGACTCATGTACTAGTACTTGAGGCAAATACTACCAGAAAGGTTCCAATTTATCAAAGATACCTCTGGTCAGCCTTAATTATCTTGACTTGGAATTTTAGGAAAGTGATAGAACACCTGACCCCCATATGTGCCCAACCTAATGGGCAACCTTTTTTAGTATGTTCAAGAGGACTGGTGTAGTAGAAGATGCAGGAATGCACACTATAGCCCTAATCTTTGTGTTAACAGATGGTTGATCAGCTACTTGACATGTTTTGTTGTAAAGAAGAGTATCGAAAGCCTCCATCTATACCATAGAAATATTATATGAACAGTTTGTTTGTAGGAAGATGTAGAAAATGCATTTAAAAGCTTGATTCACCTGTAAGCGCCAGCTGTACTTGTTAGTTTTGTTTGACAAGCCAGTGTTATTCTTACATTGGACTGCTTAACTGGTAGTGGCATAACCTAATACAAATGGCAAATAGATAATATTTGTTGTCTTAAAACTAGTAAATTGGTATTAAAATTGTGTTTCGAATACATATGCTCATTAGATAAATCCTCAAGTACTCACATTTGATATGGCCTTATCTAATATACTTTAATTTCAGTAAAAATGTCTAGAAATAGATATTAGAGCACATTTTTTGTAGAAATGATATATTCTGCTCCTAATTTATACCCCAATCTCACTCAGTCTCGTTCCCACTACGTCCTAAAAACTGGCAGGACACAGTAAGAACTTGTACAATGTAGAAGGAATACAGTAGACACCGAAAAGAGCATGATAATTATGGTCTCCACGAGTGTGGAGGATGCGGTCGAACTTTAGACATGTTCAAAACAAAAGAAAAATAGTGAGGACGTGGTCGAATCAGTAGTAATGATGTAACTAAAACCTAGTAGGACATAGTACAAGCGTGGTGCGGACAGGAAAGACTGATGGCGTGCTCATTGCGCTGTCACTGGGTTGTCATTGCCTTCTTGCTACGTAAATGGAGTTTTCACTACGACTTATCTACGCTTGTGTGCTATGACCATGCTACGTCCATGCCATGTTGTAGCTAGAATACCGCATTAGGTTATCAATACGTTCTTTCAGTGCTTAACATGTCTATGTCACGTTTGCAGTAGGTTCTTACCGTGTCTGTTTCAGATTCTGAGAACTGAGTATGAATATTGGATCCTATTCCTCATCACTTTATTTTCAACCAGCAATGGGTATGATCGCACATCATCAGGAATTACCAAATAATCACGGACTCAGCAGCACTGGCAGCTTGTAGTGGACTTCTGGACCTTCGTATACCCTTCACGCTGCCTTTGCTTTTTCCACCACGGCATCTCTATAAGACTGCTCTGAGTTCTTCGGGGGTGGCCTTGTCGTATACTGTATTTGATTGTTGTTGAGTGTAGATGCGGACACAATGTAACTTGTAGAAGGAATGAAAAAGAGGCGCGTGGCGTAGTATTTATAAGTAGCCGACGAACGCAGTGAGAAGGTGATAAGCGCATGGTTAAAGCATGGTAAGCGAGAGGTGCAATCTGACTGGTCGTAATAAGAATATACATGTTGTAAGAACGCATTGGACGTGAAGATGCGCGTGGTAAAAAAATTAGTGTGAACGTGTTAGACGCCGTGAGAACCTGGCAAGGATGTTGTAAGGGCTTAGTATGAACTTTAGAACTGCACATTTTTCGAGTTTGACCCCCGTCCCCACCGCGTCAAAATTTTTAGGACGCAGTGTGATCTTCATGGTCTTCGTCTGAGAGTGATCAGGGCATTAGTGACTGTACATTATATGCTTATGACATTAAACTATAAAACTATTGTTATGGCACAATGTGCTACAATTTGACAAAAACAGAACATTACAGGAACATGCAAATGTAAATTTGGTTACGCTGATCAAACGGCAATGACTTTTGCCCAAAGAAATCATGATGGTCTGACAGGCCAGGGATGTTCACATGGTCTGTCACACTAACATAGTTAATGAATGATATAGTTTTACTAAGTGTCATTAGTTCTCTTAGTGTAAATAAATTGAAATGAATACAGCAACACTAACAAATTCGGAGTCGCGAAAACTAATGACAAAGTGAAACACATGCTATTTATTCACTTATACACACTACAGACAAACTTCGTTCGCTCAAACTCTGATAATTCGAACACCATCCTTCACTTGAACCAATCGTCAGGTCCCAACCAAATTCCTTTATAATATATTCTCGATCACTCAAACTACCGATAACTCAAATACATTTTGTCGGTCCTGACGGGTTCCAGTTCACGAAGTTCGAATGTATGTATAATAATTTACAATTGTTGTAAAGTTCTGATCAGGACTGTTGCCATTTTAAACATTCTTGATATGCCAGTTACCATTATATACTTAATTTTGACTCACATAAATGCATTCTGACTTTTCTTCTGCTTAATAGCAAATTTTATCCAAGGGAGACAACTTTTTTCATTTTTGTTGGAAGAGCGGTATTTTTGTTAATATAATATGTTTGAATTTATTCAAACGGGTGATTTTAGCTAATTATACTGATAACTGTAAGTGTCTATAGAAGTTTTATAGATAATATTAGGTATTTCTGAAAATATATACATGCATGGCGGCCATCTTGGATTTTTCGGCCATATTGGATTTTTGAAGTGGGTCTCATGCTCATTTTTAGTGTTTTGCCCTAAAGTAGTTATGTACCAAGTTTTGTGCTTTTCCCATTTTCTGAAGTATTTTTACACCATTTTACTGGACTATAACTAGAAGTAATGAAAGAGAAAAAATACACATCAGGATTTACAGTTTAGTGCTAAATTTATCACATGTTTTACACTAGTGTAATAAAGCTTTGATGTTGACGTCATTTTAAGTATAGGAGACATTGGTCGAATCGACTTAGTCTAAAATAGGTAAGAAAGAAGAAATTTTGATGTTTTAACAGTAAAGCTTACATTTGATAAAAAGAATATTACATTCATTTTGTCTTTCAACATTGAATTTATTAAACTCATTGAATAAATTTGATAAAATGCTCGGAAGAGCCTTGCATTTTATTATTATGCCCCCGAAGGGAGGCATATAGTTTTTGAACCATCTGTCCGTCTGTCGGTCTGTCAGTCTGTCAGTCTGTCCGCAATTTTCGTGTCCGGTCCATATCTTTGTCATCGATGGATGGATTTTCAAATAACTTGGCATGAATGTGTACCACAGTAAGACGACATGTCGCGCGCAAGACCCAGGTCCGTAGCTCAAAGGTCAAGGTCACACTTAGACATTAAAGGATAGTGCATTGATGGGCGTGTCTGGTCCATATCTTTGTCATCGATGGATGGATTTTCAAATAACTTGGCATGAATGTGTACCACAGTAAGACGACGTGTCGCGCGCAAGACCCAGGTCCGTAGCTCAAAGGTCAAGGTCACACTTAGACTTTAAAGGATAGTGCATTGATGGGCGTGTCCGGTCCATATCTTTGTCATCCATGGATGGATTTTCAAATAACTTGGCATGAATGTGTACCACAGTAAGACGACGTGTCGCGCGCAAGACCCAGGTCCGTAGCTCAAAGGTCAAGGTCACACTTAGACGTTAAAGGATAGTGTATTGATGGGCGTGTCCGGTCCATATCTTTGTCATCCATGGATGGATTTTCAAATAACTTGGCATGAATGTGTACCACAGTAAGACGACGTGTCTTGCGCAAGACCCAGGACCGTAGCTTAAAGGTCAAGGTCACACTTAGATGTTAAAGGTCATTTTTCATGATAGTGCATTGATGGGCGTATCCGGTCCATATCTTTGTCATTCATGCATGGATTTTAAAATAACTACGCATGAATGTGTGACACAGTAAGACGACGTGTCGCGCGCAAGACCCAGCTTCGTAGGTCAAAGGTCCTAAACTCTAACATCGGCCATAACTATTCATTCAAAGTGCCATCGGGGGCATGTGTCATCCTATGGAGACAGCTCTTGTATTTTTCAACTTGTTTAATAAATTCAATATGAAAAGACATTCATAAACTCTATTTAATTAACATAGGTCCAAGGTTATAAAAATGTGCTTGGAAACCACCCTCAAAACTCCGCAATCTGAGTTTGATTTTTAGTTGAAATTTTTCAAATAGCAGAGCTATTGTTGTCAACGTTTTGCTGCATCAGCATCCAAGTCTATAAGCAGATTTCTCTAAAACTACTATGCTTAATTCTTTCAAACTTCATACAGTCAAGTCCACTTAATAAGAACTCGCTTGATACGAATTTTCGAATAAAACGAACAAAGTCCAGATTCCCCGGCCGAGTCCTTTTTCCTTTGTAAAATTATTTCGGTAATAGTGAACTCGCTTCATACAATAATCGGTAGATAGGAACACATTTTGGAAGTCCCAATTAGCTTAAATGTTATAATTTTCCATCTTTTGATACAAATTAATTTTAGAAGTCGGCAGCCATTTCGCCCTTGTTAGGCTTGACTATTTAATAGTTTGAAACTGTACAGTGCTGATATTTAATCGGAGTAAATAAAATGTGTTGAAAATAATAATATTGTCAACCTTGTGCCGCATGGTAATTGGACAATGCAGTAGTTTACACTTATTCAAAAACAACTACTCGGTCCTTTGTGTAGCATGTCAATATAAAACAATTTAATTAATCGACGGGTCAAGATTTAAAGAGGTGTAAATAATTTTAAACACATTATTGATGTTCTATTGTCGATACATGTAGGCCGTGTCTCACAAAATATACAAACTTTTATCTTAAAAATGATTATATAGTACAAGCTTCATAATAAAAATAATGTTGGCGGTGGATATAATTTGGCGCTCTGGACCTCGACCGCACATTAAAATTTAAATTCATACAGTTTTACGTGTTTAAGTATGTCTTTTGTTGAGTAATTTCAATGTTATCTGAATAAGTTAACTTAATCAGTTTAAAACTATTAACTACTTCCATATATTGGAATCTTTTAACCAATGATACCGGTGGTACTGCCCAACTTGCTCGGACAAATAATTTGGTGAGTCATACATTAATACGAATTTCGTTTGATACGAACATATTTCCCAGGTCCGGATGAGTTTGTATAAAGCGAGTTTGATTGTACATGTATTCTGCATCATGAGATGACCTGACAGGACAAGTTACAAGACATATTTTATTAACATTTTGCTCCCTTAACATAGAATTTCAGTTTAAAACTTTGCCGGCAAGAAGGTTTCTCAAATTCATTAGGCCGTCAAACATCAAAAAATATGTTCGGCATCTTGAAATGACCTCAAAAGGCAAGCAACATAACTTTAGCTTTTATTTCAAAATAATTAATACCCCTTTTTAACTTAGAAATTTTTACTAAAAATTTTGCATGTAAGCAGGTTTCTCAAAAAGTACTTGGCCAAGTGCTTTCAGACTTCACACATGACTTACCATCTTTTATTTTGTCAAAACTATACCAATTTTAACAGACACATTTTGTGATAGTTTTGCTCGTATGCAAGTTTCTCGGGAATTTCATCACCAAATGTTGTAAGATTCTTCACAAGACTTCAGCTTACATTTCAGCAAAATTATGCCACTTTTTAGCTCACCTGTCACATATTGACAGGGTGAGCTTTTGTGATCGCCGTTCGTCCGTCGTCCGTACATCCACAATTTCTTGTGAACACGATAGAGACCACATTTTGCAAGCAATTTTAAACAAACTTGTACAAAACTTATATTGGCATGATATCTCGGTTCCTTTTGAAAACTGGCCAGATCCCATCATGGGTTCTAGAGTTATTGCCCCTTAAAAGGCCAGAATTTGCTATTGTGCGTGCGTCAACAATTTCTTGTCTGCACGATAGTGGTTTCATTTATGATTTTATTTTAGCCAAACTTGTGTTCAACTTGTATCACCATAAGATCTTGGTTCCTTTCTTGAACTGGCCAGATTCCATTATGGGTTCCAGAGTTATGGCCCTTAAAAGGGCCAGAATTAGCTATTTTGACCTTGTCTGCACAATAGCAGCTTCATTTATGATTTGAATTTAATCAAACTTGCACAAAACTTGTGTCACCATAAGATCTTGGTTCCTTTCTTGAACCGGCCAGATCCCTTAATGGATTCCAGAGTTATTGCCCCTGAAAGGGCCAAAATTAGCTATTTTGACCTTATCTGCACAATAGCAGCTTCATTTATGATTTGATTTTAACCAAACTTGCACACAACTTGTATCACCATAAGATCTTGATTCCTTTTTATACGTCCGAAGGGACATATTATGTTATCGCCTCGGTGTCCGTCTGTCTGTCTGTCTGTTGGTTAGCAATTTCCCTTCCGCTCTGTAACTCTTGAACCCCTTGAAGGATTTCAAAGAAACCTGACACAAATGTTCACCTCATCGATACGACCTGCAGAGCGCATGTTTCGGATGGCTCACTTCAAGGTCAAGGTCACACTTAGGGGTCAAAGGTCATATGACTTTGTTTTGTGTGTATATTGCTCTGCATTTGTGTTGCATTGCAGTGCTCTTGTTTATATTTGGCAGATCCTTCTTTTGTTCACTTACAATAATTTTTTTTAATTACTTCCCTTTTATGTTACTATAAATAGCTTATTTAGTAACTTTTGTTATTGGCTGTAGGGAAAAACCGAGACCACTTTTCTGTGGTACAACATGGATGGTACCTCCAATTTTTAGGTGTATTTTGACATATCTCGACCTTGTAAGAATTTTTTTTTCTTTTTGGTTAAATTTCTTCCCTTTGTTGTTCCTGTCCTTTGGACTTATGGCTGTATAGAAAACTGATTTCAAAACAATTTTACACAAGACAAGTGTTCCTTGGGTGACCCTCTACTATATTCCTTCAAGTAATTTTGATTCAGCGAAAAACATGGGCTCCAAGGGGTTTTGCTTATTTTCCCTATATGCCTATATAGAATTTTGAAAATCTTTTTGTCAGAAACTGTTGGTCCGTTTTCAAAATAATTTTTACACAAATGTTTCTTGGGTGACCCTCTACCAAATTCCTTCAAATAATTTTGATTCATTGAAAAAGTGGCCGCCTGGGGGAGGGGCTCATTTTCCCATATGGCTATACAGAAAACTTATTGTAAGAAACTAATGGCCTGATTTGAAAATAATTTTATTTGAAGTAACTTTAAGAAAATTTCAACTATATTTTCTCATAATTCTTTTGATTGATCTTGATTATGAATTTTTGACCTTCTTGTCCTTAAGTGCAATGATAACAGGTGAGCGATATAGGGCCATTATGGCCCTCTTGTTTGATGTAGAAAATTTTGCTGATGCTTTTGTATGTAAGCTTAGAGCTAGCATTAGATGGAAGGGCTTAAAACAGTTGAGCACACTGTCATAAGACAGCTCTTGTTTCTGAACACAGTAAATGAAATTTTCAAATGGCAAGGTTGCATTCTTGGACTGGTTCACAAACTCATTTTCCTAAGGAACCAGGTGGGTAACTCAGACTGAGAATTTTCTACAGATAAGAAAAAAAACAATACTTGAAAATATTTATTTTGTATTAAATAATCATGTTGTAACAATATATATAAAAGGCATAACAATGTAATGACAACATTTACAAAAGTAGAATGAACTTCTGGCAATGCTAGTAAAAAGCAATTACAATCCTGTGCAATCATACTCCCATGAAAATGGCCATTTTGGCCAAAAACACAAAAATTCACGCCTATGACATTAAATGACTCCACAGTAACTCCGAGATGTTATGTGAAAATAAGTCTTTGTAAAGAAACTTTTACTGTTCTTAAGGATAATTTGACAGCAATGTCAGATGGTATTGGGATATTTTTAGTGATGATTATAAAACAAAATTGGTTCTACTGTATTAATCGTATTGTAGTATTTTGCATTAACCCTTACCCTACTAAATTTCTATAATGAACTTGTCCATCTTTCAATTTGGACAGTACCATTAACTGTTAAAAGGGATACATACCCAAAAGATACTAACTGAATGACAAACAGTGCAGATCATGATCTACACTGGTCGCAAAGGCAAAATCAATTGTGTCCAGCATGATGAGAGTTAAAATTCCACCCGATTATTTGATCAAATTAAGTATTACTGGATGGAGATGTAGTTTATACAGATTTCATATGTCGTATACATGGGTAAAACACTGGAAAATATCAGAAAATGGGCTCAGAAGTAGAGGAAATAGAAATACAGTAGAAAACACTGAACTGCTATCTAAGGGGTCCAAGTTATCATAAAAACACTGTTTGAAAATCTAAGGAAATAATTGTTTTAAACAAAAAAGTGTTACTTTTTTCACTTTCATCCCTAAATGAATATGATCTCACTTAAAAGTATAATTCAATTATCCAAAAAATAAGTCTACTTTCCAATTCATTGATTTTTTTCTATCCGGCCATATGGTCCTTGTGTCATGTGACAACAAGTCTGTTTGTCCAAAGCCGTTTAGCGACATAGAAAGCTTTCATTTTGCAACTTATCCCTTGAAACAATTTTGTAATGTAACAACTGATAAATGAACACAACATCATTAAACATGTTAGATATCTTTGACTGAAAGATGCAAAACATTTGTTCAGAAATTACAAATATTGTGGAATCTTTATTATTTGAGGGGGGACTAATTTTTTTGCATGTCCTTGTTTTGCCAGTACATAAAATTAAATCCTCAAAAATAAGTATCCGATCAAAATAGCCATTTTTGCCCAAACCACAAAATTTCATGTCCATGAAAGTAAATAATTTCATAGTACTATCTGCAAAATTTTAATTGTTGTCTTAAAAAGTCAGTGCTATATTCTATGTTATTACATACTCAATTTTAAAGTCCGTTAAGTTTCAGTGGAACCTAAAACGTCAATAGTTTTCCATACTGATGTTAAAATTTCATATCGGGTGTGTGATGTCATTTGTGACTTCAGTTTTACTTGGGCTTAAGATCAAATTTACATCATTTATGTAATAATTTTAAGTATAAATGTGTATGTAATAAAAAGATTATTAGATTTGCATCGAGAAATATGCACTTGTTCTTTCAGGGAATGATATTGAGCTCCTAAGTCGTGCAATATTTTGCAATACAAAACTAATAACCTATAATTGTTATTCTCACCAAATGGACTATTTTGTTCTAATACTGTAACAATGTGGAACAAAACTATGTTACTGATATTTTCCCTTATGCTTTTATTCCTTTGTTTGTTATTTGATATTACTGGTAATAACTTTTCGTGCAAAAACCAGTTTTACTAAGACTGTACAGTACACTACTGAGAAACCAGCAGTTGCCCACCTACAAAACAAATCTGAAAGAAATATTATTTAAAGACACCACTGTTTTAATCATAAAGTTGAAGCTGCCTTGTAACATATACATAGTTGCCTTGGAGATTATATATATTTAGAGATCTTCTCATCTTGCATCAAAATTCTAATGCAAAATACAGTCAGACCTGTCTATATAGACCGCCCTTGTAAAACTAGAAAAACTGAACTGCTCTTTGTTGACAGGTGGACTCTCTACACGGGTGCATTTACAGTTTTTGGTTGAATGGAAATAGAAAATAGTGGCCTTAAGTAGCAGGTTTAATTGTAGTGACCTTTATATGGAGGTGTTTGTTAGCACAAATTTGACTGTACTGTAGAAGATTCTTATTAAGTCAAACATGTGTTAAAGAACACCTTTGAACAGAGACCGGCACTCGAGACCACTAATGTTATTCCGGATTCAAAAATTTGCAGTGTATTTTACCCTGTGAGTAATGTGCACCTACAAGTTTCTGGTCTCAAAGCAAGTTCTTTATACACAGGTCTGACTGTACAGTTATATAACAGTAATTCAAGTGAAAATCTTAATCTGTGAGATGTAACTTTTTAATTAATTTATAAATTAATTTCCCCAGACATCTCTTGATTATTAATGAGTTTTCTCTTTGATCTGCTTTATAATGTATAATAATCAGGAAATATATTGCATATAGAAAGCTTATTATCAATGCATATTGCATACACATCTGCAATTAATAACACCCATAAAATTACAGCAACAACTCATTAAGTTAATGTACAGATTTTGGTCTGCCTTCTGTGTTTCAGCTAACAAATGAATTGAATTCCCATTTGGGGGAGACAACTAGAACCTTAAAAAAATACTGATGCTGACCTTATGAAAGAGATCCATCAGCAGGCTTCCTTTTCAACAAAATTCTTTGTTGTTAATTGTTGCAGTGGATCATGGGGTTCTACAGCAAAGCTTCACCACAGATCATATAAGACAACTAAATTACAAGGGCATGGCTTGGTAGACAAATCTGTAAGTGTATAGCCACTCAAACTTTTAGCATATAAAGCTAGACACCAACTTAATGGTAGACCTTACTGCAACACTAAGAACAAAACATCACAATTTAGAGGCTCAGGTGCTCCCAAGAAACATGCCTTAAACATAAAAAGTTTAAATGTATGTTTCATATTCCACCTTGATTTAGGCCTTTTTTCCTTGGAAAACTTTAAAGGGACTGTTAGCCTTTGATTTAGGCCTTTTTTCCTTGGAAAGCTCTTTTAAAGGGACTGTTAGCCTCTGATTTAGGCCTTTTTTCCTTGGAAAGCGCCTTTAAAGGGACTGTTAGCCTTTCATTTAGGCCTATTTTCCTTGGAAAGCGCCTTTTAAGGGACTGTTAGCCTTTGATTTAGGCGTTTTTTCCTTGGAAAGCTCCTTTAAAGGGACTGTTAGCCTCTGATTTAGGCCTTTTTTTCTTGGAAAGTTCCATTAAAGGGACTGGACTCCAGACTTTGACTACATTAATTATCTTTCTTTAAAACTAATGTTTGGTCATAATATGAACATTAGAAAAGAAAATGAGAAAATGAGTTTCTGTTTCTAAGCTATTTTTCAAAATGCTAAATCTAGGAAAATATTCCTGTCTGAATCGGGAATTGAAGCCGGGTTGCCTCAGCAGTAAAACTTCCCTGTCTTGTAATATACCACAGGAATTGGTGCTTAGTGATTATTATATAAAGCTTAATAACTAAGGCAGTTTACCTTTGGTTACACCCAGGAGAAATGCTTTTCAATTTTCAATGGAAAAATTAGGATAAACAACTTGTTCTTACATGTTTCCATAATAAATAATCTGTCAGCATCTAAGTTTCAAGTCCTTCTTACGAAATATAGCAATAATTTCCCAATATCTTAAATTTTTCCTTTTTCTTTGTTGTAAGATCTGGAGGTCAGTCCCTTTAACAATAAAAATAGCAAATAAAACCCCAAACGCCCTTAAATAACTGGTGCTGAATACAAAAATATGACGAGAATGATAATTAAGAACAGAAATAACAATGCAACAGTGACTAGCTGAACACATAGAAATGTTTGATTAAAAAAAAGTTGTGCATAAGTTAATTTGAGAAATTTGAGTAAATACAATATTAACTGTTAGTACTTTGTGCATTTAGAGAAACATAGAAAAGTTAACAATTTCCCTTCTTTTGGAATAAAAAAGACCTTTGGAAAAAAAGTCTTTAATAGTTCCAGTTAAAGCTTTATAATAAAAAAAGGCACAGGCTTTCTTAAGTGTGTTGGTCAAAGAAATTGGTGACCATATTTATAAACACACTCGTATATGTCAACGTAAACATATCCTCAGTTATACGTGTTGATAGAATAGGGTAGAATTTAGCGAAATTATTTGACCATTCAAAAAGTTTTTTCTTAAAATAATGGTTATAGAAATAAAAGTAAGATCAATGTATAGCCATTTCTTCCACTTGTGTGAAAACATTCTTTAAATCCAACAAATGAACAATAAAAAGATGGCACTAAATGGTCGACATCATGAAGAAAATCACAAATATCTGAGTGTGTTATATGCCCCTATTCCTTTCTGCACATAATATTCAATGGCAGATGTGGCTCCAAGGTTATAAAACTAGTGTGGACACCAGTCTAAAAACTCTAGCCTCTGATTGGACGATTTTGAGCAGAATTTTGAAATTGACCAATGACAAGGCTGCATTCTGCGACTGGTCTTCAGACTCAGATTTATGACCATGGAGCCTGTTTATGAATAATTCGATCATTTCTGAGAAACTTCTAGCAAATGAAAATATACAATTGAAACATTTACAAGCTACAAACAATATCATGAAAGTCCCCGAGGTTTAAACAAATGAGCTAAACATGACAAATATAATGAAATCGATAATAAAATATAGTTTGCTGAACAGTTTGCAGCAGACGAATGACTATTATTAGATTGTGATGATGTTGCTCGTTCACTTGGCTTACTTGCACCACCTCCACCACTGTCAACTGTTTTCATTGTTTGAGGAGTCTTCTGAAAGAACAGAGTTTGATGGTTGAAAAAGCCCTGATTGTAAACAACGTTTTCCATAAATTGCATTAGTTTAGATATTTTCTGTATAAATATATATAGCATCTGCAGTAAACCTGAAAAAGTCTTAGATAAGAGCAACTATTGCATTCTATGTTTTTTATCTGGCAACTTGTTCAAAATAATAGTATGTAAATGATAATTGCTTTACAAGCAGTTATTTGTGTAATCCTGTATAACTATAAGATTTAATATGAGTCCCACTAAAACAAAACAACAACCAAAGCAACGGGTAAAGCTCAATTTTAAAGACTTTAATCGAGGCTATTACGTAATCCACTAAATAGGTTGGTCAGAAACTCATGCTCTTATGTTCATAAGTATTAAGATGAAAGAAACTAGGATTAAACTTAAAGCAAGACTTACTGACTGATATCAAAAATGCGAAATTATTTCTCAAATAGCACATACCTCCTCTACAATATTGTATTTACATTGTGCGCTGCCACTAATTGTAGGCGTCACGAGCAGATGCACGAGTTCCTTAGCTTGCTCGCCACACCCTTGTCGTATATTGTTTTCTATACAAAATGTTGCTTCTTGAACTCGTCTGAAAAGGAAATGGAAGTGTTGTTATCCAGAGGAATAGGTAATGTGAACAGTCTGTTTATTGCTGGTAGTACTATTATTGTGATTATTTTTATGATTATAAAAATTGGAGGGGAATGAAATATTCAAACAGTACATAGGCCCTGACAGGGATAAATTGAAATATTAAAGTTTTACGTCACAACTTTGATATTTTACAACGAAACTGCACCTTTCAATGGATTATTCATTGCATACACACGAGCACGTGTAAATGGAATGTCCAATGTTAACACATCACCGTTAATTTATTGCCATTTTTGCCATTCAGTCCAGATCATCTGTTTATTGGGGTTACCCGAAATATACCTTTTTTGTATAATAATTTTTAGGGGGCGGAGAGTTGTACGCCTAAATTGCATCAGCACAAACTAGGACAAATGGCGAATGCAGCTTTAACTGAAGAAATCCCACCCCAAGGTGCATCTCCGGATAAAGCTAGTATTTCAGGTATGGATATTACCCGGGTAGAACCATCGACATTCCTAACAGCATTTCGACATTTTCTTCACATCAAAAGAATTCTACTTCTCGAGTGAGGTATTGATCTAAAAGAGACGCGTCATTCGAAAACCACCTGTCCATGCGGGAGGCCCCTGTGTCTTTTTAGTATTTTATGAAGAACGTCGTTGAAATGAACAATAGCAGTTATAATATTTTTTTTTGTTATTGAACTTACTTCTTAGAGTGGTAACTTACCTACAGAATTGTTCTGTGGGTTGGGTATATATATTGGGAACGGTATTGTTTAGCTTGCTTTTGTAACACCATTCTGATTTCTGGCCTCTCGTGGAATAACATGTCATGTATTGTGCGTAAACTGGAAGTTCAAGAAAAACACATTTTTACATAAACAGTGTAAATATGGAAAGCCGATGTAATAAATTTAATTTTGAATTTCTGGAAGTGCACCCTTGTGAGTTTAGATTTATGGTACCATTATAGATCATTTAAAATGCAATATTTTCGCATTTTATGGTATAAAATTGTTAAAATTTTTGATATTCTTATGATATGATACCACAGAAACTGCTCAAGAACCCTTTTGTAATAACTTGTAGTCTGAATAAAAGCTTTGCACATAGTAAGTAAATGAACCAGTGCCAGGGTAACAACTGGTGTCTAAACATATAATTTTCAAACTTTTGACCATAAAATCAAATCACTTATCAGTTCCCTTTTGCGAACTAAAAACTTAAACACTTTTTAACATTTATCCCATCGACTTACGTTCATATAATCTTTGTGTAGTACACAGATCTGTAAGCTCTTCTTGTATACCATTATAGTTGACTATAGCCTCTTCAACTTGCTTTTGTGAGGACTGTGGACAGTCCTTCAGTAACTTAGATACGCACTGCATCGCTTTTAAGTAGGAACTGGAAAAAAACCGGGAGAAAGATGAGATAGGTTAAATACTCGTGCTTTGGCTATATGTTGACCCACTGCTGACCCACTGCTGGGCCATCCGGATTCTTATAAATAGCAAATGCGGACAACGCGGACATACGCGTGTTTAAATACAGATCACACAACGTGCTGTCGCCAAAACTGCATTCAGTGGTTTTGTCAAACAGCCTGTGTAATCCATGCCTAAATTAAATATCTTGAATCTTGAATCTATTTTGATTGATGTAGTTCAACAAACTTTATAAAGTTCTTGCCAGAATATTTAAGTGATACTGCTTTTCAATGCAAAAAGAAAACAAATTATATAAACAAACTAAATTATTCAAAATGAGTTTGGTAATTCGTGGCGGAAGAAATTGGCATGGGATTATTAACTAAAAGAGAGCAGATAAACTATTAATAGATGTATGTCATGATAATTTGATATATGGGCCATAAAACAGACGGCAATCATTCCCACTAATATGTGGTGAATTAATGTAATATCTTAATAAATATTTCAAATGAAGTAGCTCTGAAACATCAGACACCAGGCTGCTGTGTATTTATGTTCTCGTTTCATGCATTAAATAATTTGTCAAAAATGAAGTTAATATTCTATAACGTCTATATGTGCATGTTAATTTATTGTTATTTGCTAAATAATTTATTGTCATTTGCCATTATTACATCTCTTTGAAGAATAGATGGAAAATTGCTAGATCTGTTTAGCATCTTATGACGCACGTGCACTACCGGAGATCACGGCTTGCACCGGGACGTTTCATATTCAATGCGTTTTCGCCTTTGACGCATTCTATAGTTTTAATTTACCATGTACACTAAGATGGACAGTTTTTTTTTAAAAAAAAAACCAATTTGTAATATAAAGATACGAAAAAAAAAAGGAGATAGCGATGACCAGCGCGGCAATATTACACAAATCTATTCTCTACGTCCATATTTTTTGTTTTATTTAGCTTACACATATTTTCGGCTAAACTGCTTGGTAAACTGTCTTTTACAAAGGAAAACTGATGTCCTCTACAGGAGTAGGTTATGTCCCAGATACATGTATTGTCAATTGCAACGTTCCTATTTGTGATATTTAAGATGTCGGGTGGAGATAAAGAAAACATTTTTTTTGCATTACTTACCTGCAATAAGCTCGGAGTATTTCAATATCTATACCGGAAAACAGTTTTTGGTCATTACGGTCAAGGTAGAGTTTCTGTGTACTGTAAGGTCGAAAACACGCCTCGGCATCGCTCTTCAACGTCTCTACATCCGGGCACTGTGCAACAACCGTCTGTGGCCATAGAATCACTGAAATCATAGTATACAAAGAGCAATATAATATACAAAAGTTCTATTTATAAAATGAAAATAACGAAAAATCAAGAAATCAACTAGTGATAGTGATTTCAGGTTGTATGTATGTAAGAAACAACACACCTGGACCTGTTTTAATATCAAAGTTGTTTCCACTACGCTATCTTTTTGCTTCCATAAATTGAACAGTTTAGATATTCTGTAAAGTTGCAGCTAAATTAGAAAGATTTCAGTGTGAAAATTGAACGTAACTATACGCGAATTTGGAATGATGTTTTTGTTCTAGCTTCTGTGTAAAACGCTTGGAACTATGTATCAAGTTTTGCTATTGAATACCAGTTCCTAAAGGAATGGAATTTGCCTGTTTGACTTCTTACCGTCTGCGTTCGATACGACTTATAATTCAAGTTACTACCGTTTGTGTTCAAGTCGATTTATGATCGTCAGCGTCCGATTCGACTGATGATCCGATTATTCAACTTATTATCTCCTGCGTCCGAGTCAGTATTTATTACCATCTGCGTCAGTCCAAGCTGACATATTATATTATCGCCCGAGTCCGAGTTAACTTACTATCGTCTGAGTCCAAATAGACTTATTATCGCCTGCGTCCGAGTGGACTTATTGTCTGCCTCAATCGCCTGCGTTCGACTTTGCTTATTATCGTCTGCCTCTGAGTTGACTTATTGTCTGCCTCACTCTCCTGCGTTCGACTTTACTTATTATCGTCTGCGTCTGAGTTGACTTATTACCGTATGCGTCCGAGTTGACTTAGTGTCTGCCTCACTCGCCTGCGTTCGACTTTACTTATTATCGTCTGCGTCCGAGTTGACTTATTGTCTGCCTCACTCGCCTGCGTTCGACTTTACTTATTATCGTCTGCGTCCGAGTTGACTTATTTCCGCCTGCGTCCGAGTTGACTTATTGTCTGCCTCAATCGCCTGCGTTCGACTTTACTTATTATCGTCTGCGTCCGAAGCTAATAACATAATCGTGTCTGTACTTCAGTAATTGTTTTGTCCACAGGAAAGTAATACCCCAGCAAATGGCATGCTTACGTTACTTAGTATAAAGGACATAAAGGCATTCTAACGATGAACTAATCAGCTGCTGAAAGCTTTGGTCTCGTTAAATGATAAAAAGTAGTGTATATATATTTTAAACAACTACAGGAACCAACCCGGAAACGAATTCAAGATAGGCGCTCCACGGGAGCCAAGAACCAAAGAATGTCTTACCAAAATCAAAGGCGGGGGATTTTGTGGCGCTGTGGTGCATGTTGACGATGTTTTCCGTTTTATGTTGATTCTAATCAGGGCCTTGTTTACTTGGATTCTGAGTTATTGCCGCGAAGATTTAATGAAGGTATCCTGGGATGTTAAATCATATGTAATAATCCATTCATGCGATACCAACTATATCAACGGCAAAGATTTCTGTTTCAAATTTAATGGTGTATGTTTTGTGGGTCCTGGGGGATGAAAAATCTCAGCGATGCTATAAAGATAGGGTGGTGATTACTTAAACATTCCATTATATACCTCAACATCCAGCACGGCACAATATACAGTATTTCGGTGATATAATGCAGGGATGTTGGAATGAAACCGTAGACATAAAATCTTTTGAAATAAAAAAAAAACATCCTATTAAAATATTCTAACTGAAAAACAAACCAATGAGGTAGAATATATTCTCGATACAAATGAGTCTACATTCGTAGCAAAAATGAATCAAAACAAAAAACGTTCACTACGACACTTTCATGGATTTGAACTGTGTTCGTAGAGAAAAAAAATGAATCAAAACAAAAAAAAATAACTTTCACTACGACACTTTCATTGCTTTGAACTAAGGTAGAGCATTAGTGCCAAGTGCTTGTTTTTATTAGACCGAAATACGAACTATCAACTTGCTAAATACTGTTTCATCTCCTCTTCCGTTAAATTTGAATGTCCGTACGTCTGTCAAAATTAACACTAATCAGAAGACACATCTGTAACATACCTTTAAATGGTACTTATAGGTAACGGACATGAGCAAGGAGCAAAACGTAACTATAGTATCTGCATGTACTTAAATTTATCCTACCCTAATTCTTATATCACCTACCCTGGCTTCTAGAGCTACTTCAAATTTCAAACTGTGGCCAGGATATATACCTACAGGTAGAAAACTTTCCAGGTATGGTCAAAATAGTGATAATTTATACACTTATTGAATGGCTTTAGTCAAAATCAAAACCATTGCCTACGGACAATAGGACCGAAGATCATTGGTTTTGACTATTGACCAGCAACCTCTTCAGAAAGTTTTTTTTTATTACATGACATCAAAATTAATTTCCACAATATTATTTCAGAACACAACCCGGTCACCTTCTCCAATTACAGAGCTTCCCCAGGTTCCCGTGATCTTAAACGGTAGCCAGGACTTATAACTACACGTGCATGTAGGCTATGGCTATATTTCGTTGCCATATATCCTAGAAATGAGTCGAAAAGTAGTGGAATGTTTTAAAATAAGAACACTACCTTTCATTACCTCTATAGGAACCCAAGAGTTATCAAAGTTACCTGATCTTGACCAAAACCTAAACATATATGTTCATATAATACTATTAGTATTTCAAAATTTCGAGACAGTAAATCGAAATTTCGAAAAAGTATGTTGAAATTTCTAGTTAATGGTCCACATTTCGAGCTGATAAATTAAAATTTCGAGTAACGCATCTCAAAATTTCGACTTAAGTATGTTAATAAAAACATGCACTTGCAACCAATGCTCTACCGCATAAAACTCAGTGTATTCCAAAATAATGTACACATCCTCAAACCTAAAATCAAAGAAATAACCTAAATTCGTCTAAAAACGAGATTTTTTCCCCCGAAATGTGCAAAGCAGTACGAAGAAAATATACTAGGACGACAGTGACAATACGCATGCTCTGATAAAGCAAAATGTATACTGCAAGCTGTTGAAATAGATATGAGCCGCGCCATGAGAAAACCAACATTGTGCGTTTGCTACCAGCATGGACCCAGACCAGCCTGAGCATCCGCGACGTCTGGTCAAGATCCATGCTGTTCGCTAATGGTTTCTCTAATTGCAATAGGCTTTGAAAGCGAACAGCATGGATCCTGACCAGACTGCGCAGTTGCGCAGGCAGGTCTCGATCCATATGCTGGTCGCAAACGCACTATGTTGGTTTTCTCATGGCGCGGCTCATATTGTGTAAAAATGAGAAACGTTTACTCAGAACTTGAAATGATTCGAAATACCAAAAGAATGAAGTTCAGTGCTATAGCTAGAAGTAAGGAAAAACATAATCCATAAGAAGATCTTTTATGACCAGAAAATAAAACAACACGAGCCATACAAAATCTATCGGCGAAGACCGCTTGTGCATTTTTCTTCGCACTGGAGGGCACGTGGAAAGAACCAGCGGACACTGGCTACTTTATACATATATCTTAACATTAGCATTGTAGTCACAAAGAAAAGATTGGCGGAATGAGTGGTAATGCTATTAAAAGAAAGAAAGACAAAAACAGCCCAACAATTTACGAAATGGTAATAAACAAAAGTCACAATAAAAAAGAGGCATTTTTATTTTGAGAAAGAGCGTGGCTCCACCATAAACGAGCAGTCATATAACGGTGGCTGGTTATACAATGTGAAACATATCAGAAAAAAGTCAGATTTTACATATTATACATGATGGAATAGGAAGCTTGAACCTGTAGTTTACTGGCGCTAGTTTTACGCCTTGTCGAACCTTGATAAACTCGACATTATTTATACACAAAACAGCTGGAACACGGTGCTAAATCTTCACAATAAAAACAAGCTCTGTCGACAAAAATATCACTCCTGAACAGTTTTTTACGAAACAGAAGCGAAAGTAACAAATATATAGACGATGTGTGGTAATGCCTTAAGATATATTTATGCTGAAACGAAAAATGATGCTGTCACTTTGTCTAAGCGGCAAACTGTCACTTGTTGTTGATTTGTTGTTTCCCGGTAATTGTTTTTTGTGGGTGCATAAGTTCGCTAGATGCACCGTGCGTTAGCAAAAATTTCGCTGCAGGTAAACACGATACATTCTCTTTAACAGGAATGAAATAACGAAATGCTACTGGCACCAAAACCAACCATTAAGAACAGTACCTTAAATCAAAATATTGTTACAATTAAATTGATAAACTGAAAATATCTAGCTTTCATTTTCACCCCTTTCTAGATATATACTTAGCAATAATTCAATGTAATAAGCTGCAATTTTCGAAAAAAAAAGCTGATATTAATTAAGTTACTTCAAACGTTCGTTTCATTATCAAAAACTACCTAAATCTTGTTTGTTTCATATCAAACTGTTTGAAAATAATCTTACTTTGCACAAATTGAATGTTTTTGATAAGTTTCAAAGGGAATATATGAATTTTCCATTAACAATTATTGCCGGTAATGAGGTAAAATTTCCTCTATTAACAATTTGCAGCCGAAAATAAATTAGCAAATCGAACTTGGTTCAAAAATGAAGATTACAATAATAAATGTAAACGCTCTGTGGGTTTAATTACCTCCTGTCATTTTTTTATGGCGGTAAAGTCATGAATAAAAAACTAACAACATCATTTTGTAATGCGACACGTTGATATCTTTATAAGATTATCTCTAAATCGGGCGCAGACAGCGTGAAAATAAAATATTAATATTTTCGCCATAAATTCAAACACGAGATAACTAGGTAATTGAACATAAACGTTCTACCAGCGTATCGTCTGTTCAGTACCAGATGAAAGCGTCTGCGTCTTTAATTTTTATTTACTTACAGCAGTTTTGCACTGTGTTGACGATATGTATGTGGCTTGCACAGTTGCATGTTTTGCCGATTTAACAGCTATGATTAAAGATTTATCACTTTGTCCTTTAAATATGAAATCTGTTTACGTAAATCAGAACAAGTTTGCCAGAATCCTTATAGACAAAACTAACCATATGATACCATTTCAGCAGTAACCAGCTAGAATCCTTACATACACAAACGTAGCTGTATGATATCGTTTCAGCAGAAACCAGCTAGAATCTTTATACAGCCCTAACCGTATGATGCCATGTCAGCAGTACCAGCTAGAATCTTTGAACAAACCTAACCGTATGATACCATTTCAGCAGTAACAAGCTAGAATCCATATACGGCCTAACCGTATGATACCATTTCAACAGTAACCAGCTAGAATCTTTATACAGTCCTAACCGTATGATACCGTTTCTGCAGTAACCAGCTAGAATCCTTATACAGTCCTAACCGTATGATACCATTTCAGCAGTAACAAGCTAGAATCCCTACGCAGTACTAACCGTATGATACCAATTCAACAGTAACCAGGTAGAAGCCTTATACAGTCCTAACCGTTTGATACCGTTTCAGCAGTAACCAGCTAGAATCCTTATACAGTCCTAACCGTATGATACCATTTCAACAGTAACAAGCTAGAATCCATATACGGCCTAACCGTATGATACCATTTCAACAGTAACCAGCTAGAATCCATATACAGTCCTAACCGTATGATACCATTTCAACAGTAACCAGCTAGAATCTTTATACAGTCCTAACCGTATGATACCGTTTCTGCAGTAACCAGCTAGAATCCTAATACAGTCCTAACCGTATGATACCATTTCAGCAGTAACAAGCTAGAATCCCTACGCAGTACTAACCGTATGATACCAATTCAACAGTAACCAGGTAGAAGCCTTATACAGTCCTAACCGTTTGATACCGTTTCAGCAGTAACCAGCTAGAATCCTTATACAGTCCTAACCGTATGATACCATTTCAACAGTAACAAGCTAGAATCCATATACGGCCTAACCGTATGATACCATTTCAACAGTAACCAGCTAGAATCCATATACAGTCCTAACCGTATGATACCATTTCAACAGTAACCAGCTAGAATCCTTATACAGTCCTAACCGTATGATACCGTTTCTGCAGTAACAAGCTAGAATCCCTACGCAGTACTAACCGTATGATACCAATTCAGCAGTAACCAGGTAGAAGCCTTATACAGTCCTAACCGTTTGATACCGTTTCAGCAGTAACCAGCTAGAATCCTTATACAGTCCTAACTGTATGATACCATTTCAGCAGTAACCAGCTAGAATCCTTACAGAGTACTAACCGTATGATACCGTTACAGCAGTAACCAGCTAGAATCCTTATACAGTCCTTACCGTTTGATACCGTTTCAGCAGTTACCAGCTAGAATCCTTATGTAGTACTAATCGTATGATACCATTTCAGCAGTAACAAGCTAGAATCCTTATGTAGTACTAATCGTATGATACCGTTTCTGCAGTAACCAGCTAGAATCCTTATACAGTCCTAACCGTATGATACCATTTAAGCAGTAACCAGCTAGAATCCCTACGCAGTACTAACCGTATGATACCGTTTCAGCAGTAACCAGCTAGAATCCTTATACAGTCCTAACCGTTTGATACCATTTCAGCAGTAACCAGCTAGAATCCTTATGCAGTATTAATCGTATGATACCATTTCAGCAGTAACCAGCTAGAATCCTTATACAGTCCTAAACGTATGATACCGTTTCAGCAGTAACCAGCTAGAATCCATATACAGTCCTGACCGTATGATACCGTTTCAGCAGTAACCAGCTAGAATCCTTATACAGTCCTAAACGTATGATACCGTTTCAGCAGTAACCAACTAGAATCCATATACAGTCCTGACCGTATGATACCGTTTCAGCAGTAACCAGCTAGAATCCTTATACAGTCCTAAACGTATGATACCGTTTCAGCAGTAACCAGCTAGAATCATCGTTTGATACCATTTCAGCAATCCAGCATATATAACCTGTATGATACCGTAACCAGCTAAAATCCTTACACAACTCAACCATGTATCTTTAGAATCTAACCGTATAATACATCAATACTAGCTTAAATCATTTGGCACAATTTATAACTAACATACTACGACAAGAAAAAAAAACGGTTCGTTCTCCGATTTTTTTTTCTCAACATTATATTTTCGCCAAAATTGAAATATAAACATCTGTCATATAGTTATAAATAATCTGTCAAAAATACTGTTTATATTTCATAAATAAATATGAACTGACAGAAATCAGAATCTGTATTGCAAGAGGTGGGAATGCAGTACCATTCATGAACAAGTGAAATGATCATTTCTTTGTTGAGGAGTTCATCATAATTTTTGGTTAAGATAAAACAAAAGCTTTATATGTCAGTAAAATCAGTAACAATTATGTTGTCTACTGCTTTAGCAATGCAGTAATAAATCGAGTTTAGCTGTATATATACATGTATTTATAATTTAGACTTTTCCGAATTTATTGTCATAAAATATAAGACTTATATTATACGTTTCGATATTTTATAATCTTGACTGTGTTCATTTACCTTGTAAAGATTCTGTTATGAATTTAACCACATTTTTACAGATTATAAACATTTAGCATATCTGCCCAAACCGTGGAACCAAACTGGGTATACTGACGTTCAGAAGCCAACAGAACGGAGAGTTTTGAGTTCACTAATGAACAGAATCAAGAAGCATGCGGAGTGAACGCTAGCCCCACGCTGTGTTTATGTTTCTGTTTCAAATCCAAGCTTATTACTGAACCTTTCAAATTCGTATCGCGCGTGGATCAGCACCACATAACGCAGAAACAAACATTCTTTACTAAAAATAAAACACGTAACAGAAAGGTTACAATTCTCATAAAAATATAATTTCTGTAGGTTCATTCTTCCTACAAAACTTCCTTGTTTAATTTTAAAACTTCGCATGAGCTTCTGTTTCAAACTGATTCAACTTAAATTTATTTGCAAAGCGCATTCAACATTGTTGCTGTTGCAATGTAGTCTTGTGAAATCATTGAATATTCTAACTCTGACACGAAACCATCAAAGTAAATTAATGTAGGACATGCATTGTGACCAGCTGACGAGATCACGATGTATCAACAACTAATTTTGGCGGTAACCGCCTCCTATTGAAAGGCAAGTTCTTGAGAATACGGTTCATGTATGAGCTGACGAGACTGGATCAGAACAAGGAGAGAGAGACCGAGGTTGACTTATGAGCTCGGAAATACTTTCTGATGGGATGATTATTCAATGTGCTTATGGGGACATTAGGACCAGTTGACGAAATCATAGCTTAGCGCGTAACTTGCGCATAGACAAAGGCTATATAGGATGAATGTTGGATAACATAACGTAAGAATACAATATGTGACATGAACACCATGGAACAAGCTGAATTTATCAATTCAGAAA
The DNA here is from genome assembly GCF_021730395.1 of Mercenaria mercenaria. Classification (NCBI taxonomy): domain Eukaryota; kingdom Metazoa; phylum Mollusca; class Bivalvia; order Venerida; family Veneridae; genus Mercenaria; species Mercenaria mercenaria. The sequence goes on along the minus strand of NC_069373.1, from coordinate 78,297,864 downwards.
TCGGTCTCTTTATCGACAAATCACGTGTTTTATTGCACCCACACATGTTTGCGCTTCGAACAATCTACATATTGATTCCGATAACGGTTTAACGTCCTGACACCTTCTGGTCCTTTTCCGCTGGTTCCCATACACGTGTTGCACGTTTATGGGCATTTTTGTTGTAAAGTGAAATGTAATTTACAATTTTTTACATGAAGCTGGGAGCTAAAAGTCACTTACGCGATCTGACATTAGATACTGGGGATGAGAAATGAATTATGTCAGGAAAGAAACACGCTGTCACCCCAGTGTCATTTACATATGATACCTCTTCTAATAAACTATCTCATTTGCATACATATTTTCGGAATGATACCATTGTCCCATTAAAAAAAACTTTTAAGGGCAAAGCATGGAATCATAACCTCTGTAGCACCCAGAAGATGACGGTGTTACTGCTGAAAGAACTACAGCAAGATGCAATTCTGACTGGTTGCTTTCTTTTATGTGTTTTATTGTTTTCGTTTCGCATTTACTGCTGACAAATGTTAAAAGCCACTGAAATGCTAATTATTCTAATATTTTAAATTTGTAGAAAAAAATACATATAAATCGATACTCGTATAAAAAAAAAATCCACAACATGCCAGATAATATGAGCTTATTATGTGTGCAGATCTGCCGGTTCAGAGCATAAGTAAACTTTGCAGAAGCCTCAAAAGACATTTTTTGTATGACACTAAACTTTTGTTTCGAACAGGACAGTCCTCGTGGTTTGACCGTTTTGTATAATGGCGTATGCTTGTCTTAATTTGGATGTGCTATTATAAATATATATTTAAATATGGTTAAACTATGGAGTTCCCTCTATTTACGTGAAGTAATTATTTGTTATTTTTCTCATATTGTCTTACACGTATCCCACACATTTTCCATGAACCAAAACTCTAGTAAACAAATAAGATATATGATTTATACACTGTACAGTGAGTTTTATGATGATTAAAATACTTCGAACTTTGTCATCTTGTTTACCTGGTAATTGTGTCTGTATAATGCATAATGATCAATTCTCTCGAGTCTTAAAGCCTACATTAATATATGGTAGGGGCGCATCGTAAAAATGCAAATATTCCCCACAATGCGATTAAATTGCAATTAAGAACAGTTCCATGGTTAATATATTGCATATTAAATTATGAAAAATAGTTCCCAAGGCTTTAATCATCACTACGCAGAACCAAAGCAGGAAATTATTTAGTATACAAATGACAAGTGCGGAGTTCAGCCAGAACGAAGACAACGTTTTATGTTAAACCAAAAAGCAAATAATAAAGCTTTAAGCATTTTTACACGGAAAAGAAAATATTTGACAAATAAGCAAAGCAAAAACAAAAACAAAAGTCAAAGGGACATAATTCTTTGAAATATGTGCACGTGTAGGCGTGTCTTTCATATAAAATTCGTCATTTAATTATGAACGTACCATTTTTTATAAACTTTCGGTTAGAAATTTTTTCATTTTGTTTTAAAAAAACGTGCTTATTGTTACATGGGAATTTTGATGCCCAAAGTACTTTAAGAAATGCGTGTGGATCAGTTAAAGTGGTAATTTGGCATAAAGAGGTTTATGTGGGCGTTCAGCCCAGCGGTATTGGGATCGAACCCTGAAGACTAATTTTTCAGGATGTACGGAAGAAATTTCAGATCTCAAATTAAAACAAAATTTAAATGCACGTGTTTTGTATAAAAAGACATTGTCTTTTTTTCTTACATTTCTTTAAGTTTGCAGTAGGTTAAGTAAAAGCATAAACGTCATCAGCGTATATTTTAAACATGACATATTTTGCAGCATATTTACTAATATTTTTTGTTAACATGTGACTTTCTTCGTGTGCCCCGCGGCTTGTAATATTTCATCTATGATGAAAACTTCAACAAAATATGCTTGCTTGATAAAGTTAATAGAGTATATCAATAATAATGATGGGGGTTCTCGTTAATGAATTATTCTCTAGAGCTCTTGTTGCTAATTAGAGGGAGCAAGGTGCGTATCTAGACAGTGGAAAATGACAGAGGGCTGCGGGTTCTCGGGAACAGTTAGAATGTACACCATGTAACTGGCTGATTATGGATATGTTATATATTTTACTCGTTGACTGCTGTTTAATAAGCATGAGTCATTTACTATAAATATAGAGATTTCAGAAGCAGTTTGGGTGTGGAAATGACAGAGGCTGCGTTGGAACGTGAATTACACATGTAAACTGCTGATTATGGATTGTTATATGTATTCACATCGTTGACGAGTTTGAATATCATGATCATTTACTAAAATATAGAGATTTCAGAACATTTGGTGAAAGCTGGACCAGTAGATACAATGTAAACGTGATTTTTATTGTTGACTGCTGATTCAGAAGTCGTTGGGGAGGGGGATATCGTATTTACGTAAAATATAAATTTATTTCAGACACATGGTGTAACTTTCTGAAGAAATATAAAAGAAACAAATAGTGCAATGGCTGAAATAGCAAACAATTATTTTGTCCCATACGGTTAAGATTTTACGCTGTATCTATTTCAAACCGATGAAGTATTCTTGTCTGGTAATGTCCTTCAAAAATCTTCCTACTAACCACAAACTAATCCAAGGAAGGCATATTAACGCTACAGGCTATAACTATGTCATTACAAACGAGCAAAGAAGGATGTTTACATTTCTGAAATCTCGATGAAAAAATCACCTGAACGCCTTATCGAACTTCAGGGTGCGCAACTCTCCTAAACTAAGGGGGACGGAAAGATAAAAATATATATCTGAACGCCTTATCGAACTTTAGGGGGTATAACTCCCCTAAACTAAAGGGGACGGAAAGATAACAATATATATCTGAACGCCTTATCGGACTTCAGGGGGCGCAACTCTCCTAAAACTAAAGGGGACGTAGAGAGAGAAAAATATATGTATAGAAATGTGGTGAACTTATAGAAATGCTCATGTATGCAATAGTCTAAAACGCAAATTAATATTTAAACAGAAGTCGATAGAAGCGGCAGAAAAAAAAAGAAGAAAAATCTCCCCATAACGTATATGGCGTATAATTTCAGGGCAAACTATCATCAATAATTCATTACAAACAATTTGTCAGAATGTATAATTATTTCTACTGAATAATCGGAGCTTTTATTGAAATCATCCGTGAGGGCTCAATTCACATATTATATTTATCTAACATTACAAACACGATAAAATCATTGTTATTTTTTACTCTCTGAATTTTGTATAGCATTAAGTTGTAGTATAGTTTGGAATAAAAATAATAATAAACGCATCATGTTTTACCTGAAACACTCGAGTGCAGATAAGCCCTGCTGGCTTTGTACTGGATCCGATTTATACTGCTACATTACCAGAATAATTTATAGAACTAATATTGAAACACATATAAATTGTTTTACACATCTAACGTAAGTAATGTCTTACATAACCAAGCGAACAATCCTGTAAAATGTCTCGTTTTTTTGTTTTTTGTTTTTTTTAGGTTAAAAGTTATATCAATAGATATATTTAGTGAAGTTAAATACTTTTGAGATAAAATGTTTTAGTGAATGATGGGCACGGGATATCGTTAAAACGTTTGAAAATATACACTAATTACGTTTCCTTTCTTTTTCATTGTTACAGTTTGTGTTGAAAAGGCATCACGTGACTCAAAACATATTGAAAATTCTGTATGGACAATCGCCTCATGAAAATGAAAAAAGATATGATTAATATTTCTGTCTGTCAAACAGATAGTCAATGATGATTATAAGAGATGACAACGATAACCAAAAACATACATTAGCCTTATCTCCCATTTCTAATATTCTAAATGTAAATATGATGATGTTTCACAATGGGTGTATGAGATTTCAATGATAACGGACAGACAGACAGTCGGGCTGATGTTCATGGACACTAAGATGACCCCTTGGGGGTCAAATAATCGCATTGTAATGTTGATATGCGTAAAAACCACCTCATTATTTATAGTATTTCAGATATGCATCAATTCAAAATATATTCGTTTTCAATTGTTATCATCAATCTGAATCTCCGTTCTAATTCAAAGATTAAAATACATTATAATTTATTGTAATGTTCTTTATATCTGTTTTGTTTCAAATTTATGTCTGTCTTCGGAAAACAATTAGAAAAGCTAAATTTGTGTTCATAATATTTGGATCGCTAATTTTAAAAGTCAATGTAAACAATTTTCTATGCAAATGCCTATTTGAGGACCATGAAAGCCGAAAAATCCGAAAAGAGCGTCTCCTCTGTTCTATTCTATTTTAGTTCGGGAAACAATTCGTACTATCTTCATGAGGTTTTGCAGAAACAAAAAAAAAAGCAAACAGCAGTAGGTTCTATAATTATTGATTTCTCTCGATTCTTATCTGTCCTGACATGATATGTATCTAAGCAGACGAACTTATTGTTTTATAATGTAGATTGATTAGTGCTAATGACGTTATTGTGTAACCCCTGTAATCATCTCGGCATTGTCAGATCCGTAGCAGACGAAAAATTCTAAGCAGACGATAACCTGGATATATTTTTGTTTGTTAGGAGAATATATGGTACCTGACTATCTTATGGAAAAACAATATTTTTTTAACGTATTCATGTATTAAAGCTACAAATTTGACAAATTTTTGAACAATGAGATCTCAAAAGTTTATAAAGATTAAAATAGCTCTTGATTAAAACTTTACATTTTTATTTCTCTAAGTATGCCCTTCTAAAGTACGCTTTCATGACCAAAAACTATAAGAGCATTATTTGGAACCATAGAACTCAAGCAAGCAAAACAACAGCAGACTCGGTTTGAAATATGCAACACACCCCACGCCCCTATGTACCGTCTTAGACGGAATTCTATCATTGTATAACTGAATCCACTCCATGATCCCAAAGTTTCAGCAAAATACAAATGGTATATTATCTATTCTGTCCAGTTATTCAGTTCAGCATATTAAATTTATTATCATTAAGACAGTTTTATCACACTCGTTAGTGTTACTTAATGTATTCGGACCAGTCGTATAATACTATATTCTTAAAACAATATCTCCACACAGCGGCAATTTACATGTGTTCAAGTTGCTTTAAATGTAGAATATTTACGTACATTGATGAGACAATAATAAACAAATAAAATCTGTGTTTAATGCAGGTTTTCGCCGTTTTTTTTGTCATTTTTCTATGTAACATTATACATTTTTATGCCAAACTGAGAAATATTCGAGCATAAAGCAAATTTTCACCCTATCTCTGAATGAGCTGCTTTAATGGTACTGGTATATCGGGTGTTGAGCTTGACAAAATACCCATTGTCATATGACGAAAATAGGGAAAGCGCAACTCATAAAATATACGTGCAATGTATCATTAAATTTTCATCAGGCTGTTACGTTCGTTTCAGCAATTTCGCGATATAACGACAGCAAGTGGGAATTGTCCTTTTATAGTTCCATCAACAAGTGTCTAGCAGTTTCTGCCATTGCCACTTTCAGTTATTTTCTATGAATATTGCAACAATATTGCAAATGAAACGAGAGATGCCAATTAAAGTAATTGGTGCATTTGTGCGTTATCGATGCTGCCAAAAATCAAGTAAAATTATACATCACTCACAAAAGTCAATATTATCCTGCAACAACATATTCGTACTAATATAAATGCTTATGTTTCTGCTCTTCCATGTAATTGAGTGACTGGTTTGAGATTTCGGTTTCAACGGTAGGCGTTTAATGCAACGCAGAGGAAAACATGACCAAATTAGAAATTTTCATAATCGGTTTCCACTCAATAAATATATTTTTAAAACATATTAGAAAACTTCTGGACATTTATTACAATCCTTATAATGTATATTGTGTCATTTGCTTTTCACTGACATTTCTAACCATTATTTTAGAATTCTTATCCTTACTCATAATTAAAATGAATTGTCTTAGAAGCTCTACTGCAATGTTTTTTGCATGTATACGTATTAGCCAAAGACCTATCCCCATTATTTCATCAAAACAGACACAAATTGGAAGACTCTATGTCATATGGGGAGGGGGTTTGAAGTGGGGGAGGGTGGGGGTAAATGGGTTAAGGAATATGTTAATGAACCTGTGCAATATGTCAAGCCTGTCTGTAACTCTGACAAGTATTATAGATTATAGTGTGGTTTAAAGTTTTTGACACATGCTATTTATTACGAAAGGACTGGCACGCATTTTATACAAAATGAAGATCAACAAGATTTAAAACCCTTATCAAACTTATTTACAGACAGAAAAAATCAAATTAATTTGCCCGATGAGTTCATTAGGTTAATCGATCTATTCCAATCAAGCGTATCTGAACAAGGTATGTTTGTTTTAAGGTCACGTCAAGAATGCAGAGGTCAACAGTCATTTTTGATATCAAGTTCTAATGCACTACCTTAACACATAAATAACACATAGTTAACGCCGAGGGAGGCGTTTTGTGCGGTAGTGTGCGCGAGTCTCGTACAATCTAGTCATCAATTATTCAAGACATTTTGTGAAAAAGATATGTCGTCTGCGACAATATTTAAACACGTTTATCTACATTTAGATCTTTTGTCAATGCCAAAGCACTGGGATATAATTTCCGAAGGGCACCGCAGTGAACTAGTATAACGAATTTTGTCACAGGATCAATTTACATAAAATATTAAATACAAAAATGTGTCTGAGACATTTTTCAGATATAAACACCTCTTTAACCGAGAGGCTTTTAAGAATATCGCGTTTTGATCAGCAAAATTGAATATATGTTCCTCTGTGCACAGAAATACAATTTAATAGATTGCAACGATACAATAGGCTCGGTAAAAATAATGCATTTAGGTTAAACTTCACATAAAATTTCAAAGTGTATTGTATGAGGCTATAAAACGACACTCTGCAACAATTAATTGGTATATAGCCTATTAAAACCATTATCTTTGTGTCAAAATCAATAAATGAAACAGCAAAAGCATGTCAGTGAATTCAATTAAGTCAAACAGTGATTAATAATAACCCGAGTATTTCAAGGTTTTATTCTAGTATTTTAGGTTTAAGTAACAGTCACGCATGCAATTTAAACGAATTTCTGAAATTTAACCATAATTTGAACCAAAACATTTTAAATCCTACAGATGTAAAACTTTTCTGTTTCGTGTTTATAATAAACTGCCGGTTTTCACTTATATATTTGTACATTATCAACTGATATGATCGCAATGTTACCTGGTGATTCGAGTATTCCATTAACAGTCCATTACTTTGATATGCACGCCCTTTAACATACTTAAATAGCGATTTAATAACCTGATAATCACTTACTTACCCAAATTTATTATGCAAGTCAGCCGACAGAATGTTAATAAAGATTTCAACGTCAAATAATTCCGCATACATGAAAAACTATTTCTAAATCCTCTCTTCACCATTTCGAATTTTTATCCCAAAAAATTATTGCACAAATTGGAACATAATTATAAGCCTTAACATGTTTTCATGTTTATTTACTCTGTTCAATGAAGGGAATGATACATCCAATCTGTTCTTTATTTACTGACACAAGAATCTTCTGCTTCGTTGGACGCGCGCTAGGAACTAAATCGTCTGCATGTTTTCCTTTCCACGTGAATTCGTTCGTCTGGCCAATCAAAGATTTTCCTACAAATGAACTGCAAAACTTTACAGATTAAGCGTAATGATCCAAAACACGACTATTTTCCTCGCTTTCATAAACACAGATATATGATTATACCCCTCGGTTAGTTAGACGACTAAAATATATTATAAAAATTATTAACTTATTTCAATGTCACCATTTTACGTCTACCTGTCAGCGTTCAACAAATCAAACGTCAGGATTTCCCCTGAGGCGTTACGTTTTATTATTTCAATTATTCAGACATTCATTTTCAAGCCTCTTACTATACGTTATAACACAACTTTCACCGAAAAACAAAAAATGATATTCTTAACTCATCATCCACGCATTAGGCCAACTTGATATATCATATGAATGTATGCAATATATTAATCCAGCGGGCTGATAGGAGGACAGGGGAAGATATCGATGGAAAAGTGCCGAGATATATGCTTGATAAAAGCATCTAGACCGCTCTATCCCCGCTGTTCAAACATACGTAAGCCGATTGTTTGCGGAAAACATAGGGATCATGAAAAATCAAGTTAAACGTAAACATTAGAAATATGTCTCTAACCTTTAGAACAAATATGACCCTGGTCTGTACCAACATACCTAGAGACAAAGCTAATACAAGTGAGTATTTCTTTAGCTCGGTGAATTTTAAGAATACTTCATGTCAAATTTTGATGTAACAAAGAAATAGTTTCTTCAGGAGATATAAGACGATTTAAACTATTTAAAGCAAAACGAATATGAGGAAGTCGCCGATGACCACGATGATGATGATGATGCTGATGATGAAGTTATCAATAATAACAGTTGTTGTTGTTGTCGACGACTTCGTCCTGCTCATCATCATCATCACCATCATCATCATCACCACCTCCAGTCCTGTTTGGCGCCATGTAACCTATACTGTGTTGGTGCGCCGTAAAATCCAAACAAATAAATAAATAAACCTCCACCATCACCACCACCACCACCACCATCATCATCATCATCATCATCATCATCATCATTATCACCACCTCCAGTCCTGTTTGGCGCCATATAACCTATACTGTGCTGGTGCGCCGTAAAACCCAAACAAATAAATAAATAAACCTCCACCATCACCACCACCACCACCACCATCATCATCATCATCATCATCATTATCATCGACAACAACAGCAATAACGACGGGCACTCAATGTGTCGGTTTGATAAAAGGTAAGTAGGTAAAGGTATTTAGGTAAAAGTGACCTTTATCTAACTTTTTATATAATCAATAGATAGCATGAGCAACAAAGCTCTCGTTGGACAATACCAAGTAACAGTTACTTTTCTGGGCTTATTTTACCTCCTGGTACAAATATTGAGTGCCAAGTATTTTTCAGGTCTTTGTATGACGCTGTCAGGGATCGAATTCCGACCCCCCTATCCCAAAGCGAACACTCTACCTTCGAGCTATTGAGCTGGTTTTAAGCAACGAAGCTACCAGTACTATTTTTCACGTCTTTGTACGACGCGGTCAGGGATCGAACTTGTTGTTACTGTTAAGCAGTACTGATACGTTGATGAGAAATTATCTGATGTAAAAAGAGCCTAGATAGCGAAGTGCCATTTATCATGAAATACTTGGGCTTCTTCAATAAACGTTTTAGTCGGGTTTTCATCAAAGATAAAACATGTAAGAGGAAGTACTAAAATGATATTGATTGAGTGTAAATGGATGTCAAGTACCGTAGTTTGTATGGGAACAAAACTCTCCATGGTTCAGGCCTGTAACATGTCTTAAAATGTCGATTAAACAATTAGCTCGAGTTTTCTGTAAATATTTACACAAATACCCACGTGAGGAAAACTTCCGACTTTCACAAATCCATATTTTTTCACTCTGGGCATTATAGCTACTGTCAGCGGGTTCGTATGGGAGTATGTCAGCTTTGATAGCTGTTTTCAGTCTAAATAGTAAAGCTACATAAGGAAAATAATATTGTACATGCCACAGTTCTAGCCACCGGTAAGATCAGTGTTGTAATTGTTTTACAGCAGGATAAAAAGAACGAATTGGAGACATAGTGGGTTGACTATCAAAATATATAAAACAAAGTTTTTCGGAAATCAATATTTCTAAATATAATAACTTCCTAATTCAGTTTGTTATTGTTATTGTTATTATTATTATACATTTATTGTACGGAAGGTATAATTATCTAGATTGCACATTTTTCATGATAAACACACCCAAAGGTGCTTTACATGCGTATGTATAACATTCAGACGGTCATACATATAAACAGACAGACATACACACATACAGACAGACATACAGACAGACAGACAAAAAGGCAGTGCCAAATTCATCCTCTACCAGAGAAGATATATCTGATATTCTGACCAAATAAAGTCCAAACTATGCATGCATGTCCTGATAACTTAGCTTGGGTTTTTGTGGATAAACCTGGTTAAATCTGTGCACGTGCACACAGAGCCTCCCTCAAACTGCATTATTCATCGTCAAGCAGATAATTTTGGTCAGTTGTCCAGTGATAACGGAGGAAGACCACAAGATTCAATCCATACATTACTTCAGACACGGGCTTGGACCTATCTCATTCAAAGCAACTTGCAATGTTCTCCCTGACGGAAGTCTATTCCGCCCGGGATTGAACCATCAGTGTTGGCGATAGTCACATACCTTACCATACGGCAACCGACACGAACAAAAAAAAAAAAGCAAAGACATAACTTATTCGATGATATATTTAGAAGAGAAAAAAAACGAACTAAAAAAAAGAAAAAAAAAGCGCTGTTGTGCTATGTCATGCACATCATAAAACGACGCAGACGACAAACATTTCAATTCCTTACAGTATAATCAAAAACGTAAATTTATACACTAAGTCGTGTTACGTTTTCTAATCGACATTATCCAAGTATGTAAAGTAATTTATTAAGATAAATTTGCGGGTAATGAAAGAAAATGTACGTCTGTATAGAGGAAAATTAATCGACTGAGCTGATAAGTAAGGGTTTTTTTATTGCGTACTTTATTCTTCTCAGTTACGTACAGTCAAACCTATATAGGAAATGGACCTACAACAAGGAACAGCCAAAATAAAATTACGTTTTAAACAATTTCGCTTCTAGTACCTTTTACAGGTACATTTGATCAAAATATATTTTTAATGAATTGCCGGAATTTGCCTGACCCAAAGATCACATGGAAGAAAGGCAGTATTTTGTCTTTTTAAGTACAAATGGATCGAGGTAGATCTACACAAGTGTGAGACTTGCATTGAGAAAAGTGTCATTTTTTTAAAAAAACAGCATTTATATTTACAGAGGATAGGTAAACTAAATTTGACTTGATATTCATATTGATTTAACACTTAAATTCTCAATCATAAGTTAAAAAGCTTAAAATGTAATGCGTTATAGTAGATTTAAACAGAAAAGAAAAGTATAAAAAATCAAGTAGAAACGAAAACATAAAAATTAAAGGTAAAAGCAATGAACTGAGACATAAATATGGCCACCAAAGCATTAAAGAAGGTTACTGTGACGAAAATTGAAATATTCATATAGGCACAATGTATCTAAATGTGTTTTTTCTCTCTCTCTAATTTTCAAATTACCGGCACTAATTATGGTTCTAAAACGTCGTTATTAATGTTTTCTCTACATGGGTCCCCGTCAGTCACACAATCTGACGGTAACAGACAGAGCTACAAACGATTTATTATAGAAATATGACTTTTTTAACAAAAGAAAACTTAAGCCGACCGGTGTCAAATTTCAACATTGTTAAAGCGTCGGGCTTCCAGTGGCGAAAATGACAGTAAATTATACAACTTTACTGTACAACTTTATATAAATGAATAAACAGACCAGGGGAAACGTAATGAATACCCCAAAACCTGATCTGATAATGGTTTAAAATTTCATTCATAAATCAAATCTGTTCCTCTGTTATTACATACAACCACAGTTGGAATCTGATTCTTTATTTATAAATATGAAAAATATGGATTATGTCACAGTAAATTTTGCATATTCTCTCCAGGTTTTTCGATGAAAAAACTTAAGGTTAGGTCTGCATGTAATAAATTTCTCGTTAAGATAAGTATATTAATATTTTAAGGCCAAAGATATCAGTTTCTTGTCAAATTTAGGTTTCATTTATATAAAATACTGTTACGACCAATAAATATTCTTTTTAAGATCGTAGCAATCTGTATTATTGGCTATATGGACAGAAATTATGCTTTAACACACTGGTGTATAGTTTTGTTTGTAGGGTGTTCTTAGTATCTCACACTACCCTCTAATCTCTAAAACGTTGGAGTCGTACTGAGGGGTGTCAGTGATATAGAAGTATAAATTCTAAATTGTAGATATGATTTCACAACATAATTCAGTGTTGAAATGCTTTCGGAAACAGAAAAAAAAATCATTTCAGGCTTTTTGCGAGTTTACACGACTGTTGACAAACACTAATTCGATATTCGATAACACTATGGAGTGATTTTATAACACTGTCGAGTGACTTGATAACACTACCGAGTGATTTGATTCAATACCATTATCGAGTAATTTGACTCTATATCACTATCGAGTGATCTGACTCAATAACACTACCGAGTAATTTGACTCAATAACACTATCGAGTGATTTGACTCAATAACACTACCGCATGATTTGACTCAATAACACTACTGAGTGATTCGATACCACTACCGAGTGATCTGATTCGATAACACTGTCGAGTGATTTGATAACACTATCGTGTGATTTGATTCGATAATACTGTCGAGTGACTCGATAACATTGTAGAGTGATTCGATAGCACTACCGAGTGATTTGATTCAATAACCATATCGAGTTATTTGACTCGATAACGCTACCGGATGATTTCATTCAATAACACTGTTGAGTTTCTCGATAACACTGTCGAGTGATTTGATTCGATAACTTTGTCCAGTGATTCGATAACACTGTCGAGTGATTTGATTCGATAAGACTGTCCGGCGATTCGATAACACTGTCGAGTGATTCGCTGTGATTCGAATTTCGAATCCAATGACACATCCGAGTGATTAGATTCGATAACACAATCGAGTTGCCCTATAACACTGTCGAGTGATTTGATTCGATAACTTTGTCCAGTGATTCGATAACACTATCGAGTGATTTGATTCGATAACTTTGTCCAGTGATTCGATAACACTATCGAGTGATTTGATTCGATAAGACTGTCCGGCGATACGAAAACACTGTCGAGTTTATCGCTGTGTGATTCAAATCTCGAATCTTATGACATAAACCACTCGAGGCAGTGTACTGTGGGGGGCGGGGGGGGGGGGGGGTAATACAAAAATAATAATTACGCTTTCCTTTACTCTCTTTTTGCAACAGAGTAACTGAAAAATAAATGAAACGACCGCCGATGCCTATGACCTCATTGTTTGGCTATGAGAAAAAGGTCATTCGGTATACTTTGGATTTCGATGGGTTCAAATATATAAACACAGTCATATTTCGATCCGTAGAAATCCTTTCAGGTGAAAAATGTATTCAAGAGATAAAAGCACGATTCATCGGACGGAAATCTGTATTTTTCTTTTTTTTCTTCTTTGTTGTAAAAATGAATTGGCAATTGTTCTACCATGTCTCGGGCAACGTTTTATGTGGTGGGTCGTAATTTCTGTATTTTATTACTATACCAATATTGATAATATAGATTTTTACGCGAAAATGAAACTAAATCCGGCAATTACGACTTATTTATGGCATATTTTATATCCTTCAAGAATCGAGATGGCAGGCGCTCTGAGTTTTATCAACAGACCAGGAAATAAAAGGAACTGTGAAACGTGCGAAATTCTCATTAGAAGACATACTTCTCAACTGTAAATAAAGCAATATATTCCGTTAATGAGTGTATCCCATGTTTACATTTTTATCACAGAAATAAATATTGAAGAGATGGTCACAAATATAATTGTAATGACCATAATTGCTATTGACATATTCAAGAAGCAACTGAGGTCACTAGCTCCCATCCCTGAAAATGCAATGACGGAAGATTAGCTGTAAATGATTAAAAACATGCCAAAAGTTCTTTATTTCTGTGTTCTGTATTTATTTTTTTCCTAATATGTAATTTGCGGGACTTACATATACGTTTATATCTAGTAATTTTGTGAACGTGTAAATTCAGAATGGATGAAGATGCCTAAATTTTCTAGTATCGAGTGATTAGAAGCCCATATTTGCAATATTATACATGTACATGCAACATGTATGTAAATTCCGTGGAAAACATGCGAGAATTTATTTGAAGATACACATATATCTTTTATCTCTATATGATTTTCTCTAAAACTTACACGAAAACCGCGTGAAAATCGTGCACGTTCGAGAAAATCAAGCGCGAATTTTCTAATATCTTCGCGAAAATCGGAAGAAGATTATGTCTAATTTTCTGATACAATGATATAAAACATAAAACCGCGATAAAAGTATTCAGTATATTTTAACAGATAGCTGAAAATCTCGAGGAAAGTATGCGAGTATATTATAATGTATGTAAATGACAAGAGAATCCTGCAAGACCTTTCACTAAAAGACATAAAAGAGCATTTCCCCCCTAAATTAATGAAGAATATGTTTAACACATGAAATGTTTCTATTGTTATATTACCAATTAGACTGACTCCCGTCCCTGTGTTTATTCTGTCATATTTTTCTTCATTAACAGTGGAAGTAACTGCAGCAGGTTATTTCTGTACTGGTATTTTTTATTGCCCCTGGCTCCCATAGCCATCCGATAAAATGTGCTACTATTTTAGAGGCTTAAAATTTACTTATAAAAATAACAATGCAGCCCTCATACAGCCATGGAGCCAGAATACATACCAATATATGACCATTTTTACGCTTCCAGGCACTTCTACCATGCAGATTTTCAAATATTGCAACGTGTAATAACTCACCCTCAGTTGACCTTGCACATTTGATTGACACTGACTACACCAGTGACGGAAATCAAAACTGGCAGACATATCACATACTTTTGATACAGGGCAGTAGAAAATCTGGTATCTTTCAATTCATATGAAGATCAGAAATATCTCTGCCTACTCAAGGCCATTCTGCTTGAATAATGATAGAATTTTCAAGCGCCTTATTTTCCGGAACATTTTTTTATTTTCATGTAGAAAATATAATTTCGTTTCATACGATTTGAGTAGTGGACTTAAATGTTTGCATTTCGTAGGCTTGGACAAAGATAAATAATACCTACTTAGGCATAAACACACTAAATAGCAGGTCTTCTTTGTCTTTTATAAAATTGAAGAACTTCGAATTGCTACAGCATACACAAGGACAATTTTAAATGCCCGAGACTTGTATTTTCTTCACGAATATTGTCATTTGCGAAAAAAAAACAATGTAAGAAAATTGGGGGTAATGTTTGATATGCAAGTAAAATATTTTCAGTCAAACGTAGTATAATCAGCTAAAAATGAGACCCTTCACTACAGTGGTGTATGACCAAAGTTTTCATGACATATTCTAAATTGAATACATTATTTGTAGGGGAAACAGCTTTACAAAAAAAAAAAAAAAAAAAAAGAAAAAGAAGAAAAAAACCCTACCATATTTTTCGCGCCATTTCCCAATTACAGTCAAACCTGCCTATAAAGACCACCCTTGGGAGAGCCAAAATCTGGTCTTTATTGGGAGGTGGTCTTTATTCACAAGTTAAATACACTGTAAATGTTAAAATGGGAAACAAAACAAGTGGTCTTTGGAGCCAGGTGGTCTCTGTTCAGAGGTGGTCTTTAACACAGGTTTGACTGTATATACAATTATATATCTCCGGTGAAGAGCATTGGGAGTAGGTGACCACATACCTACAAAAAAATCCCACAAAACAACAACAAGAACAAAAAAAAAAAAACAAAAAAAACAACAGGAATGCATGCTTTATGAGAAAGAGCGGTCGGGGATACAGCGCTGTTTTATAATGGGACGGTGGGTTGGGCAATCGGGTTTAAATCAGTTCTGGCGGAAGCTAGAGTTATGACTCGGCAGACATAACCATCTATTGATTAACTGACTTCATGCAAATGATCTGTCCGAAGAAATTTCAAAAAAAAAGAATATGTTAGACTGATTTATGGTTCTTGTGATGCGCTAGCTTTGACACCCTTTTATTGCCGTCTATCATTACGTAGGAAGAGTTGTGGTTCTTGTGCTCTGCACCTCTCTTATTGCTATCATTTCAGGCCCGTAGCCAGAGGCTAATTTTAACCGAGGCAGTCTAGGGGGGTCCGGGGGCATGCTCCCCCGGGAATTTTTTTTTTCTTTAGGTCGTCAATGGTGCATTCTGGAGGGTCCTGCGACCATGTTTTACTACTTTAAATCTGGTGTTTTTAATGTAGTTTTGTACTGATTTTTTACTTATGAGTATGCAGATCCATAATTCTAAATCTGATTAAGAATTATCTAATAGGCTGTAGATCTATATTACGGCTGTTACTGTAAAGTCATTCTGAATGGGTGTAATATATCATTTCCGTATGTTTTTGAACTTGAACTTTAATTGGTACCATTTGTATTCTTAATTGAAATACATGTACTTAATTACTTTTTTCATTGCATGCCAAATTTTAACCGAGGCAACTGCCTCACTTGCCTCAACGTAGCTACGGGCCTGCATTTATTATAGTACATGATATTCCCTTTATAGTTCTTAAGTGAAAGTAAGGAGATTATTTAAGACACACAATGCACCAGTCCATATACTTTTAGCCAGGAATCACGGATTAGAATTTCAATTTATGAAATAAGATAGTTTTCAAACATATCCATCACACTTTACATCGATGGGGTGGAATTCGATACTTTTACAACCGATCAGAAACCTTGTGAGTTGCTTCCATCTGACCAAAAGCGTTTTTTTTTGTTAGAAATTTATCAAATTACCAAAAACGGCCCTGGTATAGCTTCATGTCGGAAAATATTCTTATACGCAGGCGAAAACTTGCATTTACTGAAAATGAGTAATATACGAACTTTTAATCCTACGCCTTTTCTGGCCAGTGGGTTTATTCAGTCGCAATAATAAGTTTTAACTAACCAAATTAGTCTTCAAATAATCAGTTTCGCTAACTTTATCTCAAAAGAAGGATGGTTCCGAAATGTCTAGTACAATACAAGAACATAAGGCTGAATCCTTGTCTTTCAGCAAGGAGTCTCAAGAACATTAATAACATTATCTTAGAGGGAAACTGCACCAGTGCAGAACTGATAACAAAAATTTCCAATGTCAAAATGAATTCAGATGTACATTTTTCATCATGTTTATCTTTTTTAACGTTTATTCAACAAGAAAAGATAGGAATGATTTAATTACAATAATGTACATCCAATGGCTGGTTTATGAAGTCACGTGATAAGTGTTTCAGCTCATCGCTAATTAGTGTGCATGTTTTCCTTCATAACATGCATTTCGCATTACAGTAATTATTTATATGATTTGTAAAAATTATAAGGTGTAGCCGATATGTCCAATCCATTATATTACTAGTATTACAGATAATAAACTGTTGCATGAAGTATCATTTTGAAAATATCTCAGCCTGTTAATTAACTAAACGATCGAGTAAATATTTTGAGAGTTATCCACCTAGACTACGCATGTTTAATATGATATATTAACTTTGCATTTCGTAGACCAGAAACTACTCGCATTTTCATGGAACTGACCTTGCACATTGATAACCAGCGGCTATCAGTGACTGAAATTAGCAGTGGCAGACTTATCACGTCTAATACTGTAGAAAATGTGGAATCTTTCAATTCACATGAGGATTGGAATACATCAAGGATAGCATCTCTGCTTACTCACAATAAAAAAGCTTTCTGACATTTTTTCCCCGAATTCGCCGATGATTTATAACAGAATATATAAGTTCTAATCCTTTATTTATTTGCTTTTTTGTTAATGCTACTGAAAATAAGAGCTGTTTTAAAAACACACATATCCCAAAAGATTATATGTTGGAGGAAACTTGGTATGTTATTTCAATCTCAAGTACGCTGTGACATCAGTATTTTTGCCTAATGGGCCTAAAAACAAAATACATCTTCTGATCACTGGGTATCATCTTCAATGTTCATTTGAGGCGCGCCATGAGAAAACCAACATAGTGGGTTTGCGACCAGCATGGATCCAGACCAGCCTTCGCCTCCGCGCAGTCTGGTCAGGATCCATGCTGTTCGCTAACAGTTTCTGTAATTGCAATAGGCTTTGACAGCGAACAGCATGGATCCTGACCAGACTGCGCGGATGCGCAGGCTGGTCTGGATCCATGCTGGTCGCAAACCCACTTTGCTGGTTTTCTCATGGCGCGGCTCATTTATATGAAGAGTTCCGCTTAAGTCGGTGCTAGGTGCAAATTCGAATACCTTTCATTAACAGTTACACTACTACTATTAATTTGCATGCTGGCGTTTGATGCTTCCAAAAGGAGCATTTATTCGAAAATGAAGCGAAATATCCGTCTTAATTCAGATTGGCTATGAAGAAGCCTTTTTTTGTAATCAATTTTGCAATGGTGCAAATTCTGCCAAAAATAATGATACAGATGTTCAAAGTATTAAATAAGTTTAGCCATTTTACTTCTTCCTGAAATTAAATGAAAAGCCATATTGCTTCTTTCTGGATATAAAATTTCAAAAAATCTTTGCATCATTTGCTACTTCAGTTTGAATAAGTCAGAGGCAATATTGGTCAAATCAGTTGCCAGGTCACATGTCTCACTAATTCGATGTACTGCTTGATGAACCATTAAGAAGTTGTCAATTTGCGTTAAAAAAAGAAAGAAGGGAAATATCCATCATAGACCATCGGATAGCGTCGCATTTTCATGTGCGTAAAGTTGGCAGCCTTAGCAGCCTAGCAGCCTTTCTGTGTTTTAATTAATACTACGGAGAAAACATTTAATGACATATTTTTTTCGGATTAAGAACATAATAAAATAAGTAAATGACTTCAAAACAATTAGAACTTGTCAATTCCATTATAAATCATTGACAGTTTTTGGGGAATATTTTGTCGTAATGTTGTTTTATTGAGAGTAAGCGGAAAATCGTTTCACTTTTATAATGAGTTTCACGGTGTTGGGGCAACTTGTGTCTGTGTGTAAGCTTATTCATAGCCTTCACAGGCAGCCCATATAAGCGACTCATCCAGAAGACGTTAGTAATGTTAGTGGGAGGATAGTGCAAGATACAGAAGCCAATTCCAGAAGTTTCGCTCGTTCTTTAACGTGTCAGGTGTAAAGCACCCACACATGGGTCTCTTATCCCAAATTTAGTATTTTTTAGTTGGTTGTGCGGGAGCTCGAAATTACGACTACTGGTTTCATTGTCAGATAGTGTTACCACTGGACCACTGCGTTCGCTCTTTGCAACTTTGGAAAATATACAAGACTATCTATAACAAAAATAGTGCGTTTGCCAGTGGTTTAGCGAAATCACACAATTGTCGAATACAAAAGCGAAAATAAATCTCCCGCGAAAAGTACTGATTTTACAATATACTTGTTAAGAAAGATACTGGAGGAGTCACTGCTGCATTCAATCTCTAGTAAACAATCCCAATCTCCAGTAAACAATCAATTACAAAGAAAGGAAATAGATATTATTAAAATTTCCGAGTAAATAAAACAAATTAAAAGAAAATCTGTACATTCTGGCATTGTTTGATATTGATAAATGGGCGTTTTAGGCATTGAATAATTTAAATGGATAATAGTGGACACAAAACATACAGCTGTTTGTAAATGAAATAAGAGTTTGCCATCGTCGTGTACGTAGAATTCCGCGGAATAAAAATTCCACATGATGAATCCCCACAATTACCCAGCATACATTTTCTGAATGTAAAAACATTTTAATCCCATGGCGAAAAATGATGAGATATTATAAGAAAGCAGTAATTGTCTCAACAATATGTTATGGTTTGCAGCATGAAAACTAAACTGAAAGAATCAAAACTGTAAATGAGTAGTGAATCTAAAAAGAATTCTGTGAAAAAAAAAAAAAACAAAAAAAAAAACAACAGATGTTTTATTGTGAGTAACCAGAAGGATTTTGAAAAGTTTGCCACTTTTAGGAGCTATACTACCGACAGTCACTGGCTATGCGCTAGTTGGGGAGCGGTATGTCTGAAGATAATTCACGCAAATGAATCAAAGAGACCCCGCTTAGTTTTTACCAGATCAAACCCAGTTTATAATGAAAACGAGCTTAATATATACTAAGAAAACTATTTTCAAAATTACACTTTATGAACCACTTATTACCATGCATTTGCAACAGATTAGACTCATCCGTTACTCATGGGACTTTATGAATTTTAACACAAAATGGATTTGTTTTCGTAAATGTGATATTACTGAAAGCCATAATGCATTTAAACCATTTTGCCATATTAGACACCTAAATGGAAACATTAGCAAAACAAATACGGAAGTTAGCATTGAGATGTAATAGTTACCATGTGAATACCATATGTGACTACACAACCTTTTTAGACGACCATGAAGATGTAATAAAACGATTAATTTCTTCTTTTGTTATTATGAAAAATTTATTAAGTAGAAAATGATAATAAAAAAAACCCTATTCATTTAAATCTAGTTTTGCGTTGTTTTGCATCTTCTAATCAGTTATGAATTGTTGAAGATTCTCTCTAAAATAATGTATTTAAAGCTCATGTATGATGAAGTTTAAGCTGTACGTACTTGTATGTTTCTAGACATTTAGGAACCACGGCACTTCCTGAAATAATTCAGTAAACACTGGGTCTTAAAAGACTGATTTGGCCACTCAAAAACCAGCCAATTAAACATGTTAAAGGTCAACAGAAAATCAAAATATGCAGACTACAGATAGTGCGATCCTTAGAAAAAACGATTTTAAGCCTTTTCATTTTGAGTACAGTCAAATATGTATCAAGCAGCCAGCTAAAGGAGCATCATGGCCTGGCTACATAAAGAATGCTGTAGATTTTTACATGGGCCCGATGATACAGCGCAACCAAAACAAGAGGACCACAGTGGCCCTAAATCGCTCACCTGGCGCTTATACTTTGATCTTAAAAACAGATTTTGTGTCGATCTAATTGAGTCTGTTCAAAAGATCTTACGTAAAATGCATGTCCAAATAATGAGCGACTTTTTACGACCGCGTCAAGGTACTTATATCGTGTAACTTGAATACCTGTATAAGGAGGTCATTTAGAAGCATTGAACGCAGTTAAACAAGATAATACCAGACACAGCTTCGTTGACTCGTGAGATCTTATGAAAAGTGCAACACCCCTCACGATAACTTATCACAAACCATAATGTAGAAAATGTGGAAGCATCCAATTCGCATGGGGAGTGAAATATGTCAGTGATACTATCATCTGAACTTTCTGACAACATTCTCTTCAAATTTGTCGATACTTTATTATGGAATTTACAAGGTATAATCCTTGACATGATCTATTTACTCTTGTTATTGTTTTGTATATTAATACATATTATTAGAATCAGTTTCAGCATTTTTTTCGTAGAATTCAATTATTACGTTGAATTATCGATGGGTAATACAGGCTTGGCCTAACTGGGATTTCCCTGTTGCCTACGGTTGTGCCTATACGCAGAAACAGATCTGGAAAATCATTGTAATGACCACACTTGTCTCTTACAAATTCATGTTAAACAATCATAATCTATTTCTCTGTGGAGTGATGTATGGGTGCTTTACAAGTTGGACTTTGATCCTTGCTTTTAAAATATTTTTTCACGTTTCCTATCAGAAAAAAGCATGCTTCTCAAATGTCTGTATCATACAAGATGATACTGCGGAAGAGATCATGAACATTAATAATGAGCCGTGCCATGGGAAAACCAACATAGTGGCTTTGCGACCAGCATGGATCCAGACCAGCCTGCGCATCCGCGCAGTCTGGTCAGGATCCATGCTGTTCGCTAATAGTTTCTCTAATTCCAATAGGCTTTAAAAGCGAACAGCATGGAGCCTGACCAGACTGCGCGGATGCGCAGGCTGGTCTTGATCAATGCTGGTCGCACACCCACTATGTTGGTTTTCTCATGGCACGGCTCATATAACATTATCTTAAGGAAAATCTGCACCAGTGCAAAAAAGCTTGATCACAGAACATTCTTCTCCGTCAAACGGAATTAAGACATATAGTTTTCATCATTTGGAATAAATAAACCATTATCTAAGAAGACAAGAAGAAAGGAATCTTTTGATAACATCATCATATAGCTATAGTCACGTGATCACTGTTTCATCTCTACACTAACAAGCTTTTTTGTTTTCTAATTTTTCAATTTAATGTGTTTAGGATTTATGGCAAGATGTATAACATGCATTCCCGTTCCATTTTTTTTATGATGAACACTCAACCTTGTGTCAAAATTCATAAAAGATGTAGGTAGCAGTTCTGCCGAGTTAGTTTTAAACTATTTATAGTGTAATTTTAAAAAATACTCTAATAAAAAAATATTTTTGTGTACTTATGCAAGAATTCCTTTTCATCATATACTCAGTTCCAAAAGAAAGTGTGCACTTTTTAAGTTTAAATATTTCAAAAAAATTTCCGACGTTTTTGTTTCATTTTTTCATACACTAACTCTCAGGTATAACTCAAAATCTAAAATGCACACCACGAACTGATTTAAATTTTGGTACCAAACATTATAAGTTTTCATGAAAATAACCGAGAAAAAATAACAGAAAACTAAGTGCACACTTTCTTTTGGAACTGAGTGTATTTTCATTTATAGCATCAAGGTAAAAACTACTTTTATTTTTGTCTCATCTGAACAAGTGCAGGATTTCGAATCTCGTCAAAAATCGACGTATGTCTAATTTCTTGAGTTGCTTCTATGAGTGACCTTGCATATTGGTAGCAAGTGACTTTTGGTGACTGAAGTAAGAAGTGAAAAAATGATCATACACAATATTGCAGAAAATGTGTAATCTTTCAATTCACATGAGGAGTGGAATATATCAAGAATGGCACTTGTGCTTTCTCAAAAAAGAAAGAAAAAAAGGGGGAAACAAATTTCCGACAACATTCTCTCTGACTTTGGCGATAGTTTAGTACGGAATTTACAAGTTCTAATTCTTGACAAGAGCATGTTATTATTCTTTCGATTATTAGAAAATGTCTCAGCATTTTTTCCGTAGAGTTCATTAATAATGTTGAATATTGATATGTAATACAGGCTTGGCCTATTTATTTGGGATTTACCAGTTGCCTATGGTTATGCCTACTACGCATAAATAGATCTGGAAAATTATTATGTTAAACAAGCATACCCTATTTCCATGTGAAGTGATGTATGGGTGACTTAGAGTGTGGCTTTACCTGTTGGACTTTCATCCTTGCTTTTAAACAGAGGATATTACACGAGTGTCTTTTCATATGAGTTGAATAAAATAATAAAATGCGAGGCTCTGCCGAGCATTTTATACTTTTTTTTTTCAACGAGTTTAATAAATTAAATGTGGAAAGTCCCAAATGTAATACTTTTTATCACATGTAAGCTCTTCCAGCCGAAACATAAAAAAATCTACTTTCTTTAACTATTATAAACAAGTTAATGAATTTTTACATACAAAAATTTGGCAAAAATTCCACGGGCCATTTTTTTGCAAAATGGATCAGAAGCGATTTTTTTCCTGAATTTTCTTAAACAACCAAAAGTCTGTTTTCGCACCTCCTTCGAAAATTCGGATAGAAAATACCTTTTCATGTTAAAAATCACTAAGAAATTGCTTTATTCTGTCGTTTGATATATAAAGTAATGCATTGACGCCAACAATACGTTTGTAGTATAGAGTTTTATACCATTTTAGTGCTACCATTAACGGACGTAAAAAGCGCGAAAACGGGTCATGTTTGCGACGTCATGGTAACGTCATACGCATGTTTATCGCTCTAAAAGATGATGATACAAATTTGAAATATCTTCAAGTTTATTTTGGTATATACGACTATTAGCAAATCTTAAATTTTGACAAAGTACCATTCCCCCTTAAACGACGTCGACGCCAAAGCTTTATTACTCTACTGTAGTGTATTATCAAATTTATGTAATGGCATTGTTTCACTCCCGCGACGTCAAACATGTGATAAAATATTTTACATCAAAACAGAATGAGTCCTAAACAAAATGATACTGCGGAAGATCATGAACATTAATAGCATTATCTTAAGGAAAAATCTTCAACACTGCTAAAAAGCTTGATCACAGAAAATTCTCCTCCGTCAAACGGAATTAAGACATATAGTTTTCATCATTTGGAATAAATAAACCATTATCTAAGAAGACAAGAAGAAAGGAATCTTTTGATAACATAATTATATAGCTATAGTCACGCGATCACTGTTTCATCTCTACACTAACAAGCTTTTATGTTTCCTAATTTTTCAATTTAAAGTGTTTAGGATTTATGGCAAGATGTTTAACATGCATCCCCGTTCTTTAAGTAATATCATATTTTTTTTATGATTAAACACTCAATCTTGTGTCAAAATTCATAAAAGATATAATTAGCAGATCTGCCGAGTTAGATTTTTAAAAGTAGTTTTAAAATACTCTAATATTTTGGTTTGTTCATGAAAAAATTCCTTTTCATCATATTTTTTATTTATAATATCAAGGTAAGAACAGGATATAATCTACTTAAAAATCGACGGATGTGTATTTGATTGATTTGCTTCTGTGATTTAAGAAATGCCCGTGCTTGTGTGCATATTGGTAGCAAGTGACTTTAGAAGTGGAAAATGATCATGCGCAGTGTTGTACAAAATGTGGAATCGTTCAATTCACACGAGGAGTGCAATATATCAGGAATGGCACTTGTGCTTTCTACATAAAAAAGGAGACAACTTTCTGACAAATTTCTGTCTGACTCTAAATATAATTATTATCTACTCTTTATCATGCTGACTACAGACAAAAGAAATCGCTATTAATAAATACCATGTCAATTTGTCCGTTGATTATAACGTTAGAATCGTTGCAGATTAAACGAGTCATAATGGCGATAATTGTGGGAGTTTTCTGCATGGGAAAGTCAATTTAGGATTGTTATTTTCTTATTACGTTTTCAAACAATTGGATGTTATAAACATGCAAAAGAACTTTCTGAAAATATACTCTCCAAATCTTGCAATGATTTAGAATGCATTTCAAAAGTTCTATTTCTTTCAAAGAGTGTTTATACTGTTTTAGTTTTTGCTGCAGAGAATCCAGCACAGCAACTACTCAAGTAATGTTTCCTAAATGTATCTCGGCCTTACAATATGGGAAGTTTCTGCCTTACAATATGGAAGTTTCTGCCTTACAATATGGGAAATATCTGCCTTACAATATAGGAAGTGTCCGTCTTACAATATGGGAAGTTTTGCCTTACAATATAGGAAGTTTCTGCCTTACAATATGGGAAGTTTCTGCCTTACAATATGGGAAGTTTCTGCCTTACAATATAGGAAGTGTCAGCCTTACCATATGGGAAGTTTCTGCCTTACAGTATGTCTGCCTTACAATATGGGAAGTTTCTGCCTTACAATAGCAAGTTTCAGCCTTACAATATGGAAAGTTTCTGCCTTACAATATGGGAAGTTCCCGCCTTACAATATGGAAGTTTCTGCCTTACAATATGGGAAGTTTCTGCCTTACAATATAGGAAGTGTCAGCCTTACCATATGGGAAGTTTCTATGTCTGCCTTACAATATGGGAAGTTTCTGCCTATCAATATGGGAAGTTTCTGCTTTACAATATGGGAAGTTTCTGCCTTACAATATGGGCCATTTCTGCCTTACAATATGGGAAGTTTCTGCCTTACAGTATGTCTGCCTTACAATATGGGAAGTTTCTGCCTTACAATATAGGAAGTGTCAGCCTTACCATATGGGAAGTTTCTGCCTTACAGTATGTCTGCCTTACAATATGGGAAGTTTCTGCCTTACAATAGCAAGTTTCTGCCTTACAATATGGGAAGTTTCTAAAACCAAAAGACAACTGAAAATGTTGATTAGTAACGCATCCACTGTTCTATGTCAAAAAGTAATTGTATTTATACTTATTCAAAAAGTAATTGTATGTATACTTATTTTCAACTGTTGTTTGCTGCGCGTATTAAGAAAAATAGCTTGGGTTAATCAATATTAATGTACAAATGGTAGTCCGATAATGCTTGATGTAGTAAACTTTCCACTAAGTCTGGAATTTTGGACAGAAATATATCAGCGATACATCTTCTCATTCACAATAAAACAACTCTCTGACGAAATTTTCTTTTAAATTTAACAAGGATTACACGTTTTAATTATTTTCAAGATCTGTATACCTTTTTATTATGTTGTAGACAATAAAAGCATTCTAATCAATAATGTTTCCATTAACTTTTCTCACTAAATTTGCGCATGAAAATAACGTGTTTGAGGATGGGTGAGCATAAAGTTCACACACACAGACTGGGAATAAAACGGGTATATACCTTATCTTTATGAACCTAGAGTCGGTTTGAATAAGTCTTTTTTCAAGAGGCAATGAAATATGCAAAAATACCACACACCCCTAGCACCGGCTTCTGCGGAAATCCTTTATACAGATACTCTGAACTAACTCAATGAATCCAAAAGGATCTGAAAATAAAAAAAAAACAAAAACAAAACAGAACGAGTCCAAGAACAGAAAGAAATTTAACGACTGCCACATGACATTTAAGAATAAAGATAATAATCAGCTAGGAAGAGCTACGTTCTAAGAACTTAGTCTACACAAACTAAACCCCACGGTACAGTTTGTATGTATGTGTAAACGATAGACACACATGGACTATAGAAACAGTAAGTCAAAGCCAGTACAGACACGGTAAGAAACCCAGTGGGGCATAATAGTGGTTAGCAAAAAAAAAAACACCACTTGGGAGCTTAAACTGGTTAATTTCACAGAAGTTACAGGACAATGTACAAAAGTATCTCCCGCCAGATGTGATGAAATGTACAACTCCTCTCATGCCCATTACGTTGCCGTTTATCAGAAAGAACTAAGATTTGCCATAGAATGTCTTCAAAGAATCATTTTTCTATTTACTTCATTACAATAAAAAGTCATGGTAGCATCATACAAATAGATATTGTTTAAAATTTGCCTTTCATCGCGGATCATAAACCATTTTAGAGAGTACCACTACCAAACGGATTATAAAAATTCTCCATTGCCAATTTTAATCACATCATATTTGAACTAATCTAAGTTAAAAGGAACCATTTATTTACATCTCTTAAGTCTATTTCAGGTTTGTTTCATCTTTAGTTTGTATGTTTCTCACTTTAAAAAAAACATAGCGTCTAAAATTTGTAACAAGATGTATAAACAGTAGTATACTTTTTAGAACAAACTCTCAACCTTGTATTAGAATTCATAAAATAGTGTTAAAATACCAGTTGTAAATATAGTACTATAGCAATAAAGTAAATTATTTCATGTATAAATTCTATAATATTTTTCCATTTGTTTTAAAAAAGATAAGATACTGTCAACAGAAACTCTTTCAAACATCTTCTTCGAACGTTGAACTACGCTATGGAACGCAGTCAATAAAATACGCATAATAAAAAGGCAAATAATGATTGAGTCAAAACTGTATGATCTATCTGACAGCGAGAACTTCCTCATTCACCTTAAGTGGATTTGATATCATGAATTTTATTGACTGAAGGATCCTTCTATGACGATTGTCATTTAGACAAAATATATGAATTTACGTTTGATTTAAAATCAGTGTATGGTAATTTAAATTTATACTTTGGTAAAGAGATTTCTTTGCTGTAATATCAACATCCTCGTTTTCATCAATACCAACATGATTTGGAACCGAACGAAATATGATAGACTTTTTAAAACGAGAGCGCATAAATTCTGATTGAAAATATTTTCCGTGTTTCGGTTATGAATTTGTTGCAAAGATAAAGACCTTGTCCCACTATATTTCGATGTAACATTTAGTGCAAGATCAATAGAGATTGCCTCAGTTGAAAGTATTGTTGTATTATTTGGAAAATCAGAATAATCCATTGTGAATAACTTGTAGTGAAATGTTGTATTAAGTGTAATTTAAAAAACTACATGTTTTATTTCACCCTATTTAAAGCACAACAGTTCTTATTGGACCATGTAAACTTGGTGCTAGGGATGTGAGAGGTTTTGCACATTTCAGTACCTCTCATGAACAATTTCAATCAAAACTTGTCTGCCATCATAAGCATTATCTAGATACATTCCATGTGCTTCTGAATGATCTTCTTTTAGATTTCATTACCTCTCATGAACAGTCTCAATCAAACCGAGTCTGCCACTATTATCATTGAATGTATTCTATGCTTTCATATAAGAACTTCTTTTAGATTTTATAGCTACTAGTATATGTTCCTGATAAAACACAATTTACTCTGAGAATTTCTAGAAATACTTGCTATGCAACCTACTTCATAACATGCTTCCTGTTGCCATTGTGTATGTTAGGGTTTCACCTGGCGGGGATAACTTTTATTTACAACGTCCTGTTACTCTGGAACATGGTGGGGGTATGAGTGAGGTTAGGTGCACCATAAACCGGTTTAAGCTCTCCATTGGTGGTTTTGCCACTGCCCGTTTCAAGGCGGTGCCTCGCTGTGTTCCTTTGTTTATTCGTTTTGTCCTAGTGTGTTTGCTTTGGGTGAGGATGTGTTGGTCGTGTGCGCGTCCGCGAGCTGGGTTAACGTTTGGGGAGGCTGCGTTTTTGGAACGCGGCTTTCCCTGTTGGATATTTGTCCTTGTTTATTTTACGCAAATCCGAATATATCATTGATGGCAATTAAAAGTGGAAAACTTCACATATCATTTTGCAAAAAGTGATTTACTTGCGGATCAGGGATACCATGCTCAATTTCAGATATGCAATTCACAAAAATACTTTCCGATTCCACCAATGATTTATTTTTGGAATTTACGCTTTTATTTTGACGTGTCTAGATATATGGCAATATATAAACACGCAGTGATATCATTTTTACGATGAGCACTCAAAATTATGTCATATCTCATAAAATATTATGTAGCAGATCAACCACAATCACTTGAAAACTATCGATAAACTGTTGCATGCTGTGTTACACGAGGATTATTTGTTTGTTTGTGCGTGATTCCTTTACTTGTGCGTTTTAAATACTACTCACCTTTTTCATGAAATTGATCTTGCAAAATGATAGCCAATGACAATATCAGTAAATGAAATTAGAAGTAGCAAACTTATAACATACTTTTCTGTAGAAAATTTGAAATCTTTCATTTTCACATGAGGAATTGAATATGTCAATAATACCATCCCCTGCTTTACTCGCAATATAACAACTTTCCGACAAAATTCTCTTTAAATACTACCAGGATTACAAGTTTTTAATTATTTCCAAGAACAATGTACATTTTATTATGTTGTAGACAATAAAACCATTGTAATCAATAATTTTCCCGTAAAGTTTCGTTACAAAACGTCTGTAGAGTATAGTTACATAAAATTAAAATTGGGGGTGCCTGTTAACACATTTTAGAGAAATGATGGTCGACAGAAGACGACTTTGAACGACGTTTTCAGAAATTGACTTGTCTCAATGTAATTGCTCACATGCCAATTACATCGGTGGTAAGAAAAGTCCGAAAATACTTATGATAAGTAAACTGCTACAAAGAACGTGATCTTGAAGCAAGTTACGGTTTCTCTGTAAACGGTTGTTTCTTGAAAGATTTCAATGAGTGCGTGCTCTCTGGGCTCTGGGTTATACTTTTGTATGTAGACAGTCATTCCGCATGCATGTCGTTAGAGGCTATCACATTTCTGCCTTGAACAGGTTTTTACTCCCACTTACGCACATTTTCAAGTCATATGGTGTAGGTTTATTTAGGCTTATGAAACCATCATATGGGCTTTTGGCATGATCATAGAAAGAAGTGAAACTATGGTATCATTCCTGTACAAAAGAGCAGTGCCAAACAATCTTTCGAAAAGTCTGGCAAAACTTAAAAATGCGATGAAAAGATTTTCAATGACAAGTTCTGACTTCCAACTATATTTAATTGCACAGTAAACTTAACATACAATGTCACGCTACGAGATGAAATTGATTGCTAAATATTTCTCATTTCAAATTTAATCTAGCATTGATACGTGTGTGTATCACTTGGCGTTTTAAGCTTGGCTAGGTGTCAAAATTGACATAGAGATTTCAAATTTATACTACTTTTTTTGCTACTTAATTCGCATTGTGTAAATTTTGAATTTTATAACAGAACACTACTGTTCACTGATCTACTCATAATAATTGTGCCTAGAACACATTTATACAATCTTAAGCAGTCAAATCTACCCTAGTTCACTCTGCTGTAACAGTAATGGAAAAATGTGGAATCTTTCAGACCACATGAAGGAAGGAATATATCAAGAGATAATATCTATGCTTACTCACAATAAAACAACTTTCTGACAAAAATTTCCCCAAAATCGCTGGTGATTTATGATGATATGTACAAGGTCTAATTCCCCTCAAAAGTAATTAATTTTTCTTTGTGCTAATTGCGAAATACATACAGAGGATACAATTACCATGATATTTTGACTGCATTATTGGTATTTAAATGCAGGAAAAAACAACAATCGGGCACCGCCTTACGATTCCAGCAGCCAAAATTAAGGTGGACACGATAACTTACTCACAGCAAATGGGGAGGGGATGCCAAAACAAGGGAGCGCAACTGCCAGTGGAAAGGACGGGGGCGACAGGGGGAGTGAGGACAAAGAGGAAAGAAACGCTAACAACAAACAAGACAACATACGCAACACAAAATACAAGACAAACAATAAATAAATTGATAATAGGGGCACCGCCTTGGAACGGTCAGTAACCTATATAAAGGAAACTGGGGGTTTAGGGCATGCCAACCTCACACTTACCCTATTTTCAACAAGTTAGACAAGACACTGTTAATAAAATGCCAACAATGAACAATACTACATACGCAACACAAAATACAAGACGGACAGTTTTAAACGTCAAACAAGACTACATACGCAACACAAAATACGAGACGGAGAGAAAACAAGTTGAAAATAGGGCGTAAGAGAGAGAGAGAGAGAGAGAGAGAGAGGGAAGTAAAATTAACTTATAAAACGATACGGGCAAAAAGCAAGTTCAATATGGAACGGTCAGTAGACTGGAGATTTAATACTTTTGTGGCAGGCCAGCCTGACAAGGCAGTATATATATAATAATACCCATCTGAGATAAGCTCTCACAAACGTGACTGGGTAAATAAAAAATACAAATACGGGCAAACTGAGGAATCAATAACTTGTCTGAGGTCAGAGCACAAAGGGTTACGACTAGGCAAATTGCAAGACAATAATCCACTCCATCCGTCCACTTTGTGTATGATTTAGGAGAAAAGCGTTTTCAAAATTACACTGCATGCACTACTTTATAACCAATGATTTACAACTGATTAGGTTAATCTGCTTTTATAATGTTTGATGAATTTTGACACAAGGTTGAGAGCTCATCATAAATATGATATTACGTCTAAACAGAATGCATGTTATACATCTTGCAATAAATCCTAGACACTTGAAATTGAAAAAAATAAAATACAAAATAACATACACACTAGTTAGAAATGAAATAATGATAACGTGAATAAAACAGCCTTTTCAGCTGCCCCAGCATGAAGAAAAATAATACCGTCTTCTTAAAAATATACAATTATATGCCTTTCATAATTCAGTTTGTATATGGCGTGGCACTTAAAAAACGCTCATAGCCGCTGTATCCATGAATCACGCAACATCAAGTTATAATAATGAAATGAATGAACTGGCACGCAGAAAAGTGCCATTCAAATATTCCAATTTAAATGCAAACACAATGCACCGTGTCCAACTGTTTAAAAGGAGCTTAGTTAATTTTTGACAAATCGAAAGTAACAAGAAATATCTTTAAAAATGATGGTCGGCGAATTGTAACAAGGAAAGAAGTTTATGAATTTTTCATCTAACATTCATCTTTCATCTAACATTTTTCAAATTGCAAAACTAAACACCGCACTTTAACAATTTAAATGGTTCTCTTTTAATTTTTCGCAAAGGTTTCGTAGGGTTGCAATTTTGTTTCGTTTATCCTTAGACGAATAATTACAGCAGTAGTTTGATGAAGATTCATGAAGCGGTTCATGAGAAGAGGTCATTAAACGTGTTTATATTTTTAGCTAAATTGGTCCCTATCCCCATTTGTAACAAAATAGCAGGAGACCTTACGATATTGTTACACATCGAGTTTGATAAAAAATCCATTACATTTTAGTGGTTAATGCGAAGAAAGGCATACCTGCTTTTAGCTATAGTGGTCTCTAATAGGGCCCAAGTTCCTATATAAATAAATTTGGAAGAGGACCTTATAATGATGCTCCAGACCAAGTATGACAAAGATCCACCAAGCTGTTCATGAGATGCTGTATAAAGGCATTTTAGTTTTAACTCTAGCAGCCCCTAAAAGGGGTTAAATGTCCCAGCTGAACAAAGTTGGCTGCGGGCCTAATAAAGATGCTACAAATCAAGTTTGATTAGAATACATGAGAAAAAATCAATTAAAGCATTTTTTATTTATTATTTTCATTTATTTCTAAAATAGGCCAACTGATCCCGCTTTAACAAATGCATATTCGCTATTCATGAATCTTTGGACAATGACGTCACACCTATAAAAAAGTGAAGGTCAAGCAAAACATACAATTGTAATTATTTCAATATTTCTGTTTCATAAGCAAAGTTTGACCATAGTCATATCACATAGATAAACTGTATGCAGCGTACCTTCGTTTCAGTGTAATGAGATTCAGTCATTATATAGCATATATATAATAAAACAGATTTCAACTGAGTTCAATATTTGCATACCATACTAAAGAAAAATATTCATATATAATAAATCAGTTAAATAATTTATAACAAATATATCAAAGCAAACAAGTACTCATTTTAATATGCAACCTGAATAAGTCACAAAAGCAAGAAACCTTTTCATATACAGACGACAATTGTAACAAGGAAAATCTTTTTAAAAGCACTTCTCTACATAAAAGACTCTTATCACACCCTTATTCATGTGATACGCAGACCGTATTCAGCTCTTTCTTTAATTTGCTATATGTTGCTATTTGAACAGGTTTTTATCATATTTATTAAACTTACTTATCATTTTGAGATATATCAATATTCTTGCTAAATATACTGAGCAAAAGTTAGCTTTAAAACTGTGAACAGCGTCGTTTAGGATAAACGCTTTGTCTACATTTCACTCAGCGTAGCACAATCAACAGAGTGAAAGAAATTGACACTCTCGTCCAATCAGGCAGAGTGTTGCATAAATCTTCCATTTTGATAAATTATCTATAATGCGTTATCAAGTAGTTTGATTTGCAAACTGAAGTCACGTGGCATAGGTAACGAAAACGAATTTAGACGGCGTCGCCGAAAAACATCCAAGCATCATGTATCAACACAAAAAATGCAAACCGACATGTACAACAGCGGCTCGGCGAATTTTCCGGATGTATTACCAGATAAATTCCCTTGCGAAGAATTAATGGCAAGTGACTCATGGATACAGCGGCTAAGAGCGCTTTTTAAGTGCCACGCCAACCAATACATATACATATAATTCCGTCTTCTTAAAAATATACAATTATATGCCTTTAATAATTCAGTTTGGTGTTGGAGAGTTTCATGTTATAAATTTTTCACAAATGTAGCTATTTCATAAGACAACTGATATTTATTATGTTCATGGTGACAAAAGGTTAAAGCTGAAAGTTGTGGCATGTTCTAATCTCTGGCCTGGCCTGGCCCGGCCTGGCCTGGCCTGGCCTGGCCCATTGAGCTCTATTTTGTACTGGGCCGGGCCAGGCCAGGCCAGGCCAGGCCAGATTTTATTATACATAGACAAATGAATGGCATAAAATCTAAATATACAATTACAATAGCAGGCAGTATTAACCTGCATTGTTTACTTGTTGCATGTCAACCAGTCTTCTGGAGAATCATTAATTAGTCGTCATTCATCTTATTTGAAATACAGATTTGCACTGAAGAAAATGGTGTAACTAAATGATAACTACCCATTTTTTCTGTAATTAAATTATTTAAAGTCAACTTTAACACTTGGTTTTAAAACTAATGGCTAATTTCATTGATAAGTTTACCTGCTGCAATATAACTGAATATTTACAAGCACTGAGAACACATCTCTATGGGAATTGTAATTACAGGTGTGTCCCTACTATCCTTAGCTGACCTTTTAACGGTTCAGTTGAACTTTTAATGTGTTTGGTTTAGTTAAGCTGATGTTCAATCTATGGAAAAGTAATGAAAATAATATTCATTAATTGTGGGACCTCTAACTCATTGTCAGGGTGTTGGCATTTTAGATTATTGATATTTTTCTTGCACAAAAAAATAATGGTGCATTGTGTTTATGTTATTTCTAAGTGATATATTTCATGCCAAAAGATGCTCTTGAGCCTGTTTCACAAGACTTTGTATGATTTTTTTTCCACATACTTAGATCAATATAAAAACAATCTTACAAAAATATTCAGTATGTGTATAACCTAAACTACAAAATTTATATATCGCTTCCCCGCGCCATACTATTCCAGGTTCTAGAACGGAGGTAGCATTATTTTAGAAATTGAAAGTTGTTGTCCGTTAGTATTGACAGGTGCCACTCTTTACTTTACATCAATTTTGTAACCGAAATTGACCAAAATAACATGCAAAGTTTACCAATGGCACAGTGGCGTAGTGATAAGTTCTCCGACTTTCACACATGTTACCGTGGGTTCGATTTCAATTCAGATTGTTTTCATTAAATCAATATAATGTGATTTTATTGATGCTGGTTTTATTCTTACAACATTTTATGGTAATAACTTGTATGTAGAATAATGTCAAATACTTGTGTATTTCTTTCAATAAATGAACAATAAATCACGATAAGTGGTAATTTTCCTGCATTCTAAGTTTACAGAGGAAATTTAAAAAAAATGATAATGAAAATGTTTCGAACTTAACAGTCCCGAGATTGGTAGCTGAACGTTTATCAGTAAAACTTTATCTGCATGTACGACCTGGCAGTAAAGAAATGTTTATATTTTATTTGATTTTCAATATTTATATTTTTATTTATGTTTGGGCACAATTTTTTTTACAGAAGCATACAAAATATATTCTTGAGTGCTAGTTCAATAATTTCGGACAGTACTAAATAATCCTCAATAGACAAAATAATAAAATTAGTTAGGTTATTCAATTTGGGGAAAACCAAACCACCAGTCAAGGGTCAATTGAGGTGGAGATCCCCTGATAATAGTCATAACAATTAATCAGGCATCACCTTTAGATTAGACATAATAGTTTTGTTAGCTACAGGCTTATTCCCAGGTGTATAATTTTACATGGTGGGAGTTCAAAATGTATTTATACAAAGTCTGAAATATCCAAACTTATCCCAAAAGTCAGATTTTAAAGTTGCTATAGAAATCACTTTCACGAAATTGAAATCTATGGCCTGGCCTGGCCTGGCCTGGCCTGGCCTGGCTCAGTCGGAAATTGGGCTCATCGGGCCAGGCCAGGCCAGGCCAGAGATTAGAACATGCCGAAAGTTGTTGTACCACACAATAAGATTATTGCACTGGTTGTAGGTGAAAATAGGAATATCCGGCTCTCCGGTAACTGTTCATGCGCATGCCATGTTCACCAAATAATAGTTAAAATAAAATAAAACAAATGACTTTCTTACAACATTTTTACTTATATCTACGTCAGATAAAAGTAACGTAATGGCTCCGGCTTTGTTTTATCATCCGCAGTGAAACGGTATGTTTTTAGAAAAAATAATATTTCTTTTGAATCGAGAAATATACGTTATAAAGAACAATCAGGAACTATAAAGGCATTCGAATTATCTAATTTAACGTAAGAATAATAATTACTGCACGAAATTACAACACAGATGTAGTTCATTATATAGATACGTCATTTACAGCACGAGAGTACGAGTCATCACACGAACTAACAACGGCTTTAGCTTTAGCTATTATTGAAAATATTGAATCGAGAGACAAAGAACCAGAAGATGTAGCCACACTGAATGCAAGTGCGGGGACACCGAAAGATTATTACGGATCGCGGGGTCGTGAGTTCGATCCTCGGGCTGGGCGTATGTTTTCCGTGACTTTTTGATAAACGACATTGTGTCTGAAATCATTAGTCCTCCACCTCTGATTCACGTGAAGAAGTTGGCAGTTACTTGCGGAGAACAGTTTTGTACTTGTTCAGAATCCAGGAACACTGGTTAGGTTAACTGCCCGCCGTTACATGACTGAAATACTGTTGAAAAACGGCGTTAAACCCAAAACAAACAAACAAACAAACATGTATTTTTAATAGGTTTGTTTATTTTGCTAAGGACAAAAAAATATTTGCTAATGAATAATTATGTAAGATATATGTTTTGCTTTTTTAAAAATTTAAGTCATGAAAACAGTTCAATTTCGTCTTGAATTTAACCATATGCCATTTTGAAAGCTTACGTTTTGAATACTTCCGAAAAGATATATCATCTTGCAAAGTGGTCTTTAATGCTGCCTTAATGGAAACATAATTTTCTCATTATCATTGTAAACATGCTAAGTACAATGTTTTGGACTCTTAAAATTGCTACACAGTGGATGTGTTTGATGAGCATATGTATATCGTTTACTCGGATCATCAACGACCATTAACGAAATGAAAACATGCTACTTGACGAAATCTCCATGCTAATTGTTTTAATGGCTAACGAAAGATAGATCTATAATCATCCTGTAGATTTTGTACTGATTGTTTATAAATTATTTACAACTGTATGTATTCACGTGAGTACCAGCAGTTATGTTAGGAGAGTTTGTTTGACTTTTCTTTCAGATTTTTACTTCTGGGGTTTATTTGAAATGAAAGTGTTGTTTATTTTACTGTGACTGTAAAATATACATGACATGGTAATTAAATAATTATCCTCCAAGTATAAACTGTATTAAAACGTTATCTTCCTAGTAAGCCGAAAGTTGAATACTATCAATTTACTACATTTCTTTTCATGAAGATTACTTGGTTTCTATCAAAATAGCTATTTCATTGGACATTCCTTTCTTGATTTTATATTTGTAACGAAGTGCATTAATATTCTACCGAAAATGTGTACCAAAAACAACAGCCTCTCCAGTAGTGAGTGGGAGTTTAAAACGTCTCTGTAAATGATACGGCAACGTATAATTTCTAAGAAATTATGTACGAAACTTTACATGCACACGTTTTTAATGTACGACATTGTGGAACTTTAAAACTTTATTAAATAAGTAAATCATTATGAGGGTGACATACTTGTATGCTAAAGTATGGGAAGTAGGATAGAGATACATGTTTATACGTTCAGGTTCATGAATTCATTTGCGATGCTCAATTATAACTTGCATGGCTGTAAAACTTAATTGTATAATTAGAAGTTGATTAAGCGGCCTATATAACTGCTTCAAAATCTGATTGAATATGACAACTTTATTAAAAACTTCGCTGATATCGGAAGTCGTACCTAGATAACTGCTTCATAATTTGATTGAAAATGATAGCTTTATTTAACTCAGCCAATTCCGGATAGTCTTACATAGATATACCTACTTCATCATCTGATTAAATATGAAAGCTTTGTTAAAACTGAGTTGTACCTAGTTAATAACTTTAATTCAGGCTTTTCCAAAGTTTATGAGCTGTTTTAATTTTCATATATTTGTATCCAATATTTGTTTTGTTGTACAATCAAGAATTATATTATATCACATTAGGGGTGCATATAGACATATGCATTTTCTATTTCTGGCCTGTTAAACCAGTGGTGAAATCAATCATATAGAAATTAACGGTACCTAAAATTATTCAAATATATTAATTAAATGTATATATATTATACATTATATATATATTTGTTATATTTGAAGTAACATTATGCATATGTATGCTTCTGTACTTTGACAAATCAGTTTGAGCTGCAGAAAAGGTAGATAGTTATCTGATTTCACCTATGAAATGGTTCTCAAATTTGAATGAGGAGATTACTTAAAACATTGAGATACTTAGTCTGCAGATAATAAAATTATGCACTTATAGAAATAAGGAGTTTTGAATACCATTTGTTCCAGAAAGAAATTCAGTAATTGAAATGTTCCAGGCAGAACAGTACTAGAAAAACAAACCAAACCTAGTAAGGCCTGTGATACTGACAACATTTAAACAGAGGCCACCTTCTTCCAGACAACATTGGTCTTTGCTCTCGAAATACATGATACTTATATACATGTTCGACTGTACAGGTATATAGGTAACAACATAAATAACACACTATTCGTGCTTTTAACAATGTAATGCGGGTCTGTTTTTGTAATACCGGGTATTTACTGTAATACGTTGCTTACTGTAATGATGGTATTTCCAATGAAGTGTAACTGCAATTTTGAGATGACATATTTATACGTTAGAAGCTGTGTATATAATGGTAGCAGAAACAATTGCTTGGCAGATAATTTAACTGCCTTTATTTATGACTTACTAGTATTTGTTTTCTGAGCATTCTTTTGTCATTAGGCATTGGCATGTGTCGATGCAGGGAAGTGTAACACGATTCATTTTTCATTGATATCTGTAGTATTTAGTATAATCTCTTTGAATGAACACTTTGAAGATAAAACACTTCTACAATAAAAAGACGATCTTTTCTTCCCACGAACTAGAATTCTTAGTAAATTAAACAAGAACTGATTGTGTAAGTTGTTTTTCTACGAAACTGTGAAATGTGTGTCAAAATAGCATTAATGGGTTGAATGGTTTTTATAACCATTGTCCTTTTAAATTGAATGCAACTAGTTTTGCTGGGTTAAACGACATTTGTAAACGGTATTTCAGTTGTATAAGACTGTAAGTAAACCTCACCAGTGATATAACAATTACAATTCACCTACATGAATCAGAGATGGACCTAGGAATGAATGACATAATAAATCTTGTCTTCAGATAACCATAACCGATATCATACGCATCACTTGGGATTCAAACTTGCAACTTTCTGATTGCAAGTAGTGTAGTATGTCTCTGTTTAGCTGAATGGATGGGTGATTGAAACTTGGGAGAAACGAGCACATGTCTCTGCTTGGCTGGAAGACTAAATTAGATATAGATACTTCTGGAGTTTAAATTTGATAATCAGCATTTAAGTTTGTTAGCATATTCAAAGGCATCTCATCCTGATTTCAACAGTCAAATTTTCGGTTTACATTTATCCTGTTTCTGAACGACTTTATGAATTTCAAATAGTAATTAATGCTGAGCTAGAAGCCACTTTGTTTTGTTTATGTAGACATGTGTTACGTAAAGAAAAACACTGGTATCAAAGGAAATCCTCATCTTTGTTCTTATTTCTAATCTTTGGTTTCATTCGCCTCAATTTACCTCCCCCCAGTCAATGTCTGATCTGACCATTGGAAGTAGTTCAACTGATGAGCTTTTAATGACAGTATACTTATCTTGCTTATGATTTTTTTTATGATTATTCTCTTTGTTAACTATATACTGTGTTAATGTATAAGAAGTTAATGAATTAACTGGTTGTGTCGTGTTGGGATTTTGAGGATTTTGAGATAATAATATGAGATCGAAATTTATACTTCAGTTTAACAACACAAATTATTCTGATTTTTCAGCAACTTTGTTATTTAAGTTTCTATTGAACTAACTTTTTGAGAAAATTTGAGCTATTAGGACAATGTTTGTCAAAATATATAAGTTCACTTCATGAAATAATAAATTTCTCTTCTATTAAAAGCACTGACCTCCAGATTTGGCTAAAAAATAATCTTTCTTTCAAATTGAAGTTTGGTCATATTATAAACATTAAAATATGAGTTTTTGTTTCTAAAATATTTTAAAAATTCCAAATCAAGAAAAAAAAGATGACCGCGTCGGGAATCGAACCTCGGACCGCCGCGGCAATAAAGACATTTTCCCGTCGTCGTAACCAATAGCTATAGCGGAAGTAG
The DNA here is from genome assembly GCF_021730395.1 of Mercenaria mercenaria. NCBI lineage: Eukaryota > Metazoa > Mollusca > Bivalvia > Venerida > Veneridae > Mercenaria > Mercenaria mercenaria. The sequence continues at coordinate 78,257,858 of NC_069373.1, read as the reverse complement.
TGAATTTTGACTTCAAAATAGAGATAATTATAATGGAGGCAGTTTACCTGGAGTAAAAGCGTTACAAACGCTTTTCGATTTTCATCGTAAAAAGTAGTAAAAACAGCAAATTCTCTCATGTGTTTCCGTAACATATAGCGTGTCAGTAATTTAAAAGTTTTAAAGCCTTATAAAGAAATATAGCATTTATTTCCAGATATCTAAAAAAGTTATTTTTTTTTGTTTTCGAACGATCTGGAGGCCAGTCTCTTTCAAGACTATTTTTAAAACATTAAACTCAACCTCCTGTAATAGATAGCCTCCACAATGTACCAAAGAAAGTAGAAAATTCCAGAGATATTTTGACCCAGATTCTAATCACACTCTGATTACATGTATTCTTGTTATTAATTATACAGCATTTTAAGAAGCTTGAAATGTTAGGATTCATGAACGACTTTGTCCTTGACATACCTGTACAGTCTAGAGACAGTCAAGGAAAAAAGAATGTTTGCTTTTTATCAACAAACCCGGCAGTGTAATGATACTGACCAGGCCCTGTGCTATATACAATTACCATATTATAATCCCATTATTGTCCATGATATCAGTGGCTCATGTATACAGCATTAACCAGTTTCTAAATATCTCCCATAAGCTAATGTATCTTGTCATTATCTGGTTTATATTGAATGACTTGAAACACTTTTTTTTTACTTCTTATTATGATTCATACATCTGTTACAGTATAACAATTAAATCTGCTCACTTGGTTTATTTTCCACATACACACACATTTATTAAACAGAAAAAAAATAAACGAAGCAAACAAAATAAAGCTCCGGAAGCAGCTGTCAAATTAGAAGATTGTTTAGTTTTCTTTCAGTTACTTATCCATTTCCACCTCAAGACATTTATTTATTTGTTGGGTCTTACACTTAGACAACTGAAGGTCATATGTGACTTTCCAGCTTTTAGTTTATACAAATGAGCCGTGCCATGAGAAAACCAACATAGTGGGTTTGCGACCAGCATGGAGCCAGACCAGCCTGCGCATCCGCGCAGTCTGGTCAGGCTCCATGCTGTTCGCTTTTAAAGCCTATTGGAATTGGAGAAACTGTTAGCGAACAGCATGGAGCCTGACCAGACTGCGCGGATGCGCAGGCTGGTCTGGATCCATGCTGGTCGCAAACCCACTATGTTGGTTATCCCGTGGCACGGCTCAAATGTATTTTAGCTTGATTGTGATGAAAGCTTCAAGGTTATTTGAACCACTCTCGAGTCCGCATGATTGAAAGACCAGTACTGGTGTCATATGAGAGGCCGTGGTCGAACCCACGACCCCTGGATTGAGCGACCGACACCTTAACCACTAGACCACCGCTCCAGCTTTTGATGGTTGCTGAAGACCCCTGATGTCCCTCCCCCGTATTATTACAGGTTCAGGCGGGCACAAGTGTAGAACAACCGGTCTTACGTAAACCAGCTAGGTGACACGCTCACATTAGAATATTCTACACCCAAAGCGAGGTGTCGAGCCCCGGCGGTGAGGTGCAAGTGATCTAAGAACTTGCCTTTAAAGATATTGGGTTAAGTATAATTAATGTGTATAATTAATGTGTACTATGTCATTTATTTGTTACATTGATCAGCAAAAAGACTATGATTGAATGTTAATTTCTGTATGTTGATATATTTTATGAATTTGTTGCAAATATTTCACTATTAAAATTGTATATTTCTAAAAAGAATGGCTCTAAATTATAAGAGGAAGTGCAAAGATGTGTAAGTAACTTTAACACCAATTTGCTTCTGCCCAAAATCTTTTGGCAATTCCTTTCAAATAGGTTAGAGTGGCAGTCTAGTAGTTAAGGTGTCGACAACTGAGCCCAGGGATCAGGGGTTGCGACCCCGCTTGGGTAACTACAAAACCTCATATAACACTAGAACTTTTTCTTCGGGAAGAGGAAATCATTTTATCCGCTTTATTGTTTTAAAATGTACCATAAATTTCAGAAAGCTGAAAAAATAATAGTGAAGAAAGATTTATGTAAAATCATGATACTATATAATTCATTCGAATAAAGTCTTCATTGTTCCTAACCGAAACGGAGGTTTGGGCGGGCATTTAATTCGTAGATTTCAACCAGTAGTTATTTTTTTTACCTCATTTAGATTTAAAAGCGTGGATTTACAAAAGCGTGAAAATCGGTTCAAGTAAGTCCTATTTCACAGTATACTAGGGGCCTCAGTGGCTAAGGGGCTAAGGTGTCTGGCACACCAGTACTTGTCACTAATCTCTGTGGGTTTGAGCCTGCTCGGATCGCCAAATCTGAACGACATCCTGTTGGCGTGCAGAAGGTTTTCGGTACCCGTGTGTCTTAAATAATACTCAGGGGACACCTTGGGTCTTCTTCCACCATTAAAGTTGCAAATTCATTTTATAACCTCGACTGTGTCGGTGTCACTTAAATGTCTACCCCAACAGCAACAAAAATAGTTCAATGCACATAGATATGTTATATCTGAATTATATGAAGGAAACTTACTTAATGCGCAACTTCTCCATGCAATGAGCGAAATTCTTGTGGTGCATGTAAAATCATGTCATTTAAGTTTAATACGTTAAACGTTTACTTCAAAGATTTCTCAAATTGATGTCTTCTAAACGTATTAAATGTTTTCTTTCAATTGAAGACAGTAAGGCTTAATGTGTATATCTAAGTGAGGTTTTGTTCTCTGGATGATAATTTAGTCCAGTGGTTCTGAAGTAGTCCTCAAGTGGAATGTATCTTTTTTTATTCTGCTATATCTCGTACTAAATTTCTGAAGTTTAAAACTGATCAGTAGAAAAAATATCTAGAATCTGGATGCTGTGATCACCTCGCTTCTTAATGTGAACAGATTTACGTGGGTGTTTTTTAAATTTATTTTTACATCTCTCTGAGTATAGCATATTGGTAAAATGATATTTTATATGAATGAACGGGTAGGAAAAGATAGTCAGTCTGTTTTTGATCTATGTGTTTCAACCAATTTGAATCACACCTGTGCTTTAGATCCAACATTGGTATTTGCCATAAAGCGTGACTTACGTTTTTTACGTAACTCTAGAATGCTTAAGAGTTAAAAGGAGTTGTTATGCAGTTGTATAGATTAAAATTAACAGATGCCCGATCCTGATGAAAGCACAACAGTATACTGAGTTTGAATCTTAAGCGAGGGTGTTAGATTTCAATATTAATTGACTGAAGTCGAAACGTTGAAGGAACCTTGTCCTGTACTTTCTGTTTCAAATGTTGACGCTGTCAGTTATTTGTCAACACTGCTTACTGCTTAAGAATGGTAACGACTGCAGGAATTCACTGACTGCCGAATACAGGCTACTTAAATTTTATTAAAACAATGTAAAAAATGAATAAAGGTATACGGACAAGTGTCATGGTCAAAATGATCTTTCAGTATTAAATACATGATCAATGACAGTTTTTCTATTCATTCAGTTTTAGATGTGTACCTGTTTAGTTATGCTAATCATTCCTCGGAATTCTATAGACATCAAATAATGAATAATACATGTAAATGTTTTCATGATATTTGTATGAAGGAGATCCTAAGCCATCCATTTATCCTATTTTATCTTACATTCACAAAATCTACATGAATATTTCAATTTTGATCAACTGCTTCTAATGATTCTTGTTTTTTTTTCACCTGATTAAATACAAGGGAAATTTACTATGGGTGCATTTACATTTGAAATCTTAAGGTGCTGTACTGTGAATTAATTAAGATGTTTGGAGTTCAATACAAAGACAAGACTGATGTAATCCATGATAATTTAAAAATAGACAATAACTGCTGAAGTTCTTTTTTTGTCCACTTCTAACTTGTACTGGAACTTGACAATTATACTTATGGAGAGTTAGACAATCCGGACACCATAATCCGGACACCATATTGCGGTTACAGAACCGAAATACTGTGTAACGTTTGAAAACATTACTTAAGTCCAAAAATCAAACAACCAAACACATCAGGTTTAGTATTTCAGCTAGCTCTGCAACCAAAGTTTGCACTTTAACTGGAGTTTACACAACTCTTAAGTATATACTAAATATACTGTTAAACTACTGAAAACAAATCAAATGCATATGCAAATGATATGCAATGATGATTAAAATGTTTGAAGCATTATTTGAAAGTCTACTTTTTGATATTATAAATGAAAATATGAACAATAATACTCATAAATTAAACAAAATTAGAAAGAACAAAGTGGAAAATGTCATCCAAATTGCTGTAACAAATGCCTTGTGTCACAGTCTACATGACCCGTGTTTGACAGATAAATTAAGGAAATACACTTATTGTCAAGCTGTTACGAGTAAGATGGATAATGTTTGCTGTGGTTTTAATTTCGCTAATAATCGTTTGCACTGGACCTTTTGAACTTAAGTAACAAATGTTGTGCTTAATGCTTACAATAAAACTGCGAGAAGCAATATTTGTAACAGAACGAATAAACGAGCCCAACTTATACGTCGCGAAATAAATCAACTCGAAACGTATCCAGTTTACGGTAAGGAATATTGTTAACCTCAGCATTAACGACAAACATACGGAATGTTAACATTTGAATTAGAAAAGCATGTCACACGGCAGATGAAAAACATCTTAAGTGAGGTACATTTGGGAGAACCTATGTAGCTAAATGATGTATGATCTGACATTTATATGAAATGGGACATTTTCTGTCCACTCAAAATGTTTTGTTTGAGATGTTTTTACGTGAAAAATTCTGACTTTTATAACTTTTATTGCGCATATTACGCAGTGGTAGAATTTTCCTGCTTGGAATGGGCATTATTATCTTGTGTTCAAAAAGATTTCTTCTTTTCCGTAAGACGCGTGCTCTTGGCTCAGCTAAACTTTGACATGATTGTTGGGGGCCTTCGTTGTCGAGTTATTATAGTTAGTTACTGACTTTGAAAACACTCAACCTCATTGCTTTCGTTTGGATGTAGAATTTGATGAAGCTATCCGTGATTCTTCCAAGGTGTCCATCTGTGCCAAGAAATAATGTCTAGAGGGGCATCTAAGTTTCTTCCCAACTCAAAAAGCTTGAGAGTTTTTGTTTATCATAAAGTGTGCCGGTGTGAATATTAAATCAACAAATTAATGCGTTTTTGATTTGTACAAAATTAATTCACTGCATGTACTTTTTCTGACTTTGAAGATTTACTTCGAAATGTGACAATGCTCCTTGTTTTATTGCTGACAGCTGGAGACATGTTTAGTCGTAGTTTAAGCATGGCTTGTCCCATAAAATTTAATTAATGTTGTGATAATGACCTAACAATTAGTTCCTCTATCGCCTGTCAATGCAAAATGTCCTGTTAAGTTTATTCCAAAGGCAATATTAATCAACAATCTTGAAAGAATAATAATAAATTAATATATTATAAGTCCTAAACTAGCGATTTTAATAAGTACTCTCTACGTAATATTTTAATAAAACTGTCTTATGAATAAAAGCAATGTATAAAACTTCCTTGACTGTTGAGGATTTTTGTAACTTGAGAAATGAACGTTAAATACAAGTTATTCTGATAACTCGACCGGATTTGTTTTCCTATTTAAAAAACGAAGGCTGAAAACTGTGTGTTATTTAAGAATTCTAACACGACCCGATTCATTTTACTATTAAACAAAGAACTCTGAAAACTTGTTAATATACAACAATTAATTTTTCTGACGTCACAATTATTACGTCATAGCGTCAAACGGCAAAGCGGCGCGCTGGAAAAGAAACCAACGGAAAACAGGCAAATATTTAATGAATGTCGTCAATGATGTACTTTAAAATCCTTGGTAACGTGTTAGAATCGAAATAATATAATATTATCTCATTTAGTGATTTGCTCTTGAATAAAATCATTGTTTGTCGTTCAGATGTGTATTATTATATCACGAGGGCACACTTCTTCGCACTGAACTCCAAACAATGATTTTATTCAGCGACAAATCACTAAATGAGGTATAGAATCTATTATTTCTTAAACATTATTGAAACCGACATGTATAATTTTTATGATAAAAAATGTAGATGTTTTAATAATCTTCTTGCAACAATAGCAATGTCGCCACTAAAACTTAATATTCCGATATTTTTAAGAATAGATCTACCAGAAATAGTAATTACTTTTATATACTGCACGTCTTTAAATGATTGCAAAAAGTCTGCCCCAAAAGATGTCAGACACAAAATAAGGTTGGTAACATTGATAATTTTCAAATTCACACTGATGTTGTGATATAGGCCTAATGACATAAATTGACAAAGTGACAACATAAGATTTCGCAAAAATATTTTAAGTAGGTAATTACGAACGAGGGAAATGGTCACAGCGTGTACACGGGAGTATTCACCTGTCCAGTGAGCGGGATGTGTCTCTTTACATTTGAAGTCAGCGAGAAAGGAGTAAGGGCTGATCTTGTTGCCAATATCGTTGTGAATATCCATACCATGATAATCAGGACATGATGAGTGGAAATACCGTGGCTGTTCGACTGAACCAAGGTGATGCAGTCTGGCTGTCTGCTAGGGGTGCAGGAACACATTCTGATTCCTATGACAGCTATAGAAAAACGACCTTTATTGGTGTCTGTTTGTTCGCTTAATACAGTAAGGATGTCAAACTAAAAATGTTTTATTAAATATTATTTTATAAAAATGTCTATTCAGATATTTTATATACTGCATAATGAAATGAAAACTAGTTCAATTAAAAAAGTCTTCGACTGGAGAATGTTGAAAACTCTTCTGATTTGTTTTTTTACACGTACGTATACCTTTAATCTCACCGTAGCACGAAGTGCTCAGGATGAGATATTGAGATCACTCAGCATCCGTCGTTCGTCCATCCATCGTCCGTTTGTCTACACTTTTTCTTCAAACGGCATCTCCTCTGAAACCGGTTTTGGAAGTTTATTAAACCTGTCCTTGATGTTCTTTGGATATTTCTCTACCAAATCCGTAAAAAATTACATTCCATACACAATTCTGGTGAGCATGGCAACCAAAATGAAAAACAAAACTTTAAAATTCTTCTGGCCCAGCGCATGAGAGTCACTTTTTTTACATAGACATAAGAAAAACTAAAAACAAAACTCTTGTCTTAAACCTCAAAAGCTAGAGCTTAGATATTTGACATATAGTATTGTGTAGAGTCCTCTACCCAGAAATCATATACCGATTTGAGTCATGTGAGCGACATAGGGCTATAATGGCTCTTTTGTTTAGCGTAACCATTCAAAAATTCTTGTTGATAAATTCTTAACCGTTGTTCACGTGCGCAAGATTTGCACTCCGCGCAAGATTTGCACTCCGCGCAAAGTGTGTCCATTGACAAAAGCAAATCGTCATGTGAAAAAGATACACCCCGCGCAAAATTTGCGTATGGTGTATTTTGTGCGCATAGTAGGGATGTATATGCGAAAGATCGATGGACAGTTAATGAGCGATAAAAATTGTGGAATTTCGCTTATTTTTACTTTCGATGTTTGTTTTAAAACTATTTGTCCGTCGTCCTTCATAAATAGGCTGTTAACTATGGTGTACCATTTGGGTCATAAGTCTGCTTTACGTGCGCGCACATTTCTTAATATACGTGCACGTATAAAAATATACGTGCACGCTTAAATATTATTTCGCGTGTGCACGTCCATATATGCGTGCAACAACATATTTATGCATGCACGTATGAAAATATACATGTGGACATATATACTTACGCGTACACGCACATTTTAGTCGCACTTAAATATACGTGTGCGCCTATATATTTACAAGTTTACGCATAAATATATACGTGGACGTATAATTTTACGCGTGCATTTACGCGTAATTCTGGATGCTTGTGCAAGCATATATGGATGTAAACGCATAAATTTATAGGCGCACGCGTAATTATAGGTGCATATATATATACACGTTCACGAATATCTGGACGTGCACGCGTAAATTTATACGTGCACGCGTAATTACAAGTGCACTATATAAACACGCGTACGTACATATAAACGTACATCTACATATTTACGCGTGCACGTATAAAAATATACAGATAAACGTACATATTTACGCGTGCACGAATATTTTTGTACGTGCAGGTATATTTTGAAATGTGCGCGCACGCAAAGCAGACTTTCAACCCAAAAGGTGCACCAGAGTTAACACCCTTAATATTGTTACGCTATGGCCGATGTAGTCTTTAGGGAAACTTCATTTATCTATGATATAGTCGAATTTGTAGAAGGCAATTGGCTAATAGCGGCAGCTTTTGATAGTGTTACACTATGGCTGAAGTAAACCTTTGGGGAAACTTCTATACTTCTATAATTATGTTAAACATACAGGAGGTAACTAAGGCTGGCAGGTTTCCTTGTACTCAACAACAGAAATTGTCAACTCCTTTAGCAGTTAAACTAAAGTTTATTAAAATAAGAATTTCCACAGAAACAGTTCATGTTCAGCAACAAATATCATTCAGAAATACACACAATAATCTGTAAACATTTCACAGTACACAAGAATAGTGTGATAATAAGTTATTTTACCTATCAGGACTAATCTTCATTAATGATAATAATTAAACCCTGCCTCGAGATCTGGTAAATTTTGATAACTGACACACAAAAGAGCAACAGTTAAATGAAGATCCAATAAAAAATAGCAGTTTTATTCAGTTAAGAGTTTAAAATGCTTATCAAAAGTTAAAATACAGCAGCTATAAAAACACACCAGGTGAGACAATCTTTGTATAAAATTTGTTAAGCTTCTTTAAATATTTCTGTAGAATTATTAAGTATAACAGCCGCTCAAGGCCAGAGATTTAAGATTGCGAACCCTGAAAACACAGTGGAGTATTTATACCTCCCAAACTTCACAAAAATAAGTGTGGAAGCGCACACTAACATGTGAGGATATGTGAACTCCACACAAAGAAATGTGAATCAAGTTTCACACAAAATACTGTGGAGTTGTGGAAGCTGTGAACTGTTGCCTGACTGTTAGGAAACAAAAGCCAATATTTCTATTAACACTTAAAGGATCATAATAAATATTAGTATGAAAAGAAAGAAAAAAGAATAATCTAAATGATTATACAATCAAATTTCCTTTTAAGGGAGTATCTTGCAAGCAATGTAAATGACATTTCACACAACAATGTAAATGAAATCTAGCTAAGCAACTACACACAATGCATTGCAAATACATCAACAAAAACATGTCTGCAAAACCAGGAAGTCACCTGTTTATTAACAAGAACTACTGCTTATGTGAATTTATAAAGTAAGTGGGGCTGTTCTAAGACCAAACTAGATAAAGAATTACTTAAAATAGCCTGTAACCTTGTCATAAAATTACAGTTAAGCTTACAGCCCCATTCAGTAAAGTAGGTCACTGTATACTGAAGTATTAAATTATCACTCTTTACGCCAATCCATTATGAAAATGTTTGCCTCGATAACAACCTGGAAGAATTTGAAACTGGTTATCTGGGGTTACAAATTAGACCAAATCATAGATACCTTAACAAATACATGAAATCTAGTCATGAGAAAATCTAAGACACATTCAAATTTGGATTGTGTCGGTTCAGATACAAGGTCAATAAGTCAAATTATGAAAAAATCCTTGTTAACACACCAGATGTTGATTTTGCAGTTGATTTACATGATTACATGAAACCTGGCCATTTTTTTTGTCTAAATAAAATCTAGGTCATTATTTCAATATTGAGTCATTGAAGTCAAATATAAGCTTCACTAGTTGAAACCATATAAAAACTTAACACTCTCGATTCCACATGTTTAATCTGATAATGAATATTGTTCAGACAGTTTATTTACAAGAAGTATAGGTCAAGTTTGAAAGCGAATTATTTGTGACTATTCTAGCATAAAACTGCTGTTCTTGTCACTTTTCGGGGGTGTTTTAACAGGAGAGAAAACGTGTGTTAACAGAGAGATTCTCGCGCTCGCGTGCTGTTATAACACTTTTTTATATATGCGCGTTCCGTTGCAAAGCGTAAACGTCATTCGGCCCCAAATCGGATAATTCAAAACGAAATGACGTCAACGTAAAAAGCAACTCAGACATTCCCGCGCATTTCTTGGAAATTTAATTACGTTGAGTGACATTGTATTCATTTATCAGTTTTTAAGCGTTTTATGCTAGAATAGCGTTAGCGCATGTTTATTTCGTGTTATAACATCTGCAGAATCCCTCGGGATACGTTGGTACCCTCACACTAATGGGCTCGGGCACCAACCAATCCCTCGGGATTCTGCAGATGTTATAACACGAAAAAACATGCGTTATCCCTACATAAACTAGGTCACCGGGTCACAGAAAAGCCTTGTTGGTACTCTAAAGTCTCATTTTCTACCGGAAATGAGTGAAACCTGTTCAGAATGTATTATTTTATGAAATTAAGTTCAAGTTTGAAACTTGGTCATCTGAGATCAAAAAGCCATTCACTTAATTAACTGAAGCTGTCTGGGATATACTGTATAGGAGCAAAATTCTTAATAGAACGTCCGAATTTAAAGCTATTGATGATGTCTGACTATGAGCTTAACTTAAAATCTCTTTCACAGGTACATCCATGTTCCCATAGATCAGCTGATGGCATATCGAAAATTTCTGTCTTGGCAAATATTATTGGATACATTTACTCATGCTGTAACATGTAGTGTAGTTAGGATTATATTATCTAAATTAAGGCAGACAAAAGAAAATCTTCAAGGGTCCTAGCATGTCTACCACTACAGCCATATACAATTTTAACATACTGCGTACGCAATGAATGTACCGCTATGACAACATATTTGTTGCAGGGTTACTTTACAAAACCATTATATTTGCTGTTTCTAGCCGAGGGAAATATTTAAATTTTGCTAATTCAGTGAGCATTATGTTGTATCCATCTCGGGACATGGCTTTCAAGTTACCCCTTCAATGTATCACACTGACAGTTAGTTGAATACACATCAGTATATATCATATGAATAAAAATAATCTTTCTGATAATCTTCTAATTCCAATTAAAATGTAAGGATCACATTGTTAGAAACTGTTGTTTTTTTGTGTGAAAATATTAATAATTCCTTGTTTAATTACTTCAAAATGAATATCTACGTTAGACTGATTCGATACTTTATCAAATTATTGTATTAATGATACCGTGAAATCATTAAATTTCGTGGGCATGAAATTTTGTGGTTTTGGTCAAAACGGCAATTTCGTGGGGATATGAATTCGTGGATTTCAACTTTTGAACATAAAATGAATGGGAATTTTACTTGTTCGTTGGGATTAAATTTCGTGGATTGACTCAACCACGAAATCCACGAAAATTAGTCCCCCACGAATATTAATGATTTCACAGTAATTCAAGAAGATAACTTCAGTATTCGCATATAAAAGGGTATTGAGCAGAACAGGATGTGTCGTTCCACCTGTAAACTCCAACTTCTTCAACGTACTGCAAACGTACACATTGCTGATGGTCTGATTTATTTATGTGCCAGAATTTTTGCGTCGTCGGCATGCTTTCTCCAACTGTAAAGTTGCACTTTTTGGAAAAACAGTTTCCGTCTGTCCAAAAGTCCTTTTTACCTTCATAACCTATAATAATCAGGCATAAGCTACCTAAGTAAAACATTACAAATATGTTTACTTTCACTTGTTTGAACACTGACTTGTTAATATAAATATGACCCTGCCAACATCAAGAACTGGCAACTAACAAATTCTGTACAGATATCAACAAAGCTTTATACGCGGCTGTTTAAGTAGTTCTTTTAGACTAGCAATTAAATGACAGCATGAAGTTATGTTATGTAATACTTACAACACAACCTAAAAGGTCTTTAAATGTTGATTAATTTTTTTATCAATTTGAAACGCATAATTCAAAATTTGAAACGCTCACGTGCACACGAAGCAGATGTATTACTTCACCACTTCCTGTATATAAAAACAATGGATAAAGATAAAGCTTTCAACAATTATAACACGCCTAATTTGTTCCTGAAACATGCCTTGTAATATAACTGTTGTGTTGCAACGATATAGAGAATACGAGTATAAATGTGTGCTATTTTGTATTACCCGAGCATGAAGTCAAAATGTTTGAGACTGCATCCATTTTCCACTCTTTATCAAGCACCACGAGATGTCCATTCGGTTCATTTGCACATGTGTTTGATGCATTCTCATGACTTTTGCTATTGTTAAAAATCTTTAGTCGGAAATCTTCTTTAAGTTCAATTATCCCGATTTCGTTGGGGCATTCTGCAACAGGTAATAAATCGTATTTACTTTTCAGTTTTAATGTCCACAAAAGCTTCAGTAATTCGCAAAACGTTTCCAGTTATCTTAACGACAGAGAAATTTCAGATACAGTTATACAACAGCTTTTAGAAATTTAGAATTTCTGTCTAGTCTCAACACAAATACAAGACATCACAACAAATTATTGCGTCGCTCGAATCAAGAACTGAGGCATCAGTATTTCTTGAAGTTTAGAGACTTCAAAAGAAATTCTAAAAAATCACATATAGCGAGGCCTCTACTACTGAAACCCGATACGTACTAGTACTTATTTGACTTACAGGAAATATCTCTCCGATACAGACACTTTAAGTAAACAAAACAATGTATAGCAATGTTTTATTAAATCATTTACCTTTAAGAACGCATGATACATTGCGGCTCCAGATTCCTTCTTTCAAGCACTCTACAGATTTAGTGTTGTTCTCTTCGATATATCCATGATTACACTTGACGGCTTTCTTTGAACCAACTTCATTTTTATTTCCCAAGAACTGCCCATTTCTGAGGTATGGTTGTGGTTTACATTCTATTGATATACGAAAATCATAAATATACTTATTTACTTTCCCTTTCAATTCATTATCTTAGTCTATCTGGCATTTCAGCTCCAACGGCAATGTCTAAAACAGTATTCGGGTTACTTAAATATCAATACTCGGGCAGAACAAATCTAATACACTGACAAACATCTGACTTGTTTTCTTTGTAAACTTGAGTGTTAGATGCACAAGAAGTGTTTCCTGTTGACCTTTCCCAATTTCAAACTAATGAACATGCCAGTATAGCATAAAGAATATTCTAAACTTGACTTAACAAGTTTACATTACCAAGCAAAGTGCAAATTTACAGCAAGGTTATGCTGTAAATGTTACATTTTAAAAATCTTTAAAATGTTCGTCAAGGTCTTTCTTTTGTGATTCAACGCTTTTTCTTTTCGTAATTTTCTTACATAAGTGTTTTTAGGGTTTTGGTGCGCGGATTACAAATAACATTTACTACATAATTTTATCTTCTGATATTGCCTAGAATTTAAACTCTTTGCATTGGTTTACATACCGTTTATCACTAAGGATTAATTTGTTCATAATACTTTATTTTAATTCATAACTTCACTACCTATGTTAAATACTAAGGACGAATTCTTAAATTATCATGTTAGAGGACCATATGTTAGACTGGCTGTAACCAAATATGTTTAATTTATTATTTTTGTTACTATTATTATTTATTATTATAATAATAGTAATTATTATTATTGTTGTTACTAGTACTATTATTATTACCTTTCACTGTACAATGTTCAACTCCGGCAATTGTTTCGAATACTTGCCACTCTCCACAGCTATCCTGTAAACAGACTTTTAAAATGCATCATTTGCAATAATTACATTGCTAAAATCTATATACGTACGGTAAGCATCTTGATACAAAACAGAAACATTAAATCTCAAAGTATGAGCAATTTACATCCTGCCAATTGCAGATATAGCCCGCCCAGCATTGACACCCCTTGGTTTCGAAAATCTGTAAATTCAGACAAAACACAATACATGTTTCCTTTGTAATAGTTGGTTTAAACAATATTTGATTTAAAATATGCATTTAACTTTATATATACATATAGAGTAATGATTAGCCGCAAGCTTGTATTAGAATATTTTTTTCTGTATATTAATAGTCTCCTCGGCACAGTTTACTTTCCGATTTTAGTGTGTTTCGCATTGACTTTATTAAACTCATTGAACAAAATTGATAAAATGCGAGGCGATTTTATTCAACGAGTTTAATAAAGTGAATATGAAAAGACACTGATGTAATATCCTCTATTTAATGGCAACTCGTGAGTGAATTTATTAGAACCAACGTTATACTTTTAAGATAAAATATATATAAATTCCAAATAACGTTAAAATCAGCCTGTAATTGTGATCTCTTAATATGCAAATGTCTCAGAAACAAGCACAATGACTAAATTACACAATTATGTATTATACATATCAACTTTCATATTCAATAATTGCAAATATGTGATAGCAGTTTATAATTGAAACGGCAAACGGTGTATTGTATGTCTGTTTACTAGAATAAAAGTAATTATCCAAATATAGAAACCGACTAATAACCTGCTGTTATAAGATAACAGCCAATAGTAATATGTGAGATGCCACCATAATCAACATATGAGGCAAATGTCTGATGTAGAACGAAGCTACAAGGAACCTAATACATTTGTTATGCTTCAGCTCACCTAGTGTATATATCAAAATCAAAGTACTGATAGTACAGTACTGATGGAAGGTGATTTATGTTAGTACGTGTATAAAAAGAATCCATTCCAAAAATGGCACAAGCGCTAACAGCGCTTTGATAGTTAGAAACCCAATACATATTGGATTTGATTCGGCTGACCATATCATCAATATGATGCTGCAATTTGGTGATATATAAGTTATCCATTCAACGACCCTGTAAAGTAAAAAAGATGTTATTCGTAGTAAATTACCGCGCCATTTGTATATATTTAAAGTATTTTGAACTATTTTTTACTGGACATGAGTACTTGTAAGTTTGTGATCAAGTCCACTGCCTCAAAGGTGGTGATAGAATAGGCCAAATTTTTCGGTCTGTAACGATAATGACGTCAGAGGTGGTAAATTATTCCGCATTGAACTATATTGTACAGCAGATAGATACGAAATAGTTGTGAGGCAGACTGTTACTGATAAAATTCTACGCGGTTACATAGAGAAAGTGATTTTCCAACAAGGGAGTCATGCGATAAGTTTATTTCAAACATTGAACTCTTGGATTATACCATCTAGATTATTGGAAATTATTACTAATATTCTGTTCCTTTCATTTACTATTTCAATGTCTTCCTCGGGGCCTTATTTGCCAAGTGGTAAAGGTCGCTGACTTCAAATCACTTGCCCCTCACTGATGTGGGTTCGAACCCCGCTTGGGGCATAGAATATTTCATTTGAGGAAGCCATCCTGCTGGCTTACGGAAGGTTGATGGTTCTATCCAGATGCTCTCCCGTGATGAAATAATGCACGGAGGAGCACCTTGGGTCTATCAAAGCTAGGAAGTTGCAATATGACCTATAATTGTGTCGTTGTGAAGTTAAAACCAACAAAGAATAATAAAAAAAGCCAGTGTCTTCCTCAAACATGTTAGTGCCGTAATTCTAGTTTTTCAGGTGGACACTTCAATGATTTTATTCCACATTGACGCGGGAATTTATATTCTCTTGCAGATATAAAACATTTTTGAATTGCAATTTTGGTTTATATTAACATAAAACGGAAACTTACAAAATGTGTTACCTAGTATAAAAGCGCAATGTGGCATTTTTATGAACATTTGAAAACATGTTTATCCTGAAGTTTCAAGACCTAAAATTTCAAACACAACCTGAGAATGCTAAAATTTTATACGGAGAATACGTATACTTTTATTTGATAACTAGCACTACTTGATGAATCAAACAATAATTTCGCTATTCATAAACATATTTTCTAAGATGTTAAATTTGCTTCTGTTAGGATGTTCTATGACTTGTACTAGTACTAGAGAATTTATATTTGGCGAGAAGTTAGATTTTGTTTTTAAATTGCCGGTGCTTCTTACTTTATATGATATTTATACTAAATTAAAATGTACGATGCAAAAAATATAAAGCTACCAAAAAGCATGGAATTTTCCGACAACTACTCTTTGTACTGAAGGCTTCAATAGAAACCAAGCTAAAAAACAAATCGATAAAAATATTTTTAAGAAAGAAATGAAGTTAAATTAGAAAGATAAACCATCAAACCTGCTTTAGTCCGTGTATGTCATCTCGCATTATCATGATACAATGGTTATCAGAAACAGACGGCGTCGAACTCTTCATATGAAGCTCGCATAACCGAAGTACACGCTTATACCCTACAACTGCGCAACTTTTTCTTCGCGCGCATTCTTCAACACACTGTTCTAAGGAACGTTCAACCAACGTTAGGAATTTCGAGTCCTGCGGTGGACATGCGTTTAATTCTTTAACGTCAAAAGTCGTCGTACATAACACGGCCGCTGTCGACAAAAATACAAAACATATAAAAGAAACGAGGAAAAAACAACAATTTTTCATTGTAGAAATTAACTTCCAACACTCAATAATCCGTAAGGAATAGAATTCAGATTTTATTCCTGATGTCAGATGCATATTTAGTTATGCATCGACAACGGTAGATTTTCTCTCTATACCGTAAAAATCCTAAAAAACGTGCGTATTTTATAGAAAAGCATAAAGAAATTTAAAAATCAGTTACAGATTGAAACACAAAATCAAAGTGAGATTCGAATAAACTGAACTTAAAGAAGTGCGCGCCGTGAAATTGATGGTGTAGTGGATAATATAAGGTGTTAATAGTTTTTGGGTTCAAGCTGCAGAAGAGGACGACAGTATCAGTACCTTTTAAGCGTACGCTAGTGTCTTTGTATTTGAGATGGGCGAAATTTTTCCCAATAATAGAATTTCGTCAAACTCTGGATATTGAAGGGCAATGATCTAAGAAACAAAGATTTGCAATAAAAGTCATAGGTCATCACTAAAAAAGAGTTATCTGCCCTTGAAAACGGAATTTTCCCCAAAAATACCGTTTTCAAGGGTAGATAACTGTTTTTCAATACTAGTGACCTATGACTTGTATTGCATATCTTTATTCCTTAGATTATTGTCCTTCATTATCCAAAGTTTGAAGAAATTCTATTATTAGGAAATATTTCGCTTAGACGAAGAAGATCTAAATTTCACATACATCCTGTGAAAGATTTTAGCTTAATAAGTAGAATGCAAATAATTCGCATATCCGCAACACTACTCAGAGGAAGGGTTCAGTTATTCGGAAAATTATGACCGTACTTTACGATACAAATATCAGAATGTTCTTATTCAAGTTTCACTAGTTCTCGCGAAATTATTAATATTTACGTAATATTCTGTATCATTATAGGCTTTTGTTTTGATTTCTATTGTAAATGTTGTAACTGTTGGAAACATGAGTTTATATTTCTGTCTGGTCCCAAGGTTGTGGAGGAAAGATCGATTTGAGACCTGGCTGTTCTGTGTACACCTTTGAAATCAACCAGTGACAGTTTATAGTAATATGTCACGCGTTGTATACATATATGCAGATGGGAATATCCAGCTCGAGGGTAATTCTTTTAGCCGTAACGAGGCCCTTTCCTTGCATACTTTTTTTTTACCGAATTATACAAGACATAAAGCAAAACAAAATATTTTATTTGCAGCACTCTTTCTCATAGCAAATTATTTTAACAAAGCGCCCCCATTCTGTCCTGTATCCTTGGCATCTTAGTAATATTTTCCTCCATAATTGCTGTCAATGACATCTTTCTCGTCTGTCCTCATGCTGCAACTCGAAAATGACTGAATTTTCAAAAGCATTTTCAAGATGGAGATACGACTTGCGATAACTCTTCCAAATATTTCTGCGGGAGAAAGATCAAGATCTTAATGTAAAACAATAGCGCGCCTAAGTTCCGCTTGGACTCGCAGACTTACCCGACATCACTCTACTATAAACCATGGATTTATCTAAATTCTTTAGAACAGCAAATACCAAGGACTTTTAAAACTTTTTTCTGCTTTCTGTCAGAAAATATTAATATAGGGATAATACACTTTTTTGTGTATTAACGTCTGCAGACGCCCGCGGGAATGTAGGGTTTCTGCAGACGTTAATACACAAAACAAACGTGTATTGTGTATTGTCGCTATTCTTGCATACAAACATGACACGACGACTAAATTTATTGTTTTCATATTGATGACTTTACGATTCCGGTACAATTATTTAGTACCATTCTGTTGTTCTTGGAAACGGTAAACATGTTTAAAATATCCATAACCGGGGCCCACAAATCAACAACACTACCAAAAGCATGTATTGAAAGTTTTTAAACATATTTTTTTATTTCTCGTTATTACAAACATGACTTTACGCATAACTTTGCATATTACTGAGAAATTTGGTAAACAGGAACAGAATTTCAAGAATAATAACTTTACATTCGAGTTATCATTTTGAGTACGAACACATTTCGAGTACGGATAAATACGAACGTAGTTCATAAATATGATTCCTAAAATCCAACAATCGCAGAAGTTACATGCAATTCAATACATTCAAGGTTATCGACAAAAACTGAACCGACGCCGAGTTAAAAAAGGGAGTAAATAGAGGAAGAAGTAAGTACATTGTTGGAGGCAGTGCGGTTGGGGTTGGTAACTGACACAGCAAAACATACTAAGGATTAGATTTCATCTTTTATACTACAAAAGGGCTTATTATGGGACAAACAAGACGCAGATACTAGATTTCCATCTGCGCAAGGATATATGTCAGTCCCCGGCAAAGCATTTCAAAAATAAAAATCATGTATTAATAGCACGTGAATCGCCACGCGACTTTTCTGACGGATAGAGTGAAAAAAGTAGCTTTAATGCAAGAATTCCCAATCCTTACATCCTGAAAGCTTTTGTAACTATGGCCTATTACCAGTCGTATCAAATATTTGTTCGTTTTGAATGCAACTTCATGCAAAACTGCGCTACAGTGTAAATAATATATAAAGTCATTTGTTATAATAACTGCTAGTTTAAATTAAACGGAAGTCGAATATTATTGTAAAATGGTTGATATCTAATCCCTCTTTTACATTTGGTTCTATTCTATAAGAATTATCGATGTCTGTTGCGATACGTATAAATTATTCATGTTTTACGTAAACAAAATGCATATCATGGTTTGCACTGTTCGCTATTCAGTCAGTACATTTTCAGTAAACACCTCTTCAAATAATAAATGGTAGTCAAAATTGAAAAATGGACCTGTCCATTTTAGAAATGTAGCAGGCTAAGGGTTAATGGATTGAATGATTTTTATAACCAATGCCCTTTTGATTTTTTTTCGAAAGAAGATGTAATTGATGATCACTTGAATGCAACTAGTTTTGCTGGGTTAAATGACATTTTTCGAAGGTATTTCAGTTGTACACGACTGTAAGTAAATTTTATCAGTGATATGACAATTAAAATTCACCTACATGAATCAGAGATAAATATGTGATTCAAAATAAGTTTCGTGTAATAAATGTTGTTTCTACGGAAGCGTGAAAGGGCCATCAGACGCTAATACGTTTTAGTACGTTAGGGCTGCGGAAAGGATATGTGACTATCTGAGTATAGCATATTGGTAAAATGATATTTTATTTGAATGAACGGGTAGGACAAAATAGTCAGTCTTTCTTTAATACATGTGTTTAAACCCTTTTGAATCACACCTGTGCTTTAGATCCAATATTTGTACTGGCCACATGTGACCCAGGAATGCTTAAGATTTAAAATGAGTTGTTATGCAGTTGTATAGATTAAAATTAAAGGAAGCCCGACCTGTTAAACAGTATATTGAGTTTGAATCTTATGCGAGGGTGTTTGATTTCAATGTTATTTGACTGAAGTTGAAACGTTGAAGGAACCGTGTCCTGTACTTTCTGTTTCAAATGTTGACGCTGTCAGTTATTTAAGAACTGGTTAATAAAGGTAGCGGCTGCAGGAATTTCTCTGACTTACGTTTACAGGTTACTAAAATACTGTTAAAACAATGTAAAAACATGAATAAAAGTATACGGACAAGTGTGAAGGTCAAAATGACTTTAAGTATAAATGACAATTTTCTAGCTATTCGGTTTAAGATGTGTGCTTCTTTAGTTATGCTAACCATGCCTTGGAATTCTATTTGCATAAAAATAATGAATAATACATTTAATGATTTCATGATATTTGTATGAAGGAGGTCCTAAGCCATCCATTTGTCCTATTTTATATTACATTCATAAAATCTACATGAGTATTTCATTTTTGATCAGCTGCTCTTATTGATTCTGTTTTTTTTTAACTGAATAAATACAAAGGAAATTTACTATGGGTGCATTTATATTTGAAATCTGAAGGTGTTGTACTGTGAATTAATTAAGATGTTTGGAGTTCAATACAAAGACGAGCCTGGTGTAATCCATGATGATTTCAAAATAGACAATAATTGCTGAAGTTCTTTTTTGCCCACTTCTAACTTGTACTGGAACTTAACAATTACTTATGGAGATGGTATATTGCGGTTACAGAACGGAAAT
Organism: Mercenaria mercenaria; assembly: GCF_021730395.1. Lineage (NCBI taxonomy): Eukaryota > Metazoa > Mollusca > Bivalvia > Venerida > Veneridae > Mercenaria > Mercenaria mercenaria. The sequence goes on along the minus strand of NC_069373.1, from coordinate 78,237,270 downwards.
ACTGTGTAACGTTTGAAAACATTACTTCTGTCCAAAAATCAATCAAACTTTAACTGCAACCAAAATTTGCACTATAATAGGAGTTTCCACAACACTTAAGTATATACTAAAATACTGTTTTATTGTTGAAAACAAATCAAATGCATATGCAAATGATATACAATGATGATTAAATTGTTTAAAGCATTATTCAAAAGTCCACTTTTTATGTCATAACTGAAAATATGAACAATAATACTCATAAATTAAACAAAATTAGAAAAGACAAAGTGGAAAATGTCATCCAAATTGCTGTAACAAATATCTTGTGTCACAGTCTACAAGGCCCGTGTTTGACAGATAATATTAAGGAAATACACTTATTGTCAAGCTGTTAGGAGTAAGATGGATAATGTTTGCTGAGGTTTTAATTTCGCTAATGATCGTGTACACTGGACCTTTTGAATTTAAGTAACAAATGTTGTGCTTAATGCTTACAATAAAACTACGAGAAGCAAATTTTGTAACAGCACGAATAAACGTGCCCAACTAATACGTCGCGAAATAAATCAACTCGAAACGTATCCAATTTAAGGCAAGGAATATTATTCACCTCAGCATTAACGACAAGCATACGAAATGTTAACATTTAAATTAGAAAAGCATGCCGCATGATAGAAGAAAAACATCTAATGTGATGTACATTTGGGAGAACCTATGTAGCTAAATGATGTATGATCTGACATTTATATGAAATGGGACATTTTCTGTCCACTCAAACTTTTTTGTTTGAGATGTTTTTACGTGAAAAGTTCGGACTTTTATGACTTTATTTGCGCATATTTACATACGTTTTATGCAGTGGTAGAAATTTTCAATGATTATCTTCTTGTGCTCGGAAAGATTTCTTCTTCACCGTTTCTACAGTCATCAGTTTATTACTATTTAACCTTGATTTGAACGAAAATGTCAGTTAAAAAGTAATACCCATAATCCCGTCAGAGAGTAAGACCTAGCTAAACTTTGACATGATTGTAGGGGGGCCTTCGTTGTCGAGTGATTATAGTTGCTGACTTTGGATATAGAATTTGATGAAGCTATCCTTGATTCTTCCAGGTGACCATCTGTGTCAGAATAATGTCTAGAGGGCATTTTTGTTCCTTCCTGACTCTGGAAGCTGTATATCCTAAAGTGTGCCGGTGTGAATAATAAAAATAAAAACAACAAATTAATCTTGTAAAGTAACTTTGACGCTTATGTGTTTATAGGTTCAATGATTTTTTTGAATTATACAAAATAAAATCACTGCATGTACTTTTTCTGACTTTGAAGATATACTTCAGATTGGGACACTGTTTTATTGCTGACAGCTGGAGACATGTTTAGTCTTAGTTTAGGCATGGCTTATCCCATAATTTTTTTTATTAATGTTGTGATTATGACCTGACAATGAGTATCGCCTGCCAATGCAAAATGTCCTGTTAAGTTTATTCCAAAGGCAGTATTAATCAACAATCTTGATAGAATTTTACATATCATAAGTTCTAAACCAGCGATTTTAATAAGTACTGTTTACATATAACATTTTCTTTTTGTATTTTGATAAAACTGTCTCATGAATAAAAGCATGGTACAATGTATAAAATTTTCTTTGACTGTTGTGGATTTTTTAAAAGAATTTTGAACGTTGATTACAGGTTAGTATAACACATAACCATATCACTAATGTAATGTTTTCAATACGTTTAAATACATTTTTTGCTTAATCTTTAGTCTGCTAAATTTTTGAAATGGACTGGTCCATCATTCAATTTTGGCAGTACCATTTATTATTCGAAGTGGTGTTCACTGAAAATTTACTGACTGAATAGCGACCAGTGCAGACCGTGATCAGCCTGCACAGACTGATCTTGGTCTGCACTGGTCGCAAAGGCAGAATCACTTGCCACTAGCAGGCTAATGGTTAAGTTGAATAAATCAGGCTGACATGTTATATAGATATTAAGATAATTAGTACTTCAGTTTCATAGAATTGAGACTGAGATAAATAGTACTTCAGTTTTACAGTATTGAGTTAAAGGTTATCGTAATAAGAATTTCAGTTTTATAGAAATGAGACAGAGATAATTAGTACTTCAATTTCATAGAATTGAGACTGAGATAAATAGTACTTCAGTTTATCAGTATTGAGTTAAAGATTATGGTAATAAGTATTTCAGTTTTATAATAATGAGACAGAGATAATTAGTACTTCAGATTTACAGTATTGAAATTGAGGTGATAAGTACTTCAGTTTTGCAGCATAGAGTTTGAGGTATTAGTACATCAGATTTAAAGCATTAAGATTGCAATATTTAGTGAGTACGTTTTGTAGATTTAGATTTAGATAATTGTCAGATTAATTTGTATATCTGACATATTGATAACGTAACGCATAAGCACAGATAGTGCTTGACTCCCTTTTCATGCTATCATTATTGTTGAATTGCTGTTGATAATAGGATTTGGGTCATTTGTGGCTGATTTGGCTTCATTATGTCGATAGCTGGATCCCAGCACCACACATTATGTCATATACAATAGTTAAAGGCAACCAGATATTTGTTTGAGCAAGTACTCGTTGTAAAATACTATGTATAAATTTGAACCAATCAGAAACATATTCTATAAATAGCACCAATCAAAGCTCACGTCTACTAAGGTATAAATAGGTAGATGGAGGACAGAGAGATCATTCTGTATCCAGCGATAGAAGAATACACATCGAGGATTCAACCAATAATTTATTCCAGTACCTTGATAAGGAGGTTATTGCAATTACCCTGTCAGCGCTGATAAATTATTAAAAAGAAGAAGTTTGAAGTTCATAGACTAAAGAAGACTTGCAGAATTTCAACAAGGTTTCGAGCTATAGGGCCAGCGCATAGGAGTTTTACCTTTATGGTAGTTGAATGCTATAGACGATAGCAAATATAGGCTGAGCATCGGAAAGCTGAGACAGAGACCCAGAGTTTGGTAATCTACTGAGAGAAGGAGAGTTCCAGCTTATAGACGGTTCAGCGTTATTGGCGAAGTACAGCCAAGGCATCGGGGATATACCTATATGGTAGTTGAATGCTGCATGTGATAGCATATAGGCGCTGAGCATCCAGGAGTCAGGGCATTTACATAGAGTTGCATCTTCAATTAAGAGGACAGAGGCTGAGCATTTATGTGAGATTGTTGATTCAAAGACATTATCTGACGGGAACTTCAACAGAAAGACCAGTCAAGTATAGAGTCTCCAGCCTATAGGAGTTTGAGCTTGTTATTATTAACTGAAGATTGTTAGTTTGAAACATTTAGTGATTTGCCTGATCCCTGAAAAGATTATTGACAACATTTACGAATCACTGGTACAAGAATCGTTTAGGCAAGTTAGCCAGAGGAAAATTCTATATATGAGATATTTGGTCTCACCAGCTTTACGTTTTAACAAAGGACATTCTATATCGTTTGTCAGCTAGGCTAAGACATAGTCACCTAGCGATTGGACCCAATTCACTGTTCAAGATACTAAAGGCGCAAGCACTTCTCTGGGTCATATAACTCGTTACTTGACAATAATGAGTGATCTAGTATTGAGATTAAGACAGTTCGCACTTCATTTTTATAGTAGTGAGCTTGAGATAATTATTGCTCCAGTTTTGTAGTATTGACATATCTGCATTCAGTACTTCAATTTTATAGTAATGAGATTGAAGTAAGTAGTACTTCAGTTTTGTAGTACTGAGACTGAGATAATTACTACTCCAATTTTATAGCACTGAGATTGAGGTCATTAGTAGTACAGTTTTATAGTATTGAATTGAGATAATTAGTACTTCAGTTTCATAGTAATGAAATTGAGGTAATAAGTACTTCAGTTTTGTAGCATTGCGATTGCAATAATTAGTACATGTAGAAATTAGATTTAGATAACGAGTCATCTAGTTTTGTTGCAGTGATATTTAGATAATTACTACTCCGTTTTTTAGCTCACCTGAGCACAATGTGCTCAGGGTGAGGTATTGTGATCACTCACCGTCCGGCGTCCGTCCGTCCGTCCGTCCGTCGTCCGTCCGTCCGTCCACACTTTCCTTTAAACAACATCTCCTCCTAAACCAACAGGCCAATTTTGATGAAACTTCACAGGGTTGTTCCTTGGATGGTCTTCTTTAAAAATTGTTCAAAGAATTGAATTCCATACAGAATTCTGGTTGCCATGGCAACCAAAAGTAAAAACTTTAAAAATCTTCTTCTCAAAAACCAGAAGACCTAGAGCTTAGATATTTGGTGTGAAGCATTGCCTAGTAGACCTCTACCAAGTTTGTTCAAATCATGACCCCAGGATCAAAATTGACCCCGCCCCGGGGGTCACTTGATTTTACATAGGAAAATCTTAAAAAATCTTCTTCTCAAAAACCAGAAGCTCTAGAGCTTAGATATTTGACTTGTAGCATTGCCTAGTGGACCTCTACTAAAATTGTTCAAATCATGACCCCGGGATCAAAATTGACCTCCCCCCAGGGGTCACTTGATTTTACATAGGAAAATCTTCAATAAATTCCTAAAAATAAACCAGAATGCTTAGAGCTTAGATATTTGACATGTAGCATTGCCTAGTGGACCTCTACAAAATTTGTTCAAATCATGACCCCCGGGTCAAAATTGACCCCACCCCAGGGGTCACTTGATTTTACATAGGAAAATCTTCAAAAATTTTCTAAAAATAAACCAGAAGGCCTAGGTCTTAGATATTTGACATGTAGCATTGCCTAGTAGACTTCTACAAAATTTATTCAAATCATGACCCCCGGGGTCAAATTGACCCCGCCGCATGGGATTACTTGATTGTACATAGAAAAATCTTCAAAATAAACCAGAAGGCCTAGAGCTTAGATATTTCATATGTAGCATTGCCTAGTGGACCTCTACAAAATTTGTTCAAATCATGACCCCCGGGGTTAAAATTGACCCCACCCCAGGGGTCACTTGATTTTACATAGGAAAATCTTCAAAAAATTTCTAAAAATAAACCAGAAGGCTTAGATCTTAGATATTTGACATGTAGCATTGCCTAGTAGACTTCTACAAAATGTGTTCAAATCATTACCTCCGGGGTCAAATTGACCCCACCCCATGGGGTTATTTGTTTAGCTTTAGCAAAGAATTTTTTCAAGAAAGCAATTAAACTAAGGTGAGCGATATAGGGCCACCATGGCCCTCTTGTTAAGGTAATTAATTGAGATTGAGGTAATGAGTACTTCAATATAGTAATATTGAGATTGACTACTTCAGTTTTCTGTTTTATGGTATGAGGTAATTATAGTACTTCAGTTTTGTTGTATTGAGATTGAGGTAATTAGTACTTCAGTTCTGGAGTATGGAGATTGAGATAATTGATACTTCAGCTTTATAGCATTGAGATTGAGGCGATTAGTACTTCAGTTTTATAGTGTTGAGGTAATTAGTACTTCATTTCTGTAGTATTGAGGTAATTAGTACTTCAGTTTTGTAGTATTGAGGTTGAAGTCACTGGTACTTCAGTTCTGTAGTGTTGACATTGAGATAATTGATACTTTAGTTTTATAGCATTAAGATTGAGGTGATTAGTACTTCATTTGTTTAGTATCAAGATGATTAATACTTCCATTTCTAGTATTGAGACTGAGGTAACAAGTACCTCAGTTCTGTTTTATTGAGATTGATGTAATCATTTCTTCAGTTTTGTAGCATTGACATTGAGGTATTAGTACTTCAGTTTTATAGTATTGAGATGGATAATATTAGTACTTCAGTTTTGTAGCATTGAGATTGAGATGTTTAGTACTTCAGTTTTGTAGCATTGACATTGAGGTATTAGTACTTCAGTTTTATAGTATTGAGATGGATAATATTAGTACTTCAGTTTTGTAGCATTGAGATTGAGATTTTAGTAGTTCAATTTTGTCGCATTTAAATTTAGACTATGAGCGCTCTAGTTTTATAGTATTGAGATAAAGATAATTAGTACTTCACCTTTATCGTATTTGGATTGAGATAATACGTATTTCAGTTTAAAAGTATAAATATTTATATAATTAGTACTTTAGTTTTATTGTCTTACTATTGAGATGATGAGTTATTCAGTTGTATGGTACTGAGATAGAGGCAATTTGTATTTCAGTTTTATAGTTTTGATATTGAGATTATTAGTATTCAAATTTTATAGTATTGTTGATAAGATAATTAGTACTTCAGTTTTATAGTACTTAGATTGGGATTATAAATACTTCTGTTTAATAGTGTTGAGAAAGAGATAATAAGTACCTAAGTGTTATAGCATAGTCACAATGATGTATTTTAACCCTTATCATGCTGGACAAGATTGATTCTGCCTTTGAGACCAGTGTAGATCATGATCAGCCTGCACATCCGTGTAGTCTGATCATGATCTGCACTGTTCGCCATTCAGTCAGTATATGTTTGGTAAGCACCCCTTTTACAGTTAATGGTACTATCCAAATTGTAAGATGGACAAGTTCATTATAGAAATTTAGCAGGATAAGGGTTAATAGTTTTCAGTAATGTTGTCTCACAAGTTTACGCTGAGTCTTAATCTTTCTTTATTTACAAAGACTTGTGTTTTACGAAGGAGAGAACTTAGTATCAGAAAAAAATCTTTAACTTTAGTCTCATTTCTCATCTTTGGTGTCATTTGTCTCAATTTTCCTCCCTCCAGCGAATGTTTGCTCCAACCACTGGAAATAGTTCCAGTAACGAGCTTTTAATAAGTGTGTGCTATTTAGGATATAATGTATAGAAACCCCGTGTTTTAACGTTATTAATGCACGAAAATAGGTTATACGTTCTCGGAAGAATTTCACGAGGGCGTAGTGAAATATTCTGGGGACGTATAACCGCTTTGAGTGTATTAATTTAAGTAAAACACGATTTTGCTATACATTATTCTAATATGCTCTTGATATAAAACAGTAGATAAAATATAGTAGCGCTCTTTCTTGGGCGCAACAAAAATATTGACGTCATCGCACGTTAACGCGACGTCATTTTAGCGTAAGCGTGTTTTAACAGAAACAAGGCAGTTAGAAGCTTGCTTATTATTTTATGTTGTTTCTCTACTATGGTAATATAGTAAATGAGTTATTGAGAGTTGTTGCTAAAAAGTTTTTCCGGGGATAACAATTAAAACTTGGCTTTTGATGAAAATATCCAATAGTAAATGTACAGTAGTAACAAATGAGCTGAATTATTGCAACAGTTTCAGTTTATGTAATAATGAACGTTTCTTCCATTTAAGAACATAAATTCGAAAATTTCATTTACAGCTCCTCTTCCTCTTTTTATTTTTCAGATCTACCTTCCCAATTTGACAAAGAAGAAAATTTCAAATATATATATATAAGTACAAATATTTTGATTATATTTTGGTCTTAACTTTAATTTACTGTATTTTTGGATGCTTGAATTGTTAGGATTTAGAAATTACTTTGACCTTAGCATACTTGTGCAGCATAGAGTCAGCTAGGGCAGAAGGTATGTTTGCTTTATTATCAACAAACCCGGCAGTTTAATGATACCGGCCAGGTCTTGTGTTATATACATATCTCATATTATAATCCCATTATTGTCAATGATATCAGTGGTTCATGTATACAACATTAACCATGCTCGGTAGATCTCACTGTACTCTTGTATATCCTTTCAATATCTAATTTATATTGTATCAAAAGCCTGGCTGAAATATTTGCCTGAATCATTTTTATTAGGATTTAATCAGAATTCATTAACAAAACACTGTACCTATTTCAAAGATTTGCATTAATCGTTATCAATTTATCTCACTTGAGTAAAAGTCAGGCTCCGAAGTCAAAACTTAATTTGGGACTAAGTGTGTGACCCTGAAACCTATTGCGTATTATTCACACACATCGGTTAAATTGAAAAGAACAAAACGCAAAAGCTCCTGAAGTACACATTAATCAGCAGATTGTACTCACAATTGATATATTTCAACGTCTTGAAAACAAAGTAATATTTGTAATTAATATGTGTTAAATGATTTATTTGTTAGATGAATTACACCATTTCTCTTATCAAATTGAAATACAGTAACTTTATAATGGAACATCAAAGTCTGTATGCTAATTTCCTGTACACATCAATTGCAAAAGTTTTATTGTTAAATTGTATCTGTAAATTACTAACGGGTTATTTTCTATTTTATAACAGAAATTATACTGTGAGTGTTTTTTTGGCAAAAACGGCGGTTTCGTTGGGACTTGAATTTGTAGATAAGAAATAAAATAAAAAAGAAATAGAATATCGTCGATTGAGACAAAAATGAAATCTGCAAAAATGAAGATCTTGAATATTATGATGAAATATGATACTAGGAGCCTTAATAACTGAATGGTATGGTGGCTTGCATCTAATCATTTGTCCCTCACCTCTGTAGGTTCGATGCCGGGCTGGGTAATCACATAAAGAATTCTATTCAGGTGCCCATGTGTGCCTGAAATAATGCTTGGAGAGGCATATGGAGGACTTTTTTTACCATTAAGTCTGAAGCGGTTTTGCCTTATTTGTGTTGGTGTGATTTAAAAGCCCTAAAAACGAAGCCACAGAAGTAGATTAAGTGAGTACACGAGATAACATTACAAACTAGGAAATATATAGTTTTGTGATCATTTGGGATCACAAAGTCCTTTTAACTTTGACGTGCAGAGAGTTTGAGTGGTGTTTTATATTTCATTATTTCTCATTAACAGACCCATTTACATGCTTTCTTGTGTTCTATTGTTCCAGGTTCTTCGTATGAGAAATATGAATTGCACCAGGAAAATATTTAATGCAAACCGCTTGTGCACGCGGAGAAGTTTCCTCTGGTGTATGCAACATTCTACTTCAAAGATTTCTCAAATTGAAGTCTCGTGACCTTATTAAAAGGTCTTTTTTCTTAATTGAAGACTGCAGTAGATGAATGGTAAGGCTTATTGTGTTTATAAATGTGAAGTTGTGTTCTCTATGTACTGTAATCACAGGCAAGTGGATCTCAAGTGGAATATGTCCATCTGTTCTATCTGCTCTATGTCATTCTAACTTTACCAGCTGCTGTAAGCACTTGGAAAATACCACAGAAGTTTTAAAGGGATCAGTAGATAAAATTCTAGAAATGAATGTTGTCATCACTCAGACTTTTAATGTAAACAGATTTCATTACAGGAAAGCTTTATAAATTTACTTTTGTGTATTTTTTTTTTTATCTCTACTCCCCATTTCTCTCTCTCTCTCTCTCCCTCGCTCACTCTCTCTCTCTCGTCGTTACATAACTGCAAAATTGTTGAAATTGGCACTAATCCAAAAACAAACAAACATATGGAGATTGGAGAAGTAATGTGGAATTTCAAACCTGCCCTTGTCTGTCCTTAATTTGTGTGTTTGAATCCATAGAGGATAATTGTTGGTTTCGGTGTAATATCACGTTATAATTTCACCGAGTGGGCACCAAAAGTGATATTTTCACGAGTGGCGCAGCCACGAGTAAAAATAACAACTTTTGGTGTTCACGAGTGAAATTACCGTGATATTACATCGATACCAACAATTTTTCTGTTTATTTTATGTCTAAAACTCTACTTTTGTTGTGTTTATTTCAATAAAATGTCGAAATTTGCGGGAAATTTTATCAGGAAGCATCGCAAAGGTGACGTCATTTTAACGACGTCATCGTCATATTGTTTCCGGCTTTCAGTACGCTCGGTAAACTTTTTGACGTTAATCTGGGTATCAGATTTGATAATTTTCACTGAGTGGCCAGTGAGTTTATCAGGATATAATTCACCGTTATATTTCGATAAACCACCGAAAAACATAAAATAAACCTGTGTTACACTTGTAATTTTAAACCAATAATAGTATTTCTCAGAAAGCGGGACTTGAGTGACTTAGGAAGGTCCAAATACTAAAAGGAGGTGATATGAAGTTGTACAGATTGAAACAAAAGGATGTCTTTTAATAACATGTCATAATATCAAATATTAATGTCAAATTGGGTCTCAGCGGACAAATTATGCATGAAATCACGTTCATAACAGTATGGAAATAAATCAATCATGCCGAGGCGCTGTTAATCCCTTGAAGAGTGTTTGTTTTCAGTTATAATTGGTAGTTCCACCGGTACGGGACTAAATAGGCGGTAAATGACACTTTCTGCCATGAGTTTTAAGTGATTCGTATTTATCAAATAATATTAAGAGGACATAATTTTACGGCCAAACTTGAAAAGTATATCATTAGAAAATGAAAAAAGTGGTTTTTATTGAAAGGTGGTCTCGTAAAACATGTTAAGTTAAACTGTGTTGAAACAGGAAGAGAAAATAGTGGCTTTTAGAAGTAAGTTTGAAAGAAGTAGTCCTTGTTCGGTTCGGAGGTGGACTTTAGCACATAAATGACAGTTTGAAAGGAAAATCACTAATAGGTTGGGTATGTTTGTGATGGTTTAATATTTGCTACCATACATAGCAACTTGTGAATTTTAAACATGCGTGGCTATATTTAAGGTATTATCTATGTCCATAAAAACAACCATGTACCATTTAACAGCAAGAAGAAGGCTGCTGACGTATAAACCTCGAAAGAAGCAATGTGAAAATTATCCAACCCACAGTATAAATTAATATTGTTTAACTGAGCATTATTAACTTTCTAATTAGAAAAGCTTGTCATTTAACAGAAAAGTACGATTCGGGCGGGCATATATAGCTGAGTGACATATGGGCTGACAACATTTATATGATATTGGACATTTTAAGTTCACTTAACAATTTTTGTTTGTGACATTTTTATGTATGACAATTGTGACTTTAATAAGTTTTATGCACACATGTACTTACATAAGGCATACTTAAAGCGACAAGATAACATTTAGGTGTTGTTTTTTTTCTCTTTCAGAATTGATAAAATGTGGGTACTTATTGACATATATACTTTGCAATTACCAAAGATATTGTGCAGATGGGAGAAAACTGTTGCAACGCTTTTAAAATAATGGAGAAAATCGACATTCCTTTTGATTTTTAACTGTACCACTCGCTTAATTATTTGTCCGTGTCACATATACATTCTATGCCAAACTTGGTGGATATGAATATATTGACAAATTTCACCCAACCTGTGGACGAAGTTTCTGTTCAGAAGATATTTTTGTCTGTCCTAATTTTATACCTACTTTATCATGATCTCAACAGAAGTGTAGGTTTAAGAGCATTCAATATTATGCACTGCACATTCACTTGATTGTAGGGGTCTCCGCTGCCTTGTGGTTGGGGTTTCTGACTTGGAAACATTTGTGGGTTCCAAACATTAAAATTTAGATATAAAATTCTATCATGATAATAGATATGCAGATGGTCAGTGATTTATTTAGAAATATGTCCTTGTCTGAAATATTGTTCAGACATGTGATATTCCTCTACCATCAAACCTGAAAAATTGCCTAACAACCTGAAATGAGACGGTGTGAATTGAAACCGCACACAAAACAAAGAGACAAACTGACTTGATATTCGAATAGAAACTTTAGTTGTTTACTGTTTGTAATAATTTTCAAAATTATACAAAATAGGAAACTTGACCTTGACATTGCTTAAGCTTCTTCCGACCTTGAAGACAAAAATTTCTTTCTAAATACATAACTGTTTTTCCTCTCACTAATTCCTCTCGTAAAACTGTAAACGAAAATTTGGTAAACAAAGACACAAACCTCTATCAACCCCTGGTAATATAAAAAGGCATATTTATAAATACAAATGAAAACAACTGAGGTAATTTAATATTAACACAAGTTCTGAAAAAGTACTGTCAATAAATTATTCTAATAATTCATTTTTGTGCGTAAAAGCATGGTATAATAATTTTCTTCGCTTGAATGGTAAAGTAGATAACTAAATGTGTTCAAAGTGGTTTTGAAAAAAAAGTTTCATTTTATTATAACACAGAGCCGTATCATTAACGCATTTAATACACTTCATTTAAGCTTTTTTTGAACTTTGAAAACTTCAATAAAGTTCAATAAATCTGGCGATAAATAAGAGGCTGCATTGTTTAGTGTGCATTAAAACTTACATCAGTAGTAATTTGTGCCTATTAAGAAGTAGGATAGAGAAACATTAAAGTTTTGATAGTTTTCTTCCCTCACTAAATCGAAAATAATGGTCTTGCATGCATTTGGGAGCCTACTAAATATCGCAACTATCATATAAATGTTCGTATGAATGAATGATTATTCAGATACAATCCATTTTATTTCATACCATGATCTTAGTTTTGTTTCCATTTCGCTTTAATAGATATTTCCTCCACTCTTGAAAAATTGTGCCCGCATGATTGCAATAGACTTCCGTTAATTGTTTACTTTATTATTTGTAAACGTGGCTGTTTTTATTGGATCCTTGCTCTTGTTTACTAACTTTGTACGAAGAGTAGAGTTTTTACTTGATTTAGTGCATCTTTGTTTCTTCGTTATTATAATTTTTATTTTCCAATACTCACAGCGTAACATTCGTATAGCATTTTACATATATAACAAAACATGTGAAGCTGAAAGCTGAAATCGTCCTTAACTGGAATGGACTTGCGTCTTACCGAAATTTCGACTATTTTCAGATGAAATTTGTGCAGAGAAAAAAACAACAACAACAACAACTAGACATTACTGTTTATACAGAAAGTGGAGCACAATGCACTACACTATATATGGGCACTTGAGTTTCACAATTTGTACTTGTCTGTATCTAAACAATTCTTTTAAATCCTAGCAGGACTGAACTGTTTTGATATCTGTCTTCTGGCCTGTTTCGTCGGGCCCTTAAGGGTGTTTCTCTTGTTGCTCTGTCTTCCGAAAAGGCATTGAGTACATACGTTTTTGGTTCTTAAGGTTTGCTTTATATATATATTTATACACGAGCATTTTTGTTGTTACATGCCATGCCTTTTTGTTTCCATTACGTGTGTTAGAGATTCACCTGGAGGGGATTACTTTTATTTACACTGTCCCGTGTCTTTGGAACATGGTCGGGGTAAGAGTGAGGTTGGGTGCGCACCATAAACCGGTTTAAGTTCCCCTGTGGTGTTTTTGCCACTGACCGTTCCAAGGCGGTGCCCCACTGTGTTCCTTTGTTTGTTCGTTTTGTCCTCTGTGTTGGCTATGTGTCTGTGTGTGTGTGTGTGGTGTGCACGTCTGCGTGCTGTGGGTTTCGTTTTGGGTGGCTGCGTTTTTGGGTACGTGGCATTCCCTGTTTGATATTTGTCTTTGTTTTCTATCTCACAGTTCTCCAATGGTTTGTTTTAACTGACATGTTGTAACAATAGTAATTCAAACAGATAAAAGGTAAGGGTAGATTTCCCGGAAGAACAGAGCACCCAAAACACAGCCATAGAGCCATGCATCGCAAAGTAGGCCCACACAACAGAAGCTGTAACGGATATCAGATATTATTATATATTTTTTGTCGACTAAAAAGACCACTTTATCCATATTATTATTCAGAATAAGGTTGAAGGTAGAAGGCTTTTGTAAAAGTAAATAAAATCTATAAATATCCTTTGGAATTAAAGAACGCAACTAAGCCAGATAATAGCAGCCTCAATTTGATTGATTCCGTTCATGAGAGGTAATGAAATGTGCAACACCCCGACGCCCCTAGCTTAATAGTAAAGAGGAAGTTCCATGGAAGATAATAGAATCGATTTTTATCCAGTTTTTCAGTATGTGATCCAAAACTGATGTTAAAAGATCCAAGCTAGTCGTCCTTTAATTCAGTTTCATACAGTTACCTGCATAAAATATGTAAGCACTAATTGCTCAAAAGTCAATCTTTCACACATTCGTAACAAACCATGTTTTTGAAAGGTAGGCCATGCACATCTATCAGGAAGAAAGCTTCTCGAGTCGCAGAATTAAGAGCAGCACATAAAATACTAAATTCATATTCAGCAGAATCTACTTGTATTGGTTTGAAACGAAACATTTGCCCGGCATTCGCTAAAGTTAACATATGTGTTTCGCATTGTTTGACACGGGTGCCTGTCACATATCGAAGTTGATATCTGCATTTTGTATTCATTTGTCTGGATATACTTGTCAGTCATCAAATTCATTATCATTTCTACTTGCCTGTCAGTAAACAAAGTCACCATCTGCATTTCGTATTCTTTGTTATGGATTTGCCTGTCAGTCATCAAAGTTTCAGTTTGTCTTTCGTATTGCTTGATCTTGATTTACCTGCCATTTGTCAAAGTTAACATCGGCATTTCGTATTAGTGGGTATGTTCATCAAAGTTACCACCTGCAGTTCGTATTCTTTATTTTTAATTATTTTGAAAAGTAACACCTGAATTTTAATTCTTTGTCTGGAATTACCTATCAATTATCAAGCTTAAATCTAATTTTCGTATTGTTTAATTTTTGTCATTTGTCAAAGTTAAATACAACATCTGAAGTTCTTGTTTTTTGGTCTGGACTTGCCTGTCATTCATCAAAGTAACCATCTGCATTTCGTATTGTTTGGTCTGGAATTACTTGTCCATCAAAGTAACCATCTGCATTTCGTACTGTTTGACCCGGGATTACTTGTCATAACCATCTGTATTTCGTATTTTTGGGTCCGGTATTACTTGACATCCATCAAAGTAACCATCTGCATTTCGTATATTTTGGTGCGGAATTACTTGTCATCCATCAAAGTAACCATCTGCATTTCGTATTTTTTGGTCCGGTATTACTTGTCATTCATCAAAGTAAGCATCTGCATTTCGTATTGTTTGGTCCGGAATTACTTGTCATTCATCAAAGAAACCATCTGCATTTCATATTGTTTGGTCCGGAATTACTTGTCATTCATCAAAGTAACCATCTGCATTTCATATTGTTTGATCCGGAATTACTTGTCCATCAAATTACCATCTGCATTTCGTATTGTTTGGTCCGGAATAACTTGTCATCCATCAAAGTAACCATCTGCATTTCGTATTGTTTGGTCCGGAATTACTTGACATTCAGCAAAATTACCATATGTATTTCGTATTGTTTGGTCCGGAATTACTTGTCATCCATGAAAGTTACCATCTGAATTTCGTAATGTTTGGTCCGGAATTACATGTCATCCATCAAAGTAACCATCTGCATTTCGTATTGTTTGTTATGGAATTGTCTTTCGTTAGTATATTTATTTCATACTGTTCGACAAAGAATTCCATGTCATTCAGCTGGACGGATAGCTCAGTGATTTGCACACTGGCCTTCCAATCCTGAGGTCGGGGGTTCGATCCCCGGCAGCTACTCGGGGATTTTCAGAAACCCAACTAGAGGTGTACTGGTCAGGAACCCAGGCAATCCTTGCGTGTATCAGTGCTATACACTGGGCACATTAAAGAACCAGGCTGATTTTCGCAACGAGTTAGGCTAAGTTAGCCGGACAAGCCTGTATCTGATTTCTGATCTCTCTGTCGTGGGGGCTTTGTCTCACTCTGTCTCTCTGGTCAGATCGCTCTGTGTACTAGTAGAGGATGAATTATGCGCCCTGTGTGGCTGCATTTGAACTATGTAAAGCGCCTTTGAACGTGAAATTGATCATGAAAAGGGCGCTATATAAATCTGGTATAATAATAATAATAATAATAATAATGTCATTCATCAAAGTAAAAGCAAATTATATTTATGTTAAATGGTCTTGTTTTTTGGCAGGATAAGGTACCATGGTAGGACAATCGACATTCCTTTAGCCAGCTGGTTATCTCCATGTGAGTAAATTCTGCATCACATATTACAGAGATTAAGACAATAAAATCTATAGAGTATCTTGACGTCTACTTTCATTAACACATTGTTATATCATTTCGATTTCAGTTTATCTTAATTCATCAGTATATTTGAGATTATAAACATTACATATTTTGGCAAATAGCAGGCTGAAAACATGAATAAATAAAACAGATAAGAATGCTTAACTAAGAATATCATTTTGTAAATAGCTATGTATTTTTCCTAAAAGTAAAATAGGTGCTAATGAATACAAAATATATGCTTTACTGATTTTGTAATTAATGTTTATATCTTCAATAATACTGTCTTGAATTTAATCATTAGCCAGTTTGAAAGCTTTCAGTATACTGAATTCTGATGCAAAGAAAGCGGCCATTAAAGACATCCGATGTCCATCTTTTACTTAAATATTTTATCATTAGAAATTTCCTTCTAATACAAATAATCCGCATTAAAAATATCTAACAATGCAATAGTAGAGATATACTCACCAATGTCATGCTGTACCGGTATTATTTTTAGCGTCAGTCAACATCTAGCTATACATGTTCTTTCAAACGTAATGCATTGTGTCCAGTTGTGTTTCTGATGATTACATAAAATCTACGTAGTTATTGTTCATATTTTCAAATATAAAGTGTGCGTCTAGTAAACTTTTAATACTGTATCTCTGGAAACATTTTTTGTCTCATTTTCATTGTAAACATGCTTTGCAGTGTGTTGAATTCTTACAGAATGTTTTTGATTACATATGAATACATCTTGTTATTAGCTGTCACTAACGAAACGAAAACATGATCATTGACAAACTGGTCATGATAATTGTTGTAATAGCTAGCAATTAGGTAGATCCATAACCGTTCTACAGAGTCTGTGCTGATTATTTATAAATAATTTACGGCTGTAGGCATTTGCTTGAGTACAAGCAGTTATGTTAAGAGCGCTTGTTACAACTTAGGAATTTGTTTGAAAATGAAGTGTTGTTTATGTTAATGTAGAAACTTAATATTCGCACTGCAGTAGCTTTTTCAGTTTGGATTAGTGAAATATCAGTTTTGTATATACGTGTTCAACGTAAACATTTTTTTTTTGGAATCAGAAATGTCAGAAGTCTGAATACTTTGAAATCAATAAATGGCTTATAATACTTTGGTTTCGGCCTGAACGGATTTTTTTCACGAGGTCATGGATATCTGTGTTTTTATGCCCCCGAAGGAGGGCATATCAAAATCACACTGTCCGTCCGTGTGTGTGTGTGTGTGCGCAGGTGCAAGCGTCCATGCATCCGTGTAAATTATTGTCCTGGCCGTAACTCTGCCACACATAAATGGATTTTGAAATAACTTGACATAAATACTACCATAATAAGACGACGTGTTATGCGCAAAACCCAGATCCCTAGCTCCAATGTGAAGTTCACACTTAGAAGTCAAAGGTTAACAGGGCCTGTTTCGTGTTCAGTTAATAACTCTGCCATTCATCAAGGGATTTTAAAATTATTTGGCATAAATGTTCCACATAATGATACGACGTGTCCTGCTCCAGATCCAGGTCCCTAGCTCTAAGGTCAAGATCACACTTAGAGGTTAAAAGTTAACATGGTATGTTTCTTGTCCGGTCCATACCTCTGCCATCGGTGCAGGGATTTTAAAATTACTTAACAAAAATGTTCCCTATAATGAGATGACATGTCATGCGCAAATCCCAGACCCCTAGCTCCACGGTCAAGGCCACACACTTAGAAGTCAAAGGTTAACATGGTCTGTTTCTTGTCTGGTCCATAACTCTGCCATTTATCAAGGGATTTGAAAATAATTTGACGCAAATGTTAACCATATTGAGAAGGTGTGTCGCGCTCATGACCCGGGTCTCTCAGGTCAAGGTCAAGGTCATAAAATGATTCATAGCTAAACTATTCTGGCAGATTTTACGCAGGCAACTGTAGCATTCTTGGGTACGGTTCGGGGGCATTTGTCACTAACAGTGACAGCTCTTTATAAAAAAGAAATGGAAATATATATGAATAGTTCAGGGTGCTTTGTAATTCAAAACTGTTTACATGAGTGTTATGAATTAAACAGTAAATAGTTTTTGGAATCTTAATATGAAGGTCATGATATTGAGCCCTTTTAGGGACATAACTGCACCTTAAAGCACTAGTACTGGTGCAACCAGGAAGAAGATGTTAACAGTTTTATAAGAAGCTTTCTTTACAGTAATAAGACTAAATATTTTAACTTTTCCATTTTCCCCAACAACCCGACCCCTTTTTCCTACCCCTTACCCATTTTTGTTCTTTGCATATACAAATGTAATTAAAATGTACTTGTTGTTGGATTTTCGAAGCAACCCGTCTGCTGTATTTTTTCCGTTACAGTTTTCCTTTGTTTCGGGCCTACTTTGAGATCCATAGCTCTATGACTGTGTTTGTCGTGCTCTATGCTTCCGGGAAATCTACCCTTATCATTTATTTTTGCAAAAATGAATCTACGTCTACAGTATTACCTTTATATTTGTAGTATTTCCTTCAAAGGAATACGGTATATGTCTGCTGGTATGTGCAGTGATTTTTTGCCTGAAATTGTAATTCTGTTGTCTCTTAATACATTTTCCTACAAACTGGGAAAATTAGAAATCTCCATAGCAATTAAAAGACTAATCCCACGTGCCTACTTAACAAATATCGCTTTCAAGGAATCAATAGTTAATTGCAAAATTTCTCTACTTGTATGTGCATAATAACAAGAAACCGTCTAATGCTGTATATTTGAAGATAAAAATATTTAAGCAGTTAGAAATTATTATGATACACAACTCGAATAATTAAAATATACTCGTTTATTTTGTAGCAAATGTTGCGAAGTATGTTTAAGGGAAGTACACTTATTCGGAGAAACTATTAAAGAAATAATATTTATGAAAAATTGTCGGATTTCTAATATTAGGCCGGTAGCCTTATTTTAAAACTTGTATATCAGAACGAAACTAAATGTAGGCAGGTTGTGATACAAGTCAATTTAATCTCTAGCTATATGACAACAGGTCTGTGAACTTATGACAAGTGTTTGCTTATACAGATACTAACAGGCGTAATGTACATGCACATGCATTTCACGTACAATATTCTGGAATTTTAAGAATGTTCCTGGAACCATGTTTAATAAGTAAAACAGCAGGAGAAAACCCATTATGTTAAGTGGAAAGTATGATAAAGATAGTTGCTTATACCTTCTTGTTACGTCATTCATTTTACGATGTTCGTTAATTTGCCCGACTGTAAAACATAAGTGTATAATTAGAAGTTGATTTAGTGGCCTGGATAACTGCCTCAAAATCTGATTGAATATGACAGCTCTATCAAAACTTCGCTAATTCTGGATAGTCGAACGCGGCCTGGAAATCGTTACCTTTATTAATTTGAGTTTTCCAGGAGATTTTCCTTCAGCTACTAGTATTCCAACAGTGAACTTAATTGAATTTTTATGAACTTCATTAGTGCCCATGTGAAAAAAATGTTTTGTTTTCTTGTAATGTCAGCAACCAAACATATCTCAGAACAGGGGTTTATAAACAGCAACACATTACCGTTTCTTGCATACCAGACGGGGATTTCCAGTAATTTTACCGGTGCTGGAAAAATCCATCTTACACCCCGGGGTGTAAGATGACTCTCGTGCTTTAAATGACGTATTACGAACTACATATATGTAGAAGATTTATGTAGTTATTTATATTTTATTTCGAAAAACGGAATAAAAATCCAGTACCTTGACAGTTCCTCTTTGTTCCTGATAGTATATTTCTCGATTCAAAACACGTTATTTTATCAAAAATTCATAACGTTACGCTGCAACTGATTAAACAAAACCGGAACTAAACATTGTTATTTGTCTTTGAAACGTCATGACGTCATGTGCGTGAAATTAGCCAGAGCAGCCAGAGTAGCCAGAGTCCAGCCAGAGTTCAGCCAGAGTTTAGCCAGAGTAGCCAGAGAAGTCAGAACTCTGGTTACTCTGGCTAGAGTTCAGCCAGAGAATCATAACTCTGGTTACTCTGGCTGGCCAGATTAGCCAGAGTTCAGCCAGAGTAGCCAGAGTTCAGCCAGAGAAGTCATAACTCTGGTTACTCTGGCTGGCCAGAGTTCAGTCAGAGTGGCCAGCCAGAGTTCAGCCAGAGTAGCCAGAGTTCAGCAAGAGTAGCCAGAGTTCATCTAGTGTCCAGAACTCTGGTTACTCTGGCTTGCCAGAGCAGCCAGAATTCAACCAGGGTAGGCAGAGTTTCTAGATTTTTAACATGTTCTGGCTACTCTGGTCAGCCAAAGTAGCCACAGTAGCCCGAGACACCAGGATATCATTTGCTCTGGTTACTCTGGCTGTTTCTAACAGAGTAGCCAGAGTTCAGCCAGAGTAGCCAGAGTTTCTAGGATTTTAACATGTTCTGGCTACTCTGGCCAACCAGAGTTCCGACTACTCTGGCTACTCTAAATAGCCACTTGAAATTAGTAATTAACTTGAAATTCAGTTTAAACATGCTATTTAGATAGAAATGACATATTAAGTTTCATAATCAAACTCAGCTTAGACGGAAAATGTTTTGTGAACCAGGTTACTCTAGCTACTCTTAAAATCCTAGAAACTCTGGCTACTCTGGCCAGCCAGACTAACGAGAACAAATACAATCCAGGTGACACGGGCCATTCTGGATACTATGGCTGACCAGAGTAGCCAGAACATTTTAACATCCTAGAAACTCTGGCTTTTCTTGCTGAACTCTGGCTTCTCTGGCCAGCCAGAGTAACCAGAGTTCTGGCTACTCTGGCTGAACTTTGGCTACTCTGGCCAGCCAGAGTTACCAGAGTTATGACTTCTCTGGCTGAACTCTGGCTACTCTGGCCAGCCAGAGTAACCAGAGTATGACTTCTCTGGCTGAACTCTGGCTACTCTGGCTAGCCAGAGTAACCAGAGTTCTGACTTCTCTGGCTACTCTGGCTAAACTCTGGCTGAACTCTGGCTACTCTGGCTGAACTCTGGCTACTCTGGCTACTCTGGCTAATTTCACGCACATCATGACGTCTTTCCTGTTTACGTACGTTGCTTTCCAGCGCTTTGTTTACATACGCTGCTATAAGAAATAGTTCTAAAAAGAAAGCCGTTCGACTGATTTTATTTTTATTATTATATCTTGATATCGGTATGTAAGAAAAAGATTCTGTCACTGGTTATAGGTGCAGCTGGGAATATCCGGCCCTCGGGTAACTGTTTAGGCGGTAACTCGGTAGGAACCTCGTTACCGCCTAAACAGTTACCCTCGAGGCCGGAAATTCCCATCTGCACCTATAACCAGTGAAAGAATCTTATAATATGGAGCATTTGCCGTTATTTCAGGCATACTGAACCAGTTCCAAAATTTATCACCTCAATAATAAATTAAACTAGACTGTCCTCAAATACTAGTATATTGAATATGTGTACATATTACACAATATATACGTTATATTTACGTTATTAGAACATACATTCATAGGTTTGTTGGTGTAGGAATAACGCATGTGTTTTCGTGTTATAACATCTGCTGAATCCCTAGGGATTGGTTAGTGCCCGAGCCCGTATGGCGAGGGTTCCAACGTATCCCGAGGGATTCTGAGATGTTATAACAGGAAATGAACATGCGCTAACGCTATTCTAGCATAAAACGTTGAAAAAACTAATAAATGAATAATACATTATCCCTCAACGTAATTAGATTTCCATCAAATTCGCGGGAATACCTAACTTGTTTTTTCTCGTTGACGTCATTTTATTTTGAATTATCCGTTTTGCGGCCGTAATACGTTTACGCTGTGCCACGGAACGCGCATATATAAAAAGGTGTTTTAACAGCACGTCTCTATTAACACATGTTTTCTCTCTTGTTAAAACACCCCCGAAAGGTAACGAGAACAGCAATTCTATGCTAGACTATCTAGATAAAGATGTGACAATCTTTCGAGTTGCAGAAAAAGTAAACCTAATTTTATCCTCTGTATTAAGCGGTTAGGAGAGTGTCTAAGAACAACGAACCATTGATATATTTAGCTCTGTCCCCAGATAAAGATGTAATTTAATAGAGAAAAAGACTTTTGAAAACGATACGAGCTGATCCCTGTTGCAATAAATATTGCTGAAAAAAATGACATGGAACAAAACAAACTACAATTAAACCTGTGTTAAACTTAAAGACAACATTTAAACAGAGATCTCTGATTCGACAGATCATTTGTTTCATATGCTTACAACATATGAACATTTTCAGTGTATATCAACCTGTAAATAAGACCTTATTTGCTCTCATTTAGTGTGATGTTACATAAATCAGTGTCCACATTCTTAACAATGTAATGCTGTTCTGTGTTTGTAATTACGGATATTCGTAGTAATAACTTTCGTATGATTTTATAACTTGCACTTAATGATATTATTACAAATAAAGTGTAACTCTGTTTTGAGGTGACATAATTATTTATGTACATTATGATATGTAGACAGACCATGTAGCTATTGTTATGTATGACTTCTGTCTTTAGGAAAAAGTCTTCATATTGGTGGGTGTCGGCTTTTTTCATCGCTTTGTTTATATGTAGGGTCACTCTCATGAATGAAACCTACGAAATAAAACAACTGTACTTTCTTTCTCATGAAGTGCAATTCTTATTAAACAAACACATTTTAGTCTTCTCAGCTTTGTGTTTGCTTTAGAGAATCAGTGGAACTGCTATTTATGTATATAAAGTAAAAAAGGCATAGGGAAGCTCTTTTATCAAATTATTTCATAGGAGAGGTGATATATGATCATCCATTTGGGACAACTGACATATTGCCCAAATTAATCAGAGATGGAGGACGAAAGATAGACGTATTGTCAGTCCTCATGAAGTACATAGACCGTACATATATTCAAACCTGCAACTTTCCCACTGGAAGTGTTATGCTAGATACGTTTTGGCAGAGTGTAACAACAGACGGAGAGCTAACTGGTAGA
This sequence comes from Mercenaria mercenaria, assembly GCF_021730395.1. Lineage (NCBI taxonomy): Eukaryota > Metazoa > Mollusca > Bivalvia > Venerida > Veneridae > Mercenaria > Mercenaria mercenaria. Next base: position 78,214,430 of record NC_069373.1, on the reverse strand, counting down.
GGAAAGCATAACTGTGTCCCTGACTGAAAAAAGAATAAAGATATAAATACATGAGTATTAATGTAACTGATCTGACATTTTTGCAAGGAAAGTTTCAAGAACAAATGAAGTTGAAACAAATCATAATATATTTTTATTGAGATGATTCAGATATCACCATCAGTATTTTCTGTCCATTTTCAAGAACCACCAAAAAGCACTTCATTGTTAGGTGTAATTCCGCTTTATATATATGCGAATCACTGCTATTGCCTTTAAAACTATGGTTACTTTTCAAGATTGCATTAAATAAAAGAGTCATAATGCCTTTGGTTAAATGTTGAATGCAACATTTTTGTCCGAAACAAATGTATAATTTTTCATGTTTAATCCCATATTGGACATTTTTTCTTAGAAATTTGTAAAAGGTTTGAATATTTGATTAATCCATTGTTTTGATTGCCTCCCTTTGTGGCTCTTATTGTATAATCATATCTAATATTGAAAGTTGTGATTTTCCTACCATTTACAATTGCACGTTCTCTGTTTGTAAGGCTGCTTTGTTTTTAACGTAAAATTAAAAGCCTTAATATATGTATGAATCTTTCAACATACATGCGCATACATACGCAAATGAACATAAAATATATGAACACACACGCGCAAGCACGCACATCCTCAGTCAAGTTAATCGGCTTAATTCATTAAATTGAAAACAGTACTCTTCAGAAGCGGACATTATAAGTGGATTATATTTATCTCCATTTACAAATCCATTTATTGCAGCCTGAAGACAACATTAAATGATATTTTAGTTAATAACATTTAATAATGGTGTAATTAGTGTATATAACTTACTTAATTCCCCCCAGCAAAACACCATACGGTTACTTTGTAATAGCATATTAAATTTCGTGTTTTAATTACCTCTTCAATATCATTGCAAATGTTTCATTGTCGATTGCATCTGCGTTTAACAAAATAAATGAATGAGACCGTAGGAATATTAATTATTTTGTACAAGTTCTAACTTAAACTTGCCTTTTCATCAGCTGTAAATAAATGTAATCTGCATTTTTGCTTGAATTTTAATTCTAGTCATGTATTTCCTCTTTCTTTTGTTTGGAGTTGTATCTCGAGTTAAAAAAACTGAAAATATCTTAATTTGAAGTCATTTTATTTAGAGCATGATTTCACCAAAAAAATGTTATTTTCTGAAAACGAATAAGTAGTTTTATCTAATGGAATGTTTAAGTCAGTCTGGCGCAACCGTAAAATCAATGAATATAAGTACCTATAAAGATTTATTATTTCTCAGTAGAGAGTAAATTCGGATAGGTGGAAACGTCTGGTATAAGGAAGTTGACCTGCGATAATGATAATGTCAGGGAAATTAATTGTGGCACGTATAACAAAGACAGTATGTGAAGCGTTATTTGTTCTGTTTCCTATGACAATGATAATATGCCCTGGAAATATTTTCTAGCACCTATGACAATGACAATATGTCATGATTTTGTGTTTGTCAGGTAAATATATTCTTTCACCTATGACAATGGCAATATGTCGGGGAGATTTGTTCAAACACCGATGACAATGACAATATGTCATGATATTGTGTTTGGCAGGTAAATATATTCTTTCATCTATGACAATGACAATATGTCGTGATTTGTTCTAGCATCTATGACAATGACAATTTGTCATGAATTTGTGTTCGTCAGTAATGTCTATTCTGGCTCATATGACAATAAAAGTATGTGGAACAAGTTATGTTCTGGTACCTATGACAATGTCAGTATGTCGATGGAAATTTGTTCTTGAACCTATGACATTGACAGTTTGTCAGGGGTAATTTATTCTCCGCTCCTTGATGGGAATGAAATCTGTAAGAAGATACTTTGGAACAGAACAAAAAACATAATCACACATAACTGTACACCAAGTTTGATGGAGTCTGTTAATGAGAAGTAATCAAATGAACAACACGTCTGACGCTACGTAGAACTAGCTTATTCTATCATACAGATATTCAATGACTTCAATGATACCATAGAAGGAGAAATAGAATAACACTGAGTCCAAATTCGGGGAAATAGATAATGATATGAAAGGAAAACAAGTTAGGTTAATATACCGTCGAAAAATGGTGTAATCTACGAAAACAAAGAAATTAACAACAACATATGACCTAGGGTCAAGGCCAGCATGATATTTTAATAAAATAACTGATTAAGATTACCTCATAAAGCAGTAATCAAAAGGTATATACTTCATCCAGTCTTGGTATCCTATATAATTCTTTCAGGAGGCCTCCGAGGCCGAGTGGTAATGGTTACAAGCCTCGATCGGGATGTAGAATTCTGCATGCGAGCAAGCTATCCAGCCACCTCACCTTACGGAAGGTCGGATTCTTTCAGAGACAAAAATCATGTTTTCATGATATCTGTGTATGAGTTCTCAACCCTCTCTATTAGTTTGTCTGATCTTGTCAGTGAACATTTTGATATTTATAAAATTCTGTTTCAATTTTGATCAAGTGCTTTAAATGATAGTTTTAATGGCAGTATTGCAAGCGGCAGGCAGGGGATAATGTTGGCTCCACTTTTCTACTATTCTTCACTAGGATGATATTTGTTATAGATAATTGATGCTTATTATTATTCAACTTTTTCTATATGTTTCTTGTAACATTAATAAACCACAGATATTGGGGAGGAATCTTAACTTTGCTGTTATTTTTTGGATGTATATGTGTACGTTAGATTGCATTTTTTTCGTGCATTCTTTGTTGTTATGTAAAAGAAATTTATGTTACGGACGAAAAAATCGACGAAATCACATACATTAATTACGTAATCGCACTGTCATTATCATTCGACTACCCTAAGACTAAGATAGATTTGTATGTTTGATATGGGATTAAATGCTATTTTAAAATTACTTAACGGCGGATATTGGTCAAGTGTTCCTGGAGTCCATATCAGCTCTCCGCAAGTAACTGACACGTACCAGACTTGAATCAGAAGTGAAAGACATGAAACCAATTTCAGCTGGTCTATCCGAAGAATAAGGAGGGGACTCTAAGAATGCAGTCACCATTGCTTTGAAATATAGAAAAGCTTATATCTTGTAAGACAAAACGGCACGGTATAGCGCAAATCCATTAACCAAGGGGTATTGTGTTCGATTAACAAACTCTTATTTCTGAATTTATTGGTCAGACAATTCAAATTTCTGCGTGGTAGTGTCCAGAAACTTACAAAGAGGTAAAAGATTGAGAGACAGTAGTAGTTGATACATGACTAAAATAACATAAAATCAGACAAACAGATAGATAGTGTTTAGGTCTTTGGTCAAGTATTTCGCTGCAATTAATATCTATAAGACACAACTATAGTTGAAAAACGGCATTCTCCGTATGTGATTTCGGCATTTTCCGTATGCGATTTCGACATTTTCAGTACGCGATTCCGACATTTTCAGTATACGACATTCTCCGTATGCGATTTCGACATTTTCCGTATGCGATTTCGACATTTTCCGTATGCGACATTCTCCGTATGCGATTTTGGCATTCTCCACTTGCATTTGTTTTATGACCTCAGGATGCAAAATAGCATATGACAATACGTAACTGCACTGTTGTCATTTCAGGTCCTTAAAGCCATCAAACTTACATTTCATTCACATCATTCAGAATTGTTAAGACATGCAACATGCATATTGCATTTAAAAGACATTTAAAATCTGATTCATATGTCATTTTTATACGCTATAATTTTGATATGCTGGTATACAATAAAGTTATTATCCAACATGGTAAGAACAAGTGGAAAATGTCATACAAGTACCATCTGTCATAGTTAATATGGTTCATTTTTGACAAACAATATGAATATGACATATATAGGTACAACACATATTGCCAAAAACTACAGAATATGGTTTTAATTTTGCTTATATTCGTGAACGTTGCAAGTTACGAAGTTTAAATAAATGTCGAAAATGAAAGGTATTATTTTTATAAAATAACCAGGCACCAGTCGAGAATTCTTAACAAAGCATAGAAGAGTCAAATAAAGAAGCGACGTGAAAGATATCCAGTCTACAGTATGAACAAACATAGGAAATGTTAACTTTTTAATAAGAAAAGCATGTCGTTTAACAGAAAAAAACCCTAAAAAGGATGTAGAGTTGTCTGAGTGATGTATGGCCTGACAAGATTTATATGAAATCTGATTTTTTTTGGTCACTTAAAGCTTTTCGTTTATGACGTTTTTTGTCTACAAAGGTGCCGACTTTTATAACTTTAATGTATATATATCATACTAAACATGAACATTTTCCTCGTAACATTCCATTCGGAAGATATTTTTCCTTTTTTCTGTCTTTACTTTATACCTACTTTAGGATGATCTAAGCAAAACAGTCAGTCTTAAGAGCTAATGCCACCGTAGTGCAGTCAGAGAAGAAAACGTGTTATTGACTAAGAAAAGTAAATATGGACTTTGTCTTAATTTTAACAATCAACTCACCTCCATCTCAGTAGATTTGAAACCGTACTTTGGATGCAGAATTCTTCTATGTGCGGAAGCTACCCACTATCTAGGTACCCTGTGATCATAAGCGGTTTTATGTTTACAATCTAAATAAACTTTTATTTATACAAAATTTGATAAATGATTCTACTTTTTCTGACCGTAAAGGCATAACCCAAGCCGCGACAATGCTGCTTTTTGAATTACTGACAACTGAAGACATTTAATATATCTCATAAAACTTAAAAAACAAATTTGGTATATTGTTTAGTGACCGTGATCTGACAGTGATTTTTGTTGACAACGGACAATATAGAATATCAAGTTTTAAAGGTATTCTGCAGTGATTTTTAAACGTAATATCGGTGGAATTTTGATAATTCTGTCTCGTGTCTAAAAATCACAGTGCATGAATACTGTAAGGATAAAAGGTGTATGAACAGTAAAAACATTTTAAATGGCTTTGAAAAACTTCATTTTATCATAACACTGAACCATATCACCATTATGTTTTATTAAGTGTTTTAAGCTTTTAAATTTCAGGTGCATTAATCGGGCGATAATTATGAGACTAAACTGTTCAGCGAACATTATAAAATTTAAGTCGGTACATATGTTTGCCTGTTTAGATGTAAGATAGAAAAATTAATAATGTTTAATGGAGTTTCTTCCCTCACAAAATTTGAAATGACGGGCTTTGCATGTAAATAGTAGCCCACTAACTTCTAACTATCATTTTATTGTTCATATTAAGGTTTATTGAGATAAAAAAACAACATTTTTATAGGATTTGTAAAGTTTCTTGTGGAAAAATATTTTTTTTTTCATATAGCTTTTTTATGATCTTTTGTTTAGTTTTGATTTCTAGTTCCCAAAGTAAAATTTTATTGAGACTTCCTCCATTCTAAAATTACATCAATTTAGTGGGATCGGACTTGCTTAGAAAAGAAAAGAAAAATGTACTTCATTACCTTTTTGGTTTATATGGCTACTTCTGACCTTTTCTTTATAGCCTGTAAAAATCATTACCTGCATTTGTTAACTGTTTCTCCTGAATTCAGTTTGCTGCCCATTTCCTAATACATCCGTGGGAAGCTACATTTGTTATTGCTTGTCAATATCACTTTAAACAAATCTAGCTGAAATCTTTAAAAAATGCATCTTTACTTTGACTCTGATTTTCAGATTGTGTTTAAGTGTACAAAGCAAGGACAAAGAGCTAAGCAAATCCAACTAAAGATATCCCTTTATTTACTGAATGTGGACAATGATGAAAATCTTAACATGTGCAAATGTATGTGTTATATTGTAAACTGAAGGAGGACAAGGGTAAAATCTAAATAAATCCAGATGTAGATGTGACTTTATATACTGAATTTGGAGATGGGCGAAAACTAAACACATTCAAATATAATGATTATTTTACATAGATCTGCACTGAGGGAGATCGACTGATTACATCTTCCTCATCCTGCCATTTATCTTGCTGAGTTCAAAAGAGCTTTAAGTTTTTTTTTACATTGTTATACATTATTTTCAGAGCAAGCTCCTACGCAAGCTTTAAGTTTTTGTCGTGTTGAGCGACCTGTGGAGTTTCCACTTTTATTATCACAGCAGCGTTGTTTGTGCCGTGTGGCGGCAGTAAAATGACTCCTCGTACCTTCAATCAGAGCCTTCTCAGATCGTTCAGCACGACATTTATGTCGTGTTAATGGTACTGTTTTGTTTCTCAGCTTGAACATTTCGGTCTGGGTGGTTCCAATACTCCTGCTTTCATAAATTTGAGTATAGTATAATCAATCCTAGGATATGGTGCTTGCTTTTTATTCGTCACTTGCTGCAAGTTTAATCAACTGTCTGAACTTCAGTTTTTGGTTTTTCTAATTATACCTATAAAGTTCCAATGTAGATTTTTGCAGTTTTTGTGGTTTGCATGCTTAAATGGCTGGAACAAAATAAGTGTCAATGTCTTCATAGGAAACATTCATGATTTACAGTTAAACATTTCAATCAACAGCAGATGCAATTCACGGGGGTCAGAAATGAAGTGCACATGACTTAGTCACCTATTCGTTTTTTCATTACATGTTTATATCTGAGGAACTAAATGTAGAATTGATTACATTTGGGCTTATTTTATAAGGCTCCCGTTTTGTTTAAGATTATCATGCTTAATGTTTTGACAAACTTCCAAACAAGTGGCTTTTCTTCTTCCTCAAACGTCCCCCTTTTTACCCTATCCGCATTCTTATCACAAATACTATTAAAACTATATATAAGAAATTGACATACTGTCTTGACTGCGAGTTTCTTGAGCTGCAAAGGTTGTTATTTTGTCATGTACATTAAATTAATTTTGTGATTGTAGTGTTCTAGGATGTTGTTTGAAGGTGTTGGGCCAATAGAAATACACCCAGTTATATAATATTATTATTATTATTATACCAGATTTATATAGCGCCCTTTCCATTATAAACCCATTCAAAGGCGCTTTACATATAACAAACGCAGCCACACGGGGCGCGAAATTCATCCTCTACTAGTACAGACCAGAGGGACAGAGTGAGATAAAGCCCCCAGAACAGACAGAGAGAACAGAGAGAGATACAGGCATGTCCGGCTATTTTAGCCTAGCTCTTTGCGAATAGACAGTCTGGTTCTTTAACGTGCCCGGTAATAGCACCGATACACGCGAAGCCTTCTTTCCTGGGAAGAACCTGTACAAGCCTCTAAGTACCAATGTTAGAATTCGTGTAGAAAAATAGTGTATGTTATTGCTAGAGCAGCTGATGAGTATAATTGTAAACAAATGAATCATACATGGTGATCTCTTTGGCCAAAGTATCTACCTAATACATGGTCTGTTATGGAATACAATTTAACTGTAATTTTTGAAATGTTAAGTTTGAACCACTACATGAATAAATCTGTAAGTTTATCTCTACTTTGTGATAGAAAACATGTTTTTCGCCTTGAATTTACAAAGAGCTTTTATTATTTCCGGCATACATAAATTGTATATAGCGCTTTTAAATTCAACATTAATGTATTAAAAAATCAACAGAACGTTTTGTGAAATTAACACATGAAACACACTTCCCCATATATTTCAAAGAAAGAGTATTAGCGGAGGAAAATGAATCTATTTTTTTCTGACTTTTGCGAAATCTTTGCATAATAGCATACTCTGTTGCAAGCGAAGTTGAAAGGCATTACCCCGTCTTTAAATAAATTGAATTATCATCCCTTTGCTTTATATTACACCAAGAAGTCATAGGGAATACTAGGGTTAACATACTTGGGCTTAAAAAATAAATGTGCAATAAATTGTCCCTCTTCCACAGGTTAATTCTTTGGAGCTTGCCTGATTCTATGTGCTTTTTGCATTTTTAAAGACACCAAAGCATGTTCTTAATTGGATCTAACTATTGACTTTTTAATTTCTTTACCGGTTCGATCTACAAGAAAACATAGTATAAGAAATCTTTGAAGAATTACGTATTAAAAACAACAAGTAATGGAGGGTGAAGATTCGCTGGTTGAGTGACATTTTTCAAAAGTATTTCAGTTATGTAACGACGGACAGTTAACGTAACCAGTGTTCCTGGATTCTGTACTAGTACTTACCTGTTCTCTGCAAGTAACCGCCAACTGCTCTACATGATTAACATGGGTATACAGCACATTTAAACTTTCCTAAATTTATCAGCAATTTAAGCTGCTCTGCTACGAAATGTGGCGCAACATTCAATGTTCATAGCATCTGAAAATTAATTTAACTCTAAAACGAAACGCATTTTAAAAACATCGAAAGTACTAGGCACTTAGGAAACTTGCAAGCTAAATGAAATGGAACAGTGACCACGCAAACGGGCCACCTTGAAGAATCAGTTCTTCTCTTTTCTTTTCTAATTGGATAAAAGTCTACTAATGAAAAAGTTAATACGTATATCTTAATTCAACTTGGCGTTTGAGAATTTTATAATTAATTCTGCAGTGGTGCATATTCTCTTTAAGATAATGTTATTAGCGTTCATGATGTTCACGTGGTTAAAGTCAAAGTCTCAGCCGTATGTGCTGTTGTGGTACAATATAAACAATAAACATTTTAGAAGCATGCTTCTTACTTTAAACAAGAAAAATATGATTTTTCATGATACATTTTGTCAGTCAAAATTATTTTTCCCCACTTAATAAGCGCTAAAAAGAGCACCGAAGGCCGATAAAAAGTACAAATGTTTGGGATCCAAGGAAAATGATACATGTTTAAATAAACAAAATATTTTCTAACATTACAGAATGCTTTTTTAACCTCTCGTAAGTGTCTTCTAAGAAATGAGGGATATTTCATATTAATCGGTAATGTCTAGCATTACTTAATGTTAGTAAAAGTGGGTCAGCTGTACTGAGACATAGGCACGCAAAACAGCAAACTATTTGATTTCTCCTGTTGTATTTCGTAATAAATAATAAAATCTGTAAAGAGATCCTTTGGAAGCATAGAATGCAACCAAGCAAAATAATAACAGACTCGGTTTGATTGAGTTTGTTCATGTGAGGTACAAATGGAACGTGCAACACCTCTCGCGCCCCTAGCACCAGCTTAAGCGAAATCCTATTACACACATTTTGAATGGACTCCATTATCCCAAAGGACCAGCAAATATAACAATATTGAATCCAAGTACGGGGAGACTTTTTACAGCCGCCACACGGCACTTAAAGATTGCTGTTGTGATAGTTAATAAAATCTGTAGGGTTTTGGTTAGGGTTAAATATGAAATTTATTGTACTTCTGGGCTTTTCATATCAACGCCAAGTAATTTACTTCCAGAAAAGTGAGATAAATCCTTGATGTTATGAGAAGTATTGTAATAACATTTCCAACAAATACGTGTTATCGCATGAGCCGAGTAATAGACCCTTAGCCTATCTTTTTGATCGCCGAGGTCATTATTAATAGATTAACTTTTTACAAGCATGACTGAAGCATAAAAAGGGGTCTAGAACAGATAAAAATAACTATACACCAGTTTTGTCAAAAGGAATAGAACGACATGTTCGTGTCCATTCTTAGAAAAGCAATCTCTCCTACACCCGACTCAGTCAGGAGTTCGTACCAATCATTAATGTGAAACTGCTCTCACTGCTATTATTGACAACTAGATTAAAGGAATAAATGAAGAAACACTTGCTTGGATACGTTATCTTGACCTTTCTAAAGAATTTAACATACTTAATTACAATTTATCACAATTGTTTATGAGAGGTAGTGCAATGTGAAACACCTCTTACGGACCCTAGCACTGGCTTAAGAGGAACTCTATTACACATATTTTTAATGGACTCCATGATCCCAAAGGACCAGAAAATATAACAACACTGAATCCAGTCCTTTCCAGTCATTTCCTTTTTTTCTGCATCAATCTTTGCCCAAAATTTGACCTTCCGCAACGGAATATTTCTACACTAGCCTGTCCTGATTCAGACGAAACCTCTGGAATGATTCAAAGTGACAGAAATGATGAGACATTTTATGTGAGACATTTTATGGAAGCATTTATTGATTGTGTCTACAAAACAATGAAATAAGTAAATAAATTTTGGAAAGAGTTCTGTTATAAATAAATGATTGGTGATTTTGTAGAGGATTTTGTCAGAATGGTTTTATATTGTAAGCAGAAGATTGCTGATATATTTCAGTCCTCATGAGAATTGTAAGATTGCACATTTTCTACCGCATAATACTGGTTTTGGTGGCTGCCTATTTATAACTGGGAAATAGATTTTATTTTTGCGTGCTTTGTTGGCAAATAGTACACGGTTTTGAGTTCAGATGCATAGTAATCTAATCATGAAGGTCGAATGCTTGAGTGATTAATTACGTTGCCAACAAATCACGCAAAAATACACGGTAAAATCCTTCTTTGTTTATATAAAAGAAAATCTTATAAGTGTTAGAATCGTTTATGAAAGTCACATACTATCAATACTCGAATATTCCATGAACTTCACAAAAAATAAATCAAAGAAATATGAGTTTTTTTACAGAATTATATGTACTAATACTATATGATCCAGGGAAAAACGGCTGTCATTAAGGCTGATTTCTTTTAATATAAACTAGTACTGCATCAAACATGTTATATATCCAATAATTTTAAGCTCAAAAAGCTGATCAGAAATACACAATGTATTATCTATTTTGACTCACACTTAAGAATGATAACTTCTCATGTTTAATTATATTTATTGCTTTCTCGAAAAATATGCCAATATGCCAGAGTATCTTTATGAAATAATAACATAATGCATAAAATACTTTTTTGGGAGCATCAAGCATTAAATTTTAAATCAGTAGTATCAAAAGCAAAGAGTTCCAACATTGTCGGGCTCCACTACTTACAAGTCAAAAACGGAAGCCATGCTATTTACGCGTAATTGTCCTTAGACACTCTAGCAAACTAAACATTTATGAAACACACAAGCTTGTTAGCATTGAGATGAAACAGTGCTCGCGTGATTCAAGTCGTTGTTATTTCGGATGCCAATAAAGATGTAATAAAATGATTTCTTCTTTACTTTATTAATTCAAAATGATGACATCTTAATTCAGTTTGGCATCTAAGATCTTTCTGTAATAAGTTTTGTAGATTTTCTTTTAGATAATGTTTATAGTTATCGTGGTGCTCTGCGGCGAAAAACAATACACAGGCGGTATGCGCAAGTACTGCAGTATACATTTTACAAGCCGATATGAAACAAGCATAAGAGAGTTCTTTTGTTCTCTTGATACACGATGATAAACAAATGTATTGCAGTCCCAAGAAAACAATAAATATAAAGTTACCTTTTAAAAAGTAATGGCTCGGTTATTTGAGGTGTAATAGCAAGCTGGCATCTTTCTGTCTACGCCATGTTTTGTTTATGATAAACAATAAATCTAAAGATGGAGCAGGTTCAATACAATAAATAAAACCAAAATATCATTTTCGTGGTAATAACGTGACGAAAATATACGGAGGAGTGCTACTTCTGCACAAAATTTCGAAGATTTTAAAATTAAACATAAATTAAACTAACAGACTTTCATCACTGTCATTGTAATATGATGATAAAATCAGATTTTCTTAAAAGACAAATCATTGCATATACGCTAGAAGGAACCTATGCTAAGTCTGGTCATATTTATTGTTCGTGAAAAACCATCGAATTAATAATAGACTGTCATAAAACGCAAACGCCCGTTGGACCAACGCATGTAGGTGTGACCAACCGGTGGACTCCTTACATCCAGCCGCTTGGATATACGGTATTCTGGTAGTAGAGTAGACACGACCTCATTTGGGGAGGCAAAATAACCGAAAACAATATAGAAGCTTGGACTTCCTCAAGATGGGTAAATATAAAAAAGAATATTTTTAATTGTTACCTACGTCATGTAACAAAGCGAAATGGGGATTTCATAAACGATACACGCATATATTGAAACTGTGCTGTAGCTAGCTTGATTGAAAAGCAACACAAAGACACCAATTTCATTCAAAATTATAAAAAAGACCATCTTGGAAGCATGTAAGGCAATAAAAACGTAACAACACTTTTTATTTGATCCATGTATGGGGAGAGGCAATGATGATTCACCTGGCGTGGAGTTATTTTACTTACACTGTCTTGTTATATAGAAACGAACAAGGGCTTAAAGAGTGAGGTTTTGGTGGTGCCAGTGATTTAAAAGTAGTTTAAACTTGTGGTATTTTTGCCACTGAGAGGGCGGTACCCGACTCTGTTCCATCTTCATGTTTGTTTTATGATTTATTTATGTTTTATTCGCTTATGTTTCTGTGGACATGTAGAAAGCCACTTTATACGTGTGCACAATTCCACAGACCAATATTTCCAAGCTGAGTAGAGTTTTGTATGGGTAATGCGTTTTATGACTCCTAACATCGACTTAAGTGGAACTGTCATTGGAAACACTGGATTGAACTGGATTCCAAAGAATCAGGATAATCATAATACAAAATAAAATTAAAGAACAACATCTTCTGCCGCTAAACGACATTGCAAGTCTGCTGTTTTGTCCTAAGGTCTAGGAATGTGTTGATGTACAGAAATGTTACATAATTCCTTTTCATAGATGTATATCCTATATCATAGATGTGTTCTGCTGAGGATAAAACACTAATAGAAATGAGAGGAAAACACTGCATATATATACGACAGTTAGTAAACCTAACCAGCTGGTAGGTCAAGCATTTGTCACTGCATGGTCACTACAATTACATATAGAACTTGTTGGATTTTAAACAAATAGTATAACTAGCACTTAAATCAAAGCAATTTATTTTAACTTCAAAAATCCATTCAATAGTTTTATTGTTATGCTATCTTTCAAACAGTAATTAATGCCGAGTTTCAGGCCACTTTGTTCAATTACAAAAACTTGTGATGAATAAAGGAGAGCCACGAGTACCAAGAGAAGTGCTCATATCTGGTCTCATATGTCTTAATTTTCCCCCTTCCAGTCAATGTCTGCTCTGACCGCTGGAAATAGTTCCACTGATGAGTTTTTAATGATGGTATACTTAATCTTGCGTATGAATTTCTTATGATATACTTATAGACTGTTAATGTATGCGATGAGAATGGTTGAAGGAAATTGGCAAAACAGAATCAATTCTTGAAATGAAATGAGACTGAAATTTATACTTTACAATTTACAATAATTTTGAACTGACTTTTGAGGGAGAGTTGATGCAATATTTCCCAACATATAAGTACACTTCGTGTCTTTTCCATTTAACTTAGCTGAAACTAACGAAGAAACCATTTTAATTCAGAATAATTCAACATTCAATAACAATAGACTAATTTACAAGGGCTTTTATGATGCAAAAAATAGAGGCAGCATATGTTATAAATTTACTTTACCATTTTTACGATTAAAATAATCTGGTATCTACGTAAAGAATATTCATTCTTTTAGTCCGTCTTTTGTATATTTTGAGGGTTTCCTGTATGTCTTCGCAACCATTTATTGTTGTTATTAAATCAATAATTCATATTTAAATGTGGCAAAAAATATGACAAATATGTACACGAAATCAGCCAAAATCGTAAAAGATTTTAACTTGACATCTGAACTGATCTATGCTGTAAAAGCTGTGGGTTTTTTTCCACACACTAGTTCCAGAGGCAGAAATATAGTAATCAAATAGTATTGTACATTTATTTTCAGTAATTAATTCATTACAGCCTCAAGACAATATGGAATGTTATTGTAGTTAATAACATTTAATAGAAGAAGGTGTAATTATGTGTATTAAGATATTTATTTGTAGATTAAGTTACATAACTTTCTCTCGCAAAATGGTAGACAAATTACATTTTGATGTGAGATTAAATTCTGTAGGTTAATCACTGCGGAGACGCGTGCACCAGATATAGCTACAAAAGTGATAAATATACATTAAAGTTATATCGTCCGTCATTTTTCACAATCAGAGGCAAGATCTTAACAAGATATTAACGCTTTTTTTCGAGTCAAGTCAAGGCAAGTCAAATAAATTTTATCCACACAGTCGGTGCAAATGTAACAAATAACATAAGCTCTAATGAGCTTTTAAAAAAGATTTACCGTATTCATAAATGATTTTTTTTTTACTTGATAACTGAAAGATAAATTTGGCCTATGACGGACTGCTCAGTGCTAATGAAAAGGTGCAATTAAACTGAGCCTGAAACGTTTTCATTTATGTCGTGTTTGGCGACATGCGATTTTCCACTTTTTCTATTCGATTTAGGTTGGTCGAGGACGGTAGATGATATGCATGTTACCATCCATGCCCTCTAGCCCCGGGTTGAGCTGAACTCAACCTTTGCACATGTTACAAGTAAAAAAAAATCAAATAAAAAAAAATAACAAATAAAGAAAAACAAGAAATATCTTTGAAAATGATGGTCGGCGAATTGTAATAAGGAAAGACGTTTATGAATTTTTCATCTAACATTCATCTTTCATCTAACATTTTTTCAAATTGCAAAACTAAACACCGCACTTTAACAATTTAAATAGTTCTCTTTTAATTTTTCGCAAAGGTTTCGTAGGGTTGCAATTTTGTTTCGTTTATCCTTAGACGAATAATTACAGCAGTAGTTTGATGAAGAATCATGAAGCGGTTCATGAGAAGAGGTCATTAAACGTGTTTATATTTTTAGCTAAATTGCTCCCTATACCCATTTGTAACAAAATAGCAGGAGTCCTTACGATATTGTTACACATCGAGTTTGATAAAAATCCATTACATTTTAGTGGTTAATGCGAAGAAAGGCATATCTACTTTTAGCTATAGTGGTCCCTAATAGGGCCCAAGTTCCTATATAAATAAATTTGGAAGAGGACCTTATAATGATGCTCCAGACCAAGAAAGACAAAGATCCACCAAGCTGTTCATGAGACGCTGTATAAAGGCATTTCTAGTTTTAGCTCTAGCAGCCCCTAAAAGGGGTCAAATGTCCCAGCTGAACAAAGTTGGCCTAATAAAGATGCTACAAATCAAGTTTGATTAGAATACATGAAAAAACCCAATTAAAGGATTTTTTTTATTTATTATTTTTATTTATTTCTAAAATAGGCCAACTGATCCCGCTTTAACAAATGCATATCCGCTATTCATGAATCTTTGGACAATGACGTCGCACCTAAAAAAAGTGAAGGTCAAGCAAAACATACAATTGTAATTATTTCAATATTTCTGTTTCATAAGCAAAGTTTGACCGTAGTCATATCACATAGATAAACTGTATGCAGCGTACCTTCATTTCAGTGTAATGAGAATCAGTCATTATATAGCATATGTATAATAAAACAGATTTCAACTGAGTTCAATATTTGCATACCATACTAAAGAAAAATATTCATATATAATAAATCAGTTAAATAATTTATAACATATATATCAAAGCAAACAAGTACTCATTTTAATATGCAATCTGAATAAGTCACAAAAGCAAGAAACCTTTTCATATACAGACGACAATTGTAACAAGGAAAATCTTTTAAAAAGCACTTCTCTACATAAAAGGCTCTTATCACACCATTATTCATGTGATACGCAGACCGTATTCATCTCTTTCTTTAATTTGATATATGTTGGTATTTGAACAGATTTTTATCATATTTATTAAACTTACTTATCATTTTGAGATATATCAATATTCTTGCTAAATATACTGAGCCAAAGTTAGCTTTAAAACTGTGAACAGCGTCGTTTAGGATAAACGCTCTGTCTACATTTCACTCAGCGTAGCACAATCAACAGAGTGAAAGAAATTGACACTCTCGTCCAATCAGGCAGAGTGTTGCATAAATCTTCCATTTTGATAAATTATCTATAATGCGTTATCAAGTAGTTTGATTTGCAAACTGAAGTCACGTGGCATAGGTAACGAAAACGAATTTAGACGGCGTTCGCCGAAAAAAGAAACAACAATTTAGAGACACAAGATGAATTACACGGCGGTGTACACGGAACCTTCACTGATACACAGAGTGCTAGTTCCCATTTAAAAACAACGGTCTTGTCCTAAACGAAAGGGGGAAAAACAATGGGCGGAATTAAATAAATTTGAATGTAGAGAGAGGATCTGAGGTTATAGAGTAAAGATAAATTATAATTACATATTTATTTAATTTAATCTCTTTACACCTCTCAGTCTGTGGTATTGGTAATGAATATCTTCGTGAAAAGAAGGAGCAACAGTCAGTAGAGTAGTCAAAATGTTTTAGTATATATAGTATTTGGGGTTGATTATAAACTGTAACAAATAAAATCAGACCCGAAAATCTAGAAAGAATATAAGACTTTCAAATGAGAGGTCATATGTTGAAATTTGGGGCATAGTGTAAAAACGTTCCCTATAATAAATATTTGAGATAAATATGACGAGAGTACGTTGCCCTCTATCCATTTGTTTCTGTTGGAAAGCTGACAGTTACTCGTTAAGAGCAGTTAGAAATAATACGGTTTCCAGCAACACTGGTATGCTTAACTGATCATGGATTATATATAGATCTTAAACTCATTCAGCAAAACATATGGTCGAAGGTCAAGATCTTTTAATGAAAAACGCCTGATCCTAACCAGCTTCTCTAACCATTCAAGTAAAGTATATATACACCCTGCAGTTATGCTAATCATGCCTTGGAATCCTATATAAATCTTTCAGAAACATAAAAATAATGAATTATAGATGTTTTCATGATATTTGTCAGAAAGAGATCCAACCCTCCCTATTACTTCTATCTTATCT
The DNA here is from genome assembly GCF_021730395.1 of Mercenaria mercenaria. Classification (NCBI taxonomy): domain Eukaryota; kingdom Metazoa; phylum Mollusca; class Bivalvia; order Venerida; family Veneridae; genus Mercenaria; species Mercenaria mercenaria. The sequence goes on along the minus strand of NC_069373.1, from coordinate 78,197,595 downwards.
TACCTGAACATGCTGACGTTTATAAAATCTATTTTAATTTTGATTAAATGCTGGTAATGATAAGTTTAATGAGAATATTGCAAGTGCCAGGTGGGGGCTCATGTTGAGTCTCATTTTTCTACAGTGCTACGCTATGACACAGATAAATGATGCTGAATCCCTTTACCTGAATATTATTTTTGCTGATAAAATTAATGTGCTTCGGAAAATTGGAAAGAATAGAAAATGTGTATAAGTAAAAAGTTACGCTCTTTATGAATAAGACAGTTTTTTATGCTTGATGTGGGTCGATATGATTCAACTGATATTTCAGTCACTCAATGACATACGGTGGGCCTTTGACATAATCAGTGTTCAAATATTCCGTGTCAGTGCACCCGAAGTATCTGACAGAGTACCCAGCATGAATCAAATGTGACGGATATTTAATATTTACGCGATTACTCGAAGAATAGCATGACAGTCGCCGTAGCTTTCATAGTAATAAACGTATATCTTGCAAGACAAATGGTTCATAGACTTATGAGAGTGTAATGCTGTGAATCAAGTGGAATTCAAATCCATAAGGGACGCTAATGTTTTCTCAGCGTTTTTTTTTAAAAAAAAAATATATATCATGCTATTCTAATTTGTGCGGGGCAGTGGCCAGAAAGTCGCAGAGGATCCCGAAACACTAGTCGATGTAACATGACTGAACAATAGTTACTGTTGAAAAGCAACTGGAAACATAAGATCTAACAATTAATGTTTGCATGCTACCAAATTCAATAAGAATAGTGAGCGCAACAAATCTAAATATGAGCAGACTCGTATAACGTGCATACTCAAATTTGAATGTCATTGATATCATACAATATAGTTAAGACGTGTAACATGCAATACTTCATTTAGTAGACACAAATTTCCATATATAGAGATATATACAAAATGAGAAAGGACAAATGGAAAACGTCATTTTAATTGTTGTTACAAAAAACTTACCGTCGTAGTTGATATGATTCGTATTTGACAAACAACATTTAGGAGATATATATTGGACAATAAAAATTGTAAAGTATTGTAGAGTTGGTGATGTTGCGATGTTTTTTTTTTTACAATCTTCACAAATATTGAATCTTTAGAATTTAGAAACGACCTGAATGATAACGTTTTTTCTTCTTTGTCAATCAATGATTGGCATTAATTTTGCACCGCCTTACTGTACAAAATATTATAGTATATTATTCGGTATTTTCCTGATTGAAAAATTCATAATTTATGAACAATTGCTATGTAGAATAAATGCTTTAGATGGATATAACGTTTCGTGAATATTTTTTCATTTAAATCTTCAAATTACTGTATCTTTTTGCTAATTTTTAAGCATATAAACCTATACATTCTTTGAAATCTCTAAACAGATAAAACGAAACTGTGTTTATTCCTTCTCACTATACAAAAAATAAACTGAAAGGATTGAAGTATCTTCCTTATCGGCTTGGCCAAATGATTTTTCATATGGGTACTCATATATATTGGACCAATGATATCATGTATATTTATATAACTATGTACCTACCCGGAAAAATATAACGCGAAATGAAATCGAAATGAAAAATATCTAATGTAGAGAATAAATTGTTATTACTTTGAGCCTTACAAACAAAAATAAGAAATGTTAACTTTCAAATTAGAAAAGTAGGCCTATGTCAAATGACAAAAAAAACTGAATAGATGTAGATTTGGGAGGACAAATATAGTTGAATGATTTATGGCCTGACAGTATTTCTATGAAACCGGACATTTTCTGTTTGTTTGGGATACTTTCGTTGTTTTGACTTTTCAACATCTGTTCTTTCGTTGCTTCGAACTCAGAATATGCGGCGATGGCCCTAAAGGGACACCGTAGTATTTGTTTGTTCTTTACCAATAAATAGCTTCATTCCAGAATATCTTGTGCTATATAAATACCAGCTGTTTAAAGCTTTATTTTACGCTGAAATAAGATTATCATTGCACCACTACAAAACTGAATGAAAAAAATCTCAAAAGCCAACATATTTTTCAATATATGGAATAAATAAACATTTCTTTAAAAAGAAAAAGAAAGAAAGAAATAATTAGTTGGTTTTGGGTATTTAGTCACGTCGTCATTTTTAAATCATAGCACTAAATACCGCGTATGTTCCTAATATCTAAGTATAAATTGTCTATATATGGCCCTATGTATAACATGCGTTTCGTTTTGCAGTTTTATCAATTTTAGGATGAACACCCAAAACTAAGTCAAAATTCAAAATACATAATGTGTTGCAGATCAAGTGAACTCAGTTGTAAATCCGTGTAAGCCCCTACATGAAATGCACTGAGTATACGAAAACATTGTTAAAGAAACAAATATATTTCCCGAAGAAATTGACTGTATTTTGAGCGAAGGCACCAACCACCCAAGTTCCCCATACTAGAGCATTCAATTCAATTGATGAGATGTATTACCTTTTTCCATACTATTACTATATAAATAAATATAAATTAAACATTATAACATATAATATAATATAACGATTTTGCCTCAGATTCAAAATCCCTACTACTATCATATTATCCTGATTTAGCATTTGAGCCGCGCCATGAGAAAACCAACATAGTGGGTTTGCGACCAGCATGGGTCCAGACCAGCCTGCGCATCCGCAATAGTCTTTGAAAGCGAACAGCATGGATCCTGACCAGACTGCGCGGATGCACAGGCTGGTCTGGATCCATGCTGGTCGCAAAGCCACTATGTTGGTTTTCCCATGGCACGGCTCATTTCATCTGATTGCTGTAAACGTGATTACTGCCTTCTTGATACCTTTAGGTTTGCATTTCAGTATAAATGAACAGAACTTGTATTTTAGTGAAAAAATATATTTTCAAAATCGCGGTGCATCTTAATTGTTCATGTTAACGTGCTTGCGCGTTACAGAAGACTCATTTGTTACATGTGACATTGCGCCTAGATATCTAGCAACTACAAGTGACTGAAATTAAACTCGGCACACTACGCTATATTGCTGTCTTTCAATTCAAATGACGGAAAGAATATATTAAGCGATAGCATCACTGCTTACTCACAATAAAACAATTTTCTGACAAAAGTCTTCCCTATTTTCAGGTGATTTATAATAACATTTACAAGTTCTTACCAAAGTTATTTTATTTCTTATTGCGCTGCCTACGCATACAGTTTTTACAAATAACAGGATCTTTTGTCTGCATTATTGATATGTTTATGACCAGTACATCTGTTCGTTGGTGCTGACTTCCTATATCCATTTTCTGGCGATTTATTCTGTTAACTCACGTTTGGTTTTCCTGGTACTGCAATAGATCCTATCCTTCTTTTGTATTTATTTTGGTAATAATTTGTTATGTTCAACTGACCAGTCATCAACGATTTTATTTACTGTATATAGCAGAAGGAATCAAAATTTCAAAATGTCTGGTACAGATTATATTGCTCAATCATTGTTTTAAACTGTGTTACACACTGTATACATTGTAACTTTTTCTTAAGGAGAATATGCGCCTTTTGAACAACATATTACAAATAAGATTTATTTGTACAACACATGCCTCTCCCCGTTCCGTGTTAAAGGTAACTGGATGTATAACGTTTAGTCTGAAGTATGTTGTGGCATTGCCCTGGGATCAAAATGACCAACCCAAAAATATTGTCATGTAATTACCATACTCACTCATCCTAAGAAAACTGAAGGCCGTTTCAAGAAACGTCTGACCTTCACCTTTTGATTCATTTCAGTACCTGAGCTTTATAATGACCACATGTAATCATCCTATGAAATTTGATGACCATCTGTTTGGTCCAAAAGTTATTAAATTACTGATCAGAGACCATTTTCAGTCTGAGATCAATGTGGCCTTAATTATGATATACCTAGGATTTATTAATCCTTAAACAATAAATGTCATCTACGGCCAAAAATAAACAACTACATAATTTTTTAAGACAAAGGTACAAACGTTCTCCAGTCACTCAGACGTTGAAGGCCATTTAGTGATTTACTGACCGCGGGCATTTATTATACTCAGTTTGGCGACCATAGCTCAAGTAGTTGTACTTTTAATAATGAAAATAAAACCGTATTAGTTTCTGACTGTGACCCCTAACCTCCTGAACAAACTAAAACGAGTAATCTACTTACCACAGTGCAGCGAGGCTATAAAATGACGACAGAAAGTCCTAGTTCTTTGCAAGTAATGGCCAAGACCTGTTTTCAATCTCTATGTAACTTTGACATTGAACTTTGACATATGACCTCAAAAACAGCAGGTATGTATCACGACATACAATTGTCCTGAGAAAGTTAATATTCGAGGGCCACCCAATCTTTCTTAATTTATTGACATGAAACAGATTTAAGATTCGATGTCATTTTCCCAACCATCGACATTGTGACTCAAAACTGGTCCAACATCAATAGGACTTATTACTAGGATCTTTGTTTTTTGTTTAAATTTGCACTAATAGCTACTATATTTATCAATAATAGTGATTAAATATGGCACAATTATCATTTACAGAACTGTACAGTAGAAAACGTTGAATCCATCCATTTATATGAGGACAGGAAGCAATTCCATTCTTTGTCTACTGTTTGCCAATGATTACAACTACAAAATAGTTAAGTTCTAATTCTCTACAAGAGTTGTTTATACTGAGTTATGCTATAGACACTAACTTTATAATCAAAGAAAATTTCCCTAAAAACATAACATCTGTACAGTGACATTTTTTAAATTCTTTAATCGATATCGGCCTCGACACATCAACATTTTATCCATGTAAAATACTATCTGTCCTCCGACGCACATTTTATCCATGTAAAATACTATCTGTCCTCTGACGCACATTTTATCCATGTAAAATACTATCTGTCCTCCGACGCACATTTGCTGATGTTTTGTTTACTCTCACTGACAAAGATATTCATCATTTTCCCTGTGACAGTAATAGCCTGTTGTAACAGCAAAAGACTGTATTAAGTCGAGCATATAAAATTTAACTTACTTACTTACTTAAGAAAACTGCAAGTTTCTCTTGTGGAAGCATGGTACCACAATGTTTGGTACAGTATAAGGTCATACTGCTTCACGTTGTCATTCACAGTAAAACACCATGAACCGTTTTAACAATATCTTAGAGAAAAACCAGAGCATAACTTAGTAGACAACATTCCATTCTTCCGTGGTAAATTTCACTTAGACGACTATGTTTCATCAATTTGTAAATAATAAAACTTTTATTCATGAAAAACTCAATACATAAAACATTGAAATACATCTTCATTTATATCTTAAAATGTTGTCTAGTCACATAACAACTGTTTTATTTCAACGTTAACTAGCTTGTATGTTTCAATTTAAAGTGTCTATGATTTAAGAAGCATTCTGTTTGCTCTTAATTTTGAAAGTAAACGTTTTTTATAGATGGTGTAAAAATTTGCACACGTCTTGAATAATGTACCTGCTTCTTTTTAGCGAAATTTTCTTTCATTTATGATTATGCAGTCTGAGGAAAACTCTAATAATTTAAACTGTACTTTAACGAAGTTGCTATTTTAAAATAATACTGCATGCATACAACAAAAATACCTATACATTACAATTGATTTGGCTAGACTGTCACGCATTGTTTTATGAATTTTGACACGTTAAGTCTATCATAAAATGATATTACTTCAAAAGGAAATGCATGTTATATTGCAATAAATCCTAAACTCTTTTGAATTAGACATCTGTGAAACATGTAGGCTTGGTGTGTGGCGTTTAGATAAAACAGTGGTCGAATGACTTTTTCACATGCCCCTGAAGGTGTCATTAAATGATTACTTTCTTCTTATTTTGCTGGATAGGCGATTTGTAATCCTAAATGATAAAAGATATACATCGTAATTGAGTTTAGCATAGAAGAATTTTCTGTAATCAGTGTGCACTTGTACTGATTTTCCCTAAGATAATGCTAATAACTTTCATGGTGCTTCGTTGCGAAAGACAAGGGTTAGGCGACCTGCCATGTTAAAAATTTAGGAAACATGAATGCTTCTGATTTTAAGCAAGCAAAAATAGAACCCATTTATTCTTATTAAACGTCGTCTAAACAGTCTAAACAGCATGAGAACGAAGATTTTGCAATCCCAAAACAAACACTTAATTGAAAACTGTTTTACCATGAGTAAATCAATAAAAAAAAGAGTATGGTGTATTTTCTGACTAATTGTCACGTGTGTTGTTACGAGTTAAAAGGCACCATCAGCTCGAGGATTTTATAAATGTTACATGGATACACGAAAAATTTAATCCAATTAATTTCGTTTAAACGAAATAAAAAAAAGTCTCACATTACCTAACTGGAAAAAAAGTGTGTAACATGTCACTTTAGGGGCACCGTAGGTTCATCACATGAGAATATTTTGAAACGACGGCTAGGTTTGTGCTTCTTCTGGCGTGACATACGTAAAATAAATACCATTTTTCTTGAAAAATGCTCACAGTGTAGACTGTGGCGACTGTATCTTATCTAAGATACGTTCAGAAAATGCATCAATTTTGCTTTAATGCATTGCAAACCATTAACATAGAAAATGTAAGAGTTCTTTCAAATACGTTTTTATGTCAAATGTATCAATGTAATTTTAGAATAGACTGTATAGCATCCTTCATTTCGAGGAAGTCTGACTCATTTTGCCTTTGCAAATGATTTTTAATATGGCTGTCAGATAGCTTATCACAAGTATTTTAACCAGGTGCTAATTTGTAAACGACTTGTTCCCAATCCTGCTTCCAAAATGAACTTTAAAAGATCAAGATCAAGACTGCCAGTTCTAATAATTTGTACAGTATTAAAAGTTATGTTAAGTACGGGTCAAGAAAGACTGAGATTGGCTTTGAGAATATCTTTACAATTTGTGTTAGTACTAAACTACGAAAACATACAACGGTCTAACCTGAAATCAAAATGTTTGCTTACCCATCAAAGAGCATTTGTTTGTTTGTTTGTTTGTTTTGGGTTTAACGCCGTTTTTCAACAGTATTTCAGTCATATAACGGCGGGCAGTTAACCTAACCAGTGTTCCTGGATTCTGTACCAGTACAAACCTGTTCTCCGCAAGTAACTGCCAACTTCCCCACATGAATCAGAGGTGGAGGACTAATGATTTCAGACACAATGTCGTTTATCAAATAGTCACGGAGAACATACGCCCCGCCCGAGGATCGAACTCACGACCCCGCGATCCGTAGACCAACGCTCTATCTACTGAGCTAAGCGGGCGGGCACAGAATAACAAATGTTCTAAAAAAAGACTCTAGTTTTTCTAAAAATAGTCATTCTTAAACTGATTAGAACCAAATCATGTCACTTGTTTCATGTTGGTCATGTGCATTAGTCAGAAAAGTAGTTGTTTAAGTCAAAAGATGGTAAAAGAGCATAAATGAATGCATTTCATTTCCAACATAAATCATTGGATTTGGAACTTGCTTTATTTTAGAAATATAATAATTATGTTTAATGGATACACTAAATTTATATTATTAAGTCATTATACACATAATGTAGGGTTATGAACAAAAATCTTTACTTTCTTTATCGGATCGATCTAAAAGGACACATTTTATATCATAGAACCTTTCGAAGAGGTTACTGAAGAAGTTGCTACTGTTTTAAAGTTTATTGTTTTAAAGTTGGAGATTAAAAAAAAATCTTTGCATCACATTAAAGGCAATATTAAACCCTTAAGTAGTTTGTGTAAAGAGAAAACACTTTAAGCTGACTGTAATTCATTAGTTTTGTACAAACTATGCATTCTAAAACTAGTTAAGCAATTAATTAATACCATATGGCATCAATATATTTACAATCTATCTTATTATTGTTAGAAATAAAATCTCGCGGCATTCAAACATATCTCTTCTTTATATTTGGCTTTCCAATATTAACATATTAACATGTGAAAGCGTTATGTGTATGCTATATGTTTTATCAATCATTGCATTGACATTAAACCAAACTCCTCTAATTAAGAACACAGTTCATAGTTTCTTTCTTTTAAAATTCTATGACCTATGTAAGAATCTTAAACATGACAGAACTAGATTTTAAGTTTATTTTCGATGGTGCCTGTGTTTTGCTTTTAAGTTTGACCTTGCTTATTCTGGCACTTCCTGAAATCACATGCAAATGAACCAATCAGAATCAAATCTGTAAGAAGATCCCTCTGAAGGCATATAACGCAACAAAGCAAAATAACAGAATACTCAGTTTAAAAGCGTCTGCATATGACAGGCAATGAAACATGTAACACACTTTGCTTTATCTTTTAATGTACGTGAGTATTGACAATTTTATTCAGGCTGTTGAACAAATTCATTACACTTATATGATATTTATATGTGAAGACATCTATGTAATAAAAATATGTTTAGTTTTGCATCGAGAAATATGCACTCGTTCTTTGGCGGAATATTATTGCGCTCCTTAAGTCGAGCAATATTTCCGCTGCAGAACTCGTGCATATTTCTTAAGACAATCTATGATGATACTGAATGGACATTATGATCCTAAAACAGTGAAATGATAATAACATATAGTCGGAAGGGGTGACTTAAATATTGATATTGTGAATGTAAATCAAATCAATATGGAGATTGAATAATTGCATAAAACGCAATAAAGACTCAGTTTAATTTACTCATGTAGACATTATCTAAGTGATGTGGGTAATGATTTACGGTTATTGACCTGACTTAAATAAGCTCTCTATAAGCTGACATACAAAACATTACATGCAACATTTTATACCTAATAAATTACAACTGAATAGGTTGATATGTAATTAATTTTGACACAGGTTGAGTTGATATTATTCCATTAAAAACGCATGTTATACATCTAGATACTTTAAATTGAAGAATTATAAAGCAAACAGGCTAGTTAGCGTTGAGATGAGATCAAGACAGCTTTTTCAGAAGCTCTTGCACGAAGAGAAATGTTCCATCCATTCTTTTTTTTTTTGTTAATCAAAGTTCAAAGAAACAAGATAAAAGCATATGCCTTTGATAACTAAGTTTCGCATTTACAAATTTATGTTTTGCACTAATATGGCGTTTATTGTTTTCGCTATGAAGACATAGCCAGAGCTGTATGTTCTTCCACACATACCGGCCTGGTATAAAACAAGAAAAAACTCATACTTTGAAGATTTTCGAAGTCAAGTTCAATAGTTTGACTTGATAAACACCTACAGAGGAGCAGAAAGGAAGGCAGCTGATGTATTCAGACGGTATCTTATCAGTGGTGCAACTAAGACCCTTGTCAGTTGCCTGGATACCTCACGGTTAGAATACTATAACACGGAGTATAACCATATCAGAACCCTCTCTGTGGAAAATGAGAAAACGGATCCCTCTCTGTTCGTGCACAGGACACTCTCTGTGCTAATCAATGAGCTCGAACGTCAGTGAGCTCGGAAAATCATATTTTTTCGTCCTAAACACATTTTTGTGCATAATAACATATGGCCCACGGAATAACGTAGCTATTTACCATTGCTTTTTTATCGTTACATTGTTTAATCAGTTACACAAGTCCAAACGAGATGGAATGTAACGAGGGTACTGGCTTGGATGAAATCGGCGATGTTATGAACTTAAATACGGCTTTTTTAAATATAGCAAATATTGGTACCTTAGATGAAAGTCGTTGATCCTCTTACTGTAAACACACTTATTGATATTTTCATCATGTTTTGAAAACGTCTACTTTCGATTTCGTTGATGCACGGGGTCCCTGTGCAATTTTGCCTCACAGGATCCCTCTTGACACTCTGCACCCAGCACGGGAAGGTTTCCGACCTAGTTTGAGCCCATATGTCAATGAAATATAGACATACCTAAATGAAAGTGTAATTATTAGTCTACCCAAGATTGGGTACCTGGACAGACCTTGATTTTGAAGAGAGGTCATGGAAGGTGACCAGGAAGTATTCTAACCTAGAATATTTCACTATTTAGACCATATCTGGAAGGTTTTCGACCTAGTTCGAGCCCCTAACACATGAATATATTATACATGTAAATGAGGGTATATATCCTGGATACATTTTGAAATCTGGAGTAGCTTTAAAGGCTTTAGTAGCTTAGCTTTATGGTAGTATATATTCAAGTCCCTACATGTTCGGTACAATATATGGATGTGTATATAGATGATTCCATTTTTGGCCTTTGACTGACGGACGAACGTTCAAATTTTGCTGATAAAAGGGCAAGATAATAACTCGAAATTTCGAGTTACTCGAGTTAATAAAAAAAATATGCTCTTCCGTAGATATCTTAGTGATACACCGAAAACATCGATATTTTTCCATACACTGACGCCTGACTTTCATATCGGATGCGTGACGTAATTGAATGTGTGTCGTGGCATTAACTTCTTTTTATTTACTTCAGTATTGTCAATCTTATTCAGACTATATCGGATCCCTCTCTGTTGAAAATGAGAAAACGGATCCCTCTCTGTTCGCGCACAGGACACTCTCTGTGCTAAACACTGAATTCCAACGTCAGTGAGCTCGGAAAATCAATTTTTTCGTCTTAAACACATTTTTGTGCATAAAAACACATGGCCGACGGAATGGTACAGATATATACCATTGCTTTTTTATGGTTACATTTGTTTTATCAGTTGACAAAAGTTCAAACGAAGATGGAATATAGCCGGAGGTACTGGCTTGGATGAACGTCGTTTTATGTTTATGAAACTTACATACGACTTTCCTTTAAAATATAGCAAATATCTAGTACCTTAGATGTGAAGCCGTTGATCCCATCTTACTTGTAAATACACAATATCATGAATATGTGGATATTTTCATCATATTTCCTTTAAAACGCTATACTTTCGATTTCGTTAATACACGGGATCCCTCTCAGTCGGCTCAATTTTGCCTCACAGGATCCCTCTTGACTCTCTGCACACGGCACGGGAACCCTCTCAGACACAATTATTTTTCTATCGGCACAGGTGCCCTCTCAATTTAACTTCACTGTTAGGGTTATGAAATGGTGTTCGTATTTAAAAACAAAACAATAATTATAGGTTATTAGCTATGCACAAATTTTGCAGCGGAAATAGATTGTAAGACTTTAGGAGCGCAATATTCTTTCGCTAAAGAACGAGTGCATATTAACCTTTTTATTACATACGCATACAATGTAATATTACTGTACTATGGGTATACACCGTGTATAATGTCTTGTTCAGTGGCATTCCAAACAGCACACTTGACGAATTGCAACATGTCCGGTACACAGCAGCTCGCGTTATAACTAGAACATCCCGTCTCAATAATATTACACCGGTTCTGAATGGATACCAGTGAAACAAATGGTACAGTAAAGGTTTCAGACTCACATCCTTAAGGCTCACACAATCAGTCCCCTGCCTATATAAGGTATATGATATGAAATGAAAAAAGAAACATGATAGAACCGTATAGACCTGTTAGAAACCTAAGATCACAAGACACGCTGCCATTGTCTGTTCCAAAGACTAAAAACGTGGTGTATGGCAACCGGAGCTTTTCTTTCATTGCTACTAAGCTTTGGAACTACCTTTCCGTCAAAATTAGGGAAGCTGACACGCTGGCTGCTTTCAAAAGCGTGCTTTAGAAACAAGGAAGAATATCCAACATGGAAAGCCACGTTCTAAAAACGCCGCCTCCCCAAACGCAAACCCAGTACACGGACGCGCACACGATCAACACACAATCTTAAGAATACATAGTAATCGCTGACAATTTAATATTTAACACGTGTGGTATTACAGATTTCCTACAAACGTTTTGCTACTTGTATCACGGCTACCAGGCATTATTTTAGGTTTTCCATATAAATAACATTACACCATCATTTCTTCTTATTCAAACCTGCAGAATTACCATAAGTAAGTTTGTTTGACATATCATTTTAGATTTATTTGACATTAAAACGTTTTTTCTATGGCTATTCTACTGTCAATGTAAAATATTTGCAACGTTGTAATTTTTGTAATTTTTGTAATTTTCAAAACCTATCATTTTTCTAATCATGTATACACTGAAGTCTCAGCTCATTTAATAACTTCAGCATAAAATATTTTGTTCTGGTGGTCTAGTTTTTTAAAACTTTTTCTGTGTATTGTTGTGTAAATGTCAACATTACAGATTCATACAAACATAGCTACATGGTTTTGCTTTGGGATGGCTGCATTCTTAGAACCCATCTGTTCCTGTTGGATCTTGGTCCTCATTTATTTTAGGTTATGACCAGAATTACTTTTTCATGGTGGCATGAATTGCTTGACTTCAGATGTCAGAAAAGTAGATGGCAATTATATTTTATACTTTGGGTTTGAGTTCAACATGGGAAACAACTGCATCAGTACTGGAAGATGATACGAAAGTAGTTATTATTAAAGATCAAGCATAAACCAAATGCTTTGACTTGCAGAGTATATTTAAGTTTGCAACATCATCTAGGTTTAGAGTAGTTTCTCCGGTTTATGCAGTGATTCGTAGCCTGAAATGTCTAGTTCTGTTATGTTTCAAAACATCTTCAGTTGAATGTATCCAAATATTCTTTATAAATAAGACAATTATCTCTGAGCTACATACACATACCTAAGTCCATTTCAGAGTACACATTCTTACCTCACTTTGTAGACCTATCCTAAAACTGACATAAAATAAAGACAAAAGTAGGGGCAGATATCTTCTAATAGATATTTTTCCTGTCGCATTTGCTTCCTGCATCAAAGTCATAATGCCTTGACAAGGTATTACTACTCATACTAAAATTGAGTTACAACCTTCTTTCCCATTTTATTCTACCAAAATGTCAAAAATACATTCACAATGATAACTAAACAAAACTTGACCTCCACCATCACGCGATTAGTTTAGCTCCCGCGCTGGTTCCTTTAGTTCAGTTAGACATTTCCCACAGCTTCTGAATGTCCAAAGCAATTAAAATACTTATTAGTATTACATGCACCTTCTTACGACCATCGCTGTCTTTCAACAAATTAAGAGTTATTTGAAAACAAAAAACCCAGTTGTGTAGACTTCTGTACTGACAATGGAAACCTTAAATGTTGTGTAGGTTTACATAAGAATATTTTCTTGCCTTGTAAAAATAACTTTGCATGGGTTGATATTCAAGTCACTATAATAATACGTGTTCAGAGAAAGACCCAGTCCCCTACCCAAACTTAAAGATAAAAGCCAAAGCTAGAGAGAAAAGATTTTTGGACATTTTTGTTTTACGGTATATAACTTTGTTATGCATTGACAGATATTCAAATATAAATAGAGAACGATAACGAAAACATTATCGGAAAAGTCGATTATGTCTTTATTGGTAATTCAGGGTTTAATTCATGGTAAATCAGGGTTTTCTTTATAGTCAATACGATTCAAAAGCGGTACAACTATTTTGTCACGGATCATAGCTTCACTACCCGATTTCCCTTTTCTCAATAGTAACATTTAACATGTTATTGTTACAAATGCCGTGCGTGGGTAGTAATTTGGCATAAATATTTATCATTACACAACAAGCGTCAGGTCAAAACACAGTGCCTATGCTCAAAGGTCAAGGTCACAAGTACCACAGTTAGCGTCTGACATCGTAAACTATTTCTTAACATTTTTGTTTTGCATTTTCACACCAGTTTAAAAATGACAATTGCATTAAATCGCATAGATATTTATATTTGAAAACATTTACCACTTACCAGATTTCAGACCAGACCTTTTTATGAATAAATTGAAACTAATTGTTTTCAGAAAAAATTGTGGCTATGATTAAATACTTGATTTCTTATCAAACACATAAACAAAAAGATAAAAATGGAAGCAGAGTGTGATACGAGTTAATAATATTCTCTATAAATAATATGGTAAGTATTTACTGGTAATAAAGATTGTACGATATGCATTTGCACATATTTACATGTACAAGTGTTTCTCTGTAGTTTTAAAAAAACCTGAAACCGTATTTAACAGGTTTATCGGCAAGAGGGAGACAAACTATTTTAAGAAGTATGAGAACCATAATAGAGACAGATGTTAAAACCCTATTCCTACGGACTGAATTCATTTTAAGATGTTCGTTAATATTTTGCACGACTGTAAAACGTAAGTATATAATTGGAAATTGATTAAGAGGCCTAGATAACTGCTTCATACATCTGATTGAATATGACAGCTTTATTAAAACTTCGCTAATTCTGGATAGTCGTAGCACGGCCTGGAAAATGTTTTCGTTATTTATTTGAGTTTTCCAGGCAGGGGATTTTTATCTCCTTCGGTTACTTTCTTTCTTGTTTTTTTTTCTAAAGTATTTTACCTTTTCTCGTTAAGCTTGACGAATAGACTTGATCATACTAAAAAGTTTCACTATAAAGTTTTTTTAACATTGGAAAATTACATACGTCGGAACAGAAAAGGAAAAACAATATATAAATTATAAAGTAAAAAGTCAGTTCAACCTTAAATAGATATTCTTCTGAATGTGCAACATGAAGATTTAAAAATCCAGAAATAGTCAGAACAAAAGCAGCTTTAAGTTTACTTGGTTTTTCTGCAGAGCAAGGGATTTGTTGACATAATTTATAATAATGATTTAAATGTACAAATGACATAAAAGCCAAGCATGCTGTCCAGAAAGGAAGATGATAACATATTTGAATTTTAATTCCTTTTAAAATCTACATAAAATGAATCATATATTTAATGCATATGGTTTTGGCATATAGTTTAGCGGATATTGAGGGTCCAATCAGTTATAGCTCTCTATTAAAATGCAGCAACATTACCAAAGATTTTTATGTTCCTGTACATTAAAAATATGACTTGGGATTTACTAGCAACTAGCGAAATACATTAATAAGTTTAAATCAATTTCAGCACATCCCAATCAATGGCAGGGCTTTAGTTATTATTTTAGATCGGTCCCTTGGAATGATTTTCAAGTTTCCTTTAATATTTTTTTTCGAGCTTGCCAAACACAACGTGCTTCTGCAATTGCTTTAAAATTTACAAGTTGTCAGAAACTGTTCTTAGCTGAATTAGAGCTAGCAGCCATTTATTTATAAATTGTTCAACCTCTGCTCATACACCATTACACAAGAATATATCAAAATACAAGATTTGAAAGATTAAATGTTATGTATAATAAAATAAATAAACAAGAAGGCGATTTCGTAGGATTGAACGCAACAAATTAAAATCATATCAGATGCGTATGAATTAAGTATGTTCATAAATCTACTTGTTAAGTTAATATTTTAGAAATTGAAGACTGAAGTTGCCTGTCTCATATGTAGGGATAGTACCTAAAATTTCAAATTGAAAAATAATTAAAAATTAACGTTGATTGCTTATATATGTAATGTAAGACCGAATATAATATTTCAGTCTTTATCTGATTATTTTCAAGCATGTTATTGATGATTTTCTGAAACTTCTTATTTAATTTCCATGTACTCGCTCTTGTGGATAGTCCTACCTGTCTAGCCATTGATAAATATTTAATCCCCAATTATTACTGGATTATTGCAGAAAGAACTTATGTCAGTGCAAAAGAATTGTCAAATACATGGATGTTGTATGATATCGCAAAATGTTTTAAGACTAACAAAATAAATTCGGATCCACTATTTAAGCTGAATTTTAGATAAAATTTTATTTATACCATGTCACACATTATATATAAAAACAAGAAAAAACTGTTCAATATTTACCATGACAATGGACATTTAAATGAAATGACTTATCACTAAGTTTTTCACTACACAGTTACTGCATTCTGCCTTTTAATTTTCGTCATACAGGTGTAAAGGTAAATGCAAGGTAGGATTATAATTTGGGTAATTGATTGATCTCTAGTACTATGTCTATCATATGGCGAAGATGTTTTTACTTTCAAAACAGTTCCACAGGTCAGACAAGCAGCATTGTATGTTCATTTAAATAGTTAATCAGTTGAAAACCGAGTACACATGAAAAATAGTGATACTCAAATAGAAGTCGATGATAATGAAGTGAGCCAGATCAGAAAGGATATAGACAAAACATTGAACCCATTTTCAATAGAATTCTTCCAGGTTTGAAGTCGTTTGTATAACTGTATCAAATGAGTGCATTAAAGATACATAATACGATCATTATCCATATAATGAAGGATTGCATCTTATTACTTTTTTGAATTAATCTACAAAGAAAAGTTTTAAAGGATATAAACTTTTGAATTCTTATGTAATAAAAACAAGGGAGATGAGGTGTGAAGATTACATATGAAGATGTTGTTCCTGGGTACGAATTGCATTGGTATGTGTTTATCATTTAGAGTACATAGTTTTAATGGTAACGAGGCTTGATTGTACAAACCAGTGGATGGAAGGGGGTAAAATTCAAATCAGTAAAGTTTCGGGGTTCATACAGTGTGCCTAAAGATTACAAATAATTTTGTTTCAGTTGGTTTGGCTTGTTAATTTTGTACAAATTATTTATCGGTTACATTCAGTAGAAAATGTTCCAATGCTTTGCTGTAACTAGTCCAAATTTCATTGAGTAAACATTGCAAATTTTGAACAATATAAACATTCATTTTTCACTTAAGCAGTGTAGGTATGGAATATATTAGAGTATGTTTCATGTGACAGCCTTCAGTCAGCCTTCACACATCGTAATCAAACGACCTGAAACTCACCCCGACACCCAGAAGTGGTCTGGTCTTGCGTCACAAAGTCACAGATACAGGCATAGATACCATTTTTAGAAGATTTAATTGATCAAAAAGGTAATACTTTTCTCGGAATGACAATTTCATCACACTAGTATAATGTTTTCGTTTCGTTAAAGACAGTTTATAACGCGAGTTAACGATATACATACCCCAACATCCACCATTAGAAGAGTCCACAATACACTTAGCATGTTTACAATGATAATGTAAAGATTATGTTTCTACGTAGACAGCAATAAAGACCACACAGCATGTTGATATATCATTATGCCAGTATGTAAAACTGCAAATCCAATGTTCAAAACAATGCAGACAGAATGTAAACAGTCATAACGAGAAAATTGTGTTCCGTTCAGAAGGCAGTAAGGCATGTTGATGCTTTTGCAGTTTTCAAAACTATAAAGTATCAAACGGGCTTATGAATAAAATAAAACATAACATATTTTTCATTAATCAAACGACAAAGTCTGTAGAAATCATACCTTATACATATTTATAGCAATCTTTTTTCTTCAGATTTTCTGCGTAAAGCTAAAACCTATGATTTTTACAAGTACAAGTAGTATTTTGTTACTTTTCTTATGTTTAATCAATCTATCTAAATTGTTTTTCTTTTCTTTGTTTTTCATTTTTTATTCTTTCCTTCTCAATTCAAGTATTTTTTCTTGCTTCATTGACATCAAAATTAAAAAAATGTGGAAAACCACAAGTGTCCCAGCACGAAATAAACGAAAATGTTGCAGGTTCGGTTTGATTGAGCCTGTTTGTAGACGGTAGTGGAAATGTAAGCTACAATCCATGCCCTCTAGCCCCGGGTTGAGAAGAACTCAATATTTACACACATGCGGTACACATGGAACCTTCAATGATGCACAGAACGCAATGCCATGAAAAGCGACGTATGGTCCCCATTTAAAATGACGGCTATGCTCTAAACGAGAAAGCAATGAGCAGAACGTGACAAACTGGAAGTTTAAATAATTTATATTTTTACCATGATAAGCAATAACTAATGAAATTGCAGCAAAGATGTTCTGTTACTCGGTTATTTGCAGACAGACCAAACATTGCGAAATGAAGGTGTAAACTCTGACGAACGACAGGCAAGTCCTTAATAAACAATGTGAAATGCAGATATTCTCTTTGATGAAAAACAAGTGCAGAGCAAACAATAATGAACTTTGCAAAAGACAAGCAAGTCCATACAATATAATAGTAGCTCGATCTGGGATGCTGTATTCGGCTCGAGTGGATTTTTGCCAGATCGGATCTCAAGAGGGGCGCAAGCGCCGAGTGTGATCCGACCTTGCAAAATCTACAAGAGCCGAATGCAAAATCCCAGATCTAGCTACTGTTATAATGACCTTTTTATTATATATACATCCATCTTTTTGTTTGTTGTTTTGTTATTGAACGAAATTATCAATGTTTACCGATGTTAAAAAAGAACTTAGTGAAGTTTTTATGTGCGTTATTTATAGAACTGTGTCAGGTCATGCACATTAATGAAAGTAGTCCGGCAACCTCTAGATTGACAGTCAAGCGTGTTACCACTAGACCACAGGCCTAGTTTTACTTACTCGGTCAAATACAAAAGTGGGCCGGTGGTCTAGTGGTAACACGCTTGACTGTCAATCCAGAGGTCCGGGGTTCGAATTCCGGTCCAGGCACTGGAAATTTCTGAGATGCTCTTGAGTGTATCCCACCTAACTAGAGGCCTGTACTGGTTCTTCCCAGGAAAGACGGATTCACGTGTATCGGTGCTACACACCGGGCACGTTAAAGAACCAGACTGTCTATTCGAAAAGAGCTAGGCTAAGTTAGCCGTACACGACTGTATCTGAAAAATTATCTCTGTCTGTTCTGGGGGCTTTATCTCACTTTGTCCCTCTGGTCAGATCGCTCTGTGTCTGTATTAGTAGAGGATGATTTCGCGCCCTGTGTGGCTACAGTATATGTAAAGCGCCTTTGAACGTGTTTATCATGAAAAGGGCGCTATATAAATCTGGTATAATAATAATAATAATAATAACAACATACAATACAAAAGGTACAATACGGATTTTTTCTGCCTGTTCATATTTACTTGTGAAATACAAATCGAATTCTTACAGAATTTTTATAAGTAAATGATAAAAAGACAATATAAGCGATCTAATTCGCCTTTAACCATTGATTCCATGTACTCGTAGCATCCATATCTGCCCGTAACTGATGATTTTTTTATTTACTCGGTCAAATACAAAGGACTGATTCCTCTTTTTCTCTTAAATTGACGGTTTTTACGTGAAACTCATAAAATTTATCTTATCAACATTAAAGTAAATACGTATTGTTCTTTACTTTCTGGTACAAGAACGTACAGGTTTGACTGTTGTTTATCATGTAACATAATTTATCTTAAAAAAATAATCTGTAACAGTGAAAAATTACCACAGAAAATTCTCTAACGTCAAAGGCGTACATTTTTCAGTATTATTTTTTATTAAAACAGAAAAGAAAAAAGGAACCACTTCATGTAATCTCCATGCCATATCATCAAAAAAAAACTGCTTTATTGACATAATCAGTATTTCATCTCAATGTTAAAAAGCTTATTATGTATTATAACTTTTCAATTTCAAGTGTCTAGGGTTTATTGCAAGATGTATAACATGCATTCTGTTTTGGAATAATATCATATTTACGATGAGCACTCAACATTGTGTGAAAAATCTTTAAACGTTATAAGTAGCTGATAAACCTAATCAGTTGTAAGTTATTGCATATAATGTAATCTTGGGAAAATTGTGTTAACCTGTTAAGTTTTATTTAAGGTTGTAAAAGGCTTTTAATATTATGTTAAAACAGACATAGCTGATTCCAAATAGACAATTTGCATAACTAAATAGCTACACTACTTTCAATATTTCATATGAACTTATACAGTCACAGCCATAAAGGGAAATTAGAAATAAATCTAATTCCATAATACTTTTTACTATGCTGTCAAATATTCAAACCTGTGACAAATATATGAGAAAACGATCATCGAAAATAGGATTTACCATAGAAAAAATCTATTTAGCGTTCATAAAAACACGTGGCAGCCATAATTCAAACAAAGGCATTAGGACCATTTAAGTAAGATTATGATAACAAAATAGATTCAGTATAACCCATCCGGAGATCATGGAACAATTTAACCGAGCATTTGAATTAAAGAGTCAGTTCAATTTTTCAAATGAAAGAGCTCCGCATAAGCCGGTGTGATGTATGTTGCGTATCTAATTACCGCTGCTGCTACTCTCCTTACTTGTCTCGATTTTAATTTTGGCTGTTTGCTTGCACTTTTCGTTAGAAAATCTACTGAAAATATAGATCTGTAAAAGTATGATGTTAAATAGAGCTTTTGATTGAAATTCTAATGAAATAATTGATTAAACATATATTACTGTCAATTCCATATGTCACAGTCGTGGCGTGTAAAATTGTAAATGTGAAGCGTTTTACACCAAAGTCGAAACCACTCATTGTCTCAACCATGTAATACTGTATTCCATGAATTAACCTATATCAAGTCTGTGCATCAAGTCAGGTTTTATTGCAAGATATTTATAACATGCATTTTACTTTTGGAAATTAATTTAATTTCAAATTATTTACGATGAAGTACTCAAACATTATGTATTGCAAAAATCTTTAAACGAATATACAGAAATAAAAAAAAATCAATTAGCTTATAAAATCTAAAAAAGTCTTGTAAGTTATATGCTATAATGTAATGTTGTGTAACATTTGTGTTAACTTTTTAACTTTATTTAGGTTGTAAAAGGCACATTTTAACATCCCTGATATGTTACACAGTCATACTGTTTCCAAAAACAATTTCATAATAAATAAGCGGTTACACATACTTTTCAAATTGTCATAAAGCTTTACCGGTACACACATAACGGAAATAAACTCGATCTGTTCCTTTAATAACTTTTATAATTTGTCCTAAAATTAAAACTGTGAAAATCATTGAGAAAACGCCATAAAAAATAGGATTTCTTGAAAAAATCTATTTTAGTCGATAAAAAGAGATGGAAGCATAATTCAGACAAAACATTCAGCGACCATTTCAAGTAAGATTATTGATAAGAAAAATCAGCTTATAAGCCCATCCGGGAGACATGGAAAATTAACTCGAGCATTTGAATTTATAAAGAGTTCATTGCAATTTTGTCAAATGAATAGAGTCACTGATAATGACGGTGTGATGTATTTGTCTTGGAGCTATCTAAATACCATGCTGTACTGTTCCTCTACTTGTCTCGTTTTTAATTTGTGGCGTTTTTTGGCCTTTTTCGTTAAGAAATTACTGAAATATAGATCGTTTAATAGTTGGATGTTAAATGGCTTTTATTAGAAATTCATATGATGGAAAATAGTTGATTAACATTATTATTACTTCAATTCCATATGCAAACTCTGGGTTTTAAAATTTTTAAATGTGAAGCTTTTAACCAATGTGATGAACATCAGACAACAATATTAACTATGGAAATTAACATATATTCGTACGTCTTATGCGTCCCAAAACCTTTTACGATTCATTATATGAACATATATATTTAACTTGATTTAATTGCCTGAAAGCTTTAAACGATTGATACATTTTATAACAATTAAGTTATTCCGACAGTTATAACACAGCCTGAATGTTATCATTTGAAAAAATTTCACGGCAAAATCCATACAAGACAACTTTCATATTTTCAATTGAATCTTTTTTCAAATCGATTTGTCTTCCCTATTAATATAAATCAGAAGCAAAAGGTATTAAACGTCACAACTTTATGCTGGTGGTTCAATGCCCTTCATATGCTTTGGTTTGTATTATTGGGATATTCATCTTTTTTTTATCTTTTCAGTTCTGTGATAGGGGACAGTTATAACCTCAACCACCGTTCTAATATCTATGTTAAATTCTCATTGTTCTCCGTTAAGGCAAACTTTGTCCGACCTTATTGAATATGAATAATGGGTGTGGAAATGATTCTAGGACCGAATCTTTTATAAATCGTCATACATGACCTTTACGGTTATAAAACACTACCTGTACGATTTGATTGTGTTTACTGTTGCCTTTTGAATCAATGTGGGCCATTTCAAGAAATTTGTATCCCATAACAATAAAACTGTCCAGTGAAAATAACCACATTGACGGATAGACGCATAAAAACAACATAGAGGCTTTTCCGATAATCTCATTTTTAGCTCGCATAAGCTAATGAGTTACTGGTTTGTTGAATAGTCACACAATAGTTCGAAATTGCTATGTAGTTTTTTTAAAAACAATACGCTTCATTTAATTTATACCTGCTGAAATACAGTAATGAGTTTGAACATGTCAACAATGTTTGTTAAATAACAAGACCAATTTCAGCATAAACATAAGACTTATTTAAACGTACACTTACCTTGTCCAGTATTTATGATAAATATGAATTTGTGTTTCAATGATAAGTGACAGAACAGGAATTGTATGACCTGCTCCGAAATACCCTGACCAGTTACTTCAACGGAAGCTTTATCATATAAAGTCCATGTAAAATTAAACTGTTCATATCTAGTCCTTTGTAAATCTCGTTGCATTTGAGTTGTGCGTATTATTTTGGCTGTTTTTCTTAAGTGGAAATTGTGAAAACATCGTATTTTTGATTAGATGCTGGCTGTTTTCATAATTGTTTTAATTTAAAAAACATTTGCAGAATGTGATTGATTGGTTATAAAGATAGTATGATAGTGCCCAGGCATGTATTTACATAACATTCAATTCTCATACAAACTTCTGGAGTTTTAAAAAGTTTTTCTGGAATCTTATTTAACATGTTGATGAACAAGAGGCAGACAAACTTACATATTAAACTATGGGAAGTATGATAGACATAATTGTTCGTACGTTCTTGTTGCATCCTAAATCCATTTTACGATGCTCTTTATAAACATAAGTGTAATATTTAAAGGTTGATTTAATGGCCTAGATAACTGCTTCTAAATCTGATTGAATATGACAGCTTTATTGAAATTTTGCTTATTCCGAACAGTCGTACCAAGGCCTGGAAATTGTTATTATTGATAATATGAGATTTCCAGGCAAGGAAACTCCATCCGCGATTCAAACTTTGACTTAACTTTCACATTATGAACTCTTGTAATTTTCTTTTTTACCAATACGGATTTTGTTTTCAACACCCCCACTTATAAAATCTGTAAGGATAGAATGCAACCAAGCAAAACTGTAGCAGACTCGGCCTGGGTGGTTCCAATGTTCCCGCTTTCATAGCCTTGGGTATTGTATTATAACCCCTTGGCTATGGTGCCTGCTTTTTAATTTTGTCTTTTGACAGTTCCTGTGATATGCAGGTTCCATAACCTCAGTACCCCCTTCTAAATTCCAGTCTATTTAGTTCTGCCCATTGTTTTCTCGTTTAGGGCAAACCCATTATTGATCGCGGCCGGCCGCGATCATATTGAATAGGTGAAGTATATGCGCGCTGTGGAAAATATTTCATGATGGACCTGTGAATTCTTTACTTATGAGTGAAAAAGGTCTCATAAGCGTAAATACGACTAGCTTCTACTGATTATAAAACATACCGTACGATTTGTTGTGAATTAACTGTTGTTGTACCTTTTGTAGTTCAATCGCCCCCCTTGTTTAAGAGCAACATTTAAAAAACACGTTTTTTTTCATCCTCAAGTAATAAGTAAGTAGACTCGCCCAGTGTAATCAATAACCCACAATTGACCGTATCAAGACGCATAATCTAACTCTATACATAGAGCGCCTTCTTCACCCGATTTACATTCGGAACATTTTCACGCGTTTCGGGCTTTATCGTATGTTTAACATGGGGTTTTTGAACCGTCCAAAGATGTTGGAAATGTTTGTCTCATTGTTTTTTTTTAAATAAAAATGTTACTGCTTTCATTGTCTACCACTTTTTTTCCACCCTTGCCTGAAAAAAACAGTAATGAGTTTGTACACTGTTCAGACAATTGTGCTCTGTTGAAATTTAACCAAAAACACAAGTTTACCTGCATAAACAGAAAGCATGATATCTTAAACGTATGTCACTATACCTGTCCAGTACTGGACATTATGGTAAACGCTTCTTTCCAGCACAAATGACAATTTCGCAACTTCTGTCCGGTTTGTACAAATTTCTGGCCGCGATAAACCATTTGACTTGTTTTATCTGGGGACCATACGCCGCTTTTCATGGAATTACACGCCTCAACACGTGTATCATTGAAGGTTCCATGTGCACCGCCGTATGAATACATCTGCGGATGTCTCTAAATTGCTTTTTGTACTTTTAGCATGTGTAAATGTTGAGTTCTGTTCAACCCGGGGCTAGAGGGCGTGGACGGTAGCGTGCATTTCCACTACCGTCCATGAACAGGCTCAATCAAACCGAGCCTGCAACATTTTTATTTTTGTCGTGTTGAACGACCTGTGGAGTTTCCACTTTTTCTATTTGATTGAGACTGTTCATGAGAGGAAATGGATTGGGAAACACCCCTCACACCCCTAGCTTAAGCGAAATTCTATTGAATAAATATTGTATTGACTCAATGATCCCAAAGGACTAAGATATATCAACACTGAAGTATAAGATTAGACGTACATAGACCAGTTAGTCATCATAAAATTAAAACACTTACTTATAATCTTTTTTCATTGACTGCTATTTGTTCGTTTTGTCATCGACGTTGTTTTTATTTATGAATTTGCGTATCTGTAAAAGCTACTCAACGGCCCGTTTGTTATGCTCAACATAAATGAGACTAAAAGTTCTGTGAAGTACATCGACATTGGTTCTCAGCTTGCAACTATCCATATAGAAAGCGAGGTAAAAAAAACCCTCAAGGGAATTCGATGGCTTCGGTCGTTTTCGTTGTTTTAAAAACAAATCCTATCGTAATACCGTCCCGTCGAGATGGGCCGGAAAAGACCAGCCTTACTGGTTCTTACATTGTCGAGTACTTGTATACAGGTTTGTTTGCACAGAATATAGGTAGTATCATAAATAACACAATGTTTTTAAAAATGTAATGCCGTTTTTGTTATACCGGCTGTTTGCAGTAATAATTTGCATACTGTAAATTATGGCATTTCCAATAAATTGTAACTACAATTTTTGAGATGACATATTTATATGTATGAAGCTGTGTAGATAATGGAAGGCAGAAACAATTGCTTGGCAGACCTTGTAACTGCTGTTATTTATGACTTGCTAATATTTGTTTTGAGCATTTCATTGTCCCTGGGTGAGATGCATCATAATTTTGAGACCTATAATCTCAACTGTGCATTTGTCAGTCTTCAGTTATATACTCTCTCAAAAGGTAATAATAAATGATATTGAGTTTGAATCCATTTTGCTCATTTATGAAAGGATGTCTTATTTGCAAGAAGGCCTCTAGTATAAAAATATAAAAAGACCTCTTTGGTCTCATTTATCTCAATTTACTTCCCTCTATCTGTTGTCTGTTCTGACCGCTGGAAATAGCTCCAAAGATGAGCTTTTAATGAGAGTATACTTATCTTCCTCATGAATAACTTATTATTTTTCTCTGTGCAAATTTATATGCAATGTTAATGTTTAAGAACGTAATGAACTGGTATGGAATATGTTGGGAAACGAATCTGTTCATGACATGATGCGACTTAGCAGGTAGTGTTTCTGACAATTTTAGGCATGATTTTGTCCTTGGTATACCTGAGCAATAAAGAGACAGCTAGGGCAGAAAGTATTATTATCAACATAGTAAGCAGGCTGATAATATCGGGCCAGGTATTGTGCAACAGCAAAATTATTGTCAATAATATCAATGTTCATTCATACAGCATAAACCAACTCCTGGTTTACATATCCTGTCATTCTCTGATTTATTATATTAGATTTGATTTATGGGCTATATATTTTTTTAATTCAAACATTAATAACAGTTAACTCTGCTAATTTACATGAATCATCGAAATTGATAAAACATAAATACAATATTAAATTGCTCCACAGCAGACGTTTACTAGTAATTAGCAAATTGTGTTATTTATTTACTTTCAGAACCTGATTTATTACATCCTAAAGGTAACCTAAAATGATAGTTAAATAAAAGCATTAAGTACAGCTGGGTTTATTAACTGTGTATTAAGTCATTTTAATTGTTTTAGATAAATTACATAATTCCATTGACGAAAATGGCAAACAGTTACTTAAAATGACAGCACATTAAATTCTGTTTGCTAATGGCCATTATCAAAATTGTTGTTTCACTGTTAAACTGTATCTGCACATTATTCACCATGTTTAGTTCTGTCTCAAGTGTTGAACTTCAGTTTGCTTTTTGCATAATTTTAAGATACACCAATTTACAAATTTACACTTTATGCTTGAATTTTATTTCGGATTTACTTGTAAAGCCGGTGCTAGTGGCAATATTTCATACTTCTCTTGAACAGTCTCAGTCAAACCGAATCTGCTACTAGTTAGCTTGGATGCGTTTTTTTTTGCCATCAAATGATCATCTTATAGATTTCGTTGTTGTAAATAAATATAAAGTTCTGTCGTCTCGGTATTGTTATCACAGTTATTCTAGCTCCTGCACTCGGAAATTAAAAGCGGAAAGCATGTTATATGACTGAAAATTATAAGAATATGTATAGCTAGAAATGGGACCTGAGTGGTGTTGAAATTTTCGTTACTACTCATAATGAGACTTAATCAAACCGAGTTATAATTTTGCTTGGTTTCATCCTATGCAAAGGATCATACTATAGACTTTATTATAATTATTACGACTCTTAATATGACCAATACCGAAATCTTAAACAGCAAGAAGAAGGCTGCACATTATGCATACAACAGGCAGGAATGTTGTTAAACTGAGCATTACAGACATACATAGGAAATGTTCACTTTCAAATTAGAAAGGCATGTCGTGTGGCAGAAAAAAAATTCAATTGATGTAGATTTAGGAGGACAAATATAACTCCGTTATGTATGGCCCGGCAACATTTTAATGAAATGAAACATTTTAGTTCACTTACGAGTTTTGTTTCTGACGTTTTTATGATCCCAAAATGCTGACTTTTATAGCTTTAATGCACATATAAACACACGTCATACTTATAATGTCAAAAGTTTCCTTGTTGAGAATTGACAATATTATCTTCTGCTTTTCCCCTTTTCATTTGTTATTTAACATGATCTAAATAAAAGAGCCAGTTTTCAACCCGCCGGCCAATCGCTGTAACGCCGTTTCGGGAGTCGAACTAAATTGTATGTACGAATGATACCGTACATATCTTTATAACATTGAATGGAGACCTCTAAAAATGATGGGTCTTGTCAATTTTCATTCAGCCCCCAGCCAACTGGAACTATCGAGGCCAGACGCGATCCTTACCTTGCAATCAAGTCCGCATATATACATACATAATATCTCATATACATAAACAACCATTATCTATATAACGAAGTATTAAATGTTAATTTCTTTATCGCATCAATCTACAAAGAAACGTTTTAGAGGGGAAAAATAAGACTTATGTAATAAAAATACGAGCTATGGGGTGTAAAGATTACAGATTATGATAGAAGATTGCTCATCTTTTAACTGTTGGTTATGACGTTGTTTTATTTACATAACAATTATTTCCGAGATGAAGGATGAAATTTAGATGTAACTTTTCCTCTTTTAATGTAAACGATGTACTGAATTTTAAATAGATTGTAATAATTAAACTTACTGCTATATGGGTTTTGATGCTGCTTTAGAAGTCTCTAAAAGTTAATAGTTAAAGAACTGTGACAATCACGTTAACAATTGATGTATGCGAATCACTAATCTTACTTTAGTCACAACACAATAGACATATAGTGGTAAAACGGTTAGCGAAACCAAGATTATCAAATTGAAGAGACAAATTAAAGAGATGCGTTCATACCGTAAAAGTATCATTATTATTATACCACATTTATTAGAACTCGTGTCATGCACATGTAGAAAACAAAAGTGTTTACAAAATACAATGCAGAAGTACGAACAATTAAAAATTCAACAGAAAAAAGTGTCTTTTCACATTAAAACAAATCATAAATATCAAACATATTATAGATAAAAAATCAAGACAAACATGTATATAAGTTTAAAACAAGAGAGTCATGGTGACCCTGAATCGCTCATCTGAGTAATATGAGCCACATGTTTTAAATGGCAAACTGTTGCTAAATTATTAGAAAGTAGGTCAGTAGGCCACATTCATGGTCACTGAAAGTCAGTTATAAGATCGGTGTGCAAAACTGTACATGCCATTCAAATGTCAAGGCTGTATCTTAAAAAACAAGAAAGTAGGTCAGTAGGTCAAGGTCACAGGCAAGTGACCCCTAATCACTTGGGGTCATCAGATAATTATAAATAAGCAGTCTAGGAAATATGATCTGATAATTTTTGAAGTATTTATTCCTATATAACACATATAACAAGTGACCCCCAGGGCGGAGCCTTTTTTCACCCCAGGAGCATAATTTGAACAATCTTGTTAGAGATCCACCAGGCAATGCTGCATACTAAATATCAAAGGCCTAGGCATTGAACTTTCAGAAAAGAAGATTTTTTCCCTATAGATATGTCTATGTTAAATTTGGAACCCGCAGGGCAGGGCTTCATTTCACCCCAGGGGCATAATTTTAACAATTTTGGTAGAGGAACCCCCTGGGCAGGGCCTCTTTTCACCCCAGGGGCATAATTTGAACAATTTTGGTAGAGGACCACAAGGCAATGTAACATACCAGATATTAAAAGCCTAGGCCATGCAGTTTCAGACAAGAAGATTTCTAAAGTTTTTTCGTATGTAAGTCTATGTAAAACTTGAGATCCCCCGGGGCAGGGCCTCTTTTTACCCCAGGCCTAGATCTTGTGATTTAGACAAGAAGATTTTTAGTTTTTTCCTATATAAGTCTATGTAAAACTTGTGTCCACCGGGGCACAATTTGAACAATCTTCATAGAGGACCATTAGATGATGTCACATGCCAAATAGCAAGGCTCTACGCCTTGCGGTTTTAGATAAAAGGATTTTGAAATTCCTTTCGGTTGCCATGGCAACCAGAGTTCTCCATGGAATTCAATTCTTTGAATGATTTTGAAAGGGGGCCACCCAAGGATCCTTCCTGTGCAGCTTGGTGTAATTCTACCAAGTGGTTTTAAAGAAGAAGATTTTTTTTAAAATATTGACGACGCACGACTATCGACGGACGACATTGATCGGTCACAAAAGCTCCCCATGAGCCTTTGGCTCAGGTGAGCTAAAAATAAGCGGCCTTAGATTAAATACTATTCTACGCAATGATATGGTAAAATTTAGTTTGCGGAAGTTATGTGTAAGCGGACAGTCTAAATATTTAACTCATCTGAATCAACGATATAAATGTTGTCAATATTTTCGCTCCAGAATGGCATCACTTAATGTCGCTGTGCAATAAGTTTATTTTGCAGACAATATGGCAGTAATAGTTGTATAAAAAAACCAGTCTCAATGATATTCGTACATGAATGTGTATCACAAAGGTTAAACAATGCTGATCTACCAGAAAGATGACCGCTTGAGTCGAAAGATAGTACAAGTAGTAACATAGGGAAGGGTAAAGGTATATTTTATTTACCGTCGCTTTATGAAACAAGAATTATAATAAGTTGTGTAGAGCTTTTGAGCGCCCCAATTTTAAGAACAGTTAAAATCAATTATACCTTACCCACACCTTTTTGCTGGTACATATTTACAGCTGATTACAGTCAATTGTGGCAATTATGATCAATCCTCAAGCACACGTCGCAGTTGGAAATCCTGGGGCCTTCATCTCCGTAAAAGCTTCCTAGCCATCTCGACCAATGCGTCAGCCTTATAACATGGAACACTGAATTTTATCAATAGAAATATATTTTTGAAGTTTTTTTTTTCTTTTATGTAAGGCTACAATTACTGAAACAAATGGGTGCACTAAATTCTCATATAATTCAACCCGTTATCCAAATCACAAAGGAATGTGAGCAAAAGCCTTTAATTTCTTTATTGATCCAGAATCTGTCTATAATGAAAGGGTTAAAAGGATAGAAACTTTTGTAAAGTTTTGTTATAAAAGAAATAAAACAGAGATGGTGTGTGAAGATTATGTAATAATATAGAAGGCAGTTTATATGTATACTTCCTTTAATATTAGACCTACATATATTTGATGGCTACGCTGCCTGCTTTTTTCTTACTTTAATAGTAATGGAGCGGTTCAAAATTGAAACTGTAAAAACTTAGAGGGAGGTCATCTGGTGTAAACGGATTACGAATTTTACTGTTGTAATTTTGGCAAAAAAGGACAACTATCCAATACGAATAGACACTTTCCGAGGACAATGAATCCAAGAGCAGCATATATGTGTGTGTATGTGTGTGTGTGTGTGTGTGTGTGCGTGTGTGTGTGCGTGTGCGTGTGCGTGTGTGTGCGTGTGCGTGTGTTCGTATGCATGTGCGTGTGACTGACATATACATAAGTAAACACAATTTTAGTCTGTTGAAAATGATTTACCTTATAAACTTCTTACTTGAAAAGGTAATTGTCCCTGAAAGTTTGATGCAGGTTATATTTTTTTTGTCATATACATTTCTAAAATTCTAAAATGCATGTAAAGTTAACTTTGATAAAACTACCTAACTCATTTCTAAATCTTACCCAATTCATATGGTTTACAAAATAACAATACATGCAACAGTCAACAATATAATAATGCTTTGGAATTTAACACTACTTAAACAATAATTATTAAAGTTTTCATCGAAAATGATATTACTGTAAAACGAAATGAATGTTACACAGTGTGTCGTAATACATGTCACCTGGGAAACATACAAGTTGCTCGAAATGAAATAGTGACCATGCGTCTAGACCGTATCATACATCTTAATAAAATTTGGCGTCGGGGAATTTCATGCAATAACCTTTGCACTTGAAGATTCTCCTTAATATAAAGCTTTTATTCGCAGTTTCATGTGGATATTCTTTAATAAAGAAAGCAAAATGTGATTATCTGATCATTCAAAATTCATAATTTCCACTTGATAAATGCCGCCTTCAGATCACGGAAGACAGATAGAAAATACAAATATATTGCAGTTCTACAAAAACAATGGATAAATATTTTATTAAGCAATAGTAAATCAAAACAAATTGAAAGAAAATTAGTATTTTCTAAGTTTATATAACGTTAGTAAAATGGCGTCTGCAGTGAAATTGAGACGTATTTCATAGTAATGAGTACTTTCTGACATTAACTAATGTTACAAATAATGTGTCTGGTATAAAATGGAGACGTATTTCTTAGTGCAAGCAAAAATCAAGTTAATTGTATTATTCATTTGTATTCCGCAATTAGCACATGTGCGCTGTCAACCTTTGGCTTTGCCCTGGGGTAAACCTTCCGCAACAGATTTTTTTCCACGTTAGCCTGTCCTTTATGCAGAGGTAACGTTAGATGGTTAAACTTTTCATTTCTACGAAAGAAGTAATGAGACATTTTACGGGTAAACATCTTGATTTTTTATTGTCTACAACGCAATAAAAAAAGTAAATAAAATAACTTAAAGTAAATATTTTTTAAATAATTAGTAACTTTTGGAAAGGACTTGAACTTTTAAGATCTGTTATAAGTAAATAATCGTTGAAATTGGGGGGAATTTCACCAGAAAGTTATTATATTGTGAGAAGGCAGACTGATATAGCACAATCCTCATTTCGAGTGAATTGAAAGATTGCACATTTCTACTGCTTACCTTTTTATAGATAAACAACGTTACTGCAAACACTCTAGTGTAATTGATCTAAGGAATCTGTGTCGATTTTTAACTTGATACTATTTGCATCAAGATGCACTTGATTTTTGTGCATTAATAACCAACAATTATGTGAATAGATGCTAAACATAGGAATATATCAAACGATACCAGCCTCTGTTTACTAACAATAAACTACCTTCCTGATAAAACAATATTTTCACTATGATTGAATCTGTGCTAGAGGGCGTCGGAGGTGGTGTACCTTTAATTACCTCTCTTGAACAGACTACTTTAGAGTTTGGTAATATTCTGCTTGCCTTCTGTTCTTCCAATGCTCTTCTTATAAGTTCTAATTGTTTCTGAGGTTTATTTAGTTTTTCTATTTCTGTAAACAATAAAATTTAATAGAAGTTTCCAATTTGCTATGGATTCGATTAGCTCGCGACACAGTAGCATTTACCCACTTGTCCCCCGACATACAACATAAGAAAATCTCTATTTCTTGCGTTTTGTTTCATCTGATAAGTAGGACATTCAGCATTTTTTCCTAAGATCACAATATTTTTTGTCTCTTACTGGCTTTTGCACTCTTATTTGCGGCGCTTTTTAGTAAAACTAATGAAATTTAACTGATCGAATAAGAATTCAGATAATCGATTTTAGCCTATCTAATATTAGAAAGATGAGTGGCTCCCAAATATCTAGTATTAAAGGGCATATTAATGGCACCAGTGCAAAGTCGTCAGTGATAAATTGAATTACGAAAAACAATTTCATCATTGTTTAAAAGTAACAAACACTAATAAACGAAAGAGAAAAAAGAACCATTATTCAAATCTACGTGGAATCTAAAAATACTGTTTAGTCACGTGAAACGTGTATCATCTTTTAAAGGTGATTAATCACATTTAAGCAATTGTTACGGCATTTTTCTCTTTTATTTCATTCTATTAGTCTAAGAGAGTTTATTTTAAAAAGAAGCCCAGTATATTGTTGATAGCATCTGAATTAAATTGTTTTAAATTTATCGTGGTTGCGCACAAAACAGGCAAAGGGCGGTAATAATGATTTTACAAACTTGAACTTATAATGAATTTCGTTTAAATTGCAGATGCAAATCCTTGACAATTAAAATTTTTACTCATGATGATATATCTCTCTCCTGGTTGAGCGACCGGTATAGGAAAATCAAATTTAAACTAGTGACAGAGTATTGCAGCGATAGTAGTCCCCTACTGGTGGAAAACTTTGTTAGTGTTCGTCCCTTGTGGTTGTTGTGTTAGGCCTTAAATGCTTCAAGGCATTTAGGGGCTAAGAGAAACAAAACTATTTTTACTTAAATTTCAACTGTGACCTTGACATACAAGCATAGATCATGTACGCGACACGTTGTCTCACCATTGGGAACATTTTAGTGCAGTATTAAGTGCACATAAAAGTTATGGAGCGGACATTTTTTTACCTGACCTTCTATAGAGACCTTGATCTATGACCTACAAGCATACATCATGTATGTGCATAATCTACACGTTGTCCTCTATTGACATATTAAATTTTATGAACCTAGTTTGAATACTTTTAGAGTAATTGCAGGATCCAGATTTGCGGACGGACAGACGGATGAACGGAGAGCATTCATGTAGTCCCCTCCGATGTTCCACCGGTAGTAGACTTAAATACCTCCAATGAAAATCTTACATGTATGTGAACATAATTATGTGTAAACGATCACATATTAAAGGTTGTTTTTCAAAACCTTTAAAGCAATCTCGTTTTATAAATGAAAACATTTTACTGACTTAATTCATTAGATTTGTAAACATAATGCATGACAGAACTACATAAGCAATCAATTTACCTGTACGACTTCTTGATATTTACAGTTTTAAATTTTATATTCTCCTATTACTGTCAAAGTAAGAAAAAACAGACCACGTACATCAGATATTATGTAGTCTTGATGTGTATATAAGCTTTACAAATTTATTCAGATGAAATACATATCAATGAACAACCTCCTGTCTTAACATCTCACTTTCAATCCCAGTCATTCTTGTTCTTATCAGGTAAGTCTTCAAAAGTTTCTATCCTTTAAAACGTTTCTTTGTAGATTGATTCAATAAAGAAATTAAAGGCAACCCTATTTTAATTGGATACTCGTTGGATTATGTGAATTAAGTGCACCCATTTGATACAGTTATGTTAGTCTTTACTAATAACGGCTTCAAACCGAAACATTTCTTTTGGAAAACAGATCAATGGTTTATTTCCAATGACTCAAGCAACTAGCTACCTGGCAGCGAATGAGCATGTCCCGCCTTTAAAGATACATAAACTTTACAACTGAGTTTAAAACGATTTTATTATCAACTCATGCTATCATATTGTCTGCAAGTGATGATAAGCCTGTCTGCATAAAACGGAAGTTAAGGACGACTAATGTGGACTGGTTCAACACAGTGATCATATGTTGGAATCAGTCATATGTTGCCTTACATTAATCACATGTTTTGTGTAATGGTCAGATATGCCGTTATATCATTTCTGTAAGACATTCTCACATTTGTATAACTTATCTCAAAGGCAGTCTCATCCATTTCAAACCCTTACTAAATACGTCCTTGGTTAGGTATTAATTCTTACAAATATTATCTCCTTCATTGATATCCTTGATGAACTAAAACAGTTGAAATTCTATAATTCAAACTCGCATTTCACAAATCCCGGCTATCTCGAGGACATTTTCAAATACATGCATAAAATGTAATTTAAAATCGAATTTCGGTTATCATAAAATAAAACTCTCGATCCCTTGGAATTCGACATCCCGAGTTTTAACTGTAACTGCCGAAAAGTTAATATATACCAATTTTATAAAAAAAAAACGAAACGTTAAAATACGTATTTCATTATCTCTGCTCATATCTTACAATAAACAGATGCATCAAATCTTTAATATTATTGCTGCATTTAAAAAGGCTATAACTTACTCATTCTCAGCGGTACCACTATATATTCACTGAAATGTGAGCTAGAAACATTTTGTAATATACTTTATGTGTATTTTGAGAGATACAATTTGATAAAGGCTATATATATATGGGATAGAGATGTAAAAGTAATCCGTTAATTATAGATACAAAGAAGGAAGGGTCGTGATATATTCGTATATTCAAAAACTTTCAAACCCTAACCTTGCCAATACAGTTTCAACTGCCATATACAGACTTCGTCTTAATTAATAGTCGACATTGTAAGCACTTCTAGAAAGTAATATGTTTGTTTGAAGTTGCTATATCCATTTGAGTAGTCACCGTTTAATAGCGGACAGTATTCGCATTCAACTTTTCATATATGTCTAAAGGTTTATACTTTTTTCAAGTTACCAATTTATTTTAACGTTTAATGTAATGTGTTAATATCTCCTTGCAAGCTCTTTTTGCTTGCTCTTTTATGATTTATTTTTAAACGCTATTAAAAGTCAATGTTGTTAGATCCAGTATAAATATTCAAATGCGCGGGCCTTCAAAATGAATCCTTAGAACAGCTTTTGTACGTACTTTTACATGATTGAAATGTACAAACATACAATAACAGAATAAAACATATAGACTAGGACAAAGAAAAAAAGTAACAACATAATTGCACACCGCCTCGGAACGGTCAGTGGCAAAAACAGCACTGAAGAAAATCAACTTATAAATTTCATGTTAAAAATGTTTTGGCAAAAAAGAATCTATTTTGTTTTATTTAAACCAAAATTAAGCTTGGTTCCTCGTTGTCAAGTACAAGCACTTATGCAATAGAACTCGTCTTTCATGAATATTAGGATGAAACTTCAAACTTAATTACAGAAAGATCTGCAAACGCAAAATTGAATCAAGACATATCTATTCCCTCATATTGTGATTAATAAGACGTTTATGCAGCAAGAGATGAGGAAAGAAATTGTCAAATTTCATTTTAGGGAGTATCTTAAAGGCAGTTTGAGTCACGTGATCACGCTTAAGAGCTTGTTATGTTTCCTAAGTGTCTTTGAACTTTGTGTTTTGACGGTATCTAGGCGACGAGAGTCTCTTCTAAAAGGCTTGATTTATCTTGTTACGCTGATTGTATGGCCATACGGAATTTTATACCGTCTATAAGCTGAAAATTACAGTACATGCAATATTTTACTGACAATAAAATCAATCTGAGCTTGCTAATCTAACAGTTGTAATGTTTTATTAGTTTTGAACAACTCTGAAGCGTTCGTTGTAAAATGTTTTAACTGAAACTTACATCTAGCTTTAAATCAAGGTAAATAACAAATAAGTAAAAACAACAAGCGGAAATTTTGTTAAGACTGCATTAATTTCACGAGGATTACTCTTTCTTTATTTAACAGACAACTCATATCGCTTCCCAGTAGGCATATACCATGTCACTTTGACTTGTAATGCCGTTCCTGATACATCGGAATATAAACTGCATAGCTGAAGACCTCATTGAAGAGAATTTACCAAGAACTGTCATAGAAATACTAGATTCGAAACATCATTTACAAATGTTTGAAATTCACCTGTGAACTTTACAGTATACATGTATATTATTTAATGCGATTCAATTTTAAAATTATATATATGTGAATAATATTTTTATGTGACTAGCGGTTTGTATAGGGGTTTATTGGGAAGGGAGTAATCGGACTTTTCGCTTACATGACCTCCGTTACAAAGCTCATTTAAAAGAATCAGCTTAAAGACAGTGATACAAAAACTTTCAAGGAGAAGGGGAAAAGTGTAGCACAGGATTCACGGAGAAGATTTACTTTTCCGAACAAATAATATCTGCGGAAACAATTCTAAATAGTAGCATATATTGTCGATAATTTAACCCATTTTAAGACAAGTTTTCGATGCATAATTTGCTGCACATTTTCATAACACTTCAATGATTAAGCCCACTTTTTAATCTTGTTGACTTCTGGATGTAATTAATAGCAAAAATATGGTAAG
This sequence comes from Mercenaria mercenaria, assembly GCF_021730395.1. Taxonomy (NCBI): domain Eukaryota; kingdom Metazoa; phylum Mollusca; class Bivalvia; order Venerida; family Veneridae; genus Mercenaria; species Mercenaria mercenaria. Next base: position 78,160,912 of record NC_069373.1, on the reverse strand, counting down.
CTAGTTAATTTCCATACAGTTTACTATCAATCAACTGTTTTTATCATAAAAGTATAAGGCCTTAAGTGTTAATGTGCACTTGTTTAGCAAAAGTCAGATACAATGAGATTCAATTAACTCTTCTTGTTCACCTTCTTTGAAATATTAAAATGAAAGTGCTTTTAACATTTTAACTTCATGATTTTTGTGCTTTAATTATAAGCTGTTACACTGAAGCAATCATTACTTCAAATATTGATGTTAATGTTGAGTTTAAAAGTATTTGTGCAGCTTTTGCAGGAAATACGTTTCAGTTACAAAGCTGAATATGAAAGGCCCATTTCAGTTACGAGGGAAGATCTTTAAGCTGTCAAAAAGAGCTAAATATTCTACACAGGTGCATGTAATGGTTCTAACTTTATATCTGAAGACTACAGTAACGTTGTATTCTTGTAAGTTGACTTATATGTATTCATAGATTCTGTGTGTGTAGGAAACCGAGAGAATCGGAAATTTTTACCAGCCGAAATCAACGATTTCGATATATGTGTAAGTGCTGCATATAACACATCAAGAAGGTGTCACTAGCAGCTTCATGTACAGCAACAACTAACAAGTCTGGTCCCATCATGGGGCATAACTCTAGAATGGATTAAATATCAATAAAACTTCACTTTGAGAACCAGTCTGTAACACAAATTATAACAAAAGATCAAACTGTAAAACAAATGATATGTCTTTTTGCATAATAAAATGTTTATGGGAAGTTAGTAAGCTACCTTATACATGTACGACAGACTTTTAAAAAGAATCATTGGGGAAAGAGAGCTATTAAAACGTACCTGTTTTTTCTACTTTACATCTTAATTGACAAATCGTACTACCATTTGTTTTGTTATACACTTCAACTTCTTAATTATCACCACATTCATTTACTTTCTCTTTGAAACAGTTGACAAGGTTTGGAGGCATTATGATTTGGCTCAATGTTACAATTATTGTTTTGCCACCGGCCGTCCCAGAGCGGTGCCCTACTGTGTCGTTGCTCAAACATCCCCACCTATTTTGTCTTCCCCGTACCATTTGCTTGCAAACTGAATATAATTAGAATGTACTTGTATGATTTTTTAAGCCACCCTCGGCTATATCTTTCCATTACAGTTGCTATTTGTTGCGGGTCGATTTTAAGATTCATGGCTCTGACCGTGTTTGCTGTGCTCCCGTGACACCTACACTTACCTTTCAGTTTTAAATGTAACAATAGTATTTGAAATTATTTTTCCAAAACACTTTATTATTTTACCATGCTTTCAGGCACAAGGCAATTAAACTTATTTGTCGACTTTTAAATTAATGGTTCAGAATTTGTAACAAAGATACATTTTTTCCGAAACTGTTTTGAAGTTTTAATTGTTATTTTCGCTTTAAGAATATGATTAAATGCTAATTCTATATTGTCAAGTAGAAACGAAGCTCACTGTCTCAAACCCGTTTACCGAATTTTAATATTTATTTTTATGAGACACAAAATGTTTATTGTTATACTAAACTTAAATATCCTCCGTTTGAGGCAATGAAACAAGGATTATTGTCTCACTCTGAATTAATTATCAAGTTAAAAACAAGTGCAAAGAATTGTCTAATATTGTATGGAGAAAAAGGACAGAAAATGTCCGGGACAACTACTTAGTTTTGCGTACATTGAAAACTAATTTAGACTGGAAACACAAAAAGTCGACATATGACATATAATTGTGTCGGTATGACGTTAAACCGAACGAAAACATATGTAGATACAAAATTAAGGGGACGCATACTTTGAAATTAGAAAAAAGTGGGTTGGGTATGATAAAATTTACCTGCAAAAAAGTACAAGGTTTTGGTACATGAAATGGATACTGTTTCAAGTACTGTTGTAAGTACACAAAGGATTGCTCACTAAAATAAAAATGAGAAAACTGAAACAAGAAAGTTATTGTTGAATTACATAAGACTTATTGTGTACATTCAAAGTCAACAATTAAGACTTTTTGGTGCGAAAATAATAGTGCTTCACCTTGTCCAAACATTTATCAATGTCCTACAGATTCTAATTTAAAGAAAGAATGTTAAATATGGTCACTGTCTTGCTTTTCATTTCGCATATGTAAGCTAAAACACATTATTTAGTTTGTTTACAAAGTAGTGCATAAAAAAAGATACGGTGGTCAAGGAATGCCACATTCCAAAACTAAAAGAGTATATTCCCCTTAATACATTAAACATTTATCGTTACAGAAGTCTAGTGGCTTACAATAAGGGCCTAGAAATGTTGCCATTATTAATTTTTAACTTGGTATTCATGAACTACAATGCACTTAAATATCAAAACACATTCAACAAACTTTTGAAAATGTATTGTCTTAAAAATCCCTAAAATAAGGTATGAAATTTGGTTGAGAGGTCCAGTCAATGTGTATATGTGCAAAAGTAACATTCTAATCTTGTTCACAAAAGTTACTAATACACAGCAGGCATATCAATGATCAAAACTGGACGAATATACAGTTATCCTCACTTTAATGTCATTTATAATTTGTCCTTAAATTCTCCACCATACTTTTCATAACTCTGTTTGCACGAGTTGCACGAGAATGCTGTCATTCACGTAAAAAATGGGGTCAAATAAGTTGTAAATGCAATATCATCTAAACGTAATTAATGGATTATGCAGTTCAAGATAAACTTTATCTCATAACGTAACGAACATGTATAATGTTGTAACAACAACTTTACTTACACTGATTTAAGTAGCAGTCGGTTTATAAGTGACTTTATTGATTCATTTTGTGTTTTGTTATTGTTGTCAAAAAGTATAAAGGAAGTACTTCACAACTGAAGCGGAAACCAGTTTGATGCGCAAAGTAGTCCAGTGTAAGTAATATTTTTTGACAAATGTCCACAGAAATTAATAATTTTCTAATATTAAAGACGAATATCTGAATAGGATTCATTATTTGATAAGAAATTATAATCATCGACATGTTTTTTTAAAAATCGTACACGTGCTGACACCTAAGTTGTCTCCCGTTGTTTAGTTACCTTTCGTCCGGCGCAGTAATACATTTGCAATGAATCGCCGAGAAGTCGTGGGAAAATTAAAAACCATGTAAATAAACTAAAATTAACCACCTTTTCAAGATGAATTTCAAGTGATCGCCATTATGCATTTAACCCGCCTGACCTGTGTAGCATCTTAGATATCTGTTCTAAGGTATTCATTGTGTAGAATGTCATGTTATGCCCTTGCAATGCTAATCCCACTCTGATTTTTTTTTGTTTACATTTTTATCAATGAGAAATATGGCGTCCATCCCGAGCTGAAATGACGTGGTGTTAAATTTTTACATTTTTAAGCAAACCTGGTGTGTTAGAAAGAAAATCTCATCCCTTCAACATTATTTGGAACACTGTTATTGTAAAAAACTTGTTTTTTCCTTATACAAAAGCTTAATATTTTGTGTTGAATGTACTTTCACAAAGACCTCTGTTTTCCTATTACATTCATAGTACCACATCCTTATCCACAAAAAAATGACTATTACAGGTGTCCATCAGTATTATATCAGTTTAGGAATATGTTTTTTATTTTCCCACCATCGATTTCTTGAATATGCACCCCTTCCGCATTTCTGTATGAACTGTGTATGTAGCAATATGCGTCCCCTTAAGTCAGGCTGCTAAACTGTTGTGTTTCGTTTTAATTTAACTGCGGCAATGTAAGTCAGGCTGTAACTGGCCAAAGTTAATAGTGGAGGAAAACCAAATGCCCGTCTGGACATTAATCAAAGCACAGGCTGAGGCCTGTGTGGAGCCACTGAACATATGGATAGCTTCCTCACATTGAAGACCTCTAAATCCTAGGATAGAGGATTACATGACAACATTTTCGAAGGCATCCATCTCCGTTTCTCTACAACCAAGTTAAAGTCCATAGTACGAGTCGTATGTTAGTTCCTCTCTGACGTCACTATGGTGACAATAACTTATTTGTTTGTTTGTTTGTTTTGGGTTTAACGCCGTTTTTCAACAGTATTTCAGTCATGTAACGGCGGGCAGTTAAGGGGACGCATACTTTGAAATTAGAAAAAAGTGGGTGGAGTATTATAAAATTTACCTGCAAAAAAGTACAAGGTTTTGGTAGATGAAATGAATACTGTTTCAACTGTTATAAGTACACAAAAGATTGCTCACTAAAATAAAAATTAGAAAAACTGAAACAAGAAAGTTATTGTTGAATTACATAAGACTTCTTGTGTACATTCAAAGTCAACAATTAAGACTTTTTGGTGCGAAAATAATAGTGCTTCACTTTGTCCAAACATTTATCAATTCCCTACAGATTCTAATTTAAAGAAAGAATGTGAAATAAGTTCACTGTCTTGCTTTTCATTTGGCATATGTGAGCTAAAACACATTATTTAGTTTGTTTACAAAGTAGTGCATAAGAAAAGATACGGTGGTCAAGGAATGCCACATTCCAAAACTAAAAGAGTATATTCCCCTTAATACATTAAACATTTATCATTACAGAAGTCTAGTGGCTTACAATAAAGGCCTTGAAATGTTGCCATTATTAATTTTTAACTTGGTATTCATGAACTACAATGCACTTAAATATCAAAACACATTCAACAAACTTTTGAAAATGTACTGTCTTAAAAATCCCTAAAATAAGGTATGAAATTTGGTTGAGAGGTCCAATCAATGTGTATATGTGCAAAAGCAACATTCTAATCTTGTTCACAAAAGTTACCTATAAGACAGCAGGAATGTCAATGATCAAAACTGGACCAATATACAGTTATCCTCACTTTAATGTCATTTATAATTTGCCCTTGAATTCTCCACCATACTTTTCATAACTCTGTTTGCACGAGTTGCACGAGAATGCTGTCATTCACGTAAAGAAACGGGGTCAAATAAGTTGTAAATGCAATATCATCTAAACGTATTTAATGGATTATGCAGTTCAAGATAAACTTTATCTCATAACGTAACGAACATGTATAATGTTGTAACAACAACTTTACTTACACTGATTTAAGTAGCAGTCGGTTTATAAGTGACTTAATTGATTCATTTTGTGTTTTGTTATTGTTGTCAAAAAGTATAACGGAAGTGCCTCACAACTGAAGCGGAAACCAGTTTGATGCGCCAAGTAGTCCACTGTAAGTAATATTTTTTGACAAATGTCCACAGAAATTAATAATTTTCTAATATTAAAGACGAATATCTGAATAGGATTCATTATTTGATAAGAAATTATAATCATTGACATGTTTTTTTAAAAATCGTACACGTGCTGACACCTAAGTTGTCTCCCGTTGTTTATTAGAGTTACCTTTCGTCCGGCGCAGTTATACATTTGCAGTGAATCGCCGAGAAGTCGTGGGAAAATTAAAAACCATGTAAACAAACTAAAATTAACCACCTTTTCAAGATGAATTTCAAGTGATCGACATTATGCATTTAACCCGCCTGACCTGTGTAGCATCTTAGATATCTGTTCTAAGGTATTCATTGTGTAGAATGTCATGTTATGCCCTTGCAATGCTAATCCCACTCTGATTTTTTTGTTTACATTTTTATCAATGAGAAATATGGCGTCCATCCCGAGATGAACTGACGTGGCGTTAAACTTTTACATGTTTAAGTAAACCTGGTGTTTTAGAAAGAAAATCTCATCCCTTCAACATTATTTGGAACACTGTTATCATAAAAAACCTGTTTTTTCCTTATACAAAAGCTTAATATTTTGTGTTGAATGTACTTTCACAAAGACCTCTGTTTTCCTATTACATTCATAGTACCACATCTTTATCCACAAAATACTGAATATTACAGGTGTCCATCAGTATTATATCAGTTTAGGAATATGTTTTTTATTTTCCCATCATCGATTTCTTGAATATGCACCCCTTCCGCATTGCTGTATGAACTGTGAATGTAGCAATATGCGTCCCCTTAGACTAACCAGTGGTCCTGGATTCTGTACCAGTACTAACCTGTTCTCCGCAAGTAACTGCCAACTTCCCCACATGAATCAGAGGTGGAGGACTAATGATTTCAGACACAATGTCGTTTATCAAGTAGTCACGGAGAACATACGCCCCGCCCGAGGATCGAACTCACGACCCCGCGATCCGTAGACCAACGCTCTACCGACAATAACTTACACTGACACATTTGTCTAGGAATAAAAAAAAGAAATATCTTCAGAATAGAAGATATTATTGCACATTCATATGCAAAGAAATTTTTGACATTTAGCATGGCGTGTAATAACTAATAATTTGTGCATTACAGTTATAAAAGTCGACACATTCGTACATAAAAACGTCTCAAACAAAAATATTTAAATAAACTAAAAATGTCAAATGTTGCCAGACCATACGTCGCGCAGATATGTCTTCCAAAATCTACACCCCTTATATTTGTTTTCAGTATACGATATGCTTTTCTATTTTGAATGTTGAGATTCCCTATGTTTGTCTGTAATGCTCAGTTTAAGAACAATCTTTACTGTAATTAGGATATTGTTCACGTCGCTTTTCAGCAGTTATATTCGCATTGTCAGTGCACCCGTAATGACAATTACCAATATTAATTCAAATTAGTAACAATCCTCTGTATGTGCTTCTGACAATCCCTGGACTCTTACGGAAACCATGTGCTCTTTAAAGCTGAAAAAAATCCGAAATATCAAACAGAATACTTTATCTAACGGAAATTGACAATTGTTATTAAGAAAACACTACTCTTATATTGATACTAGTTATTGTTCACTTCTATCTTAAATATGTAATTTTAGCACAGTTCAACTATTGCAAATATTACCAGATTTTAAGTACTTGAGGCGTCTTAAACAAACGAACGATGGAAACTGTATTTTATTGCAGTTGAGCTGACTTTTTTCCGTTTTGACCTTTCCCACCTGGAATGATATATAAATTTTTATCATTACTATTTCCATGAATAACATATGAAAATGGGACATGCTAAAATGTTTAATTGTTTATTCAAATAAGTGCTCCATATTATAAATCTAACAATAGTGTATAAAATCAGTGGCATTTAGATTATACATTTGCTGTGAGATTAATGCAGTTTTTCGGGAGTTTGTATGCTTGTATTATGTTGAATTGAAGTACAGTAAGAACTAGCTGTGACAGAGCTTAATCTGGTTTATTCTTTTTCATGAGTTACAATTAAGACTAGCTATTCTGGGACTGTACATTTTATGTCAACTTCCTCGCACAAAGAAGAAGTGCATTAAAAGGGTTTTAGACATATTTATGTGTTATTAGATTTGTATCGAGAAATATGCATGAGTTCTGCAGCGGAAATATTGCACGAATTCAGGAGCGCAATATTATTCCGCGAAAGAACGCGTACATATTTCTCGATGTAAATCTAACAATCTTTTTATTACATACATATCTTCACTTAAATTATTATATAAATGATAGAGATCTGTTATTAAGCCTGAGTGGAATTGAAAATATGTTCATGAATGAACATCTAAACGCGACAATATACATGAAACTGACGTCACAAATTACGTCACTCACCCGTCAGTATGGAAAAATATTGACGTTTCAGGTTCCACTGAAACTTAACGGTGTTTTTAAATGGGTGTGTAATAATATCATCTACTATCTACACACTACATAAGTCTCGCTTGTGTATAAACCTCAAGACCTCTTGAATTACAAAAAAACTTTCTGAGCTAACTGGATGTGTTTTTGTGAAATTTAATATAGATCACCGTATGACCACATATGATGATTCATGGGTTTTTTGGTACTTGTAACATTGGCTAGAGGGCGTGTGCGGAAGCATGCACTCCCACGATCGTCCGTGACCAGACTGAATCTCACCGAACCTACAACATTTTCTGGTAGCTTTGTATGATCAATGAGACACCTTTTCGCGGAAAAATTCAAATCACCGAAGGGTTCTGTGCTTGTTGATTGATACTCAAGAATATTTTCGCTATTTTGTGAAGAAACGAGCTGGACGGGCCCCGATTCCGTTTATATCCTGACGTTCAGTAAGGACTATTAAGTTGAGAAATGCAGTAAAATTGGGCATTGTTCTTGCAGCAGGATCATTGCAGGCTGTTCAAAAAGTGCAAAATTGATGATTTTGGCATGCTATTTTTCATGGATGGTGTAAACCTTTCGATTTGATAACTTTCTTTATTATTGTATGAGAATCCTGATCTTGCCATTAATTAAAAGCACAAAACATGCACGCAATTTATAAAATGGCCACCCTGATTCTGCTCATACGAAGAGTGTGTGTGTGTGTGTGTGTGCGTGCGCGTGCGCGTGTGCGCGTGTGCGTGTGCGTGTGCGTGTGCGTGTGCGTGCGTGCGTGTGTGTGTGTGATTGTGTGTGTGTTCGGGTTTAACGTCTTTGTCAGCAATTCAGTCATATAAACGACGGTGTATACTTGAAGCATTGAGCACAATGTCCAACTTTATAGTGCTTACTCACTGGAATATCACACCGTAGACACGTGACATGATACCCCAAACCGTAACAGATTTTGTAAATATCAGCATGTTCAGGTAATATAACATAGGACTAAAAGGGAAGATCTCATTCTGACAAATTTCATGAATACTTCAATAGTTCATTATTTTTGTGTTTCTTTATAGCTTGTACAAATGTAAGCGATTCCAAGGCATGATAAGCATATAATATCTGAAAGAGAGCTGTTATGACAGGGTGCGACTTTTCCTAATCCTTGCTGAGATGTTATTTACTGCCTGGAATATGAGCCACAGATCTCACCCAACAAACATTTTACATGTTTTCTGCATTTAAATTGAAAGTACTTGAAGCATCTGGTGAAGTCAGAAGGATAGATAGAATGAAGCGTAGCAGACAAAACAGATGGACATTTTGCACTTGAGAATCGTAGTATCTAGAGAACACCACTTCACATTTATAAACACAATAAGCCTTACAAATTACTTAATGCAGTCTTCAATTAAGAAAAACTCCATTTAATAATTTCAGGAGACATCAATCTGAGAAATATTTGAAACATATGTTTAAAATGAGACAAGTCAAGTTGCATTACATTTTGCATACACCAGAACTCTTCACTATTTGAATTAAATAATTTTCTATGAGGAATGTACGTAGCTAACTGAAACCCAGACATATGAAAACATTTTTATATCAGAATAAATTGTATGCTGATTTAATCTGCTACTCTTTAACAGTAAAGTTGGATAGAGACAGATGAATTTTTCTATTAATTTCCAACATAAGTTATTCCCCTTTTGTTTCATTTCTGCACTTTGAATTCGTCTCTTTTGTAATTTTACAAGTAATATGCAGACACAATTAAGCAATAAAACAATTGCAAAATTCTTTGTAGAGACAAATAGCATGCATATTATCACGTTCCATCTTAAAGTAATAACTGTGTTCCATTTTGCTTGGGGAAATTATGTAATTTATTTTGTATATAAACACACAATAATTACACTCATTTTTATTAAACGTTATAAGCTATTATATCATTTTATGTTGTCTTGAGGTTGTAATAAATGAATTACTGAAATTAAATTGACATTGCAATATGCTCATTGTACATCTGCTTCTGGATCTTTTAATATATTTTTGCACTATTCAGTATTTTATTTAGTTGAACAAATTAGGTCGGGAGAAAGAAAACAAAAACTTGGTATCAATTCTAATGTCAGGGCCATAACACAAAGATGAATTAAATCGTACAGCTTAGGAGCAGACGGTGATTCCGTTAAAATTATCTGAATAATTCTGAATAAAGACAGTCGAAGCATAAGATATAAAACATTTAATGAATGTAGGGATAACGTATGTTTTTTCGTGTTATAACGTCTGCAGAAACCCGAGGGATTTGTTGGTGCCCAAGCCCGTAGGTCGAGGGTACCAACGTATCCCGAGGGATTCTGAAGATGTTATAACACGAAAATAACATGCGATAAACGCGAAAAAACGAATAAATGAATACATTATCTCTCAACGTCATTAAATTTCCATGAAATGCGCGGGAATATCCGAGTTGTTTTTTCACGTTGACGTCATTTCCATTTGAATTATCCGTTTTAGGGTCGTAATACGTTTACGCTCTGCCACGGAACGCGCATATATGAAAAGGTGTTATAACAGCACGTGAGCGCGAGAATCTCTCTGTTAACACACGTTTTCTCTCCTGTTAAAACACCCCCAAAAAGTGGCAAGAACAGCAGTTTTATGCTAGAATGGATATATATGTTGACTGAGAGAACACCTGGTTCATATTGACTACATGAGTCACAGATATTATTGACAATAATGGGGATGTAAAAAACCAAATATCTGGCCGATACCGTTAAGCTGTTTTCTAAAATGATTTTTTATCATTTGATTTGATTTTATCCCACAACCAAAAAACAAACAACAAACTACTAAGAGCAAAATATTTCATAAAAATTGATTTTCGACACAAAAATAATCCATTCACAGTTTACTTACCTTACAGTTCGAGTGCTGTGTAATTTAAATCTTATGTGCTGACCGGGTATTCATGTACGACACAAGTAATGAAATTTCAACATGGTCAAAATACAGCCGAAACGACCCAATGCCCGCAGTCTTAAACTGCTCCATTTCCGGCACGAAACTGAGAATTCAGTGAAAGTCCTTCTACAACGGTTGACTTAGATCCAACAATTACGACAAATGCCTGCTTAAAATAGGTCAAAAGCCTCAATTTCTAACCACTAAAACGCCAACTTTGACAAGGTCAAGGTGAATTGGCTCAGGCTTTAAAGCATTTTACGTACCGTACCATATTGAGGTGGAATAGAATAGATTTGAATAATTTTTCATTTGACCGTGGCAGTTGCATGAGTGCATGATGAACTGTTTAAACGATCATCACATCATCTGAAATATTGACCCAGTTTACAATGTCTATAGTACATGTGCTTAAAAAGCAGTCCGTCAGCACCTGCCTTGTCAAGGCATGGTGACGTATAAAGGCAAAGTTTACACGGCAACCCAGTTTTAGCAAAATTATTTACTGTTTAAAATAGTATGCAAATGGTCAAAACTAGGTGGTCTTTTGTTCAAACGTGGTTCTTTGCGCAGGTTTAACTATAGTATTTTATATCATTTTGATTTGCGTGTTCCACTTAGACTATCTAAGTCTGGCTTTATCAAACAACTGGAATTGTATGTGAAAGTAAAAACGATAATGAAGATGCACCATTTAGCCAATTAACTTCTGAATTAATGTACATACCAATGAAAGCAGTATCTTTGTATGAGAAATTTTATCATTTATGCGGCCGTTATACTGTCTTATTTTTAACCTGATGAAAACAACTCTTCAAATAAGATATAAGGAGTAAAATAATTAATGAAAACTGTTATGGTTAAAATCTTTGAAATAAAAATGAAAACTCTCTGATGAAAAATTCCCTGCCTGGTGGAAAACACAAATTAATAAGGTGAGGAATTTCGTGGCTGCTGTTCTTCTATCCGGAATTAGTAAAGTTTTAATAAAGCTGTCAGATTCGATAAGATTTTGAAGCAGTTATCTAGGACACTAAATCAACGTCTAATTATATACTAATGTTTTACAGTCGTGTAAATTAACAAGCACCATAAAATGAATTCTGGACGTAATAATGACGTATAAACAACACTCTCCATCATGTCTTTCATTCTTTAACATATTACTATGTCTTCCTCTTGCTGATTTATTTATTAAATACGGTTCCGGGAAAATTCTTAAAACTTGAGAATATTGTACGAGAAATACTTGTTCATGTTGATTCAGACATGTGCATAGAGATTTTTATTAACTTATATTATACTTTACTCGCTTCTTGCTTTAATGTTTTGTCTTCATTTTGATGTAAGTTTAGATAAAAGTAGATAACATTATTGAAGTAACTGAACATTTCTTTATTCTATGACAGTATAGTACTAAACACTAAATTTTTAAAGTTTGTATGCTAAAATAGTTGGCATAAAATAAACGTCACTGTCTTCTCAGGAAACGTTCATGGCTCATAATTCTATAAAGTATTGCCGAGTCCTTCAAATAGCCAAAGGTTATTTTACAAATGTGATTTTTATTAACAGTTTTGTTTTGTTTATATTAAATAACTGAAGCTCTGATATATACTTTTAAGGTAGCAGGGTACTCTTAGATGCGAAAATTTCGGGCACGGACGGTCTTACATGTAACGAATCGCAATATTGCACTTCCCTTATGAGCAGAATCAGGGTGGCCATTTTATAAATTGCGTGCATATTTTGTGCTTTTAATTAATGGCAATATCAGGATTCTCATACAAGAATAAAGAAAGTTATCAAAACGAAAGGTTTACACCATCCATGAAAAATAGCATGCCAAAATCATCAATTTTGCACTTTTTGAACAGCCTGCAATGATCCCGCTGCAAGAACAATGCCCAATTTTACTGCATTTCTCAACTTAATAGTCCTTACTGAACGTCAGGATATAAACGGAATGGGGGCCCATCCAGCTAGTTTCTTCACAAAATAGCGAAAATGTTCCTGAGTATTAATCAACAAGCACAGAACCCTTCCGTGATTTGAATTTTTCCGCGAAAAGTTGTCTCATTGATCATACAAAGCTACCAGCAGTTAGTTTTCCATCTGACATCAGAATTTTACATGTATCGGCTGTATGAATTTTCTAAAGAATTAATAATCATTATCTCTCACCTTAATTTACAGACATCCAAAATCACGAAGTTCTATTTATAACAAATATTGAGGGGGCCAAAATTCGAAGTGTACCCTGCTACCTATGACTGTGTCCGGAAAGAATGACAACTCTTGCGTCTTCAAGTACTTACAAGCATAGATATCTGTTAGTTTACTTCCCTTGCTTTTACACAGACACACTGTCATAATGTATTTCATAACAAAGACAATAAGAATATACTTGTATTTGTGTTATTTTCTCTAGCTGAACTACTTTAGATATTAATGTCAGCACATTAATTGAAATAAAAATACTTTTAACAATTCCATAATAAAACGAAGTATTTCTCAGGAGATATTTCACTTTTCCCCATGACAGGTAGGATTAGTAAAGTTAAAATTAAATTGATCAGTTTTACCTGTGCCTAGATGCAAAATTACATTGATCATATTTAATGATAAAAATATAATTCTATTTCAACAGTAACTGTCTATACTTTTGAAAGAATTTGCACTTTTATTTCTATGAGATTTTGACATACAACAAGTTTTTCCTCATCTCGGGGCTAGAGGGCGCGGGCGGTAACTTGCATTTCCACTACCGTCCATGAATAGGACTCAATCAAACCGAGCCTGCAACATTTTTATCTATGTCGCGTTGGGCGACCTGTGGTTTTCCACTTTTTTTATTATATCTCAGATAGAAAAGAAATTGTATATGCAATTTCTTGTGTGTTTTTGGAATACTACAAAGTAAATGTATACAATCAATTTTGTGAATATGCTAAATTACTTAACTTGTTATCAAAATGATATACTTTGCAATACTTATTTATCAAAATATGTAAGTAACGAATGCATTATTCTGCACAAAAAAGGTAGCAAATCATTAGAGCTCATTTTCTGGAAAAAAAGTTTTCCAAACAGAAGATGATATTGCTTATTCTTAACAAGGGAAAATATGGCATAAAGTATAACGTATATAAATATGTGCAGTAAAGTTAAAAAAAGCAGCACTTACGCACATTAAAATGTCTGAAACAAAATTCTTTAAGATAACTAAAAATGTTTATCACATGTTTGACGTCGCGGGAGTTAAATTAAGCCATTTCATGAATTTGATAATACACTAGTGTAATAAAGCTTTGACGTCGACGTCGTTAAAAGTATCGGAGACGTTGGTCAAATTGACTTGTTTGTAATAGTTAGAGAAAGTAGGTTTTTTATGTTTTGGGAGGAAACTCTACCATGTGATAAAAAGAATATTACATTTCTGACTTTCCACATTGCATTTATTAAACTCGTTTAATAAAATTAAAAATATGCTCAGCAGAGCCTCGCATTTTTTTTATTTTATTCAATTGGTTTAATAAATTCATTATGAAAAGACACTCATGTAATATCCTCTATTTAATTCATATATTGTCAAGCCATCCATCACATAGCTATGTATGTCCTCCCAGATTTTACACCCCTTCATGTTTGTCTATTATCATACGACATACTGTTCTAATTTGAATCAGTTCCATTGTCCTTGTTTTCAATGATTGTCTATAATGCTATTCTTTACTGTTAATTGGATATTTTCGCGTTACTTACGCGTTATTTCGCTGTTTATTAGTCAGCATTCCCTTTTGCTGTGTTATAAAGCCGCTACTTGTATTTTTTAAGATTAAGGTAGTGGATTTGTAATGACGATCAACAACTTTCGGTCGAAAACGTTAAAATTCTTCGTATGTGAGTTTAGTATTCTCTGGATTTTGACGGAAAACATCTGCCCAATTTACCTATATCTATTGCTTGAAATGTCGAAATAACATGCAAAATAATGTAAATGAACGGAAATTGCCACTTGAAATTACGAGTCAGCTAGCTTATTGTACAAAATACTGGTTATTATTCATGCTGTGCTTTCTTTTTACCATTTGTACATGGTATTCTTCGCAACATTTAGCGAAATAAAAAACAATGCAAAAATTATGCAATGTAAAGTACTTAACTACGAAGTGCTTTCCGATATAATATGCCATCCTTATGTCATTTGTCTCATACGAATCATGTAAACTATGACATAAACATAAAGTGACCTATAATTGTAGAGGTGTGATGCTAAACTAAAACAAATGACATAATCAACTTGTTACTGCAACTGAGGTGACGTTTTCCACTTACAGTTTCTTGTATGATATAAGCCTAATAAGTGGTAAAACATGCACACTTAAAGAATACTTCAAAACGTTTAAACTCTTATTCAAAGCTGAGTCTAATGAAAGTATATCTATTTTCCACTTTTCACCAGTGTTTTACAAACGTTTGCAGCGCAGAACTGGCTAAGATCTAAACCCGGTATGTTTGTTTATTTGATACTTGGTTTGAAGACATTTTTCAACAGTAACATTATATCAGCATTGCAACAGCGAGTTGTGTTTCTGGATTATGTATCTCTCTGTAAGAATTAAACTGGCAAATTCTCCTTACAACTTAGAACTGAAATATAGTTTATTTATATAAATCTATATTATTTTTATTTATAGTATTGCCCTCTACCTACTGATCTTAACGTTGTCTTGTACATCTTATGGATAATATTTTCATATATATTTCTATCTAATTCCATTCTCATCTGTACTGTCCGGAGTAAAATCGAGTTAATAATGGAAAATTTTGATATTATATATCTGTATCAAGTATCATCCCATTGGAGTGTAGCACAGTAGCAAATGGATCCAATATGAACAATTGCAAGAGACCCATTAAACCATCGTAATCGTTTATAAATGCTAGACTAGAAAAACCATGTTCATTAAGATAACACAGGGACTAAACATGGATGTGTGTGGGGGGGGGGGGGGGGGGGGGGGGGGGGGGGGGGCTTGAGACTTGCTTCAAATGTCATGAAAACATCAATAATTCATTATTTTGTATGTTTCAGAAAGATCTATGTGGGAGTCTGTAGTTAGATTAGCATAACTGAAGGGAGTATATATCTTTGGTTAAATGGTTAGAAGAAATATTTTGACTTAGTTCTTTTGTCAGTAAAAGATGATACTAATCTTGACCCTCGTCCATGAATTCATATATTTGTTTTGCCTCAATGGTGTCGCCGTTTAAGAAAATATTTTTAGTTATCTTTGACGTTCTGTTAACCTGATCCATGCCTCTGTAATATCATTAGTTACCAGTTCTTCACAAGCTACTGACAACTTATAAACATGAATCAAAAGGGGATAATGTACATTTTGATTTTCAATGTATCGTCTTGAGAATCTTGTGTTCTTTCTTTAGCTTATAGTTCCTTTGGTTTAGTTTATACAACTTCATGTTGACTCCATTAAAGTTTGAAACTTCCTGAGTCACTCTATCGATGCTTTCATGGAAGGACCAATATTGGTTTATATCCTAAGAATAGCAGCCATATCATTATTTCAAATTTTTCAATGTACCCTCAGTAGAAAACCAAGCCAATCAAGTGAAAGAAATAAACATTGTTTATCTATATCATATATCATTATAGTGCTTATAGGGCAGTGTAGCATGCAGAAGAGTGGAGCGAACATGAATCTTCGCCTGGTACTTGTAATATTCGCATTACACACAACTGATTAAAATTGAAGTATATTTTATAAATATCAGTATGTTCAGGTAAGATAAAATAGACATTCATAGGGAGGGTTGTCATCTTATTCTGACAAATATCATGAAAAAAATCTATCATTTATTATTCATATATTTCTGAACAATTTATGTAGGATTCAAAGGCATGATTATCATATCAGCAGGAGTACTATCTACAGTGAATTGTTAATTTACCTTGAATAAATTTACAAGTGTATCCGTGATCCTCGCGTTTTCTTTCTTTTTTGTTTGGGGTGGGGAAATGGGAGGAGTGTTCGGGTTAGCATCATTTTTCCAAATTGTTGAACATTTATTATGATTTGTTACGAAGAAGACCCCATAGCTGATTTGGGCTACGTATTTCAACGGTATCTAAGTAATCTACAGTGGTAAGTTTACCTAACCAGTGTACTTGAAATATCATTATTTATCTCTTCTTCATAAGCTTCTACCTTCCCTTCTAAACATTAATCAATATCTGCAGGACAAATTGCCGTTGCTATAGGTGCCAGAACTAACATATTTTCCCGGATTCGAACTTAACTATTACTTCATTATTGTTCTCTTTCAATTGATAAATACCAGACAGGTCTCCAATTGTTTTATTTTAAACAACTTCTTATTATCTTATTTTAAAGCTTGGACCTTCCTGGGTCACTCTAATTCTACTGCCTGGGAATAAACCACAGATGTGACTCCACATGCACTCAAAGACACTAATCAAGGTTTACCCCAATCTGTATTTTGCACAATAGGAGGAATAAAAAGGAGGCTGAGTACTAGTCTTTGCTTTGACTTTGTACAAATGTAATTGAAATATTTTTAAAGGAAGAGAATCAGTTTAAAGATTAAGTGAACACTAATTGTAGCTAACATTGTATCAATGCTTAAAATCTTCCTGCAGAAAGTCAGCTCAACTAAACATAAATTAACTTTCAATCAAAGATAAAAAGTAAGGGTAGATTTCCCGGAAGCACAGAGCACCAAAACAAACAGCCATAGAGCCATGCATCGTGAAGTAGGCCCACAACAAAAGAAGCTGTAACGTAACAATATTGTATATTATAATATTCAAAAATCCAACAACAGGTACATTATGAATATATGCAAAATACAGAAAATGGGGGGTTGGATGGTAAGAGGTAGATAAAAGGGTCGGATGTTGGGGGAAGGTGGAGCAAGGATGAATATTAAACAGAAACAGGAAAGCCAAGTTCCTTAAACGAAGTAGTCATACAACGTCGCAGACACGCACGTACAAAACATACAACTAAGTTAACATACACAAATAAACAAACAGAGAAGCAGTAAAAAAACATCACAGTAGGGCGCCGTCCATGACAAACACGCATAGATACATATACACACACACATAAGCAGGGAAAAACAACAAACGTCAGGCACCGCCCAAGGACGGCTGGCGGACAAAAATATGGTGGGCACGATTACTTACTCATGGTAAAAGGAGAGAGGAAGCAAATGCAAAGAAGCGTAAATATATGGGAAAGGGATGGGACTGGGCGATGGGTGTATAAAAAGGGGGTAGTGAGGGGAAAGCGGAAAGAAAACGCAAACAACAAACAAGAGAAAAGTTACAGCATAGTAAGAATTGTCATAAAAATATATTTCAATATCGTATCTTTTCATGAACACCAAATGCCAAGAAGAACATAATGTTATTTATTACCATCTTATACATTTACTATGCATAGCGGTCTTCTAAGGGAAACATCGCACGGAAATCATAAGTACTGTCATTAAAAGCACATAACTGAGGCCATTTCCAGCGGTCAGTGCAGATATTGACTAGAGGAGGTAAATTGAGACAAACGTGAGGAAAGATTAGAAATGGGACCAGAGAGACTGGCAATTCTTCTCCACGATATATGATACAGGTTGTTAAAGCCAGTGTCTATACTCAAAAGCGCATGCCTTCAAAATTAAACTTTACACATGTTAACATGATTGAAATATACACAAAAATCTATTGACAAAGTAAAACATACAGACTAGGACAAACGAAACAAGAAACAACATATTGGGACACCGCCTTGGTACGGTAAGTGGCAAAAACAGCACTGAAGAAAATCAACCTGTATAACTCATATCAAACTAATGTATTTTGGCAAAATCTGTTTTGCTTGATTAAACCAAATTTAAGCTTGGTTCTTTGTTGTCAAGTGTAAGTACTTACAGCTTAGAATTCATCTTTCATGAATATTATGCATCTAAGGGCGAAACCGCCACAGTGCAAACTTGATTACAGAAAATGTTCTAAAGGCAAAATTGAATTAAGGCACATGTATTCCCTCATATTTTGATTAATTAAACGTTTATGCAGCGAGAGATAAGGAAAGAAATTATCTAGTTTCATTTTCGGGGTATGTTAAAGGCCGTTTGAGTCATATGATCACGCTGATTAACTTGTTATGTTTTCTAATTCTTCAATTTAAAATGTCTTTGAACTTTGCATGGCGGCAGTATCTATGCAGTGAGAGTTTCTTCTTAAACATTTGATTTATCTTGTTTCACTATATATACGGTCATACGGATTGTATATCTGGTATAAATAAGCCCTGCAAGGTGATTACATGTTCCTCAAAATTAAAAATTACACTACATGCAACAATTTAACTAAGTTTTGATAATCTGTCAGTCGTAATGTTTAATTAATTTTGACACAACTTGGAAGCGTTCGTTATAAAATGTTATATTTGAAACCTATATCTAGCAATAAGTCAAGGAAAGTCTAAACTTAAAAGTAAGGACACACTACAAGCGGAAATTTTGCAAAACGTATGTGTTTCATGAGGATTACTCTTTGTTAACATATCAGACAAGTCATATCGCTATGAAGTAGGTACATGTTATGTCACCTTGATTTGGTATGCTGTCTCTGACACAGTATCTAGAACAAACGTTTATTTTTTCATACATCGGAATATAAACTGCATAGATTAAGACCACACTAAAGGGAATTGACCAAGAACTGTCCTAGAAATATTTGATACAAACCATTATTTACAAATGTTTGTTATACTCTTGTGCATTTTTTAGTATTTATATAAGTGCCAGAAACAAACGATTGTCAGGAAGTTGTAACAATTTTGTAATATGATGTGTGTATGACATTCACATGTGACATGCTGACGGGGAGTGGGGTAGTCGGACATCTCAACATGCCGGACAACTGTGTGTCTTAGTTGGGATGAGCTAAAAAAAAAACAAGGACATATATCAAACAGGGAATACCATGTTCCAAAAACAAAGTCCTACATACGTTACAAATTCTGTAATATCTTAACTTTTAAAACATAGACGGTGTTTGATTCTACTGTCTATTTACAAATTTACAACCCGTGTCCAAAAGAAATCGGAGGGGATTTGTTGTTAGTACATTCTTAATTTGATATGGGGACCATATTATAAGACACTGTTGCGTCCAAATCAATTAAATTAGCGGCATAAGAAATAAAATCACATGCTTTACAAGACGGACTCCGAGAAAAATGCACGTTATTTTCCTACGTTAAATCAAAATTATTTCAAAGAGCGTGTAGATGAATTCCCTAATCCCGAACGTTTGATTTTTACATTTATCTTTTGTAATACACTCTTATCTTGGCTCATAACACAAAGGGCTAGAAACTATTTCAGGTGATTTAAATTAACATCATGTAAATTATCCAAGACCTCCGTTACAAAGCTCGTTGTAAGACAGAAGGAAGCAGAATCAGCTTAACCCTTAGCCTGCTGCAGGCGAATTTAACAGCCTTTGCAAACAGCTTGGAACCAGATCAGACGCCGATTAAATCGGCGTCTGATCAGGTTCCAAGCTGTTTGCTACTCTGACAATATTTATTCCATTTTTGGAGCAAATTGAATGAACTTTACAATTTCAGCAGACAACATTTCCAGCAGACGACAATTTATCTAGCATGCTAAAGGTTAAATAATTTATTTGCGTGACAGTGATACAAAATATTTATATTTCAAAAAAGTGACACGTGTAGCAAAGAGTTCAAAGAGAAAGCAATTCTAAATATTTATATATATATTGCCGATATATTAACACATTTAAAAGATAAAAGGTAATGGTTGATTTCGATGCATAATTTACTGCACATTTTCATAACAGTTCAATCATTAAGCCCATTTTTTAAATCCTATTTACTTCTGGATGTAATTAACAGCAAAAGGGTGGTAATTTAGTTCATTTCTATACAGTTTGCTATCTTTCAACAGTAATTTATTATAGAAGTATAGGGCCTTAGGTGTTAATATGCACATGTTTAGCGAAAGTCAGAAAGAATAAGATTCAATTAAGTCTTCTTGGTCACCTCCTTTGAAATATAAAATGAAAGTGCTTTTAATGTTTTAACTTCATGAAATTTTTTGCTTTTTGCTCTTACATTGACGCATTAATTGCTTCATGAATAGATGTTAATGTTGAGATAAAAAGTATTTGTGCAGCTTTTGCAGGAAATAAGTTTCAATTACAAAGCAAAATATGAAAGGCCCATTTCAGTTACAAGTGAAGATCTTTTAGCTGTCAAACAGAGCTAAATAGTCTACACAGGTGCATGTTCAAACTACAGTAACATCGTATTCTTATAATTGACTTATATTAACTCCATATGTACATGAATGGGACGTCAATCATGTTTGGCCAGACATTGCTGAGTTTGATGCATATTGCCTTCTGTTATAGCGTATGTTGTTGTTTTTTTTTACTTTTTCAGTTTTTACTTTCCTTCTTGAACCCGTGAAAAGAAAAGTCAAATAAATCAAATCATTTTTTTCCCTCAAAATCTATAAACTTTAATTTTACAGCAACAAAATTAACCCATTGTACAGTATATCTTTTCTGTCAAGGCAAGAAATATGTAAAACAGCAAGAACCATTATCTAACCATATTGTTCAATTTATTGTGGTTAACAAACATTTTCTATTATCAACAAAGAATGCAGAAGTTTTCTGGTGTCATAAATAAGTCTTCACAAAACATACAGAAAATCTCTTAACGTTTTGTATGCTTATTTAGGATTAGTTTTTTAAAGAAAGCAAGATAAACAGCAAGGCGGTGAAGATATAGCTGTTATTCTCTTTCAGTACAGGTCTACATTTTGATTGTTTAGGTTTTATCAATGTTCTCCTTCAGTGTCACTGTACGGTTTAACACAGTCGCAAAATAGACAAATTTTGATCTAAGAAAAGATGCAATTTCATTCCAGTTTATGAATATTTCAGCTATAAAATTTGTTTTGTGTGAGTAATGTTAGATGCAATATTTATTTGATATTTATCCTTGTTCTTTTTTTTTTACAGATTATTTGTGTATCGAGAATTGATAGAACCTAAACGTATGACTAACCGAAATCACAAATGCAGATATTAATGTAGTTGCTATATATATATAAGACTTCAAGAAGGGTTTATTAGCATATTATATACAGCAAAAACTAGAGAAGAAACTATTTCTTTTCTAACTAGTCTGATTCAATCATGTGGGCATAACTCTAGAATGGAAAAAGTATCAATACAACTTCATTTTGAGAACCACCAGTCTAAAACAACTTAAACAATTTTTAACAAAAGATCAAACGGTGTAACAAAGAATATATCTTTTTGTCCACAATAAAATGTTAATGGGAAGTTAGTAAGCTACCTTGTACATGTATTGTACAAGTTATATATTCGAGAAAGAAAGCGATAAACCGTTACAGTTTTTCTATTTTACATCTTTATTGGCAAATACTACTTGTGATTAAATTCTTGATATACGCTTCAGCCTCTTAATTATCACCAGATGTATCGACTTTAATCTTTAGAAACTTAAAAAGACTTAAAAAGATTAACGGCATTATTGACATGGCTCAATATTATAATAATATGAAAGTATTTTTTAAAAACACTTAAAACGCTTTTTCTGAAACAAATGGTTACCATTTGTTGAAATAAATTGTTTTACTATACTTTTATGTACAAGAGAATTAATCTAATTTACCGGTATTACTTTTTGTTAAAGTTAATGGTTCGGAATTTGTAATAAAATACATTTTGTGAAACAGTTTAACAGTTTTGAAGTTATATTTATTACTTTCGTCTTATGAATAAATTTAATGAATCTTTTATATTGTCAGGTAGAAACCAATCTCACTGTCTCAAAACTGTAAACCGAATTATGATTGTTAGTTTTATGAGATAATGCTTAATGTTACATTAAACATAAATGTATTCAGTTGTCGGCAATGAAACAAGGAGCATTGTCTCACTTTAAATCATATCGTCAAGTTTAAAACAAGTGCAAAGAATGTCAAGGTCAAGTGTCTTAAAAGCTTATTTAGTTCATAAACAGAAACTTTTACAGCTGGGGAGTAAAGGACAAGAAATGTCAGGGACAGGTATCTAGTTTTGCATACATTGAAAACTAATTTAGGCTAAATCGCAATTTTACTTCAGTTCAATCCATCGCAAATACTACACAATTTTAAGTACGTTAAGGAGGTAGGTTACCTTGTTACAAGGGTAAATTCATATTACTTGAACCGCAGCATTTTTTTTGTATTTCGTGTAATATGAAGTTTTAAGTGTCACAATCTCAATTTCATTTGTCTCTGACCCTTCAAGTTCAGTTTTTATCCAGGTTTGAAGAACATGACCCTCCAAAGGTATTTCATATTAAAAGAAGAAGGAAAATACGGATATTTAACACTTTTCAGTGTATTTTAGTTTCATTGATATCCGTAGAAGTCTGCGTAATTGATAATTTTACTAGTATGCACGTTAGCTTTTTAATATAAGCTTTAAATGTATATGTCGCGGGGCTCGTGTTTCCATGGCAACGCATTTTCTCTCATTTTTAAACAACATGTATAAAAATAGGGGTTTTCGACGGCTTCAGTGCCATTCTGTTAATGGCCAACATGAAATATTTGGGAAATATTATTAGCAAAATACCAAGCACTTTACATGATACCCTCTTTTTTTTTTAAAGTTTACAATAACCATGGCAACAGAGATGTTTAAAATAGCTTATATCTTGCTTTTTGTCGTAATTTCTTATATAAAAAGATTGAATAAGATTATCTTTCTAGTTAATGTAGCTTAAAAACATATTATTTCTAACGTAAGTTATATTTTCGTGTTATTTGCATTTATTCAAACAAATTTCACAGCTTAGAATAGTTACAGCAGTACCCCTCGTCTGGCATTTTTCATGGAAAAATCGTTCAGCATGCTGCTATTATTCTCATGGATATTGTTGAAATGAAAATAAAAAGGCGAAACTGTATTTCTTAAATAGACCAGTGTCAACGCTTTCGAATTTCACATTTAGATACATAGGTCACGGGCTTCGTTCCCATGCTTCGTTTGCATTAATAAAATATAAAAAGTGTACATGCTTCGAAATGATATTGTGTCTCAAATCATTCGTCCTCAACCTCTGATTCATGTGGGGAAGTTGGCAGTTACTTGGGGAGAATTAGAACAGGTTTATACTGGTACAGAATCCAGGAATACTGGTTAGGTAAACTGCCCGCCGTTACATGACTGAAATACAGTTGAAAAACGGCCTTAAATCCAAAACAAACAAACAAACAATACTGTATGAAATCAATTTCATCTAGATGCGTATGTTTGGGTTTAATGCAGATCTGCGGTAGTATGTTTGTATCAGTTTGCATTCGGTACATTATTTGTTTAAGAAATAGCTGTAAAAGAGCTAAACATGGTTTATTCGTTTTCATGAGTTACAGTTTAAGAATAGTCTATCTGGATTCTAAGAACTGCTTTAGATATATTATTTACTATCCAGTCACAACGCATTAGTCCCGCTTGTGTATAGACCTCACGACCTCTTGATTGATACTATTGCGTTTAACTTACTGAGCTAACTGGATGTGTATCTGTAAATGTTCCATGTAGTTCGCCGTATGAACACATCTATGAGTTTCTCCGTTGGTATTTTGATACTTATAACATTGTCTAAAGGGTATGGACGGTAGCATGCATTTCAACTATCGTCCATGACCAGGCTAAGACAAACCGAACAGACAACACTTTCTTTGGGTGACCTACAGTTGTTTTTTCTGTTTTGTTTGTCATACTCACAGAAGCCATATCAATATTCCGAATTTCCAATGTACTTCCGGAATGCAAAACATGGTAATCATGTGAAAACAAGAAATATCTTTAAAAATGATGGTCGGCGAATTGTAATAAGGAAAGAAGTTTATGAATTTTTTCATCTAACATTCATCTTTCATCTAACATTTTTCAAATTGCATAACTAAACACCGCACTTTAACAATTTAAACGGTTCTCTTTTAATTTTTCGCAAAAGTTTCGTAGAGTTGCAATTTTGTTTCGTTTATCCTCAGACGAATAATTACAGCAGTAGTTTGATGAAGATTCATGAAGCGGTTCATGAGAAGAGGTCATTAAACGTGTTTATATTTTTAGCTAAATTGGTCCCTATCCCCATTTGTAACAAAATAGCAGGAGACCTTACGATATTGTTACACATCGAGTGTGATAAAAATCCATTACATTTTAGTGGTTAATGCGAAGAAAGGCATATCTACTTTTAGCTATAGTGGTCCCTAATAGGGCCCAAGTTCCTATATAAATAAATTTGGAAGAGGACCTTATAATGATGCTCCAGACCAAGTATGACAAAGATCCACCAAGCTGTTCATGAGACGCTGTATAAAGGCATTTCTAGTTTTAGCTCTAGCAGTCCCTAAAAGGGGTCAAATGTCCCAGCTGAACAAAGTTGGCTGCGGGCCTAACAAAGATGCTACAAATCAAGTTTGATTAGAATACATGAGAAAAAATCAATTAAAGGATTTTTTTATTTATTATTTTTATTTATTTCTAAAATAGGCCAACTAATCCCGCTTTAACAAATGCATATTCGCTATTCATGAATCGTTGGACAATGACGTCACACCTATAAAAAAGTGAAGGTCAAGCAAAACATACAATTGTAATTATTTCAATATTTCTGTTTCATAAGCAAAGTTTGACCGTAGTCATATCACATAGATAAACTGTATGCAGCGTACCTTCGTTTCAGTGTAATGAGATTCAGTCATTATATAGCATATATGTAATAAAACAGATTTCAACTGAGTTCAATATTTGCATACCATACTAAAGAAAAATATTCATATATAATAAATCAGTTAAATAATTTATAACAAATATATCAAAGCAAACAAGTACTCATTTTAATATGCAATCTGAATAAGTCACAAAAGCAAGAAACCTTTTCATATACAGACGACAATTGTAACAAGGAAAATCTTTTAAAAAGCACTTCTCTACATAAAAGACTCTTATCACACCCTTATTCATGTGATACGCAGACCGTATTCAGCTCTTTCTTTAATTTGATATATGTTGGTATTTGACCAGGTTTTTATCATATTTATTAAACTTACTTATCATTTTGAGATATATCAATATTCTTGCTAAATATACTGAGCCAAAGTTAGCTTTAAAACTGTGAACAGCGTCGTTTAGGATAAACACTTTGTCTACATTTCACTCAGCGTAGCACAATCAACAGAGTGAAAGAAATCGACACTGTCGTCCAATCAGGCAGAGTGTTGCATAAATCTTCCATTTTGATAAATTATCTATAATGCGTTATCAAGTAGTTTGATTTGCAAACTGAAGTCACGTGGCATAGGTAACGAAAACGAATTTAGACGGCGTTCGCCGAAAAATCAGCATTGATATCACTATAATCATAGTGCAGTGTAGCATTTAGAAAGGTGGAGCCACCATGAGCTTCCACCTGGTACTTGTAATATTCCCATTACATGCGACTGATTGAGTAAAACCGCAATAGATTTTGTTAATATAACAGTAAGTTGGGTAAGATAAGATAGGGAGCGTTGGGATCTCATTCTGACAGATGTCATGAAAACATCAATAATTCATTATTTTTACGTTTCTGGATAATTTATAGAAATGTAATAGATTCTTAAGCATGATAAGCATATCTGAATCAGTTACATTATACTGATCTGCTATGATATAGGGCGATGTTTTCAATCATTATTTTTAAGTTATCTACTACGGCCAACGTTCCTGGAATATCATAATTAACCTGTTTTAACAACCAACTGACTACTTCTCAGCAAGAATCACTTTGCAGAGGTAAAATTGCCTTTGAAAAATTGTCGTTGTCATAGGCGTCTGAACAAACACCCAAGCCTAGATTTGAACATAACTATGACTGCTTGATTGAAAGTCTTGTCCACTTCCTATTGTCAATTCTGTCCCTTTGATTTAGTTTAAGCAACTCTTTATAAACTTTATTGAAGCTTGAACCTTCCTGAGATGTTCTAATCTTGCAGCTTCGAAAATGTATCACAAGTCTAACCCCGTAAAGATTTAACATGTTTTCTGCATTTAATGTGCAAGTGCTTGCAGCATCTGATGAAGTCAGAAGGATACAATGAAGCAAACGGACAACATGCACTTAAAAATCATAGCCACTTCAAATTTATAAACACAATAAGTCTTACAGTTTACTAAATGCAGACTCCAATTGATAAAAAATGGCCTTTAATAATTTCAGGAGACATCAATCTGAGAAATCTTTTAATCATATGTTAAACCTGATTAAAGTCAAGTTGCATTACATTTTGCATACATCAGAACTTCACTATATTTATCAAATAATTTTCTATGAGGAATCCACGTAGCTAACTTGAAGCCAGACATATGCAAACATCTTAATAGCAGAATAATTTGAATGCTTATCTAATCTGCTATTCTTTAACAGTAAAGTGGGATAGAGACAGCGATTAATTTCCAACATAAGTTACTCCCCTATTGTCTCATTTCTGCACTTTGAATCCGTCTTTTTTTGTAATTTTACAAGTTATATGCAGACACAATTAAACAATTGCAAAACTCTTTGTAGAGACAAATAGCATGCATTATATCATGCTCCATCTTAAAGTAATAACTGTGTTCCATTTTGCTTGGGGAAATTATGTAATTTATTTTATACGTAAACACACAATAATAACACTCATTTTTATTAAATGTTATAAGCTATAATATCATTTTATGTTGTCTTGAGGTTGTAATAAATGAATTACTGAAATAAAATTAACAGTGCAATCTGTTTCTGGAGCTATTAATATATGTTGCTATATTCAGTATTTTAAAGACGTTTGGGTAGATTTTCCAACAAGCATTAATATTTACCTTACAATTCGAGTGCTGTGTAATTTATATCATATGTGCTGACCGGGCATTCATGTACAACACAAGAAATGACGTTTCAACTTGGACAAAATACAGTCGAAACAATTCAATGCCCGCAGTCTCAACTTTTAACTGCTGCATTTCCGGCACGAAAATGAGAATTCAGTGAAAGTCCTTCTACAACAGTTGGCTTAGATCCAACAATTACGATAAAGGCCCGCGTACAACAGGTCAAAAGCATCAATTTCTAACCAACAAAACACCAACTTTTACAAAGTCAATATGAATTGGCTCAGGCTTTAAAGCCTTCTACATACCGTATCGTATAGAATATATTTGAACAATTTTTCATTTGATAGTTGTAGTCGCATAAGTGCATGATCAATTGTATAAACGACTTTACTATAAAGTACTTAAAAAGCAGTCCGTCAGCATCTGCCGTGTAAAGTCAAGGTGACGTATAAAGGCAAAATTTACACGGCAACCCCATTTAGCAAAATAAGGGGATAGTGTCAGGATAAATGATAATAAATGCTACTTCCTGCTCTAGCTATCTTAAGGCTGCGCAGGCATGTCTAGGTCAAAGTATTTCTGAGACCTATCATTTCAAGCATCTCAGATGTATTTTATGTAACATATGAGAAGACATGTCAAACGAATTACTAACCTTATGTTCATAAATGAACTATGACTCCCTCCACCCCAACAAAAACAAAAAATAAAATAAGAATAAATAAATAAAAAGGGATAGGTGTGATGTATCTTGTAAAAGAGTGTTTTGTCAGACAGATCAACACTATGGAACATATTTCACTGGCAGCTAGAAAATGGGTATAAACACATGTGTAATGAGGAAACATCTCCTTGGAAATGCTCCCAAAATGTCAAGTATAGGTCAACAATGAAATAAAATCAGACCTTGGCATACATAAGACATAAAAATGCCACTTTAACTAAGAAAACATTGAGGATTTTTTCTTTCCACTATTATCTGCTTGATTACCTATTTAGTACAATTGTACCTATATTTATTTGGTTGAACCTGAATATACAGCCAGGGCTGGTAATGAAGACCATGCAGGGAAAAGCAATTAAGGTCTTTCTTTACTTTTTAAAATATTATGCAAATGGTCAAATAGTTGTTTTTGAAACTAGGTGGTCTTTTGTTCAAATGTTGTCCTTAGCGCAATTTAACTGTAGTATTTTATATCATTTTGATTTGCGTGTTCTACTCAGCCTAAAGTCCTACTTTATCAAATGAGAAAGAGAGAAAAAAGATAATGATATAATACACCATAAAGCCAATAACGTCTAGATTAATATTATAATATATACGTACAAATGAAAATATGATCTTCCCATGAAAAATCTGTATCTTTTATATGGGGGCAAAGGTGCATTCTTTTCAATCTGCTGAAAACAACTCTTCAAATTAATTATTAGGAGTAAAATAATTAATGAAAAATGTTATGCTTAAAATCTATGAAATAAGAAAGAAATATCCCTGAAGGAAAAACCCCTGCCTGGTGGAAAACACAAATTAAGAAGGTGAGGAATTTCATGACTGCCATTCTACTATCCGGACTTAGTAAAGTTTTAATAAAGCTGTCATATTCGATAAGATTTTGAAGCAGTTATCTAGGACACTAAATCAACTTCTAATTATATACTAATGTTTTACAGTCGTGCAAATTAACGAGCATCGTAAAATAAATTCTGGACGTAACAATAACGTATAAACAGCATTCTCAATCATGTTTCCCATACTTTAACATATTACTATGTCTTCCTCTTGCTGCTTTACTTATTAAATGCGGTTCCAGGAAAATTCTTAAAACCCAAGAACATTGTACGAGAAATGCTTGTGCATGTTGATTCATTTTGTGCATGTGCTTAGAGATTTTTATTAACTTATATCTTACTTTACTTGCTTCTTGCTTTTATGTTTTGTCTACATTTTGATGTAAGTTTAGATAAAAGTAGATAAAAACAATTATTAGAAATCCAGCACTTCATCGTAAAGACTATTTCTTCAAATAAAATTCTTTAGAAAAAGGTTTTGCAGTTTTCAAATACAAGATTTGGATCTACATGTAGTTTAACATAAAGTCAACTCCAACAGTGTGCGTTGGGGCAAATTAAAGATAAACAGATACATCGTGTAAGGACTTCACACAGTAATGATATGCTTTCAAAATTAAGGTATCAAATAAATGTGTTATGTAGGTATAAGATATAAAAGTCTATAACATTTTTTACTTTATGGGGATGATAATTAAATTTATTTCCATATACAATGTACATGTAGTTTTCCATATTCCAACTGTAATAAAAGTATTAAAATAGAAAAAAGTGGAAACTTCACAGGTCGCCCAACACAACAAAAACGAAAATGTTGCAGGCTCGGTTTGATTCATGGACGGTAGTGGAAATGCATGCTACCGTCCACGCCCTCTAGCCCTGGGTTGAGCAGAACTCAACATTTACACACGCTAAAAGTACAAAAAGCAATTTAGAGAGGCGATAATACGCTCAAGTTTAGCAACAGTCTAAAAAAATGATATTCAGTTAACTTTTATAATATACCGTCTTTGAAATATGGAAGGAAAGTATTCTTTTTAAACAGTTAACTTTCCTAGTATTTCTTGCTTCTTTGCTTTTACAT
Source organism: Mercenaria mercenaria (assembly GCF_021730395.1). Classification (NCBI taxonomy): domain Eukaryota; kingdom Metazoa; phylum Mollusca; class Bivalvia; order Venerida; family Veneridae; genus Mercenaria; species Mercenaria mercenaria. Next base: position 78,130,647 of record NC_069373.1, on the reverse strand, counting down.
TGCTGCACTAATTGCTTTATACGCTCAGTTTAAAACTACTTTATACAGCTTTTACCGAAAATGAAATTCCAAATACAAACAAAAAGATTAAACACCCACTGCAGATAAAAAAGAAAAGAATCTTTGGCAAAACAGAACAAAAACAGTTGCCGGCAATGTATGACTGGCTATTTGTGCATATAGGACATAAATTCTCTGTTGGCCGAAGACTTCACAAAACTGTCTATTATTTTGGTTTTCAAAAACTTTGACACTGACAAGAAAACTATGATTTCACAACTTCTGATATAATTATAATTACCCGCCTCTTAGCTCAGTAAGGAGAGCGCACAGATATGCGGATCGCGGGGTCCTGGTTTCGATACCCAGGCGGGCGTATGCTCTACGTGACGCTTTGATAAAAACATGTCTGAAATCATTCGTCCTCCACCTTTGATTCATATGTAAAAGTTGGCAGTTACTAGCGGAGAACAGGTTTGTACTGGTACAGAATCCAGGAACACTAGTTACATTTACTGCCCGCCGTTATATAACTGTAAAACTGTTGAAAACGGCGTTAAACCCAAAATAAATAACCATAATTAGATTTATTTGCATAAGTCAGACCTTAGAACACTGTCATCACAAAATTCATAGAAAACATTAAGAAAGCCCAAAATATTTGCGGTATTTTAGCTAGCCAATTTATTAACATTCAAAACCAATTAAATGCAAAGTTGTGAATAAGATTTGAAAAGCATAAAATGTAGCAAAATGTTTTCTTTACTTGCAAGGTGACTGAACATTTCTTAATTTATGACACTACTCTTCTGAAAAGTAGATTTTTAAGATTTGTATGCTAAAATAGCTGGCACAAAATAAATGTTATTCTTATCTCTGGAAAAGTTCATGGTTCATTATTATATAAAGTACTGCCGAGTTCTTCAAATAGCCAAAAATTATCTTACAAATGTAAATTTTGTTACGGATTTGTTTATACATGTTACTGAAGTTCTGATATATACTTTATGCCTGTGTCCGGAAAGAATGACAACTCTTGCAAATACTTACAACCATAGATATCTCTTAGTTTACTTCACTTGCTTTTACACAGACACACTGTCGTAATGTATTTCATAACAAAAACATTAAGAATATACTTGTATTTATATTATTTACTCTCGCTGAACTACTTAAGATATTATAATAATGTCAGCTTATTCATTGAAAAAGAAACAACTTTTAACAATTCCTTAATAAACCGAAGTATTTCTCAGTATTTTATACAAGAGACATTTCACTTTTGTCTTTAACAAAATGTTACATTTATAATATATAACAGGTAGGATTAGTAAAGGTAAAATTATGTTGTTCAGTATCATTGGTATTACCTGTGCCTAAAACATGTTTTCAAGATGCAAAATTGCACTGATTATATTTAATGATAATTCTATTTGAACAGTTACTGTCTATACTTTTGAAAGAATTTACACTTTTATTTCTATGATATTTTGACATGTACGTTCAGTCAAACAAGTTTTTCCTCAACCCGGGGCTAGAGGGCGTGGACGGTAACTTGCATTTCCACTACGATCCATGAACAGGACCGAATTTGCAACATTTTTATTCATGTCGTGTTGGGCGGCCTGTGGTTTTCTACTTTTTTAATTTTATCTGAGATAAAACAGAAATTGGATATGCAACTGCTTGTGTGTTTCTTGAATACAACAAAGTACATGTATACACAATCAATTTTGTGAATTGGTATATTACTTCACTTGTTATCAAAATTATATTTTTTGCAATCCTTATTTATCAAAATATGTAATTAACGAATGCATTATTCTGCGCAAAAAGATAGCAAATAATTAGAGCTCATTTTCCAAACAGAAGGTGACATTGTTTATTCTGAACAAGGGGAATTATAACATAAAGTATGACGTATATAATAATATGCAGTAAAGTTATAAAAGCAGCACTTACGAACATTAAAGAGAATTCCTATAGTTTTTATGCGCATCTTTCTGCGCAGCCGACACTTTCTATGGAAAACTGAACTGAAGTCAACATTTGTTGAAACATGTGACAGAAAATCTTAAATAAGAGGAATCTTGAATGAAATAACATTTTTGATAAGTTTTATCAGTAATCAAATGTTGATACTGATTTATATTGTACTGACAAGTATCATGCCTGACAGGTATCTTGCTATTTTTGTGGTTGTGTTTTCACATCGCATTTTAGTACAAAGACAGTGTTGTTCATATAATGTAAGATAATTCACTTAGTACTGATAAGACAATATCACCTTTCAGATTATTTAGTATTCAATCATAGAAAGAATTAAGAATTTTTAAAACTTTTTTTTAACTTTTAGCAGACATACATGTAATCAATTTGGCCAGGTTCGCGCCATTTCCGTCCGAACAGGGATTGTATTCTAGCGGTCTTAACATAAAATTTGACCCATACATTTTTAGCCATTTTTATGCTCACAGTACAATTATCTATACACAAGAAAAACAGGAAAAATTCTATGAAAGAGTTTTTTCAAAATTTAAAAAAATATTCTGCACTATGGGTATTTTTCATAGAAAAAAGTTCACAAAAGTAAATATGAAACAATTTTTGTTTCATTTGTACCCATTATTGTAAGGATAGAGTATTACAAATATGACTATCATATCAAATAAGTATATAATAAAATCTGTAAAAAGAAAAAAAAACCGTATTGTGCTGTCTTGATGTATATTTTGGTTGGTATTTATAAAAAGCAGAAAATTATGAAAATGTTGAAAAATCGCTGACAGTTTCAGTAACAGTGGGTGTGTTCAAAACAATTTTTCACAAAAACAAGCCTGGTGACCTATTGTTTTTATTTGTTCATTTTTTTCAGCACAAATTTTCCTATCATATATGTGAATTAACAAAAATTCTATGAAAGGAAAAAGACTATAGGAATTCTCTTTAAAACGTTTGAAGAGAACTAAAAATTTATTTCATATATTGTCAAGCCATACATCACTTAGCTATGTATGTGCTCCGAAATTTACATCCCTTCATGCTTTTCTATTATCATACGACATTCAGTTCTAATTTGGATGTTTCCATTTTCCATGTTTTCTATGTTTGTCTATAATGTTAGGATTAACAATTTTCTGTACTGCTGATTGGATAATTTTCGTGTTACTTTTATTTCGCGGTTTATTAGTCATCAGTCCTTTTCACCGTGTTATAAAGTCACTACTTGTATTTTTTATGTTAAGGCAGTGATCAACAATTTTCGTTCGATAACATTAAACTTCTTCGTATGTGAGTTTGGTATTCTCTGGATTTTTACGGAAAACATATTTACATATATCAAACGCTTAATTATTCAATTCTCATGCTCACTGTCCGAAGTAAAATAAAGATAATAATGGAAAATTTGATATTATATATCTGTATCAAGTATCATCCCATGCCCGCCCGCTTAGCTCAATAGGGAGAGCGCAGATCTATGGATCTCGGGGTCGTGAGTTCGAGCCCTGGGCGAGGCGTATGTTCTCCGTGACGATTTGATAAAAGACATTGTGTCTGAAATCATTCGTCCTCCACCTTTGATTCGTGTGGAGAAGTTGGCAGTTACTTGCGGAGAACAGGTTTGTACTGGTACAGAATCCAGGAACACTGGTTAAGTTAACTGCCCGCCGTTACATAACTGAAATACTGTTGAAAAACGGCGTTTAACCCAAAACTAACTAACAATGAAGTGTAACATAGCACATTGGGCCAATATGAACCCCCGTTTTACACTTGACTTGCTTCTGACAAATATCTTGAAAACATCAATAATTCATTAATTTGTATGTTTCGGAAAGATCTAAATGGGAGTCTGTGGTTAGATTAGCATAAATGAAGGGAGTATATATTTTTGGTTAAATGGTTAGAAGAAATAGTTACATCAGACATTTTGTCAGTAAAAGATGATACTACACTTGCCCCTCGTTCATGTATTCATATATTAGTTTTGCTTCAATGGTGTCGCCGTTTTACAAAATAATTTTAGTTATCTTCGACGGTCTGTTAACCTGATTCATGCCAGCTCTTCTCTTCACAAGTAACTGACAACTTACAAACATGAATCAAAATATAGGGGATTAAATACATTTTTATCTTCAATGCATCGTCTTGAGAATCTTGTGTACCTTCTTTAGCTTATATATGGGTCTTCTTGTAACTGACAACTTACAAACATGAATCAAAATGTAGGGGATTAAGTGTATTTGTATCTTCAATGTATCGTCTTGAGAATCTTGCGTACCTTCTTTAGCTTATATATGGGTTCTCTTGTTATACAACTTCATATTAACTCCATTAAACTTTGAAACTCCCCGAGTCACTCTTGACATGCTTTTTGGAAAGGACCAGTATTGGTTTATATCCTAAGAACAACAGCCATATCATTATTTCAAATTTTCTAATGTATCTGTAGAAGAATACCAAGGTAAGAAAGTGAAAGAAATAAACATTATTTATCTATATCATATATCGTCATAGTGCAATGTAGCATACAGCAGAGTGGAGTCAACATGAGCCTCTCATTCCCATTACAAGCAACTGATTAAAATTGAAGTAGATTTTATAAATGTCAGTATGTTCATGTAAGATAAAATAGGCACTAACATTCTGACAATTTTAATGGAAATCAATAATTCATTGTTTTTACGTTTCTGGAAAATTTATATAGAATTCAAAGGTCTGATTATCATATCAGCAGGAGTCATATCTAAAGTGAATGGTTAATGTACCTTAAAAATTTTACTAGTGTATCCTTGATCTCGCTTTTTTCTTCTTATTTATGGGGTTGGGGTTGTAGGGAGGAGGATGAGTATGAGAAAGGGGGGATATGGGGTAGTGTTTGGTTTAGCACCTTTTTCCAAATCATTGAACATTTATTACGATTGCAATTGATTACGTAGAAGACCCCATAGCTGATCTGGGGCTACGCATTTCAATGGTATTTAAGTTAGTAATATAGAGCGGCAAATTTTCTTAACCAGCGTACTTGAAATATCATAATTTATCTTTTTCACTTACTACTGACAACAAATGAATCAGTATCTGCAAGACAAATTACCGTTGTCATAGGTGCCAGAACAAACAACTTTGCCCGGATTCGAATATAACTATTACTTCATGATTGAAAGTCTTGTTCTCTTTCAGACTCGTCTCCAGTTGTTTTATTTTATACAACTTTTTATCATCTTCTTTTAAAGCTTGGACCTTCCTGAGTCACTCTAATCCTGCTGCCTTGGAAACAAACCACAGGCGTGACTCCACATGACACTTATCATGGTCTAACACAGGACAATGCTTTTTACTTCCCTACTACTCTTCTAGGTTTATTATTATATTTCAGTCATACGCTAAACTCAGATATTAGTAGTGGAAATCAATAAAAGCAACTTTTAATCAAACCTCCCTCAGTGACACAGCAATGAGACCTATTTACATTAAAAACCAAAGTGATGACAGCTTCTACTACTTGCCTACTTCAAACATTTTACCTGTTTTCTGCATTTAATATGCATGGGCTCGCAGCAGCTGGTGAAATCAGAGGAACTGAATGAAACATTGATAATGATAGTACTTCGAGAACATACCTAGAGAAACTCATCGAGCCGTACAATTCAATTACTGAAGTCTTCGATTACGTAAAAAAACGTCCTTAAATAACTTCAATACACTTCATCAAGCTGAATTACAATTTGGAATTCTCGTAGCACACTGTAAGTTAGTAATATAAAAAACATCTTAATATGTGCATACGTGTAATTTGTTTGCTCGTTTAATCTGTTATTCGTAAGCAGTTAAAGTCGGATTTAGACAGAGAAATTTCTATTCATATATTTCTAACATAAATTATTACCCTATTGTCTCGTTTCTGCACTTCATCTTTGTCTTTTTTTTTATAATTTACAACCATACGTGTGCAATACATGTATGCAGATACAATTTAACAGTAAATGATGCAAATAAAATGTAGAGGCAAATACAATACAACCATAAAGTAAATGTGTGCTATTTTGCTAAGGGTATTTACATAATTTATCTAACAAATAAATGACTTTTTATACCCATTAGTTACACCCTTTTTTACGAAATTTTGTTATGTTGGTTCAGAATGTAACAAATGAATTACTGAGGGTAAATTAATATAAGCGTCTGCTTAATATCTATCTGTTTCTGGAGCCATTAAAATATAGTTGCTCTTTGTAATGTTTTATTTAACAAATTGAATCGGGAAAATGAAGCACCCGAAGCAGTTTCCATTCTGAAAATATGTGATAATTTCAGGACTACAACACACAGATGAATTAAATTAAGCTCCTTAGGAGCAGATGTTGGATATTGTAAAAGAGCAGAAATTACTGTTAACGGTTAAACATATCTGAAGTATTCTAAATACAAATGGCTCGAGCATATAATATAAAACAGCTAATGAATTGTTGTTTGTGCTTACTTGGTTATCATTCGGACCTCGTTTTCGTTGTATAAATAAGTCACTTATACCATCTTTTATGATATGACAATTATAATTATTATATAGCATAACACATGGCCAATTTCATCAAACTGTCTGCAATATTGATAATAATCAAACATATTTTCTGTCGTAGCTGTCACCAGAATACACAGATATATTAAGGTCAAGTCATTCCCTACTTGCACATATACAAGAATGTGATGAAACATTGTATTCAAATATTTCTGTAACATTCTTCTGTATTTTGTACAGTAAGAAAAATAAAAAAGGAGGCTGAGTTTTAATCGTTGCTTTGACTTTGTACAAATGTAATTGATATACATTTTAAAGGAAGAGAATTAAAGTATAACATTAAGTGAACATTAGTTTAAGCTAACATTGTATCAATGAAATATTCCTACAAAAAGTCAGCTCAACTAAACAGAAGTTAACTAAGTTACTGTATACTAAGAATTGTCATAAAAATATATTTCAATCTCCTATCTTTTCATAAACTTACTCTTTATCACCAAATGCCAAGAAGGACATAATGTTATTCATCATCTTAAACATTAACTCCGCATAGAAGTATTCCAAGGGAAAACATCACAGGAAATTCATAAGTACTGTCATTAAAAGCTCATAACTGGAGCTATTTCCAGCGGTCAGTGCAGATTTTGACTAGAGGAGGTAAATTGAGACAAACGATTACCAAGACAGAAAATGATTTCTTTTGAAACTGGCAATTCTTCTCCACAATATATCATTCAAGTTTTCACAAATGAACACAGATGCTTTAATCACTCTTTGAAACTTTGAATGATTTTGAAGAGTATGCCTGTACGAAATATTACAGCTCTAAAAGACCTGTATTTTTGTTTAAAATTACAGTCATGATTATTTGAAATTTACACCAGTAGATTTTATATTACAACATTGATTTTACAGCTGTAGATTTCCATAGTATTCAAATTATCTAATGACTGTTTGACCTTATATGTACTGAGACTTGCGTTCCATTTCATCAGCAGCAGCCTCAAACCTCGAGCACCTGAAAACTTACTTCTGTATACATATTTAAAATTAACCGATGGAAAAGCCGCTTTCTGAGATTGTCCTCTAGTGTGAAGTTTTAACTCTTAAATATTCTTGTAAATCGCTTTTATTTTAATAACGTTATTTTGTTACAATTTATCAGATCTGCAATATCTCGTTGCAAGTTCATTTTGCTTGCTCTTTTCTGATATATTATTAAACGCAATTTGTTAGATCCAGTATCTATACTCAAAAGTGCACGCCTTCAAAATGAAACTTTACAGCATGTGTACATGATTGAAATATAGACAAAAATACATTGACAAAGTAACACATATAGACTAGGACAAACGAAACAAGTAACAACATAATGGGACACCGCCTTGAAACGGTAAGTGGCAAAAACAGCACTGAAAAAATTCAACCTGTAAAACTCATATAAACTAATGTATTTTGGTGAAACATCTTCAAAGAATCTGTTTTGCTTGATTAAACCAAATGCAAGCTTGGTTCCTTGTTGTCAAGTATAAGTACTTACAGCTTATAATTCATCTTTCATGAATATTATGCATCTAAGGGTGAAACCGCTACAGTGCAAACTTGATTACAGAAAATTCTCTAAAGACAAAATTGAATTATGTATACCCTCATATTGTGATTAATAAAACATTTATGCAGCAAGAAATGAGGAAAGAAATTGTCAAATTTCATCGAAGGGAGTATCTTTAAAGGCAGTTTGAGTCATGTGATCACGCTAATTAGCTTGTTATGTTTCCAAAATCTTCAATTCAAAGTGTCTTTAAACTTTGTATGGTGGCAGTATCTATGCAACGAGAGTTTCTTCTTAAACATTTGATTTATCTTGTTTCACTATATGTATGATCATATGGATTATATATCTGGTATAAATACATGTTCCTCAAAATTACACTATATGCAATATTCTAACTAAGATTTGATAATCCGTCAGTCGTAATTTTTCATTAATTTTGACACAACTTTGAAGCGTTTATTGTAAAATGTTATATTTGAAACCTATATCTTGCAATAAGTCAAAAAAGTAAGGACACACTACAAGCAAGCGGAAATTTTGGAAAACGAATGTGTTTCATGAGGAGTACTCTTTATTAACATATCCGACAAGTCATATCGCTATGAAGTAGGTATATGTTATGTCACCTTGATTTGGTATGCTGTCTGACACAATATCTAGAACAAACGTTTATCTTTTCATACATCGGAATATAAACTGCATAGATTAAGACCAAACTAAAGGGAATTGACCAAGAACTGTCCTTTGATACAAACCATTATTTACAAATATTTGTTATTCTCTTGTGCACATTTCATTATTTATATGCCAGAAACAAACAATTGTCAGGAAGTAATGACAATTTTGTAATATAGTGTGTGGATCATATTCTCATGTTAGAGGGGTTGACGGGGAGTGGGCTAGTCGGACATCTCAACATACGGGACTCATGTGTGCCTTAGTTGGGATGAGCTACGTTCTACATAAATTACACATTCTGTAATATCTAAACTTTTAAAACATCAACGGTCTATTTACATATTTACAATCTGTGTTAAAAGAAATCGGAGGGGTTTTTGTTGTCAGTACATCCCTAATTTTTAATAAATGGATATTTTTACATGATATGGGGACAATATTATTAGACACTATGGCGTCCAAATCAATCAAATAAGCGGCATAAAAAATAAACCTACATGCTTTACGAGACGAACTCCGCGACAAGGCACGTTATTGTCTACTAGTTTAAATCAAATTTGTTTCAAAATCCGTGTAGATGAATTCTCAAATCCCGAACGTTTGAATTCTAAGGACTTCCCAACATCACAATATTATGAAAACTGTGTTCGAGGAACTTATTTTTTAGAAAATAAATCCACATTGGTCCAAAGATATCGAGCACTGATATTTTTATATATATATATAATGAAGGCAGACGGATTGTAAAATCTAAGACTTTTGTGTAAATAATTGAAAATATTTTCAAGCGTCGTAGGTTTAAACATTACAATAATCTTTTGTAATACATACTTTGCTCATAACACAAAGGGCGTGAAATTATTTCAGGTAATCAAAATTAACATTTTGACTGCCTCAATACCGTTTCAATTTTCAGTATATTTCTACAAATAGATAATAAATGCTTTTGTATGGTATACCTTTCACAGAAATTATCCATGTTTGAAATGTACTACTTCTCAAGTTATCAGTTTTAGAAAATGGTCATGGTGTACAGTTTATTTCGAAATATTTTAGCGGTATATTAATAAGTTAACGGAGCATTAGTTTTATTCTTTTAAATATTAAATGATGAAATATCATTCCAAATCTGGAGGCATGTTGTTGCTGAATCAATAGGGGCTGACTGCTTACAAAGTGGCTATCAGTTGCATTCCAAGTAAGAACATTATCAGATCGCTACTGATATATTTTAGCTCATCCAGTCAGACAAGCTCAAATAAAGATATTTAAGGGAAGTGGACAACAAATTCCACGGAACAGCTTCAACCATATGCGCTAAAATAGATTAAACTATGTATCTATTTCAAAATGGTTTCGTTATGCCAAGTAAAAACTTTACTTCACAATACATCAAATATTTCGAAAATGTTGCTACATTAAAAAAATCTATAACCGATTAGCGTACAGCAGTACGCCTCAATAGCCACAAAGTTGTTTGCAAATTGTTTTACGGACTTAATGTGTATTTTGAAAGAAACTGCCTTCTCTGAAATATTTGCAAGCACTTCTTGAGCTAAATGCTACATAAAATATGCTGCCTTGATCACCTGTAACTTTATCATCATTGCTTTTCTTATGAAGTAACTCATTTTACTGCTCTCCCCTTAAACGTGATAATATTTCAATTCGTTGACAGAATTTTAGTTATCTAATTATTCAACAACACGACCTCCGTTAAAAAGTTCATTGTAGGACAGAACAAAACAGAATCAACTTAAATAATTTATTAATGTGATAGTGACACAAAATATTTTAAGAAAAAGTAAAACGTGTAGCAAAGAGTTCACTGAGAAATTGTGCTTTTTTCTAACAAGTTACATCTGAGGAGTTATATGTATTGCCTTTAAAAACAAGCTTTCGATGCATAATTTACTGCACATTTTCATTACACTTTTATTAAGCCCATTTTTAATGTTGTTGACTTCTTGATGTACTTAACAACAAAAAGATGGTAAGTTAATTATTTTCCTTATAGATTGCTATCTTTCAAATGTAATTTATTATAAAAGTAAAGGGCCTTAGCTGTTAATATACACATGTTTAGCGAAAGTCAGAAAGAATGAGATTCAATTAACTCTTCTTCTTCACCTTCTTTGAAATATAAAATGAAAGTGCTTTTAATGTTTTAACTTCATGACTTTTTTTTTTTTTTGCTTTTTGCTCTTACATTGACGCATTAATTGCTTTATGAATTGATGTTAATGTTGAGATTAAGTGTATTTGTGCAGCTTTTAAGCAAAATATGAAAGTCCCATTTCACACAAGGAAGATCTCTTAGCTGTCAATGAGAGCTTAATATTGCACAAGGGATCATATTCATACTTTATATCTAAAACCTACAGTAACATTTACATGACATGCCTTCTGTTGCCTTTACGTATGTTAGGGTTTCCCCTGGCGGGGATTACTTTTATTTACACTGTCTTGTGACTTTGGAACATGGTGGGGGTAAGAATGAGGTTAGGTGCACCATAAACCGGTTTAAACTCCCCAGTGGCGGTTTTGCCACTGACCGTTTTAAGGCGGTGCCCCACTGTGTTCGTGTATTTGTTTGTTTTGTCCTTGTGTGTTTATTTTGTGCGTGTGTGTGTGTGTGTGTAGTGTAGTGTGCGAGTGTTGTTCGCGTGTGCCTTTGGGGAGGCTGCGTTTTTGGAACGTGGCTTTCCCTGTTGGATATTCTTCCTTGTTTTTGTTTTTTTTTGTTTTTTTTTGTATTCATATAATTGACTTATAGTAACACCCTTTGTATTTGAATGAGACGTCAGTTATATTTGGCCAGACATTACCGAGTAATTTATACTATTGCGTTTAACCTGCTGAGCTAAATGGATGTGTATCTCAGTATTCCAGTTTCAATGTACCTTCAGAATGCAAAACATGGTAATCATATGAAAACAATCAGCATTAATGTAGGGATAATATACGTTTTTTTTTGTGTATAAACGTCTGCAGAAGCCCGCGGGATTGTTTGTGACCGAGACCGAAGGTCGAGGTCACTAACATATCCCAAGGGCTTCTGCAGACGTTAATACACAAAACAAACGTGTATTGTCGCTATTCTTGCATAAAAAATATTTTACGACGATTTATGTATTGTTTTCATATGTGATGACTTGACGATTCCGGTACATTTTTTATTTACCATTCCTGTTGTTCTTTGAAACGGTAAACATGTTTTAAATATCCGTATCCAGGGCCCGGAAATAAACAACACTATCTAAAGCACATCCTGAAGGTTTTTAAGTGATTTTTTTATCTCTCATTATTACAAACATAGAATTACCAATAACTGTTCATATCATTTCACAATTTGGTGGACTCGATCACAATTTCAAGAATAATAACCTTGCATTCGAGTTATATTGAGTACGGACACGCGGTTGGAGTACGGATAAGTACGAACGTAGTGTCAAGTTTCCAAGCTGTTTATATAAATTCTTCGAGAAATTAGATAAAAACATACCGACTGATATTTACCAAAATCATAAATATAATACCTAAAAACGAACAATAGCACAAGTTACACGCGATACTTATTTATTCACAGTTATTTACAATAACAGAACAGACGCTTTGTAAAGGGAGTGAACTCTAAGAGAAGCTAGTGCGTACATTGATGGGGGCAGTACGTTTGGGGTTGGAAACAGATACAGCTAAACATACTATGGATTACATTGTATCTATAATGCTACAAGATGAGGTTGTTAAGGAAGAAACAAGACGCAGATGCCAAATATCAGTGTGCGTAAAAATACATACATATATCCCTGGCAAAGCATTTCAAAAACAAAAATCATGTATTAACAGCACGTGAATTGCCTTGTTTGCACACGATTTTTCTCCCGTTTATACATGGGCGGATCCAGTGAAAAAAGTAGTTTTATGCAAGAATATCACTATCATCATAATGCAGTGTAGCATGGAGAAAAGTGGAGCCATCATGAGCATCCGCCTGGCACTTGTAATAGTCCCATTACATGCGGCTGATCGAGTAAAACCGTAATAGATTTTGTCAATATAGCAGTATGTTCGAGTAAGATAAGATATGACTAATAAGGAGGGTTGGGATCTCATTCTGACAGATGTCATGAAAACATCAATAATTCATTATTTTTATGTTTCTAGATAATTTATACAAATGTTTTGGATTCTTAAGCATGATAAGCATATCTGAATTAGTTACATCATGCCCTGAATGGTTTATTGAGCTGCTATGGCATGGGGCAACGTTTTCAGTCAGTATTTTTAAGTTATCTACGACGGTTAATTATCTAGAAAACGTTCCTGGAATATCACAATTAACTTGTTTTTAACAACCTACCGACTACTCAGCAAGAATCACTTTGCAGAGGTAAAATACCTTTGACAAATAGTCGTTGTCATAGGTGACAGAACAAACGCATCAGCCTAGATTTGAACACAACTATGACTGCTTAATTGAAAGTATTGTCATATCTGGCTGGTTTCCATTTGATTTAGTTAATGCAACTCTTTATAAACTTTATTGAAGCTTGGACCTTCCTGAGATGTTCTAATCTTGCTGCTTCGAAAACGAAGCACAGGTCTGACCCATCAAACATTTAACATGTTTTCTGTATTTAATGTACAAGTGCTTGCAGCATCTGATAAAGTCAAAAGGATACAATGAAGCACAGCGGACAAAACAGACGGAAATTATGCACTTGAGAATCTTAGCTACTTCACATTTATAAACACAATAAGCCTTACAATTTACTAAATGCAGTCTCCAGTTGATAAAAACACCCTTTGATAATTTCAGGAGACATCAATCTAAGAAATCTTTGAAACATATGTTAAAACTGACTGAAATCAAGTTGCATTACATTTTGCATACACCAACTTCACTGTATGTATGAAATAATTTTCTATGAGGAATTCACTGAAATTAAATTAACAGTGCAATCTGCTTATTGTACATCTGCTTCTGGAGCTATTAATACATGAATTCTTTCACTATCGAATATTTTAGTTGAATAAATTGGGTCGGTGGAAAGAAAACACAAACCTGGTATCAATTCTGATTTCAGAAGCAGAACACGAAGATGAATTAAATCGAACAGACAGTGATTTTTATACAGTTATAGGTTAAGAGTATCTGAATAATTCTAAATAAAAATTGTTCAAGTATGTGATATAAACCAGTAAATGTATCGATATATAAGCTGACTATAAGGATCTTACATGCCTGCCTGTGTAAGACGGGGTTTTCCCTACCCGAGGGACAGTGTGGAATGGAAAACCGAGCGTTAGCGAGGTTTTTTATCCATGCTGTCCCGAGGGTAGGGAAAACAGCTGGCTTACACAGGCAGACATGTTAGATCATTTTTCTTGCCTATCATGTTCAAAATAGCTCGTGGAGACAAATAGGTTTTTGTATTTCCTGACATTATTTATAAAGTTAATGACGTCGCAATGGTATCAGTACTATGTGACGTCACTTTAGTGCACGCTATTTTATACAAGGTTTTTCCCTAGGGAAAGACAGGAATATCTATCCCCGGCGCGTGCTCGGATAAATGTATACTTTCCCCGCTAGGTAGGCAAGAAATTTCTAACACTTATCATTTAAAATTCAAACGAATTTTACAACATAATGTGATGAACAATTGTATTTAAATATTTCTACAATCAAAGGAGGCTGAGTTGTGACCTTTTCTTTTGACTTTTTATTCAGATATCTGAAATACAGCATGACATTTATTTTGGAAAAGATCATATTAATGCTTAAAATCTTCCTGAAAAGGTCGGTTCAGTATATTTTAAACAAAAGCTGACATACTATAAACTTAATGCAGCTTTAGTATTGACCTAAGAATATACTTCTATTTCACATCTTTTCATGAATCGCTATAAACACCTAAACTCATTTTCATCTTATATCTAACCACTGTATAACAGTTTGCAAAAAGGAAAATCGTTAACTGACTTTCAAGTGCCAGCATCTTAAGTATTGACCTAACAATAAATTTCCATCTCGTATATTTTCATGAATTGCTTCTTTTTTTTACCAAAACCCATAAGAACCTAAGATAATTCATTACATCTTTTATGATAATATATAATAGTTTGCAAGGAGAGACACCATAAGAAATCCATAGGCAAAATAAGTACACTATCATTAAAAGCTCATCAGTGGAGCAATTTTTAGTGGTCAGAGCAGACATTGACTGGAGGGATGTAGATTGAGACAAATGAGACCAAAGATGAGAAATTATATTAAGGATGAGGGTTACTTCTGATACCGGAATCTCTCTGTCAATATAACAATGGTTTTCATAAATGGACAAAAATGTTTCTTTGAAACTCGTCAGTTATTTCTTTAGACAGCAAAACTGAAAACAGTAAAATGAGCTGTTGAAATTATATTGGACTGGCTTTAATGATGCTTAGAAACTAAATCACTGTATTCTTTTGTAACTACGATCTTAACCCTACTGATCAAATATGCATTGCCAACAATTATCTTATGCCGCGAGCCCGCCCAGTTGCATCGCATGTCTAATAAGCAGTTTTGCATTGTGTACAAATCCTCAAAAGTTTATAATGTTTCACTTCTCTGCTCCAGCATCACAAAACCTCCGCTGACCAATATGATGCATTTTTTTGATCAAACAGTTACTAGGGAGTCCTAGATAATAGCCATCACATTGTCAACCAGACCATTGTCTCTGCCTACCTTTATCTTTACAGCTTCTAACATACAGATATGTCATCCTCCCCCCTCATCCCCACCCCCTACACACACATAAAAGAGTTCCACTTCTTTGTAGTTACTATCAATACAGTCTGTAACTTATTACAGCAAAAAACCAAAATATGACAAACATAACTAAATCACATGCAATGAATAATGTGTTATTTTTGTTATTACCTATATATTTATTTAGTCAGACCTGAATATAGAGTCAAGAACCATGCAGGGGAAGCCAGTCTTTATTTACTGTTTAAAATACTATGCAACTGGTCAAATAATTGTTTTTGAAACTATGTGGTCTTTTGTTCAAATGTGGTCCTTATCATAGGTTTAGTTTTAAAATTATATATCTTTTTCATTTGCGTGTTCCACTCAGCCTAAAGGCTGACTTTATCAAACAACTAATATTGCATGTGAAAGTAAAAACGATAATTATATATTACACCATTTAGCCAGTCAAGTTCTATATCAATATACATATTAATGAAAGCAGCATCTTCCTATATACTCTTACTATATTTTTCATATGGCGGCAACGTTGCATTCTTTTCAATCTGATAAAAAACATCCCTTCCAATTAAATCAGGAATAAAGTAATTAATAAAAAAAATGTTATGCTTGAAGACTTTGAAATAAGAAAGAAATATCCCTGATGAAAAATTCCCTGCCTGGAAAACACAAATTAGTAAGGTTAGAAATTTACGGGCTTCTGCTCTACTATCCGGAAATGTAAAATTTTGATAAAGCTGTCATATTCGATAAGATTTTGAAGCAGTTATCTATGACACTAAATCAACTTCTAATTATACAATTATGTTTTATATTCGAGCAAATTAACGAATAATCGAAAACGAATTCTGGACGTAACAATGACATATAAACAACATTCTCCATCATGCTTCGCATATTTTAACATATTAGTATGTCTTCCTCTTGCTGATTTACTTATTAAATACGGTTCCAGCAAAATTCTTAAAACTCCAGAATATTTTTCGAGAAATATTTGTGTATGTTAATGCATGCCTGTGTATATACTGTGCATATCGTTTTTTTATTCCATATATCATTTACAGGGATTCTTATTAACTTATATTATTCTCTACTTGCATTATATATATTTTTGTTTTCATTGATAAAAGCAAATTACTATAATTCAGCAAATCATCATAAACACTATTTCTTTAAATGAATTTGTCTAGAAAAAGATTTCCAGTTTTCAGTTTGCAAGAACTAGATCTAGTTAAACATAAATTTAACTTCTACAAGTAACCGAACACCGTACGCTTGGACTTGATACGGTTATGTCTTCCTCCCCACCAATTGCTTTCAAAATTAAGGTCTCAGATAGATGTGTTTTGGGTATATATGATATAAAGAAATTTATAACTGTATTATTTTTCTCTTTCTAATTCGATATTCTGGCACGCACCTGGAAGTATGTAACACTTTAAGGCTTTCTTGTTTGTTGTACACCTAAAGAAGTATATACGGTTTTACAAGTTCATGCAAATACTAAGACGACGAGCCTTTTCCTAACGAATAATATCTGCGAAAACAGTTCTAAATGATAACATACGAGGGGTGTTCCAAAAGTAATGTCACTTGCATCGGTTCTCCTATACTGCAAATGTTTTGATCATTTTAACTTGCTCTGCCCTTCAAAATACTTTCCGTCAGCCTGAATACTCCTTTTGAGCCGGTCAATCCTCTTTTGGAAGCATTGTTCATACTCTTCTATGGGAACACCCATCAGATACTGATAAACTGCAGATCCAAGGGCATTTCTCGATTTGTATCTCTTTCCAGACAGATGATATTTAAGTTTGGGAAACAGAAAATAGTCGCAGGGGGGCCAGGTCTGGCGAAAACGGAGGGTGTGGAAGGACGGTAACCTCTGACTCCAAAAACTCGGTCACAATGCGTGCCTTGTGAGCGGGTGCATTATCATGCAAAAGTCGGAGGTACTTAAGTCCTGTTTTGGGGCGGCGACTTTTGTAGTAGTTCTTAAATTTTCTTAGAACAACTTTTTTTTTTAGAATTTTCCTATGACCGTACTGCCTTTTGGTACCGGAATTTGAATGATTGGACCCTTATGAGTGAAAAAAATACATACAAAACCTTCTTCACCGTTCGTATTCGTTTGGCAATACTTGGGCGTCTCGCATTTTTGGTGACCCAAATTCGGTTGGAATACTTCCGCTTTGGTTCAAAATAATAAACCCAGGTTCCATTACTATATTATCAAAAACCTTTTTGCTGTATTTTAGGTACATGTTCAGAAGTTTTTTTTGCCATTGTTACACGGGTCCTCTTTTGTTCATCTGTTAACAAATTGGGTATCCATCTTGCATTTAGTTTTCTAAGTTTTAGGTGTTTCTTCAAAATTCCATGAACTCGTGCTAACGACAAGTTTGTCAGTCGGGCCAATTGCCTTACGGTGAATCGGGCATCCTTTTTTAGCAAATTGAGGATTTTTTCGATGTTACCTTTCGACGTAGTTGTTGCAGGTCGATCTGTGCGAGCAGCATCTTTGAGTTGCTGCTGTCCGGTCCTAAATTTAACTACCCACCTACAAATAGTCCTATGAGACATTTGACCTTCCCCATAAATGCCGCACACCTCACGGTGAATATCTACAAGCTTCATGCCGAGTAGCGACCTACCTTTTATGTAGGCCTTAATTTCAAGCACATTTTCAGCTCTTTTCCCAGTCATTTTGTGTAAAGTGTAATGAATACGCTATAAAGCAATGTACACTGTACCAAAGTCAGTCAACGTGTGAGCGCGATATTTACCTATGTTACGATTCAGTGATCGTTCTATCGACACGAGGTGGTTTTGTGTACACATGACACGATTTCCGCGAAATAAAACACAAATGACATTATTTTTGGAACACCCCTCGTACATTGTCGATAAATTAACACATGTAAAGATAGGTTTTACTGCAGCTTTTCATTGCACTTCAACCATAAAGTAAAATCATTTCGACTCTTGTTTTCCAACTCTTTATGTTTTTCTACATTACTACTGCATGGGGATGATGCTTTAATTTATTTCACCTTTCAACTGTAATAAAAGTATCAAGCCTAAGATGTTAATATGTACGAGTTTAGCAACAGTTAGAAATAATAAGTTTCAGTTAATTCTTCTAATACACCACCTTTAATATAACAGGGAGCAGTTAACTTTCCTAATATGTCCTGCTTCTTTACATATGCTTAATACATGTATTCAAGATGCAAAATGACAGCTGTTCAAATAACGAATGGAAGGAGGAAATAGAAAATAATGCATTCAGTAAAAATTACGACCCTTTAAACTCTAATTTGAGAACAAGAAATCAAAAACCAACCAAAAGATCAAGCGCTGTAATAAAGAAAATGTTTCCCAACAAGAACCTCTACATTTTGAAACTGACCTGTATAACCTAACACTAGAAAAATGGAAAAAGAAGTCTTCAAAACAAAAAATATTACTGCTTATTCTTATCAATGACAATTTTAACATAAATTATGACATATGTAAATATGTGCAGTAAAGTTATAAAAGTCAACACTTTACATTAAAATGTCTCAAATAACATTCTTTTAGAGTACTAAAATGTTTAATTTCATATAAATATATTCAAGCCATAAATCACTTAGCTATGTACGTCCACCCACATTTTAAATCCATTCTTTTTTATTTCTTTTATCATATGACATGCATTTCTAATTTGAATGTTAAGTTATCCGATGTATGTCTATAATGCTAAGATCACCAACATTCTCTACTGTTGATTGGATAATTTTCACGTTACTTTTATTTCGCGATTTATTCGTCAGCAGTCTCCTTCGCTTTATTATAAAGTCGCTACCTGTATTTTTATATTAAGGCAGTGGATTCGTAATGACGATCAAGAATTTTCGGTCGACACGAGTTTTGCGTTTTCTGAATTTTTACTGAAAACATATGCCCAATTTACCTATATCTAATGCTTAAAATGTCAAAATAACATGCAAAATATGTAAATGAACGGAAATTGCTGCTTGAAATTACGGGCCAACTAACTTAATGTACAAAATATTAGTTATTATTCAAGCAGGCCGGGCGTTTTTACCGTTTGCAAGAACATTAAACAAAAATAAAACAACCGCAAATATTCTTATAAATAGCATAAAATATTATGCAGAAGGTAGTAAACCGTTGCAACACGTTTGATATAACGCAGAAAATTTACATTCTCCTTACATTTTTACCAATATCCTACCTTTATTTTCATCCATTTTATCATTTTTAGTGTCATATAAACATTTCATTCCAAACTTGGTGGAAATGAGCATGTTGAACATATCATCCAAACTGCGGGCGAGTACCTTGAATTGTCACATACTAGTCATGTAAAGTATGAGACAAAGTATTTGTTACTGCAACTGAGGTGACATTTTCCACTTGTCGGTTCTTGTAGGGTATAAGCCTTCCCGTTCAAGTCTAATGACGAAGTAAAACGTTCAACTGTTTATACAATGTTGTATTGTATGTTACATGTGTAACAATTTGGTATGACGCTAATGGTATCTAGACTTGCGCACGCATTTCCTGCTTTTCACCAGTGTTTTACAAAGGTTTGCAAAGCAAACATTGGATGCAGTGCTAGCTACGAGCTTATGTTTGTTTGTTTATTTCGTTTTAAGTCATTTTCAAGTTATATTATGTCTGCCATATAACAACGAGTTGTTTGTCTGGATTTTGTATCTCTTTATAGGAATTAAACTGGCAAATTCCCCTTATATGTATATATGGTTTGAAGAACTGTTTTGACTCAGGCATTTTTCAGTACATGAACATACTAACCTTGCCCCTCGTCCAGGTATCTTTATATTTGTTTTATTTTCATGTGTTTTGTCTTTATAGAAAATAATTTGAATTATCTTTATTCATGCCTGGAATGTCGTCAGTTACCTTCACAATACTTCACAAGTCACTGACAGCTTACAAACATGAATCATAATGCAGAGGATTCTTCAACGTATCGTCTTGAGAATCTTATGTTCTTTCTTTAGCTGACATGCCCTTTTAGTTTAGTCTATATAACATTAAAGTTTGAAACTTCCCGAGTCTCTTTAGTCAGGGTTACTGTGAAAAACAATATTGGTTAACATCCTAAGAACAGCACCCGTATAAATTATTAGGGAATCGATCCTTCGCGACGAAAATCGGGATCGATCCCTCTACGGTAACATACGATATACCGAATGAAATATATACTATCGAATTAAAATATGTGTAATTCCGGCACGTGCACAAAGGGTCTGACTTCGGACTTTTTGGAAGGATACACCTTTTCTTTATGCCTAATAAGCTTCAATATAACTTGTCCGAACCGCAACGTCTTGCACATCAGTACATGGACATATGGTATATATACACGTAGTGTGCACTTGTAAATAAAAGCATCTAGTGAGCACAATTCATATAAATAAATATACCTCTCCGGAGGGTGCGTCTATCCAAGAGGCGGAAATTACCATACAAAATGGGCAGTGTTTTATTCTAAAATCTACCTTTAAATTCCTACGTGTAGCGGTGAAAATCGGAACAAATCGGGATGGACATGCGATATACCGGATGAGATATTTACTATCGAATTAAAAAATGTGTACTTCCGTGCTGTCATTAGACAGTTCTTTTCAAATGTTACGGGATGAGTTGAAGTACGTCGGATCGATTCCCGATTGAGGCAGTGACTTATTTCATATCATTTCAGATTTTTCAATGTACCTTCAGAAGGAAAACCAATGTAATCAGATGGAAGAATTCAACATCAGTTATATATATCATGTATCATTATATAGTTCAGTGTAGCATGAAGAAAAGTGGAGCCAGCATAAGCCCTCGCCTACTTGTAATATTCCCATTATAATTCTCAGTACATGCAATTGAGATTTTATAAATGTCAGTATGTTCAGGCAAGATAAGATAGGGACTAAAGGGGAGGGTTGTAATCTCATTCTGGCAATTATCAGGAAAACATCAATAATTCATTATTTTCAAGTTTATGAAAAATTAAACAGGATTCAAAGGATGCATGATTAACGTATCAGCAAGTGTCAAATCTTAAGCGAATGGTAAGATAAGCTGAAATACATTTACTAGCCATTCTGCATCCTCGATTTCTTGTTTTTTTTGTTTTCACGGGTTTAACACCATTCTTGAATATTTGCTGTGGTTGGTAACGTAGAAGACACAGTTGTTAGGCTACGTATTTCAACGGTATTTAAGTATTCTATGGTGGTAAGTTAACCTAACCAGCGGTCCAAGAATTTCATAACTTACCTGTTCTGCACAACCTTCTGACAACTTAACAACATGAATCATTATCTGCAGGACGGATTGCTGTTTTCATAGGTACCAAAACAATCACATTGGCCTGGATTCGAACATAACTATTATTTCATGATTGAAAATCTTGTTCTTTTTCTTCTGAAAATACCAGGCTGGTCTCCAATTGTTATTTATTTTATACAACTTCTTATCATCGTCTATAAAAGCTTCGATCTTCCTGAGACACTCTTATCCTGCTTATCCTACCACATGTGTGACTTCAAAAACTTGTGAACTCAAAAACACTAAAAATGTCAAACCCAGGACAATGCTGTTTACTACCCACTACTCCTCTTTGTCTATCAATTATTATATCATGTTTTATTCGTACGATAGACTCAGATAGTCGGAATCAATAAAATCAACTTTTTATAAAACGTCACTCAGTTACACAATACTTTAAAAATCAAAGAGATGACGATGACAGAGTTCATTTCTAGATTTTTTTTCTACTGGGCCCTTTCAAACATTTTACATGCTTTCTGCAAGTGCCCGGAGCATCTGGTGAAATTAGGAGGATGGATTGAAACATTGAGAATCACAGTACCTAGAGAACACCACTCCTTATTATAATCACAATAACTCATACCATGCAGAGAAATTTCTGTTCATTAACTTCTAACATATGTCTCGTTTCTGCCCTTCGACTTTATCTCTTTTATAATTTACCTCCATACGTGTGTAATATACAGATACAATTTAAAAGTGAAACATTTGCAAACAACTTTATGTAACTGAGTGTAATTTGCTAGGGATATTCACGTAATTTATCTAACAAATAAATGACTTTATATACCCATTAATTACAGCCATTTTACGAAATGTTGTTGTTATGTTGGCTTCAGACTGTAATAAATGAACTGCTGAGAGTAAATTAACATTAGCATCTTCAAATTATATATCTGCCTCTGGGGCTGTTGAAATATGATCACTCTATCTAATGTTTTATTGAACAAATTGTGTCGGGGAATGGAAACACCCAAGTAGTTTCATAGATTTCAGGGCTACAACACAAAGATGAATGAACTCAAGCAGATTAGGAACAGATTTTGGATCTTGTTAATGGGCAGAGTTTACTGTTAAAGGTTAAAGATATCTGAATAGTTCTAAATACAAATGGCTCAAGCACTGTATATAACCTGTTAATGAATTGAAATGTGTGCTTACTGGGAGATCACCTGGATCTGGTTTTAGTTGTATACTGGAGTCTCTAATATCATTTACAATAATGGGATTATAATATGACAATTGCATATAGCATAAACCCTGGCCGATTTCATCTAACTGTCTGTAATATTGATAATAACAAAAAATATCTTCTGTCCTAGCTGTCACTAGAATACCCAGATATGTCAATGTCAAGCCATTATAACATTTCAAGCATCATAAAGGCAGCTAAGCAGAGTATATGTCATCAGAATGTGATGAAAAATTATTTTTAAACATTTCTGTAACTTTCTTCTGTATTTTGCACATTAAGAAAAATATCAAAGGAGGCTAAGTTGTAATCCCTGCTCTCGACTTTGTACAAATGAAATATTTAATTATTTTAATGGAAGAGATTTGAAGTAGAACATGGAGTGAACTCCTATGGCAGACATTGTATCAATGCTGAAAATCTTCCTGCAAAAAGTCAGCTCAGCTTAACTTTCAATAAAGTTACTATTTATCAAGAATTGTCATATTTCAATCTCGTCTTTTCATGAACTTACTCTTTTATAACCATATGCCAATAAGAACTTAATGTTATTCATTACCGCCTATACACTAACTCTGCATAGCAATCTTCCAAGGGAAACATCCCATTTCCAGCGGTCAGTGCAGATTTTGACTATAGGAGGTAAATTGAGAAAACGAAGATGAGACAGGTGAGACAGAAAAGGATGATATGATTTCTTTTGAAACCGGTAGTTCTTCTCCATAATATATGATACAGTTTTCACAAATGGACGCAGATGCTTCAATTATTCTTTGAAACTCGTGAATTATTTTTGAGAGCATATTAGCTTGACTTTATTGGTGCTACGAAACAAAAGTACTCTCTTACCAGCAACGGTGATCTTAACTATCTCCACTTTGACCCTATATCGACCACAAGCTTCATCATTAAGGTAGTTATGAGTTAAGTCTTATTTAAACACTTCAGCAAAAACAAAAACTGCGTGCATATGTTTAGACTTGCATTGTCTTTTCAGATTATGTAATCTGTGATAAAGTTTATTTCTTTCTTTATACTATAAATGATATATTCTCATAAAACCCTTTTCTCTCTAGGCTCATCTCAACAGAGTCAGAGCTAAAGTATATTGTAATTGAAATATTATTATTGGACAAAGGATTAGATTGCCTACATTCACAATTAAACAAAAATTAAAAAGAATAATATATCATAGTCTGGGAGCTAGTCTAACGGCTGATGGCAGTCTAGAATTTGATGAGATTTACAATCTTCGCCAGCACCCCCGCCCATCAATAACAAATTTTGCATATATCATTAAACAACAATTTAAAAAAAAATCATATTTTACACATCACAACATCATCACATATCTATATGATGCAACTTTCCAGCTCTAAACCAAAAACTAGGAAGATATCAATACTAGCAGCTACATGGTCTGCCATACAATTGTGTCCGTCTACCATTATTGCAATGGCTTCTCACATATATATATGTGACCGCAAAAATGAGCCCTGTACACAAATACTATTTAGGGGAAGACAATAAGGTCTTATACTATGCATATGGTTAGATTTGAAATGAAACTATAACGTATTTGCCTTTGAAACTAGGTGGTATCTTGTTGAAATGTTTAACTGCATCTTTTACAAGTTATCTTGGTTTAATTTGCTAGTTCTATTATGCCTAAAGTCTGACTTTATCAAAACTAAAAACCTAAGACGACAAACTCTTGTATATAAAAGAAAGAAAAAGATAATGATATATAACACCATCAAGCCAATTAACCTCTATATTAATATATACGTGAAGACGTCGATACTTTCCTATGAATTATATGGCGGCAACAGTGTTTTTCAATTTAGTGAAAACAACTCTTCCTTAAGAGACAGCATAAGATAATTCGCAAAAGAAATGCAATGCTTAAAGACATGTAAATAAGAGAAAAATCGCTGAAGGAAAAATCTCTGCCTAGAAAATACAATATCGTTAACAATTCCAAAGTTCTACGTGGTACGACTATCCGGAATTAGCGAATTTTCAATGAAGCTGTCAGATTCAATCAGATTATGAAGCAGTTATCCAGACCGCTAAATCAACTCCTAATCAAACACTTATATTTTACAGCCGTGCAAATTATCAACAAGCATCATAAAATGAATTCACGACGAAACAAGGATGTCTATCATATTTTCCATACTTTATCATAATAGTTTTCGCCCTCTAGCTGATTTACTTTTTCAATACAGTTCCAGGAAAATTACTAAATTATGGAATTCTATACGAGAAAAACCATTTGCATGTCAATACATGCATGTGCACATTTTTGCTGCGCTTATCAATGATTGTTTTAAGCAATAAATCGTTGTCATACCATTTTTCGAGATTTTTATTAATTGATACCTCACTCTACTTACATTTTGTTCGTTTAGATGAAAGCAATGATAAGAAGTGCAGCAGTTCATCACAAACTTTATTTCTTCAAAGAACAGTATGGCTCCGTTCCTTCCAGTGTCTTGACATCCAAAATTAATGCCGACACAAACTGCAAATTTATTAAAATTAATTATGTTTACTGTATTAATTGGAAGTAATTGGAATGTAATTGTCAATTACACCCCTATGTTGTATTATAATTGATTAAATACCATTACATGTAGGCCTAATTGAAAAAATCACCCAATTACAAATTGCACTCAATTACATGTAATCAGGAAATTAGTAAAAATGCAATTAATCACAATTACATTTATTTTACCGTTGAACGGCATTAACTATTTCCCTCCAATATTATTTACAGCTGTAATTTTGAGACAAGAAAGTTTTACAGCTGTACATTACAAGTGCATTTCTGGTCATTTTCCACTTACAGGCCTTTTATAGCGAGTACGATATGGAACAAAAAATGGCAAAGATGTTCCCGTTTGTGAAGAAAGCACCCAATTTTGCATGAAATTACTTTAAGGTATCCAAAATCCTACAAGAGGAGGAGACACGCTATATCTGCCCTGGAACCTCCTTTTAACCTACTCACTATTTACAGCTGCAATATTAAAATACGTTTTACAGCTGTAAAACAGTTGCTAATCTTGTACAGGTTGGCAGAAACCCACAATTGCAACTGTGTTTTTGTATGTCATTTTCCACCTTCGACGGCTATGAGGAGAAACCCTACAATTGAGTATGCTCGCCTTGTTTCACCATTGAACGGCCACAACTATGTAGAGACTTACCATTAGTCCTCTTTACACAAGGGAAACAATCTGTTTATACATTGAAAGTGTTGAGTGAACACCGTTTGTCAATCCTAATCCTATTCATGTTATAAAGTAACCTATCTTTGTTACTTGCTATACAGGATAACACAGCCATGCTGCATAGTATCTAACAGTCCTGCAATTGTTTTCTTTTATTTTCACTTATTTCTATAAAAAAATTCATACTTTGATACATATTTATGGGTTGCACAGATTGTTTTCTTTCCAGCAATAGCGTTCTCAAAATATTTTACCTTGTGATATTCTGTGGGTTTTGACTTTACAAAAAATCGTCTGTTGGCAAATTTCACCTCATAAAAAGTCACACTTTCCCCAGGGCATTAACTTATTTGATTTTTACATATTTTTCTTTTCAAACTGTTTACCATTGTAGTAAATATGCAAGCTTTTTTCATGCCTAGAGGTAAAACGTGCATGATTTGCATGAGATACTATATAGTCACATAAACCTACAATAAAGTTTTCGCGGAGTTTTTCCTAAAAAATTACCCAGGATATTATTTTTTTCAGCTAAAATAACTCTTTTTCAGAAATAGATATTTTGACTGTGTACTTTGGTGCAGTTAACTGCAAATATATTTAAAATAGGTAGTGACTTAAAGTTTGTGTTTTTAGTTTGACTGCATTTTGTTTGTCTTGCTCCAACACGGAGCGGCCATGGAGGAAACTTTACCACTATGTACGTATGTCTTGCCACACGACGGAAAGGCCACGGGCAGAAACCTACAACTGTGTATGCATGCCTTGTTCCACCATTGAACGGCCATGAGCAGGAACATGGTCGCCGGTTAAGATCAGGTTAAACTTATACAAAATCGACAAAGAATCGATTGATACGTTCGATATATACCGGAAAGGTTTGGTTACCTGATGTCAAATACAATACATTCTTGCTCAGATGTTGTTTTTCGCGAATATTAGGCTATTTATCTCAAGTTGAATACAGAATTCCCCAATCACAGTTTAGGCCTGTATTTGTCTTTTTTTTCAAATATAAATAAACATTTGTATGCAGCAAGAAAAGAAAGGATTCATTCTGTTACATTTTCTACGAGTATCTTGTATATCTACAAAAACAGCTTATGCCACGCAATCTCGTTAACTAGCTTGTTACGTTTCTTAAGCTTTCAAAAAGAAGTGTCTAATATTTACAAGCATTTCATCTTAGAGAAATGGCATTTCAAAAGAACACTCCAACCTTTTTGTCAACAGTTATAAATTTATTAGTAGCAGATGAGCAAAGATTTTTAGTTCCAGTTCATAACATGCTAAATGTAGAACAATTTAGATCAATTTATAGAGCTTATTTATATCAGATATAAAATCAGTATGAGCATATCGAGGGCTTGGCGCAAAACTATTGTATCTTGTTCTTTATTTATATACACTTACAATAGTTTTGCGCCAAGCCCTCGATATAATATAGAAAAGGTGGAAACTCCACAGGTCCGTATGAGCATATGACAAGTTCACCAAGACAAACCTGTAGGAAGAATTTCTGCATCCATGGAAACCATCGCCGAGGGATGTCATTAAGGTTTATCAAATCTATAAGAGGACCTTTAGCCCGAATTCTAGCGTACGCAATTAACAATCTTCAAGAATGGTAACACTTTTAGTTGTTAGTTAAAGGGATTTTACGAAAATTTGTTGCCAAATGTACAACGGAAAATTATGTTGTAATCTGCATTTACTAAATAACCTTTTGTGGTTAACAGTTTCAAAATATATTTCCCCCATTAGTGATTAACTAAGAAAAACCCGTAACAATCGCATATTCAAAATGTAAGCGATTAAATCAGTTATATAACCATAACCATATGAAGAACGTATCCAGGAAATAACTCACTATTTGAACATGTGTAATCTTAAGTTATTGGTTTGAGACTGCCATTAACTAACTGAACTGACAATGTGACAATTTTATATGAGAAATGAAGCGTTTATATAAGCTACAAACACTTCCTCATACAAGGTTCTTCCTTTCTGGCAAAATTTTACATTATGACATTCTATAGGATTTCTTTATTTCTTTATTTATTTTGTTGGGTTTAACGTGGCGCCGACACATTATAGGTCAAATGTCGACTTTCCAGCTTTGGTGGTACAGAAAGACCCCAGGTGTAGAACCACCGAAATTCCGTAAGCTAGCTCGATGGCTTCCTCACATGAAGAATTCAACGCCCCGAGTGAGGCTTGAACCCACATTGATGAGACGTTGGTAGCATAAAAATTTGTTTATTGTTATATGCAGATATCATTTTATTTGCGAAAACAGCACATGATCTGCAAGAATTTTTAAACGTTTTAGCCGAATATTGTGATAGATGGAAACTAACTGTTAATACAGAAAAGACAAAAGTTATGAAATTTAGAAAAGGGGGAAGGCTAAGCCAAAATATCAATTTCAGATATAAGAATATTCAGTTAGAAATAGTGAGTAAATTTAAATATCTTGGTATCTTATTTACCTCAGGTGGCTTTTTTAATGAGACTGACAAAATGCTTTCAGGACAGGCACTTAAGGCAATTTTTAAAATGAATAAATATCTTTACAAGTTTACAGATATAGGGCCAAAACATAATTAGATCTTTTTGATAAACTCATCATTTCAATTTTGAATTATTCAAGTGAAGTTTGGGGTTTTAAAAAAGGTTTACAAGTAGAACGAACACATCTAAGCTTCTGTAAAAGGTTACTAGGGGTAAAAATTACCACACAGAACAGTTTTATTTATGCGGAAACAGGTAGATACCACTTAGAAACAGACAGACATTATAATATTATAAAGTATTGGTTGAAAATTAGCAATTGTGACCAGGTTAAATATACTAAACAAGTATATATTTCTTTGAAAAATTGTATAGATCTAAATCCTCGCAAAATAAACTGGGTCTCCAAGGTGAAATTTTTGTTATCAAAATTAGGATTCTATCATGTTTGGCTTGCTCAGAGTGTAGGAGACACAAAGGTTTTTCTTAATATTTTAAAACAACGTCTAAGGGACATTTACATACAGGATTTGAATACATCTATAAATGAATCCAGTCGAGCACTATTTTACAAGAATATATTTAATTTCAGTTTCAGTAATTACTTAACAGTAATAAATATAAGGAAGTTCAGAATAGCATTAACAAGACTGAGGTTGTCATCGCATAGATTGGCTGTTGAGACTGGTAGATGGAGCCGTCCAAATAATATACTTTATGAAAATAGAATTTGTACTAACTCACATATTAGAAGACGAGTATCATTTTGTCATTGAATGTCAGGAGTTTGTAGATTTAAGAAAACAGTATATCAGGAAGTATTTCTGGCATCATCCAAGTTATTTTAAATTTTTGCAATTATTTAATAATGAAAATAGTAAAGATACTCGTAATCTCGCAATGTATATCTTTAAAGCTTTTGAAAAAAGGAGGTATCTAAATAGAATTCAATTCGATTTATTTTATTATTTGTAACGTAAACAGATACTGTTTCTAGTTACATACAGGAAAACATATAAACATAATTATATAATTATAGTGACAAGTTTACACATAGAACATCATAAATATCTAAATAGATAAACTCTAATGTTTAAGTAGCTAATACACATGCTTGGGTTATCAAAATTGTCTCTCCCAAAGCTGTGTTATTACTGATGCCTATGAATTACTGAAACAATTGTTAAACTTGTATTTACATATCTGCTATTTTGCCATACATGTTATATTTATTACTTTGTTTGTATATTGAAGATATGCTGATGGATCTTGTTTGATTTATTGCATAATAAAGATTCTTCTTCTTCTTATATTCCATATTCACTCAAAACTAACAAATATCCTCTATGTAATCATAGAAGCTAGAAAACCGATTCTAAGGAACAGCTTTAAGCCAGGAGAGCTAGAATATATTTAATCGGAATACTTACGATACCCAAAGTTTAATCTTATTGCATGAAAACATAAAAAACTATGATAATCTAGCTGCATTAAAAAAGGCCTATAACTGATTAGCACACAGCAGTAGCCTCAATATTTATAAAACGGTATGGTAAAAACGCATTTTATACACTGTGCTTATTTAAAAATGAACTACTAACGCCCCAAAAATATCATCGCAAACTTTTCGAAAACTTAATTTCACATAATGCTTGTTGTATCGATCGACTCTTAACTTAATTCCTTTTACTGTTCGATCATTATTGTATCTCATTTAGTATATTTTGCACTTTAAAAAAGCAATTTTATGCATTTTTACCGGAAATACGGCGACTGTATATTCAATTATGTATAAAGCAAAAATATATTTTAAAAACTTT